>NC_041722.1:15926657-16639157 GCF_900700375.1 Denticeps clupeoides
AGCGGGTAACACTCGCCTATGAACCAGAAGACCCAGGTTCAAATCCACTTACTACCATTGTGTCCCCGAGCAGGACACTTAACCCTAAATTGCTCCAGGGGGGGGGCTGTCCCTGTAACTACTGATTGTAAGTCGCTCTGGATAAGGGCGTCTGGTTAATGCTGTAAATTTAAAGGTTTTATGTTAAAAACATACAAGTGTAATATTTGGTTATGTTTGCAATATTTGCATATTGGTTCACTGTATTCTTGCAATACTCTGGTCGCTAAAGCATTTCACCGCTTATCATACCGTGTGTGACTGTGTATGTGACAAGTACATTTCCCATATGCACACAGCGCTGTCGTTCCGCAATTGTCCGACACCTTATTGTGCTTTGTAAAAAAAAAATGGTTGTACTGTCTCCTACATACATGTCCGCCCTGCAGGAGTCGCCTTTTAGCCTCGGCGTGCGTGCGGCGCGTCATTTACGGGCGTCATTGCGGGCGATAGTATTATTTAAAGCGACAGGCCGGCCCGGGGCGCGCTCAGCGGCACCATGACAGAACTCGTCCGGCTCCGGCTGCTCGGAAGTGCATCCTGGGAAACGGTCCAAGAGCCGCGCCAGCACGCGTGCACGACCGAGACGGTGCCCGCGCCCGGAGCCGCGCACGGCGGCGCCCGTCACCGCCAGCCGCCCGTGTCCCGCTAGAAGTCGCCGTCGCGGACCTCGGCGGGACTATTTCTCGCCTCCGCGGTGCGTGGCCCCCGGGAAAATGTGATCGCCGCGGCCGGCCCCCTCGCTTGCATGTGCGGCCGCCTCACAAAGCCGTTTCCGGGACGCGAGTCGCGCCCGGCCGCGATCGGACGATGGACGGGAGCTACCCGAACCCGAGCTTCGCGGACCCGCTGGACCCGGCGCAGCAGCAGCAGCCCGCAGCCTGGGCCTACGAGCGCGGCCCCGCATGCGTGAAGCCAAGGTGAGAGGCGCGGGGGGCGGGCCGCCTTCCCAAGAAAAGTCCGCTGATGGGAGGCCTAGGACGGCGGGACGCGGCGCGACTCCCGCGGCCACGTCGCCGGAGAGAGTGGCGCCCCGGTCCCGGGTCGGGCTCTCGTCGCCGCACTTCCCCACGGGGCTCCGGCTCCCGCTTTAATTCGGCCTCCGAAGAGGGGCCGTGCGGTTGTGTTTTTTTTTTTTTTTTTTTTTTTTGGTGGGGGGGGGGGGTCGCGTCTCTGTGTGGCGCGTGACAGCTCTGCCGGACTGGGACGTAAAAAAAAAAAAAAAAAAAAAACCTGGAACTTTTCTGCGACGAGGCAGCTGCAGTTGCACATTAGCATAGCGGCACCGCAGGCTGTGAAAACGGTGCCATTACTGTGATGGTGCACAACGCACAGTGCTCGGGAATATCCTTAAAATCGTGAAACACTGCAGCACAGCACACGGTGACGCAGTGAAATGTGTCCCCTGCTTTTAACCATCACCCTTGGCGAGCAGCGGGCAGCCATGACAGGCGCCCGGGGAGCAGTGTGTGGGGACGGCGCCTTGCTCAGTGGGGATTCGAACCGGCGACCTTCTGATTAAGCCACCACTACCCCACCAGCACCACCGTCCTGGAAAGTTTCTGGAAATGTAGAAACATCCCGATTTTTGATTAAAAATTTTTTAAAAAAGTCAAAATTCCAGCGTTGATGTGAGATGCAAGTCGCTGCAGTTTAATCAGCAAGTTATTTCCCAACTTCCGGTGGGTCTGTGTTCATCTTCAAATCTCCGCTCTCTCCAGCTACTTTGTGGTGGCATTAATTAACAATAAAACTTGCCCATCTCACGCTGGCACAGGTTTTTCTATTCAAACCCATTCCGTTCCCATTCCGAGATGAATGAAATTTCCACACGGCCCCGTAGTTTAGACCGCGGCACGTTCCAGGATGTCCTGTTAATCCATGTTAACCCCACTTGGTCTCGTTAACTTGCATAGTGTAACTACGGTGAGCCATACGGTGAACCGGCATGCGCGGTTGCCGAGCTCAACCAAGTGGGAGTAAACCGCTCCGCATTTTCCGGATCCCCCTCAAACGGCCTGGCTTACCGAGACCCCCGAGTTGAATACTCAAACTGAGAATTGAGACCGTAACCGGCCCTGAACACGGAAACCCGTAGCAAGCTGACTGCTGGTGGCCCGTGGGATCGGCCAAAGTGCCCCACTCGTTTAGTCCCAGGTCCGTCCTGCAGGAGAACCCCAGCAGGCGTGTGGAGCAGCGTTTAACCCGCCCGTATTCCTCGGGGCAGGACGCTCTTTAGAGAAGCGGGGAAATGCCACGGCGAGCAGACCCGATACGCCCGTAGCTTTTCCATTTCTGGGGGTGTGTGCAACAGCGGGGTACACATTCCATGCAGCTTAACCATCCGCTTTAGTACAGAATAATTTAAAATATGGATATTCCTCTCCCCCTGACCATCACGACCATTTACTTTCCACGTGGTCTATCGGCCTTCTTTTCTTTTGACGAAGTGCGCGGCTTCTCCGGCCCGAATGTTGCACCAAAACTGTAAAAATGTCGCTCTGACGGAGCGGAGCCATTGAACGTTCTAAGTCTGGCTCTTCTGAAACGTTGTCCCGTCATCCTCTTCTGGCGAGCACGTGAATCGCCTGGACAAAATCCCCCTCCAGTTTTATACTGATAGCGCGGCCTCAGAGTAGACATCTTAGGCCTGTAACAGATACCCAACCGACTTGACAAATGGGGTGCTAAAGGTCCCTTATTTCAGGGACATTTCACTCTGTGAGATTATTTAACATTTAATACGACTGGACTGTGTGGTCCTGCAGTGGTTAGAAATGGCGGTAGGTGTAATGTGTGCTTTGGACGTTCTGCTTCGTCATTCAGAGGGCGGCAGGTCAGACGGTCTGATCCGGAACTTCTCCCCTTTTGTTGCCATAAGGGGAAAGGTTACCTCCCGTTTCTTTCCCGCCCCCTCCCCTAAAAATATAAAGCTCCACCGACCATTATGGCTTGAAAATGTCCGAAGCATTGCGGTTGCTCTGTGATTTTTTTTATTTAATTTCCATCCAATGGGCATAAAAAAATAAACAGAAATGCAAAAAATAGTAATAAAATTTGTGATATTTGCACTTTTACTTGTCCTAATATTTAAGATGGGAACTCAGATAATGTGCAACATCATTTAATCTCAACGTATTTAAAAATAACTGCAGGTTTTGCAGACATTTGAAACACCGTTCACTCTTGCGGTGTAAATTTTTTACTAATTTCAATGCAATTCAAGGCAAACGTTATCATAACCCACACAAATGTTACTCTTGGTACTGGCTAACAGCACTCATGTAGCTTTTAGACCAGTGGCATCGCTGTCTCGTGCATCACGTCCTGTGCATCACACCATCTTGGTCATTTTAGTTGCATATGTTGGTATAAACATTATTTTATTGATTGTAGCAAAATTTTGACACCATTATACATCGAAATATTTGGTGCGATAATTTTAGTCCCGTGCATGACTTTATATTGAACTACACAGTAGTAAGGCATGACAAGCACTGCATACGTCACACACCGTTCTGACCACTAGTTATAACAGTACAACAATTAGTAGAACAGTGGTAACCACGATGATTTAAGAAATTCTTAGCAGGGGTAAAGATCAGCCGGCATCGAAATTCACTGCATTGGCCCCCCCTGTGTTTTTGAGAATTGTAATTTGGGATGTGTGCAAACACAGCTAATGGTGTGTCCTGACCATACACGCAACCCGCCGAGGGCTGCCCGGAAACCCGATGCAAATGAATTCGTTACAGCTGTGAATAGTCCCTGGGCGGATGTTAGTATGCTGGCGAGGTATCAAGCTCAGATTGACTATCATTTGCCTCATAAAGAAGGACAACAACAAAAAAAAAAATTTTTTTTTGTTAAATGTATCCCAAGGCCTTCCCTTCCCAAAACATGACCACCACAAATCATTTCACATTTTCTCAGTCCGACCACAGAAATGTGCTGTGAAGAAGAGAGGCAGCTATTGACTGTTTTGTCTCCTCCAACAATAAATTATTTATGCTGTAAACTCTGTTCACGCCCGAGTTATGTCATATTCATAAACCGAAATCAGTACATTGTGCATGAAAGTGCAGGCTGTCGCGGTTCTGCCCCACCTAAACAGCGTTCCGAGAGGAGCCCTCGTTGTTCTCACATGCTAATATTTGCCCTTAATGCTAATAGGATTTAATTGGATTTCGAGAACTGGGCCCGCTGTGAAATATGAAGTACACCAAGTGCAGGTTCTTGGTAGTTCAGACTTTGCAGGTTTTGCCAGGAAGTCCAGACAGACAGAGAAGGTATCTGTTTCAGGGTAAACTGCTGCGTCTGCTGCCCAAACAATTCTATAATGCAGAGGTTTCCTCTCAGTAGATTCTCATCCCACAAATACATCATTTTTAAAAATGAATACTGCGCTACTTGTCTCTAGTGCATTCTGGGATATTTGACTCTGTACGTGTACATTTATAGCACTTTATCTGACGTCCTTATCCAGAGCGACTTGCAATCGGTAGTTACAGGGACAGTCCCTCTGGAGACACTCAGGGTTAAGTGTCTCGCTCAGGGACACAGTGGTGGTAAGTGGGGTTTGAACCTGCGACTTTGTGGTCTTCCAGTTTCATAGGCAGGCGTGTTACCCACTAGGCCACTACCAGGCTTTTTGTAAATCCACACCCGACGCGTCCTCGACAAAGGCAGAGAATCGAAAAACAATTCTGGGTGTTTCATTTGTGCTCGACTGAAGACAAACTTCGTAATGGAGGGGTACTTGGACCAAGACTGATTCACAAGAAAGCAAGTAGAGAGAGAGAGAGAGAGAGAGAACAACATGTATTGAGAAACGCCCCCGAAAAACGTTGTGATGTTGCAAATTTCATTCATGAGATGTTTAAATTCTGTTTTCCTTATTAGTTCCGGTTATGGAGCGACACACCTGGAGACTGAGCTGCTCCAGCGGCAGACCTATGCCTCCAGCCAACTCTCCACGTACACCACCTCACAAACCCCTGCAGGTTCGTACTGATCCAGCTCGTCGGCCGTCTCCAGTCACATTGCATCATCATTCTGGATTCAGTTCTGTTCCACATTGTCCGTTTTCTTTCTCCAGGCCTTTCTGGAGTCTTTGACACCAGCTTGCAGACATCTGGCAGCAACGCTACTGAAACGCCCGTCATGAACTTCCTCTCGGCCATCGAGTCACGAAGCCTTCAGGCTGGCCCTGCAAGTGCTTCTCTTCCCCAGTTTAGGTCATGGCAGACAGGTACAATCAGCAGAATCCTTTTTTCCTTTTTCAGCCAATTGTTTTCTCATAACTACGTCATAAAACGTGTTTTGTTTCATTTTAAAGGTGCAAACTCTTCAAATACAGATCTTTTTCTCGCAGGAGCCTTGCCCTCATCTGGGACATTTCCTACACCTTCTGCTCTGTCATCCTACCAGCACCCCAGCATCTTCTCCACGCGAAGCTTTACGACTTCGCCCGCGTTACCCCTTCAAGATGTCACCTTCAGCAGCTCTAATGGTCTCCTGCCCCCGCAGGACCCTTTACTTCAGATCAAGTCCTCCCAGAGCACTGTGCCTACTGCCCTTGCCTTTGACCGCCTGAGTGCAACCTCCATAGGTCCCGGCCTCCCGCCCCAGTCCTCCACGTATCGCTCGGCCCAGGAGTCCGCCCCCCACCTCCTCCAACCACAGTTCAGCCTGCTGCCGTCTGCCCTGGGCAACCCCCAGCCGGCCCTCCAGCCTTACGGCGCTCCAGCCTTCTCCGGGCCCATGGAGCGAGCGCTTCAGCGCGAATGTAGCGTGATCAAGCACCATCAGCGGCCTTCAAGCACCCAACTGCCTGCAGGCGCGCCGCACCCCCTGCAAACCTTCCTGGCTGGCGAGAGCGGCGTTCCCTTCCCGGCCGAGGCCTCGCGACAGACGTCGGTGCCCTGCAGCCCCGTCGGAGACGCGGCACATCCCATCAACGGTGGACCGCAGCAGACGTCTCTGCAGACTCAGGCCTACCCCTCCTCTGTACCCTCTCCGGGCTTTTCACCCTCCCCTGGGATGAAAGCCAAAGACTGTTCTTCCAGCAACATGGCTCAGCGTTCCAACAAAAGTGCCGAGTCGGAGCCGCGTGCGCAGGCGGGCTCGCCGAAGCCACTGCAGACCTTCTCGTCCCCGGGCCAGAAGCCAAACTCGGCGGCTGCCTCCCAGCCACAGCCGTACGCGCCTGCGCAGATTCCCGATTTGATGTCCATGAGCCCTTCGCACAACTACATCACTTCTCAGAGTCTCTCCGGCACCGTCAGCCACCCGCAGGTGTTCTCCACGGGGCAGACCGAAAAAATGCCTTCTGTCTACAAGTTCTCGTTCGCTGGCCAGTCCGAGAGCGTGACCTCCGCCGGCCTCGCGTACTCGTTGCCTTCGGCGGTGCACGGTGCGGAGTACGGCGCGCAGGTTCAGGGGCTGTGCATGGGGAGCCCCTCTCCGGTCTACTCTCCCGGCCACACTCAGGGTCCACCAAATGCGAGCTACTACGCCGCGGGGCCGGCCGCCGCCGGCGCGTCTCGGAGCTACGCGACAGAACAATCCCTCCCTCCGGCCTCGTCTTTCTCGCCAGCCCGTGCCGGGGTCGAGCCCCTGAAATTCCTGCTTCCTGTTCAGCTGCCTTCTTCCTCCCAAGCCTTACACAGAGGGACGCCATCGGCAGAGTTAAAGCCGGCCTACGGCAAAAGGAAAGAAGATGGGAGCATGTTCCTCGCCAAAGAGGGATGCGGGGAGCTTCCCATTCAGGACGTGCAAGCGTTGCAGAGAGGAACCCTTCAGAGTTCCACTCAGGCTCTTGCTGGTAACGAATCTGGAGGTCAGAACAACGTGGTGTACGTGGTCTCTAAGGCAGATGATCGGTACAACACTCAGAGTGTGATCAGGAGCAACTCCAGATCCGAAGACCATATGATGGGATCTCCCTTAGGGTCCATAAAAGACGAACGTCTCATGCCCACAAATCAGCATGGACAACTAGTAGTAGCAGCGCTCGGGTCGGGCCCGAGCCAAAAAGCTCTTCTGCGCTGATGCAGTCTTCCCACGTCGCCATGAACGCAGAGCAGCTCAAGCCACAATCTCTCCTGCTCAAGGTGCCAGGTTCTCAGCAGCAGAACCATCAAGCACAGACAATCACTATTCAGCAGGACCACAAACAGACAACCCAGGGACAAACCCAGTTTGTCTGCGTCCCAGGTGCCCCAGTCCTCCTTGAACCTTCACAGATGATTGTACTCCAACAGACTTTGCCTCACACAGTCCAAACCTCGAAGGTGACAACTCAAATGCAGCCAGTTCAGTATCTCCAAATGACGAGTGACATCAACCCCCCCACTGTGAGTATTGCGGAGTCCTCCAAGCACAACACGTCCCCAAAAGTCAATTTCAGCCAGACCAGTCAGCATGATGGAAAGCATCACTTTACCCTCGGCTCCATCTGCTTTCCGGACTCCATGCTGATGACGGACGAGAGGACCATCCTGTCCAACGTGGACGACATCCTGGCCGCGACGGTGGCTGCCTGCGGAGTGACGCCGCATGACTTTGTCAAAGCTGCCTCCTCCGAAGGGGAGATGCCTTCACTCGCCAACCCCACGGATTCCAAGTGCCACTTCCAGTCTGCTGAGAGCAGGAACGAACCAACCTTCACCCCTCAGCAAGGGATTATTGCTAATACCCAGACTCTGACTTTGACATTAAACAGTACTCACCTGACGTCAGACATTCAGCATTTTCCCAAAAGTGGAGTTGGGTCGCACCAAGCATATCTATTAGAAAACTTGCATGCACAACACGGGGTGAACAGTATCATCGTCAGCTCCCAACACGAAGTAGACGGACTCACCGCTCAATCGCACGAAACTGGTGACGGGGAAGCTGCAGAAAAGAGTTCTGCGACCCCCAAAAACGTGGCCTCTCTTAGCCCCAGTGACAATAGCGACGGGAGGGTCAGTTCAGACTTCCACCTGACTGGCCAGGAGTATAAACCCAACAGTCATGATGAACCATGTCTCCAAGAGCCAGGAGCAGGTTCCATCCAGTGAAGCCAATGGCATTAAAAAGGAAGATATCCTCCTGCAATGCCCAGCTGATGGCCTGCCAAAGAAAAATCGAGGTCTAAAGGCTCCTCCAGGTTCCCATGTGAAGATGAGAACGGACTTCCTCGGCCCCCGAAGCGAAGTGGCCAAGGGAAGCGGCAGAATGGTAAAGGCAGCGACATCGGTTCATCCTCGGCTTCCGACAGCTGCCAAGATGGCTATCAGCATCAGGAGAGGATACGGCAGAAGATAAAAGAGGTAGAAGAAAAGCAACCGGAGATCAGAACGGGATTCATTGGGTCCTTCTTAGACTTTCTTAAATCAGGTCCAAAGCAAAATTTCTCTTCGCCTCAAATAAGGACACCTAACCGTACACGGAAATCTTCGTCTGTTTCAAAGAAAGCCTCCGGTCTCCTGCCCATGTCTTATAAGCTTCAGCCCCCATTAGCCCCTTTGCCAATGCAGGAAAACCAGCCTCTTAGTTCGACAAGACGCCTGGATGAGGACTTGCAGAAGAACCTGGTGACCCTCCCGTCCTTCTCATCAGATGAAGACGAAGCAGCAGGGAAAAACCAGGCCCTTCAGAATAGCATCACTTCAGCCCTTTCATCTCTAGATGAGCCATCAGACCGGAAGCAAAAGCCAGGTATGGAATTATTAATGACTGATGATGATGATGACTATTTCACACAAACTTCTATTAACAATCAAATTGCATGGCCTAGGTTGTAGATTTCCAGATGAAGCATACTGTGCATTCTCGACTCTTTCACACAGTAGACAGATCAGCAGGTGATTTGCTAAGGCAGCAGCAATACTCAAGCGTGGAACCATCACCCGTGAAGGTGCCTCCGAGGGAAATTTCTGCCGAAGAACTGCTGAAGGACGTTCCTCCTGACCATCTAGCTCTGCAGCTGATGACGGTTGCCATAGAGGGCCTGACTGACGAGGAACTGTCCGACAGCGGAGGGGAGGGGATGTACCGTGAGCGGGACGAGTTTGTGGTGAAAAACGAGGACATTGAAAGCCTGAAGGTAAGCGCTCATATTTAGGGAGCATTATTTTCCCCTTACGTCTGCATTCTTCATCCTTGCCAGACATTTGTTTTCTTTTAGTATCATGACATCGCATACTAAGACGAACCAGACAACGACTTAAAGAATAACCCCACCCCACACAACCCTCTTCCGCATCCAAATTTAGAATGAAGCTTTGTATGGCTAAGCACCATGTCTCAGTTTTGCATGTCTATTTACTCTTATTTACTTTACTTACTCACTGATCCACTGTAGGTGACTTTGAAAGCAGGGTTGGAGCCGCCAGCTATCTGGAAAGTACAAAAGGCACTGCTGCAAAAGTTCATTCCGGAGCTGAGGGACGGCAGACGAGTGTTCTCAGCCACCAACAGTGTGAGTGAAGCTAAGCTTCCAGCTGTATAAAGTGTGTCGTGTCGGATTTAGTCTTTTACATTGTGAAAGTCTGGTTTGGGCAAAATCTGATTTTAGTGTTTTATGCTCGTTTTAGTATTTGGGATACTTTGGAGATGCCAAGACTATGTACCGGAGAGTGTATGTGAAGTTCCTTGACACGGTCAACAAAAGAGAGTATGTCCGCGTCTGCAGCAGGAAACCGAGGTGTAAGCCCATGCACTCCATGAGGTACTGGTTATATTATGCGGATTGATTTTGGAATGTGTTCTTTTAAAACCATGTTTCTGTAAGTAACATCTCTAGCGATGTGTCTGGATGATTACTGGGAATAAGAAAGAAATGTTTGGGGTTTGTTGACTAAAGGAATGGGTCCTGTTAAGAGGCCCTTAAATGCAATTTCTTTATGTGTGTGCTTGTCATGTAAGACCTGTTCATGTTCTCTGTACATTCTTCCCCACAGAGGCTCACAGGCCAAGGCCCTGTTTGGCCACAAGATCCTTCCGGTAAACAGCTCAATCAGACCAGCCTCAAACAAGCTCCTTTCCAAGCTCAAAGCAAAACAGCCAAAGTCCAAGGCAGAGCCGCCACCCAAGAAGAGAAGGAAATGGAAGGAAGCGTTCTCGCCTTCCGACTCATCTCCTGAGGCTTCCAGCGAAGCTGACGGTGAGGGCCTTCATCGCGTTGACTGACTGCATCCATCTTCGAAAGATTGTTGACAAATCACCGATTTACCTTTTGACACCCGTCTTATCCTGACGCCCTGTTACTGATTTTGTAATTCGCTAAACTAAGACAGGACATTCCATTGGCATTTTTTTTCTACCAAACTAAGCTCAATAAAATTGAGCTTATAAATTATTTCTACAGGGGGAAAACCCATTTCCAGGTATTCAACAACATTAACAACTTGTGGTCTGATAAAGGCCATAAATGTAAATGCAAGATTGGCTTTTACAGTCAAGGAAATTACAGATTTATTGCCATTTTCAGTAGAAACAAAACAACGTCTCCCTGGACCTATAAGGTGCTACGTGTGATATGAAAAACTTCAGACTGAAAACATAGTTCGTAGACATCTTTACGTATTCCGCCTTGAGTTAGCACTGCTTACGTGCGTCAAATTCCCAATTTCAAGTCAAGGCTTCATCACGTTGTTTTGCCAGAATGGCTAGGCTAAATTCCTCATGCAAATTGAAGCCGCTGTGCATAGACTTGACCAGTATGCTGATGCATCTTGCCAACTGCCTTGATCCACTGGCTGGCATCAATGTTGGTTCATTTAGATGAATATTAATATAATGTTTATAAGTAGCTTATATTTATGTTTGGCTTTCTTCTGTTTCAGAGTTTACACCCCCTGTTTCCTTTTCTTCACGCTTCCTGAACACCAGAACCATGAAGGAGACCTTCAAGGGCTTTGTGGAGCTTCTGATCAGTGTGACTCTAGATGCAGATGTAATGAGCACGCTGGAGAGGGGAAATGGTGAGAGAGAATTTGATCTGTTGCTGTTGCGTGTTTTTTTTGGTCTTTCTTCTTCCATGCCCGATGTTCAAATGTAGCGTTTTATGATTTTAGACGAGCTGCTGCTGCCTCACATGAAGAGAGTGGATTGCATGATCACCGACAACAGGAGACGCCTGCTGCCCAAGCTCTGTGTGGGACAGCTGTTCAAGGTACGCGGTCTTCTTCTCCCTTCTTTCTTTTCATTACAGATCATAATAAATCGTAATAGTACAGTGCGTGTACGGCATGAGGCACTAGTGGAGGTGCCAAGGTGACAGGCAGGGCTTTGATATTTTCTTGTCCCCACCTGCAGAGCGCGCTGGACACCTTTCCTGAGATTTCAGTGGTGACAGAACTGAAAAAAGATGGCGAGACCCCTGCCTTTAAAGTCTGCTTAAGTGGGAAGGCTTACAACAAAAAAACTATGAAGCCCTCCAAGTCCCCAAGCAAATTACCTTTGGTGAGCAGATCACATCTGTGTGAATGGACGATTATTCCTCGCTTTTTGGGATGAGCACTAACGTGGTTGTGCGTCGCGTGCAAACACTGTTCAGACACTAGGTGGCGTTGCACATTAACACTCTGCTGACACTCTTCATTTGAACAGGAATACACTGTGGATCAGCAGACCAAGACCCGTTGGTTTTCCCTCTATCACTCACTGCAGCATTATAAGTACCACACTTACCTGACGTGTAGGGACGAGGTGAGGCTACATAAATAAGACACCTCTCTCTCTCTCTCTCTCTCTCTCTCTCTCTATATGTGTGTGTGTTTACTCATGAATGTTTTTGCTTTGTACCCAGATTGCCTCTCTGAAGTTGCATGCGCAGGACCTACGGCAGGAGCAGACGGTGCAGATATGCATGAGCAACAGGGCCTGGGTGGAGCGACTCTTTGACCGGTTTGGGGAGCTTCTGACACAAGTGCAGCAGGCCTGCCTGTAGTCATGGGAGCTTCGGACCTGGTCCAGAGAAGAACAGGGCGGGGCTTAATTCATCCCGCTACCATGCATCTTTAAAAGCACTAACAAAGACTGGGGCCAGCGTTGGGGCCCGGAGTGCTGGAGAGCTCTTAACGGTCTGAATATCCAGACTCTAGACAGTTTTTTTTTTTTTTTTTTTTTTTTTTTTATTTAACGTAGTTTGTACGTTACACAGAAATATTTTTACAAGTTAGCTATGAACTGCTTTTATAGTTCGCCTTGTTTCTTAAAATGGTTTTCCTCAACTGATATATTTTTGGATTTCTGTTGATGGACCAGGGATGGTGATACGCATGCACTAGATACAATGCAACTTGCATAGGACTTTGAACACTTCCAATCAGATTTTTTTTTTTCTTTTAGCTGAATGGTTATTATGTGGAGTAGATGTATACATAAATATATGTACAACAATCAATCTTTTTTCTTTTCTTTTTTTTTTGTTACAATTGAGTGCCACATGTGTAAAACTGTACATTTTGTAAAGAGATTCTCTCAAGGAGGAACTTGACATGATAGAGATTACTTACCTTATGTGCTTCATAAACTCTGTTATAACAAATATTATAAATCTGGATATGGAGCTGGTGCAATTCTAATATTACTTTGTAATATTTTATTGTAATAAAATGCAGTTACCTTAACAATTTTCTGCTATAAAAAAAACAATACAATTTTTCTTCTTTCTAAAAGGGTTCGATATTCTTCTTGCGTACATTATATCATGAGAATTGTTTTTTCATTTTATAATATTCTATTTTAAACAAACCTAATGCTGACAGTTTCGGACTAGACATTTACTTTTTATGTGTAGCAGAGTTGCACAGAACAATTATTTTCTGATAGATGAAAAATAAATTTCATACTAAACGAATGCTGGGTTTCCTGTGTGCCTTAGTAAAACCACCACTTTTCTTGTTTTAGACACATGGGGACTTTTTGTTGCTGTCACCATGCATTGATTTGATAAAACATTTATTAACAAAGAATTATCGGAGTATGTTGACATGAGAAAAAATCTAAAGCACCAGAATTTTCAGTATTATTATATGGATTTTGGTTTATATACTCAAGATTATTGTAGGTGTAGTATAATGCAGTAACGTCTATACTGACCCCGTGCATTGCATTGTGTGCAATCATTAGGAAATGTACATAATTTGAATCTGTCCGGCAAGTTCTTTTGGAACATTTATTGAAAATTTGCACGGGTTTGGTGCGAACATTTCAATGTTGAAATGATTGGGGATGCTTTATACATCAAGTAATATGCTTCCTTAATGCTTCCATTTCTATGTGTGTGATGATGTCTGAGACCTTGGCTTAAATTGAATGAAGCCACATCCTGCACACACTGGGAAGGGTGGTGCGCCATGATTTCTTATCAGTGTTGGTGGTGAGATAGATACGCCAAGAAACACCTCTAGTGCGTCAGATGCCATCTTCAGCTTCCTGTTTGGTGACCAGGATGATGCCCTCACAGCATGTTACCTCTGCCCTAAAAACCAGTCTACATCTGGCTTTTATTCTGTTGGTCCTGCATTTTTGTCTCATGCCTGCGGGATGCGCCGTCCCGCCGTTTTACACAATGCAGCCGGCCAAGCCAGCACAACCATCTCAATGACGGACTGTTCAGGGTACAGAAGCCAAGGCCGTGTTCTCTGCAGTCCGAAAGAGTCGGCGGGCTGTTGAATAAAATATGATTGGCGCAGACGACAATGCCGGGAACTTTTCTGCCGCCCGGAACAGAGGCACATCTGTCTTGTGTGTACCCTTGATATAAAAGAGCACTGTCCTCTCTCCTGGGCGGACCAGATTCCGCTGTGCGCATTGCCGGGAGAGCTGGATGTTTGCTCAACGCAGATGTCGGCCGTCGGGAACAAGCTGTATGAATATTGATAATATGCATAGCTGGTCGCCGTAAGTGGGCGTTGCAGTGAGAAGGCCCCTTTGAGATTGGTGAAGTCATGTGCCGCCTTGCTGCCCGGGTGGGGGGGGCCCATAGGCCTCATAGGCCCACGCTTCCCTGACAATTGGCACGCCGGCAGTGAAAAGGTCTCCTTGGGGGTTTACCAGGGCTCCTTTTGCAGGCCCAAAGGATTTTTTTTGGTACTTTTTGTCATGTTTCATTGCAATCCAACTTTTTTTTTTTTTTTACACTCACAGATCAAGTCCTATTGGGGAACAGTTCACAATCTGGTTCGTCAAAAGAACATGAAAAGATCATTTTAATGCCCCATTGTTCCCTCTGAGCAACCACGCTTGACGCTGATAAGCCGTGCCAGGAAATCAATGTGGTGCTTTTTTCTAGGGATAGAGGAATAAACGTAGAGTAAACACTGCTTTGACCTTGCCCGCAGGCTCTCACGTAGGGCTTTGGTATTAACAGCAAAAAAAAAAACCCATCTCTGTGCGCATGACACTAGGCTGCTTTTACGAAACACCCCTATTCCTTATAGCCGAAACGACCACAAGAAAGTGGCAGAACAGGTTGAGCGCGTGCACTGTCACTCTTGCCGAAAGTCTCGTCGCGCTCATTCCGGCTCCATCCGGAAAGTGTTGCGCAGGTAGGCTGGAACCTGAGACACTGACCCGAGAGACACTGAGATGGGGTGAGTCGAGCTCATGTTCCAACTAACACCTGAAATTTTAACCAGTGACATCACAGGCTGATATTATAACACATTGCTCTAATTGCGCATAATATATGAGTTCCTTTGTTTAGTATCTCATCACCAATTGTCTGGCTGGTTTAGACTCTGACCATGACTACACCTTTGGCTGCTTTTTGACCTACTGAGAATTTAAAATAAATCAATATATATATATAATTTTTACGGCATAAAAATTTGCTCTAGACCAACTTCCGTGCCAAAATGTTCATTATTAAGTGTTTACTTTTTTAATGAGCCTAAATTCCCTCTTGGGGTACAAAGACAACCCAACAACCACAATGTAAGTGAAAGTGAAGCGATTGTCATTATGAAACACTGCAGCACAGCACAGGGTAACACAACGAAATGTGTCCTCTGCTTTTAACCATCACCCTTGGTGAGCAGTGGGCAGCCATGACAGGCGCCCGGGGAGCAGTGTGTGGGGACGGTGCTTTGCTCAGTGGCACCTCAGTGGCACCTTGGCGGATTGGGATTCAAACCGGTGACCTCCTGATTTCGGACCCGCTTCCTTAACCGCTAGACCACTGCCCCTCTGCCCCCACAAATAACATAATTTGAAAGGATGATGGTTACTCAGTGTAAAGATAAATGATATAAGACGGTAAATTTTCAATAGTCTTGTTGATGTTACAACTGGTTTGCTAAAGTGTATTGACCCGGCGTATTGTCTATTTTAGTCTTGCAAACTGTCATCTCAGTATAAATTGTATATCGGCATCTTCCAGGATATCATCAACCGTAACTTTAAGCCATAACGCTCCACAAACATGTTCAATGTATGGATACTTGTACCAGTGAGTGTTTTGAGTGGTTGAGCCTGTTGAACGCCAGGAACAATTTGTGATGATGTATTTGGATGATGATGATGAACAACATATAGCCTGCAAAAATCCACTCACAACACCATGCAGCCAGCACACACGTAGGGATTTAATGCTCCGATTTTGAAACATGCAAACACGCCAAACGACCTGCTTTAAATGTCCCCGGAACACAATGGTCCATATCAGCGTTTCTGCTATCAGTGTTTTATGCTTGATAAGGAGAGGCACGCAGGGAAAGAGAGACAGAGGTTAGAGAAATGGCTCTGTAATGGGTGCCTGGAATCTTCATAGGCCTAATGTCTGTATTGAAAAATATATATGAAGCGTGTTGGAGGAATCCGTTTTTTCAGAGTCGCCTCTTTTTACCTTCGCGATGGAGCGATTGATAAGAAATTGTTCAGCATAAACCGCTGTCTCACTTAATCACCGCAAAAGACTCAGATGTCCAACTTTTGAACATGCTTTCTTTGCTACATGTTTTATTTGTAGCATAACCTCAGGTGTGTTATTTCATGGTCCCTTGTCTTTTTTTCATAATGTAAAAAATACAAGGCCAACAAATGACTAGGTGTGTCAAAATTGGATATCCGTGTATCCGTGTAAGTATTAAAATTAAAATGTGAATGAATGAATGAATGCCACATTTGTCCCCATCTTGTGTCCCCACAAGTTTCAGTCCCTCACGCCCCTGGTTTGTCATGCTAATGTGGGCGGGGCGTGTCCCCCCCTCTCTCGCTCTCTTTCTCTCTGACGTCACGCCTCTCTCTCTCTCTCTCTCTGACGTCACGCCTCTCTCCCTCTCTCTCTCCGACGGAATCGCGCGCCCCGCTTCACCTCCACGACCGCTCGCGCGCGCGCGCGCGTCGACGCGATGCACCGACCGCCAGGTACGCAGGGCGCGCTCTTCTTTTTACCTTTTTTGCTTATACCAAAGTCGTCTTGAGTCAAGTAATCTTAATTCATATACGTTAGATTTACGGCATTGATCCAGTAGTGACAGGGACAGGGTTAAGTGTCTTAAGTGTCATCGCTCAGGTGACGCGATGGGAGTAAGTGGGGTTCGAACCTGGGTCTTCTACCATATTGTTTTATTGTTGGCTTTTTCTTTTTTCGCTCGTGTGTAACGTGTTGGTTTTGGCGGTATATTACCACGGGACGGGACGGGACGGGACGGGACGGGTGGGGTGAATCTGCCGAACCTGTCTGTGCACGAAACGCCCCGATTCTGTCTGCTAATGAGCTCCCCCACTGCGGATATTTACACGCGAAATGCTGTCCCCTCGTCCGTCGCTCTCGGCGACATCAGTTTTGTAAAAAAGAAAAAAAAAAAGGCAGATGGTCCCTTAATTGGTTTTAAAGGCTGAAACTCTGGGTCCATTCCGCTCCGCGGGGTACACGAATCGACTTAAAGATAATATATTTTTTTTGCATTAAGACGTTCTTCCCTGGGGCGAATGCCTCGTTTCGTTGCAAAGACAATCGTCTTCAGGGACGCCAGGACATGTTCTGTCAAGGGACAAAAAAAAAAAAAAATCCTTCCCCTGACTCCCCTTCCCAAACCTGGATTGTAGGGTCGGTATTGCTGCTGTAAATCGTCGCCTAATGACTGTGCTAACATTTGCTCTGCGGGCGGCCTTTTATCACATCAGTTTCCTCCTTTCGTCGTCCCCGAACCAAAGTGGCCGGTGCGGTTGTAGAAGTTTTCCCGTTCCACCAAAAAAAAAAAGTTCAAAGATATCATCTGATATTGCTGTTAATCATTTTTTTTTATTTTTTTATTTCTTTATTGCTGTTCGTTACTCGCGGAACAGATCACAAGATGGCTGGAAAACCATTCCGGGCCACCTACATCTGGAGCAGCATCATCACCAACCTTCACGCGGGGTGGAGGTGAAGAGGCGCAGGCACAACCCTGAAGTCCTACCATGACTGCTTCCTGGGCTCCGAGGCCGTGGACGCGGTTGCTGGCCCACATCATCCAGAGCAAGTTCTGCGGCGACGCCGAGGTCCCCCGCGCCAAGGCGGCGCGCCTGTGCCAGGCCCTGATGGACTCGCGGGTGTTCGAGGCCGTCGGCACCAACGTCTTCGGGAAGGAGAAGAAGCGCGCGACGTTCGAGGACAGCAGCTGCAGCCTCTACAGGTTTTTGGACGCGCAGAAGCGCGGCACGGCGAACCCCGACGGCCCTGGACAACGGATACCACACCTCCACCAGCGAAGGGAACGGCGACAGTCCCTCACAGACGAGTGTACGGGCCGCAATTCGAACGTCATCCCACCTCCAGCTCGTGGCCTGTTCTTATAAACATGGGACAATCTCTGCGTGGACTCTTCCACAGCAGTCCAACACGACACACCACCACTCTGCGGACGTCCTGTATAGAAAAATAGGAAATATGGTTCTGCGCACTTTCGTAGAGGTTAAAGCTACATTGTGAGGACTCGTCTCCAGAAACCCTTGATGGCTTGGGCATTTTAATATTTTAAGTCTCATTTATTCGTACCGATGGGTACTGCGGGTGCTCGTCGTGGGTATGAATGCTATGCCGGCTGCCAGGTTCGACCTGACACCAGGAAACTGAGTGTGTTATTAAAACGACTTGGCTTTATCTGTGGATTCACACATTTCAATACGTACGAATTTCACAGCGAAGCTGCAAGTAACGTCCTTTTTTTTGCGCGTGAACCTCTAGGTCCGATGACAAAGTGTATTCAGCCGATTCGCCTGTCAAGACAGACAAGTCTTTAGAGGACGTCCTGGGAAATGTGAACTTGAATTCAACGATTACACCTCAGATGATGAACTTGGGCTTATCACAGGAATGTGAGTACTGTTGACGATATTTTTATAGTAATTATCGTTCTACAGGGTGGGCCATTTATATGGATATATAAACGTCCTGTATGTGGCACATTAGTATATGTGAGGGGGGCAAACTTTTCAAGATGGTGGTGACCATAGTGGCCATTTTCAAGTCGGTCATCTTGGATCCACTTTTGTTTTTTCCAATAGGAAGAGGGTCATGTGACACATCAAATTTTATTGGTAATTTCACAAGAAAAACAATGGTGTGCTTGGTTTTAACGTAACTTTATTCTTTCGTGAGTTATTTACAAGTTTCTGACCACTTATAAAATGTGTTCAATGTCACCAACCATTCCCATTTTATTAAGGTGTATCCATATAAATGGCCCACCCTGTACTACTACTTACCGTTGTCATTATAGTTCGACATTGTCATCGTTGGTGATCATGAAATGAAAAATGATTCACGTTCTTATGATGTGCAGTGGTGGACGAGGTGTGGCGGCAGCAGACGGTGCTGAGGCTGCTGCAGCTGATAGAGCTCCCCCTGCTGGAGAGCCTGCTGGATGGCAAGGAGAGTCCCCGGCCCCCCCTGCACGGCATGGACAGCGACCCCGACCTGCTCTATACCAGCAGCTACGTGGATCGCGAGATCCTCAAAGCCTTCGGTGAAGCCCAGTGAGTGGGCCCGTCTTTGGCCTCAGGGACGGGGTGTTTTGGGTTTCAAAATTTACAGTCTACAGATAATAAGACAGGGATTACATTTTTGTCATTCTTCGGAATTCTTCCAAATAAAGGGCTGCACTCTTCGTCAAAACCTCAAACCTGCCCTATACCCCAGAACAGCCCTCCATAAAATCAGTAACTTTTAGCATAACTGGTAAATTCCATAAAATAATTCCCAGAAACGTAAACAAAAACCCTGGGCTTCTGCCAAATGTAAAAGTTACACAAAACACATTTTAAAAAAATCTCATATTGTTACTCAGTAATTAGCCTGTTTTATGAAATATGATAAAATATGTCCCACAATAATTTGTTTTATTATGCCATATTATGCCAATTCAGCTTTGAAATGTAAAGATGTCTGTGGACAGATTAGGAAATATCTGGCACTATGTCAGTATTTTCAAAGAAGAAAATCATGGGAACACCACTTTTGGCATGCTGGACGGGAGTGAAAGTGAAGTGATTGTCATTGTGATACACAGCAGCACAGCACATGGTGCACACAGTGAATTGTGTCCTCTTCATTTAACCCATCACCCTGAGTGGAAGTAGCCTAGTGGGTAAGACACTTGCCTATGAACCAGAAGACTGCAGAGTCCCACTTCAAATCCCACTTACTACCATTGTGTCCCTGAGCAAGACACTTAACCCTAAGTGTCTCCAGGGGGGACTGTCCCTTTAACTACTGATTGTAAGTCGCTCTGGATAAGGACGTCTGATAAATGCTATAAATGTAAATATAAATGAGTGAGCAGTGGGCGGCCATGACAGGTGCCCGGGGAGCAGTGTGTGGGGATGGTGCTTTGCTCAGTGGCACCTCAGCTCAGGATTCGAACCGGCAACCTTCTGATTACAGGGCCGCTTCCTTAACCACTAGGCCAGTGTCACGCCAATGTTACACATGGTGGACGCCATCTGGCCATAAAGACTGATCAGTCATGCAGAGGTGGATCTAATGGATCTAATCTGACCTAATTCTCCTCTTGCTCCTTTGCACACATTTTGTATCTGTTTTGTGTCTCTCGTACAGTGTTCAGTGTGTTAGTGGGAGCCTAAGTGGTAGTGGCAGCAGTGGTGGCCTGGCGGTTAAGGAAGCGGCCTCGTAATCAGAATGTTGCCGGTTCTAATCCCAAGCCGCCGAGGTGCCACTGAGCAAAGCACTGTCCCCACACACTACTCCCTGGGTGCCTGTCATGGCTGCCCACTGCTCACCAAGGGTGATGGGTTAAATGCAGAGGACACATTTCATTGTGCTGCTGTGTTTCAAAATCATTTCACTGTTATTGTGTCTTATTTTTTTTTTTACAGGGCGGATAACTGGCTTTCGGCTGCGGTCGATTGCCTGGAGTTCCTCCCTGACCAGCTTGTAGTGGATGTGAGCCGAGGGCTGCCGAAATGCTCAGATGAGAGCGACCAATGCAAGCGCTTGATCTACGGCGTGTTGGCGCAGCACTACGGGGAGCCGCAGCACCCGCCTCTGCTCAGCAACCACGTCTTTGACATCCACAGTGGCATTTCTGAGCTGCTGGGTAAGAGTCACGGGCCGTCAGGGGTGGGAAGTGGCTTTACCAATGTTGCTGAGTTACGTGATTCAGGAATGAAGTACACTGAACTGAACATTTTTAGATAGCGCCACCTGCTGGTGTTGTAAGACTTGACTGATTTGAGAACCATTTGTTAGAATGAACCGTTTTAGAATTTCACCAAGCCTGACCCACAGTTAGCATGTCATTGCATGGTCCAAACGTCACTGGGAAGATGCATCACAGCTCCAATGGGAGCACCAGACATTAGCCAACTAAACAAAGCAAGTTTGATCAGCCATTGTGACATTTGTTCAGTTGGCCGCTCTGAACTCCCTTCATCACCAAACATTTGGTGATATTTGGACATCCCAGCCATTGAGCTATTCTGTTCCATGTTATGTAGCCATATTCTCGCATCGAGAGTCCTAGATTGGTGTTTGCTGTAGTATTGTGAGTGTGTAAGTGCCCGTGGTGCCCATGCTGCATCGTGTGTTTAACGCTCTGCAGTGAACGGGAAGCGGGAGCAGGCTCTCGAGGCGCTACAGCTGTGTCTCAAGCTGCAGGACTCCCGCAGCAGGGAGGAGCTGCGAAGGCTGCTGCGCTTCATGGCCACCGCCGCTGACCCGCAGGAGGTCAGAGTTCACAAGGAGGTGAGCGGAGTCTGCCTTTGGACCCACGCAGTCTGTTTGAAGGAGGAGTCGTTTCAGTCGTGCTCTGTGTCCCGTGTGCTGCCGTTTACTTCAGATTGAGAACAGGATGGCTGTGAAGAGGGCGTTCTCCAGCGCAATTGTGTACAGCGCACGGCTTGCCAAGGGAAAGGTGGACCTCATGGTGCTTTTCTTGATGGACAACCACAGTGATGCTTTTAAGGTGTGCCCTGCTTTCCATTGCATGACCACATCAGTCCCTTCACACACAATACTCACTCTGTCTGCCTGAAAATGAATTCTTATTCTTATACACAGCATTGTTTCCCTTTGCTGGCACCCTTGTATGTAGTTCACATTTCTGTCCAGATATGGAATTGTTGTTGAATCATAGATTATCAGTTCTTTTTTTTTTTAACAGATCCCTGGATCATTACACAGGCTTGTTAGTGAAAAGCTGGCCAGCATTATCAAAGGAAAAGATCCCAACTCTGTAACAGGTAGAAAAGTGCTTCACTACTTACCACAAAAAAAAAAAAAAAATCGTTTCCAAGAACAATTGAACATTGTATGTATGATAGTCGAATGGAGACAATAAAAACAGGTCTCTAACAGGTTTCATATGAAACAGTATCCTTTCAAGAGTGACATTCTTTCTCTTGCTTTTAGGTACAACCTTCTGCCAGCGAATCTCAGGTCAGGCGTACACAGAAACGGTTCAAGAGACCACGAAAGAGGAGCTGTGGGCGTTACTGAAGACCATTCACGAGAACGCCAAGCTCTCAGTTAAAGAAAAGAAGCGGCTGCTTGGACAATTCTACAAAGGCCACCCAGAAATCTTTGTGCAGTATTTTGGAACCCGAATAGCAAGTGTTGATGTGTAGACAGAAAGATATTTATTAACCAATGTACATACTGTAAAAAGCAATGTAAATTAATTTTTCATGTGCAAAACATGGAATTGAATATTAACTTTTTTTTCCAATTGTGTGGAATGAATTCAATGTTGGTTAAAGCCTGGATTCAGCAGTAAATATCTGCAAGCGCTTCATCCCATTTTCTCTCTCTGACTTTTACTGATAGTCAGAGGGGGTTGATCATAAAGGTCAAATAAAGCTTTTTTTTCTGATTACAATGTGCTATAGATAACTCTTTAAACGATTAATATGTAAATGTAATGGTATGCATGCAGACTGAACAAGGCAGATTATATTGACATTAACTCTTAGTTTGTATGTGTGTAGCTCTTTAGAGCCTCCTAGTGGTACTACTAGGAAACCCATGCTGAAAAAACAGCAGGTAATAAATAGTCCATTTTTTAGGGTTTTATTGGAGGGAAATGTGTAATCTCCATTTGACTACAAAACAGAATGACAAATACCAGTAATGCACAGGCAAATATGGAATTGTCAAATCAAGGTTCAAGATTAAAAACTTTGTACAGTTTAAGCCACTCAGTTTTTAAAAATAAAACTGTTAAAAAAGGAAAAGAGAAACTCCAGGAAGGAAAAAAAAAATGAGACATGAATCCACAAAAAAACGGCCTCAATCAATTCTGTTTTTTTTTAAAAAGAATCTGCTTACAAGATTTCCAAGACTTCAAATAAGGAAGAACATTCGTTCCTGGCTGTGACGGTCCAGTTGTGTACAAGGGGAGGTGCACCGTTTCACAGAAAATCCACTTGTTTTGGGGGCAAGGCTAGCATTGTAAACCTGTTACAGTGTATGAAAGGGGCGTTTGAGCGTTAATGTCCTCCCATTCGCTCGGGGTCAACAGCAATAAGGGCGCGAGGGTTTCTGTTGGTTTTTGCGAGCATGATCTGGCCTGTTCACCGGATCCTCTTCTGCTGACGTGCCCGGTAGATGTCGTGCACTGGCGGGGCCACGGCTCCCTTGTCCTCCTCTTCATCAGAGTCAGCGTTGGGCCTCTTCAGGGATTTGGTGGCTACTGTGTGGTTCTCCAGCGGGCCGTTGCCCTCCATTGCCATCTCCGGCTGCCTGCCAGTGATGAGTTCCACAGCAGCATCAACTGCTAAGAGGAAACGGGGAACATTTTGAGTTTGGAAAGGCAGGTTAAGGAGGCAGTAGAATTAAACATTGATGGAACATAAAACCACATACTTTCTGGAAGTGTGCATCTCCTAAACGCCTCCATCACCTCATCCACCTGAACAAAGGGACCCTGCAGGGCCATGAAAATACAAAGCAAGAGTCAAAAAATATTTGCCATGCTCTGTGCTTGAATTATAAGATAATGAATTCTTAATTCAGTGGAATCAGGCCATAAACTACACGTGTTGTGTGGAGGGAGGATGGCTGAAGTGAAACATGCTTCACCCCACACACACACACACACACACACACACACACACTGTTAGGAATAGGATGGCAATTTGGTGCATACGGACCATGAAGCAGGTGGGCGGAGGCAGCAGCTTCATAAGAACAACAGCAGCCGGCGGCACAGGGAACACTCCGCCTGGAACAGGGTGCAGTCCTGGAGCTAATGAGAGTGAGGGGAATGATATTAGCATACATTTTTGTTATTGCATGACATTTATTACTTCCTGAAAATCGGCAAGCCGGTTTAAACTCACGGGCCAGATGGCGGGGTTGAAAGGGGATCATTTGATTAGTGTCGGGTTTGGGGTATTCGGGCTTTCGGTCAACTTCGTCCTTCAGTATGGGGACAGTGGGCGTGACCACTGCCTCAGGAATCAGAGCATTCAGTTTGGCACGAGATGCATCCTGGGACAAAAAAAAAAAATACAAAAATCATTAAAAAAAAAAAATACAAAAATTAAGAACACAATGCACAGCACCCACAACCAAAGCCAGTGAGTCAAACCATGAATAAATCTGACCCCACAAGAGGTCAAGACCTGATTCTCACCTTGTAGCCCAGAGCTTTGAGCTCGCTGGGGGAGCATGGGTACAGGTCCATGAACTTGTAGCGGTCCACCAGCAGAGCAGTCTCCTTGCCCTCATACTCGTCCTTGAAAGCGGCAAACCTCCTCCTCTCCACCTTCAGAATACTAGCCAAGTCGCCAATATTGCTCTCAAAGGCGAGGAAACGGGCCCAGATCTCGCTGATGGTGGAACAACCGGTTGAGAAATGTTGCAGAAATGACTCGTTAGAGCGGAGCATGTCAAACTGCATGTCTGTGAGCTACTTTCACGATGAAGTATACACATCACTCTCTATATCCATCTGTCTGTCTGTCTGTATTTGAATCATATGCATTCTTACAGATCTAGATTTGTTCTATTTTTATTTCCACAAAGAACACTTCCTCCCTTTTCAAATTCAGTTTCTATTCAATCTATTAACAGACCGGCCAGACCATCAAGGGCTACTGTGGTTTGAATTGCCCCAGTGCATGGCTCAGTCATATTTAACTCCCGGAACATGAATCACGCATTTGTTTTACGCAATCACCGAACGGAGACAGAAAATTGACCAACCCAGATTTCTCAGGTGATAGGCTGCCCGAAGTGAGAACCCGTTCAAACAGCACTCTTGTGTTGTTGTCCTCTGTAATGGAGCGGGGATAGAAGGCATATAAATCAGTAACGCATTTACCAAGCACTCTGACGACAGATCGCCAGCACTCCAAATAGCAACGTAATGACCTAGCGACCACACAAACGGCCCTCGAACGGATTTGCTCAGAAGGAAGTGCAGATCTGGAGAACATGCTGGATGGTAGTCAAAGTGCAGGGCATGAAAACATGATGGTGGCTTTAACAAGTGAAGATATTCTTCACTTTTACAATGGACAACTAAATTAGACACACAAAGCTCACCATTGAGATGAGAGAGGTAATCGATGTACGCAAGGATGTATTCGGGTATGTCTCCATATTTCTTCAAGCCAAGCTCGAATATCTTGAAGGCCACAGATTTATCCTGCAGAGAAACACAAGAAAGTGGTTTCAGCAGGTTCCATCACACTCACATCCCAATACTCCTTGTACAGCACACTATATTAATAGAACAGAACGGCTGCATGTCACCTTGCTGCAGTAGTACTCCATCAAGGCGGCGGTGACATAGACGTGGTGCCGGGTGCGGGCATCTTCTCTAGCTTTCTTGAAAATTGTGCGGCCCGCCTTAATGCCTTCTGCCCTCCGGGCGAACTTCATGTACTGGATGTAGACCTGAATGGTGAGAAACAAGCATGCGGTTACGGTCGTTTCAGTTTATGTGCACATGATACATATTATGAATAACATTTCAATATGCCAGAATACTCTAGAAACCTACCAGAGTTGGATCAATGTCTTCAATGGCAAGAAGTCTATTATAAATGCTGTGGACCTTCTCATACTTCATTCGGCTCTGCACCATGAATGGGAAACCAATCAAAAACCAACAATACACTTTGGCATACCAGACAGAAAAGACACCCTCTATCTTAGCTTCCTTCTGAAACTGAACTTACAAACAATAATCAGATTTTTGACAAGTTTGTTATTTTTTAGCTACATCTAATAAGCCTCAGGATGCATCCATCCAGTACGGTTATATGAAAGCTCACCTCCTCATAGTCTGCAAATGAGAAGTACAGCAGCATGTTCTTCTTCAGCAAGGTGCCTATGGCCCGCTCATAGATGTTAGCTGCCTCATCACTGAACAGCTTGGCATTGTTCATATCCTGAATAAGACAGACAATGTCTGATGTCATAATGGACATTTAAATGCGACATGACTTTTTTTTTTTTTTTATATTCTGACCCACTGCCCAATGCACACACTCACCCCCTTCTCAGCCAGCAGCTTGCTGGACTGCTCCAGGTACTGAGCAGCTTCGTACCACACGTCAGGGTGATGCCCCAGCACCAGTAGGCACTGTTCATAGGCAAACATTACTGTTGGAAAAAAGCACGGTCAGTATTAGATAATAGATTCTATACAATAATATACAATATTTTATATTGTCATTTTATTTATTACAATAATAAATAAAAGACTTTAATTAGCAGATAAAGTTGATCTAAGCAGTGGAGGCCCTAGCGGGCCATTTCTTCACTGGAACTGGCCCGGTGATTAGTGAACGGAATCCCACGCCACATTAGAGCGTGAACTACAGCAAAGATGACATTTTAATCAAGGTTGCCGGACCTCTCTTGGTGATGAGGGTCTGGTCCTCTGTGCGTAGCGGGTTGCTCTTCTCCCACTGAATGTACTTCTTCCACATCTCCACCTGCTGCGCCTCCTGAGGGGAGTTCTGGGGAGGCACCGAGGGAGCGTTCCTATCCAGGCCCTTCATCACAGTCTCGTACTCCTACAAACGCACAGTCACGCAGAATGAATATGCATTCTTTCATTGTATTTCTGTCATATGGTGTTTAACGGGACCAAAGCACAGACCTTCGCCACTCTCCTGGCATTCATATAGTCCCTGCTTCGATCCTCAATCATCTTTTTGGCCAGATGCACATTGATCCCCTGAAGAGTTCAACAAGTCATTAAAAAAAAATATATATATGGATTTCATAATTTCTTTAGTTCTGGGTTTCCTAGCACAGTTTCATCAAAAATGTTGATCAAAGCTGTAAAACACTTCAGCCAAAGTTGTCGCACCTCTTCATATTTACTGTAGTCCCTCCAGAGCTGTTCGATGTTGATCATCGGGTTAACGCAGCCTCTCTGGTAAACCCGCCGCACCGCTGTGATCCTCTGGTTCTCCGCGTACGAGCCCACAGCCTCGCTGCGGGAGAGAACAGAAACGATCAGCACACCACGATGCATGAAAACAGCTTTCGCGTTGAAACGTGGATATGCAGACACTCACACTCCTTTCAAGAAGTTGATGTAGTCCACCCAGATCTGAGGAAGCGGGACACGGTGAGTGAGGGTGCTTAATTCATCACATACTTAGATGCAGGGAAGAACCTCACTTTTTTCGTTTTACCTGATAAGACATGATCTCCATTCCAATCTTGTCCAGAGCAAAATCATAGGCCTGAGCCATTTTTTCTCTGGGGATCAACAAAGAGTTATTACACAACCGTTTTGTTCGATTTCGAAAAAAAAAAAAAAAAAAAAAAAAAAAAAAGAATAATCATTTTGAAAAAATGGCGTGCACGATGAATTTTAAACACACTTGTAACTGGGCAGCTTTCCTTTGGTTTCTCGGACATAAGACAGATAGCACTTCCACAGGTCAATGTGCAGCACTTTCATCAGGCACCTTTGAAATAACTAGGTTGGAAGAAAACAGAAGGAAAAGGTGGCATTTTCTACACATCTCATGCAGATATTAATGAAGTAGCAGCGCAATAAAGTATTAAGTGCGTATACAGTGTTATTTTAAAGAACTACGTTTGTAAAATGATAACATTCTCTATCTTATTTCCACCATTGAAGTATTATTGGCAACTGTATCTACAGTATCTACAGTCCTTCAGCTGCGTGAAAAAGGGGCAGAAGGTTCCAGATTCACCAATATGTAGAAGCAACTCACCTTCTCAACCTTGTCATAGTTTTTTGCCTTGATCTGCGAACAAATTGCAAATATACTTGTTTGGTTAAAATTGTGCAGGCAAACAATTGTTTTTGTTTTATTTCTTTTATCAAAATGCATGCTCAACAACACTCAACATTGCACCACCCAAACAGATCAACAAAGAGAAGTTCACCCAAACCTTTACAAGCTTTCCATATTATTCTGCAGGGTTTTGGGTTTTTTTGGTTTAGGGGTTAGCCATTATTTAATATTTGTAAGTAAGTGATTCATTTAAGTCTTTCCTGACATCCCAGCTGTAAAGAGTTATTTATGAGGAACGTCCTGAACAATTAGCTCAATGAAAAAGTCCAAAATTTTTTTTTTTTTTTTTAAATGTTGCTGGCCCTTCCAAAGTAATTTTATATTGCGAATTGTGATGCCTTCTGTGTGCCACAATGATTAGTGAAGTGATTCCAAGCAGCCGGCTAAAGGAAATTTTACTTTTCAAAGTTGTGCATGGACACGTTAGTTGAAATTCGTGCACAGCACACACTATGCCAGCTGCATGACAGTAATACACATATGTACATGCTTTATCGCCATATGAGCTGATTTTATCCTTGAACAGTCTCAATCCCTTAACAAATAAAGAATTAATAACATTGTGTCCACTCCTGTGTAGATAAGAATTTCCAACCCATTTTATGGTTTTATGGAACATAAATGTTAAGTGAATTCCATCTTTTTGATACGTAATGTCTTTGGAGATCAGTTGACTTTAATGAACTACTGTCCTTTGTTAGTGAAGTTAGTTCATTATTTTTTGCCCAGTTGCTAAATTATGTCTTGCTCAGTCTTCGTAATTTTTTTTAATTACACAAAACAAAAATGCAGGAGTGCAAAGCGCGGTTTGTGCCTTGAAATGAAGTTGTGTCTTTGAAACACGGGTCGCAGAACTGAGCTTGTCAATATCAACTTAAAACCAATTACCAGCGCAGTGGTTTTAACCCTACTTTTACTCGGAAATTGCCACTTTAGCATAAGGTTATGCCTTACAAATCAATTTCACAACCACCTCGCCCAACTGCATACATAGTCACACAATCAGGAGTGCAGTAAGGTTATGAGGTTGCACAACAAAACTGGGGTTTGCTCTAAAATGTGAAGCAACAGCATGAGAAACAATGATTCAAACTACAGCGCTTCGGACAATAATAAGTTTATTGTTTTACAAACCAAACCATAGACATGAAATTATGCAATCATAAACCAAAATGCTTTCAGCATTTCTTTTATTTGTGACCAAAAAAAAATAAAAATCACAATAAATCAAGAGTTATGTAAGGCATTGCACTAGTTTCAGCAAATTGCCTGCTGTAGATGGGCATGGACATTAAAATGGGAACGGTATCAAATGCTTTTAAACGAAGAAAGGGATTCTCTTTTGGATGCAGAATGGCCACTTGGGCACACTCCAAATACTTCATTTGGAGTATGTTAGCGTGTGAAATTAGGTGAGGCACACACAGATCTACGAGCTTTGTGAAATACAATTGTAAAAAAATTTTTTTTTGCTAAATCCACTGCCATTGTGCAATGAGAGCAGTAAGGTGAAGAGAGACAAGTTGCTGATTGTTGCCCTGAGCAGTAAGAGAATAGTCTGGTTGAAGGGGCAGTGAGGAATTCCAATACAATACACCCTCTTCTCTGGAGGCTGTGGAGGCCATATCACGGTCTTCGTAATTTTGCATGGTAACGTCAAGACATGCCCTGTGGCAGTAGGAAAATCCTCTTAGTGACTAAGAACTCGATGGCTTTGGTTGTTGTAGAGATTTCACTGGGAAATGTCCAAAAAGGTCCCATCCAAGAAAGGGGATTTGAAGTGTTTTCCAATTAGTTAAGGACCATTCTCCCTTACTGCCATATCATATGTTCCAGATAGCAAGGTCTTTTGGTAAACAGTCCTCCCTAGATCAAAGATCAACCACCTAAGAGACTGCCTACTAGAAAAAAGTATCCTAACTGAAAATGGGGGCCACACAAAATGGCAGATTTGCGTTCAAGTTGCCATGCTTCCCATTTGCACATTTTGATAATGTGATTTTGATGTCATGGCTTGCAATTGATCGGTCATGGTGCGCAGAGTAGGAAATATTTAAGGTAACCAATGTCCTCGAAGAACAAAAACAGGGCAGGAAACCACCAAGAGACAATTTAAATCTTTTTGTGAAAAGTAACGTCTTAATAAGCGTAAAGTGGTAGTAGAAAGTAGTGAAAAGGTACAATAAAAGCAAAGCGGTCCAAAGAAAGAGAATCACCAGTGCCACACAGTTTAATCAAGATCAACATTCACCAGAAAGGTCGGTACGTTTTAACTGCTGAAAGTCAAACTACCACACCCAGTAAACACACCGGGAAGCCAAGCTACTCCTGTATGTATATGTTCCACATCACCATATTGCCACTGATCGTAGCAGTCAGACATAAATCAGTCGATAAGACCCTACACTGGGACAAGAAGAGTCAAATGATAAGGCAGTCATTCTCTGTTGAAGACTTTTTGAAGCAATGCAACACTGACTCTCCCAGAGTGCAATGCTCTACATTTCAGTAGAGAAGCGTGCCTGGCGACAGCAAAGTCTCACGGTGTACTCCCAACTCAAAAGTGAATCTGAAACTTCAAATAAAATGAGTGAATTGTAAATTGTAGGGGTGTGTATTGGCAAGGATCTCACGATACGCATCACGATACATGAGCATGACATGATTATATCATGATATTTTACATATTGCGATATTCTACAGTTCATCGGAAAGGTAAAAACAGAACTGAGGTGCTGTTATCGGTCTTCCATGTTTTGCGATTTCACTGCCTGAAATGCTGAGAATTAATCCAAAATACCCAGCTGTACAGCGCCATCTACAGGAGTGGAGGTTGTAGTCTCTGCTGACCTCACATTAGAAAACACTTGACAGCACCACCCCGTGGAGCATGCCTAAGGCGCATGCCTTTGGACAGACAGGAGGAAACTGGAGAACCCAGAAGAAGCCTATTGCCAAACGTAAAGAGTGTGCAAACTCCACACTCAGAATGCCAGGATCCAGATTCAACTTTTATTTTTAGAGGTTTGTGGCCATGAACGCCACGATGTTGCCCAACGAAAAAATTCCCTACAGGCTTCCCAGCTGGTATAAGTGGGGGCTACTCCACACTTGCAGGCTGCATGCCAAATCTGGGTGATGAAAGCAGTCCCTGCAGCCTGAGAAGCAGGCAAATCCACATTAATCAGATCGATTCAACTGAATCTTTGAAGGAATCAACGACTTTTCCTCCTTGGCAATCCCATACATTATTTCGGCGTACATTAAGTGGCATATGTTGGGAGACTGGCATGGGTATCTTGGCACAGCTGGCAAACAAAGAGTCAGTGCTGAAAGGTTTCAGAAGCAGTACACTGCTGAAAAGTGAGGGTGTGGATCAACAGAGGGAAGACTGCCAAGGAAAGGTCATAGTACTTGTGACAGTGTGGTAGGTCCATACTTTTCGTGAAAACAGCAACGACATAACCAAAGAATCATCTAAACAGAAGTGTAATCCATGTTGATCCACAAGACTGAGGGGCAGAGCTTTACTACGGGGGGTTGAGAGAAGATTAGTACACGCACCCTCTAATTCACATAATAAGCACAAGTCAATGGGTTCTAACTCACAGCTGGGGTTCTCCTACCACATGACTGTCTTCCAGCTTGAGTGGGCAGAAACTAGACACAAAAACAGTGCATCTTAACAAAATGCTGAAAAAGATCATATTTTAGAACAAAATGTGTACTCTTCATACATTCACCATCTCCAGACCTGTTAAATGATATGAAGAAGCTGAAGAGGTTTACAAAGGCTTACATTTATTTAGATCCCATCTCTGTGGAAGGTTGTGGAATTGCATTAAAAGTGGGGTTGGCTTATCAATGCTAATTTTACACTTAAACTCATCACGAGGATGCACCTATCCATACAAGCGTTGCATCACTTTTAGATGTAGTACTGTTTGTCATTTATACTATAATGCAGCGTTTTATATATACACTAGTACAATAACTAATACGTTTTATTCCCACTGCATAATGGAAAAAAAGAAAAAAAAGAAAACACACTTCCAAGTTACGGATTAGTTGTTTGTAATTAAACATTTCAGGTACAGTCATTAGCATAACACTACATTTATGGGGAAATTTTAGGTAAAATAATGGGCCGATCTAATCTTCACCCTGTGGCAGCTTCAAAAGCTTGATCAAAATAAACCACAAAATGGAGCTATGGCTACTTCCCGCTGTTACACCATCAAGAGATGATGGTATTTAACGTGTCACAACTCAACCTTGTAGGTAAACCAAAAGTAACCACATAACCACATAACCACAGCGTGCAGATCATAATTTCAGTGCAGCAACTACAGGTAAAGCTGTACACTGCACACTTCAGTTGAGGATTCTTGGCATGGTGAGTAATTACTGCCACATGGGATTTAAAGGAAACAAAAAATATATATATTAAATTCAGGAACAAAAGTATAATGAACCTATTTGTGTATGTAATATCCCCACACCCCAACTGTACTTGATATCAACGTAAATACCTGGAATGGGCAGACACCTAACACATCGCCAGCCTGCCTGGAGTTCCTCACTCACACACAATCATGCGCAAAATGAAAATTATTTTGCGGGAGAAAGAAACGTGTAAGCAGTGCTTGTGAATTACACTTAGCGTTCCCCCAAGCCCATACTACCATTTCCCTAGTTCATTGTGGGGTGGTTAAGATGTGCCAGTGATAATGTACCCAGACCAACCCTTCTCACACCAAAAGTGCACCAGATACTTACCAAAATAGCTGTAGCAAAACTACAAAGTTATTCGGTGTACAACCATTGAATTACAGGCATAACCCAGATGAGTTAAGAACAGAATATGCTACCTTACTCTTAGGTCCATGATGGTTAAAAACCACTTGTTAAAATAAGTAAAAAAATAATAATAATAAAAAAATAAATGCAGCAAATGTGATTGTGTTCTCGCGTGCAAAAAACCCACACACACACAACACAAGGATTCGAAACAAGAAGAGGTTAAATATAATTTCATCAATTGTTTATGAACAAAATGACCTCAAAGAAATGACACAGGAGGCAATAAATTGACACGACAAGTGAATAAAAGGCTAAAGCACTCCAATACTATTAAAATAGTTTTAATGCTGTTGCAGACCAAACATGCAACAATATGCACTTAAACCCCGGAAAAACTGAAGAGCTGGGATTTCGGACGTGGAGGGGAAAAAATTTAATTCTAAAACTGATTCTAGGAACTGACTCCCTGTTTATTTTTGGCAGTTCGGGTCCAATGAAATTCTCGTTGTTGATCTTGTTAGGGTAATGCACATCCATGCAGTAAAATGAACGAAAGAAAGAAAAACCACCTCAGCCTCTATGAACAACTTCCAGAATCTGCCAGAGCTGGGAAACTGGGCGACAAGGCGCTCATAGGTCTTCCTTGCTTTGTCTATAGGCTGGTTCTACAAAAAGGCAGAATGCATGTACACAGACACATTTTTAAAAAAAAAACGAGTGAGTTCAGAATGATTTAATGCAGTAGGCATTGAGATTCACTTCAGGTGACACCCCGCCCAATCGTCCCCCGCCCCACCCTCCATCCCGCCTTGGCCCAGGCAGGTTACCCCGTGTAGAAGAATGCAACCCTGCGTCACTAAACCTGTGCTTCTCGTATCAGAATGCTCCATGCGTCCAGGTCATACGGATTCTCTTCCAACTTCTTCTCTGCCTTTTTCACCTTTTCTGGGATGTACTCTGCAGCCTGCAAAATAAGAAAAATAAACATCACGCTGGGTCAGTCCTCAGTGCATCCAACTCACCAACATCATCCCCACCACCGTATTTTATACAGATGCTTCGACGCTGCAACTAATGTATCGTACCAGGGAGGTAGTAGCCTAGCGGGTAACACACTCGCCTATGAACCAGAAGACCCAGGTTCAAACCCCACTTCCTACCATCGTGTCCCTGAGTGTCTCCAGGGGGGACTGTCCCTGTAACTACTGGATACTCTGGATAAGGGCGTCTGATAAATGCTGTAGACTATGCGTTGTGCTCGTTCAGCAGCAGTAATTGTCTTACTTATGTATAGAAACTGCAACAGAGTGAATCATTAGATTGTATTCATAGTTGGGGGTCCTAGTGAAGCAGAATGGATCACTTCATTCACTAACATGGAAGCACGTTGCAAGTCGCTCTGGATAAGGGCGTCTGCCAAATGGCTTAAATATAAATGTAAATTAAAACCCGGAACGACCAACAATGGGCGGCACAAATTAACATTTATTATCAGAACGACGTTGTGGCGAAATCGGACCAATAACCGTTGGAAAGCTAAAAAAATTTTTTGTGAAATATTAACTTAGTCATGCGGCCGAGCAACCTGCTGCTTCGAAAAACAAGGTCTAAAACCGAGACGATGGGCGTTAAACTACGTCCAAAATGTATTTCTAAACGTTGCACGGCGTATACATATAAATAAAACGACATTACGCCGAATTCGGGACGAAGAGCCACCCTGCCGCAACGCGACCTGACTGCGCGCCGCGGGCCGCACGACGGCGGCTCCGTCCAACTCACCTGGTCGGGCGCTCCCTCCGCGGCCATGATTACACTGAAGGGCTGGGACGTCGACGAGGGGGCCGAGACTACGCCCTCGGCATGTCAGTCGGCGGCGACAGAAGAACAACGGCTGCGGCCAACACGCCTCCCGAGCCTCGACAACTACGAGCCGCTGCTGCTGCTCCTGTTCCTGCTGCTGCCGCTAAAGCTGCTAAAATGGCGGCGCTGCCGCTTCCACCCGCTGCGCCGCGCTTTAAAACATCTCTTCACAGCGCCACCTACCGGCCTGGAAGACTCGATGCCCTTTACTTTCATTGTGCAGTTGCCTGAACAATGGCCGTTTTTCAAGGTGTTATAAATATAATAAAATATTATATATATAGCATATATATGGGGGTGGGGCTGTGGTTAGTAAGAATGGGTGAAACTGAACAAACTATAACTCATTTGCACACCTTCACCCTACCAGTTACACATATTTTATGTTAAAGACGTAAAAGTGTAATACTTGGTTATGTTTGGAATATTTGCATATTGGTTCATTGTTTACTGCCAACATTTGCAATACTGTGGTCTGTAGCAGTTGCAGAAAGCATTTCACTGCACATCATACCGTGTATGACTGTGTATGTGACAAATAAAATTTGAATTTGAATTTGAAATTTGAATTTGAAAACTATTGCACGTTTGCCAAAATCCCAGCTGCCGGATTTTGGGATACCAGTGGGATACTGAGACTGTGGAGAGCTACAGGTACCTTGGTACCAATAAACTGGACTGGACTCACAACTCCAGTGCCCTCTACAGGAAAGGGCAGAACAGGCTTTACCTGCTGCGGAGACTCAGGCCTTTTGGGGTGAAGGGACCACTCTTGAAGTCCTTTTGTGACCCTGAGCAAAAAGAGGCTGACTAGGCTGATCCGGATGGCCAGCTCTGTTCTACACTGTCCTCTGGACACAACGGAGGTGATGAGTGACAGGAGAATAGTGGCTAATCTGTCATCCCTGCTGGACCACATTTCCCACCCCATGCAGGAGAACCTGACAGCACTAAGCAGAGTGCAGCTGCACTCTTCACCCTCCTGCCATCTGGAAAAAGGTACCAAAGCATTCAGGCCCTCACTGCCAGACTCTGCAACAGCTTCATCCCACAGGCCATAAGACACCTGAACACTCTGGGACTTTTAACTCAGTGACTCCACTGACACCAAGACACCGCCGTGAAGGTTTGCAGTGGGCACAAGACCATGTGACCTGAACAATGCAGCAGTGCCGCGTGAGTGCTGGAGAAGGCGAGATGAGCGATACGCTGAGGTCAACATGGTCCCCAGGAGGTGCAACATCAGGCAAGCATCACCAGTCAGCGCATTTGGTTATTGTACATGGCTCAGTCACTGCACGTTCTTATCTCAGAGACATCATAGAACCATAATCATCACCCAGTTCTGCCAGCACACCCCCAACTTTCTGTTCATGGATGATAATGCTCCACCACATCGCGTCAGAATTGTCACAGCTCGACTTCAGCAAGTTGGAGTGCCTCATATGGTACGGCCATCAATGTCCCCTGACCTGAACCCCATAGAGCACGTCTGGGACCAGTTGACGCAGAGACTGAATGAGTGTACCCCACCCCACGTGACCAGGCAGAACTGCGTGTAGCACTTGTGGAAGAGTGGAACGCATTGCCTCGGAACAACATCACCAGGCTAGTGAGGAGCAAGAGGGGTCGCTGCCATTGTGGCAAACGGTGGAAACACCTGTTAGTTTCTTTTATTTGGGTCTATCCTGTTATTGCCTACATTTTTGGGGTAATAAATATTACATACATTCTCATACATTATTAGTAATATCAAAGGGAACATTTACTTATTTCATTAAAATTCAGTAGTGAATTTCAGGACTGTACAGGATTACTTTCAATCTCAATCCCATTTTACTTATTCGGAAACGTTAGCGTTCGCTTGCGCGTTCCTGCGCGACGTCACTTCCCGGTCGACGCCTTACTTCCGCCCGGCCTCGGTCTGGTCTTCCTCTTGCTCTGCTCCGCGGATCGCCATCATGGGTCGCATGCACGCTCCCGGGTAAAGCAGCGTTTCACGGCCGAATTTCGGAGGCTCGGCGTTCTGGGGCCGCCGAGCGCGTTCGTGGCGACGTGGCGTTCGACGCGGCGCCCGACTCAGTGTGCCGGACGCGCGGGGACGCCGGGCTTTTGTACGGCGGCGCGGCCGCCGTCTGCGTCATGGCCGCGGCGCGGCGTGCCACGCTAGCTTAGCTTAGCCTAGCCTGAACGGGAGTTGACGAGCTAGGACGTACTTACTGGGCTCGCCCGCGTGTTAGTTTAGTTTACGGGTCGGTTCTGCTTTGAAATCCCCAACGTGGACACCCTGTGAGGTTGCCCTCGCATGGCTCTGTCTGCGTGGCGTGATGGGAGCTCAGCACCTCGTGCCGTGATGTACAGTCCCGTTCCACGACGTTGGACAGAAGGACGCTCCCCGGCTGCTTTCAGCTGGCGTGGACGTCGCCCTGTATATTCCTACGCTTCCCCAGAGCCTCTGGGCCATGACTGGGGCGGAAAACCATGCAGGGCACAACTCAAAACGTCCTGATATGTCCCACTTCCGACGGCTAATACATTTACAGTATTTATCAGAGCGACTTACAATCAGGGTTAAGTATCTTGCTCAGGGACACAATAACAGTAAGTGGGATTTTGAATCTGGGTTTTCAGGTTCATAGGCGAGTGTGAGTGTTGCCCACTAGGCTACTACCACCCTAATGCCTAGCGGGTAAGGAAGCGGCCCCGTAATCAGAAGGTTGCGGGTTAGAATCCATATCCACCATCCACACACAGCTCCCCGGGCGCCTGTCGTGGCTGCCCACTGCTCAGTGAGGGCGATGGGTTAAAAGCAGAGGACGCGTTTCATTGTTTTCTGTGCTGTGCTGGATAGACCCGGCAGCTGATCTGCTTTGTCGTCCGTGTTTCCAGGAAGGGCTTGTCCCAGTCAGCACTCCCGTACAGGCGCAGTGTGCCCACCGTAAGTTCTCTAATCTCCTTACGTCTTTCATACATCCCTGAATACCGTTCAGCTTATTTATTTATTTATCTTTCCTTCCTGCAGTGGCTTAAACTGACTTCAGATGATGTCAAAGAGCAGATTTTCAAGCTGGCCAAGAAGGGTCTGACCCCCTCTCAGATTGGTAAGATTTAGAATCATCTGCAAGTCATTAGGTTAATAGATCTTTTCGGAGTTGAGGTTCGTTCTGCGTACTAATGTCGACCTTGATGCTAATATAAATGTATGGCCCCTAGTGTCATATTTTTTGTTGGGTTTGTAGGCGTCATCCTGAGGGACTCCCATGGTGTGGCTCAGGTTCGCTTTGTCACCGGAAACAAGATTCTCAGGATCCTGAAGTCCAAGGGTCTGGCCCCTGACCTCCCTGAGGACTTGTACCATCTGATCAAGAAGGCTGTTGCTGTGAGGAAGCACTTGGAAAGGAACAGGAAGGTACGACTGTGAAAGTTACGCTACTGTATTGTTACTCCAACGTGGACACCCTGTGAGGTTGCCCTCGCATGGCTCTGTCTGCGTGGCGTGATGGGAGCTCAGCACCTCGTGCCGTGATGTACAGTCCCGTTCCACGACGTTGGAGAGAAAGACGCTCCCCGGCTGCTTTCAGCTGGTGAGGACGTCGCCCTGTATATTCCTACGCTTCCCCAGAGCCTCTGGGCCATGACTGGGGCGGAAAACCATGCAGGGCACAACTCAAAACCGCAAACGCTCTCAGTGGCTTAGTTAAAACGTTTGAAAGACTGCAAGCGTTTTTCTTTTCCTAGGACAAAGATGCCAAGTTCCGTCTGATTCTTGTTGAGAGCAGGATCCACAGGCTTGCCCGTTACTACAAGACCAAGAGAGTACTGGCGCCCAACTGGAAGTAGTACGTATTGATGCTATTCTGAGAGTTTAGTTTCATGTATTCTCTCTTTATTGCCGTAAAGTGCATATTCCACATATTTCTTTGCCCTGCAGCAGGTCACTCCGTGCCGTTTGCACATTTCATTGTCCCACTTCTTTACCTGTAAGATCTGAGATATTTCTGATGTGCTATAGTAAGTGGAGGTAAATTAGCAGCGTGGCTGTACAGTGTCACCTCTGCCAGTCCCCTTCATACAACCCTCTCGAATGTTGACCTTTTCTGAATCTGCCTCTTCAATTATTTTATTTTTTTTTATTGCTGATTTTAATGGGTTTTTTCCCCCCCTTTTCTCTCACAGCGAATCTTCAACAGCTTCTGCTCTGGTGGCATAAACTTCCATTGCATTTTTCACGAATAAAAGAATATTTGCAGTGGAATGTGTTTTGGTTTTTATTTCACATCATGCAAAGTGGTATGTAGGTCTGTCCTGAAGAGTTCTTTATGTTTAGAGTGTTGTTAAATCAGTAAGTTGCGATGCATCCTCAAGCTGCATTTTACTAGTGAAAAAATCTTGAGCTGCCACCTCCTGGCAGGAACAGAGATTTCCCTCTTAAGTACATTTTACTGCATTTGTCATACTTTTTATTCAGTCACCAACATGTGTTAAACAGACTTTTTTTTTTTTTTTTTTTTCCCCTTTAAATCTTCAAGTCAATACGTACAGCACATATTTGGGTGATTTGAGCATGTAGTTTGTGGAACCGAATTAACTAAAATATAGCATATTTTTACGTGTATTAACACTTACTTACAATAATATTTCCCAGGTGTTTTAATAGTTCATTGTGTGTTTAGGGTTCTTGTAAGGTCATAAGAGTATGAAACACTAGTGTCCAGGTGTGGTTAAATATGTTCACCACTAGAGGCCAGTATTTGAGTAAGTCCCTGCCCACACCTTTCGAACCATGGTGCCTTAATAATTATCCAGATTTAATTAACTTGCCTTCCTAGAGTGTTAAGCAACGGTATTAGACTTCATTAAGCACAAAAGCATGCAGAATAAATGATCTCCGCGTGGTGAAATGTTGAGTAACTCCCTGGTAGCGGACTGACTTCTGCTGGCTGTGAAAGGCGTTCATTATCATGTAAGGACGGTCGCTGGTCCTTCCTGTGTAATGAGTGCATATCCTCCAAAGGTCGGCCTCACCATAACGCCGTTCATTTTCACCTTCGTGAGTGTTCGTATTAATCTTGCCCATCAGTAACGAGTGGACAAGCTTCTGTCAAAGGTCACATTGCCACACTGGGCTCTTTTCCATTTGACTAATAGGCTTATTAAAGTGAAACAATGCTCCACAGAGGCGCTGGCCAGCTAGCCTGATTATTTAATTGCATAAAAGGCACTTCTGTGGGATGGGCAAAAAATGCATTATTAATTGCACATCTGCATAAGATAATGGGCGCACTTCCACGCTGCACCAGCCCTGGGTGGCAAAGTGCAGCGATTAAAGGGAATGGCGACGGGTGGAGAAGGCGGAGAGAGAGGTCCCTGCTGCAGAGTTCTGTCAGGTATCGGCTGCATGCTGCTCCTCTACTAGGAAGGGAGAGTTAACACTGGGTCACCTTGTCTTGCTGCGTCGTGGAGAGGCGGCAATCAACACACACACACACACAGACACTGCGGAGAAGTGGCGTGCGGGACCTGTGTGTGTGCGAGAGAGAGAGAGAGAGGCAGGGCGAGAGGGACACACAAGGAAGGGGGGTTATCAATTAAAAAAAGGTCACACCAAACGATCACACTAATGAAGGGGTAATAACTTGGTGGTTAATTGTTCCATTTCCCGTCGTGCATCTAATCCACCCTCCCTGGTCTGCAGCAGTCGGAATCATCACACGCTGCCTGTGCTGCGTGTGTGAGGTTGTGGTGTTTCTGCAGTGTGGACAGGACAGCTGACAAGACTTTAACACGTGTTCCCGCAGCTTCAGCGGGAACAGAACCCACCTCCCTGCCAAACACCAGGTTTATGATTAAGTGAAGTGATTGTCATTGTGAAACACAGCACACGGTGACACAACGAAACGTGTCCTCTGCTTTTAACCGTCACCCTTGGTGAGCAGTGGGCAGCCATGACCTTGGCGGATCGGGATTTGAACCAGCAACCGTCTGATTATTTTTTTATTTTATTTGAAGTGAAGTGATTGTCACATGTGATACACAGCAGCACAGCACACGGTGCACAGAGTGAAATTTGTCCTCTGCATTTATCGCATCACCCTGAGTGATTACGGGGCTGCTTCCTTAACCGCTAGGCCACCACTGCCCTGGTAAAATTATTACCACAGTAAAAGCAGTAATAACAACATAACTACATCACTGTGTTAAAAAAAAGATACTCCTACTGGTTGTCTTAAGAAAGAAGAAATACGCAGGCCGTTTCATGTCTGTGATGGATGGTCTAGCACGTCTTCTGAGCGACGTTTTTCCTCCCACCGTTTGATGCCCAGATCAACAGGGGGATAAGCGGGAAAAAAAACCCCACAATTTCTTCTCAGAAGGGATTTGCGGTGCATTGAGGTGTGCTGCTGCTTGGAACAAAAAGCATCTCTCTGTATTTACCTTTAAAATGTCAGATAGCATCCCTCCATTTTCAGATGCAGTGGTTCTTTATGTAACACTCGCCTATGAATCGGAAGACCACAAAGTCCCAGGTTCGAACCCCACTTACAATCATCATGTCCCTGAGGAAGACACTTAACCGTGAGTGTCTCCGGTGGGACTGTCCCTGTAAATACTGATTATAAGTCGTTCAGGATAAGGGCTTCTGATAAACGCCATAAATGTAAAATGTTAACGTTTTATAATTATTATTATTTGCTTTCAGTTTCACTTGTGATGAATGATGAATAAACATAAACTGCTGAGTCTAGACTTTTTTTTGGGTACGCAAACAGTTGAAATCTTTGTCTCACGGCATTTATATGAAACCCCCCCCAAAAAAAAAAACGTGTCTCTGACACCAGCTAAATTTACGGACAACATCTGGACAGTCGGAAGCGGGGCATGTGTAATGTCACGCCTGAGAAGGCCTGGTGCTCTTCACACAAGCGGGCCGGAAGGTTCATCTCTCCAGGGAGAGGTTGATGGTACGTGCCGCTTTCAGCATGTCATAAAGAAAACAATAAAACAAACACTCTCTCTCTTTCGCTCTCTCTCTCTCTCTCTCTCTCTCTATATATATATATATAAATATACATTTTTTTTTGCCTCCTGCCTGGGAGTGTTTTCCTTTCCTTTTGTTGTCACCTTGCCCTTGCCCTTCACAGCGTTTTTGTCATTCATCTTCCTGTCCCATCAGTCGTGGCGTCATTCAGGCAGCTCATCGGATCGCGACTGCCTCCGGTCCCTTGCCTTTGTGAGACTTCAGACTTCAAGTGCACCGTGATGCAGTACATATGGAATGCTTCAAAAAAAGAAGCAGCAGCCAGACCGAACACGACAAATCTGCAATGCAGCTACAAACACACACGTGCCTTTGTCTGCGCAACAGCGGCCTTTTTGTTGAGCTTGGCGTGTAGGTTAAATAATTCAAGCGTTCCAAGGATCACACATGGGATATAGACCCCCAATGACTCTAATGGATTCCACGGGGGTCACATATATTTGTGAGAAAACAAGAGAAAACATTCCAAATAACGATTAAATGCATTATTCTGGCCCTTGTTCAGCCATCTCATTGCAAAAATAGAATAAACAGTATTCGCCTCACGTCGCCTATCAGTGGTTTTAATGTTGTGGCTGATTGGCGCCAAGGGTTAGAAACACTTTATTACGTCGAAACCAGACATCCTATTAAAATGTTTGTGGCACAGCGTGCATATTAACAACCCGCGTGGATTATGATTAACCACCGCGCGTTTCCGCGAACGGCGCAACACGTTGCGTCGCGTTGCCATGGTGAGGTGCTCGCGCGCCGCGCGCGACAAAGTTCCGACCTGATCCGAGGGCGGCTACGATCGATAACGAGCCTCGAACCGGGAGCCGGCAGTCCACCGGCCCCGGACGCCCAACAAGCCGCCCGGCGACAATGGCGCGCGTAATTACGCGCCGTGTTCTCTCGCTTTTTTTTTTTCCGTCGGCCGACACCGGGACAAAGGCGGGCGCCGCACTTTCTCCAAGTTTGCTCCTTCCCCTTTAACGCTCAACGCAGCCCTAGCGGTGGGTGTTGGACCGTCGGATTCCCTCCCTGGGAAGTGAGGAGGAGGAGGAGGAGGAGGAGGAGGAGGAGGCAGCCTCGGCTCGCTCCAGACCAGGGATCATGGCGGCTCCGCTCGGCCGGGACACCCTGCCAGACCACTGGTCCTACGGGGTGTGCAGAGATGGCCGCGTGTTCTTCATCAAGTGAGCGCCGCTCCCGTTCCGCGCCACGCGTGGCCCCCCCCCTCGGTCCCGGTAACAGGTGTTTTTTTTCCCCTTCTTTCCCCTCTTCTCTCCCAGCGACAAAACTCGCGGCACCACCTGGCTGCATCCGCGCACCGGGGAGCCTGTCAACTCCGGACACATGATCCGATCCGGTAACGACGAGCCCGCGACCCGGAGTGATGCTCGGTCCCCGCGAACGACGGAGCCCTCACCCCCAACTTCTCTCTCTCTCTCCCCCTGTCCTGTCTAGATCTACCCCGCGGCTGGGAGGAAGGATTTACCGACGAAGGCGCAAGTTACTTTATCAAGTAAGAAAGACTCTCTTTTTTTTAAACCCCGCCCCCCCGGAGTTGTGGAGGGAAACACTGTCGCGTCGCCTCGGTTAAGTGTCTTGCTCAGGGACACAATGGTAGCAAGTGGCATTTGAACCTGGGTCTTCTGGTTCATCGTTATCGAACAGATTCCCATTCCTGCGCACATCTGGGAATTCTGTATCCATCGTGACTCGTGCCCGGTCGCTTGTTGATATCGACCCGCCGTCCACGTGTAATTCTACCGACAAATAAACTACACACCTGTAACGTGATCTGCATGCTCGTCATGATCTGACCTGAAAGACAAAAATAAAGTGTCCCTTTCTTGGCACAGATGTCTGGAAATGGAAGAGTTAAAAAAAAAACGTCCAACATTTCCAACACGTTGTGAGTGTCCTTTTTTTTTTTTTTGGTCGCTGAGCAGCATTTCGCCTCTTGGCACGGGGCGGCTGAATGGTATAGTGAGGTGAGCAGTTCCAGATCGAGGTGAGCCGATAGAATGACGGTGCGAGGGGTCGGGTGGTGGAGAAAGCTGGTGGGCCGCTTTTCCTCCTCTCCGGCTCAGCTTGTAGTCCCAGGAAGGTTTTTTTTTTTCTTTTATATATATATACACACACACACACACACACACATATATATAAAAACTTAGATAACCTTGGCTAAGGGTTTGAGGGTCCAGGGCTGGGTGATAAATCATTGCGAAGTTGTATTGCGATTATGCACATTCACATGGTCCTCAGTTTCAGTATATTCGGCATGGTGAGGCGTCCCACTTATTTAATGAATTGTATTTAATAAACACTTATTAAATACACCAAAGCAAAATATGAATGAATAAACTTATTTTTTCTGGTTTTAACACCAGTGTGAAACTAATCTTATACCTGCCACACAGATCTTGACTATTAAAAGTGAGGTTGTGTGATGTCGGTGTCCTCCAGTGATCATTTGGTGACGAGATCACGGAGAGCCGTGCTAGACACCGTCACCCAGCAGGGGGGCGCTGATGCCGGTTATTACGACTGAACCCCAGTTCGTCCTCACAGGCCAATCACAACCACCGAAACGGGGACCGCGGCACTGGCCAGAGGCTCTTTGATGGAAGCATCGTGGAGATGAAAAGATCCGAATTCGCCAAGCTGGTCACGTGTTGGTGGGCCGCGGTGTCGCGCCCGCCGTCTACCCGTGTAATGGCGGTAATAAAGGGCAGTGCCCAGCAGGGACTGTAGTCCTCGTCCCATTAAAATTCCGCGCAGGACCTTCACGTCTGCCACTTAGCTCCACGTTGTGCCCGCTCTGTGTGTGTGTGTGTGTGTGTGCATGCCGGTGTTTGCCCATGTGAATGTCGGCACGGTGACAGAGATATATGGCACGTTCGCAGACTCAGTTATGGCTGGACCAGGCCTTCCCAGAGCCAGCGCGGCCCAGCACCAAATACGGGTTAAAAATAGCACCGACGTCCGTCTCTTTTTTCATTTTGTCGTGTCTTCTCTATGAAGACCCTCCGTCTCTGTCGTTCACTTTTCTCAGTCACAGTACATTAGCCGGTCGGCGGTTTGCCGTTTTCTGCCACGTTTCACAACCTGTCTGTGTACGCTGTGGGGACGTGGGGACGTGGGCCAGTGGCTGTGGTGGAACAGATGGGTCCCACTGAGACCAAGTGGCGCTAACACTCCACATTACTAACAAACAGATTAAGGCTAACAAGGCACAGTCGCACGAGCCGGGCAGCCCTCCCCCCTTCTGTAGCACAGGAGCCTGCTGGGAAGACATACGTCTTACTGTACTTTTATGGACTGTGAAAATATTGGAAAAACGATCCATCATAATCTGCGATGACGTGTGCCCTCATGCCGAACATTTAAAATCGCTCTTGGTTAGATGTGGACATAAGGGACATTAAGATGAAGCGGCTGTTTTGTAATATGCTCCTCATAACCAGATTTTGCAGTGTTTATCTTTTTTAATTATAGTGTGTGTGTGTGTGTGTGTGTGTGTGTGTGTGTCCTCTGTGTCATCTCCACCAAAAGAGAGAGACTGGACACTCATTTACTGTCTTCTCTCAAGTTGCTTCAAGTTACTTATTTAAATTTTTCGCCAAATAATGGGCCACTTTTAAACAGTGTTTCCTTAACTAACTAATGTCACATCTACAGTAGAAATAATTTGGATTGGTTTGGCTGTTATTTCAATAGGAATGAGTGCAGCTAGAAGCTAAATGTGGTCATTTATATGTGTGTGTGTGTGCATGTATATATAGGGGTGTTAGAAAATATCGATACAGCAATATATTTTACATTTTACAGGGTGATAGTGTATCAATACAGGGATATCAGATAATACATATATTATATATATATATATATATTATTAAATTTTTTTTTTTTTTTGGTATGCAAATTTAGTCCAAAATTTAGTAAAGTTATGTTGTTTTGCCCGAATTTTTTATGTAATGTGATCCACAAAACATCTTGTATATCAGTTCTGTTTTTACATTTTCAGTGAACTATATGTTTGTGTGTGTGTGTGTGTATATATGTTAATGCATGTGTATATGTATGTATGTACATGTATATCAGTAGAAGGCTGGTATAATATCCACCCGCAGCACCCACGTCAGTGTTATACATTCATGTATACAACATTTATTCAGAGAACAGGGACAGTCGCCCTGGAGACACAAGGCACAAGTGTCTTGCTCAGGGACATAATGGTAGTATGTAGGGTTTGAACCTGGGTCTTCTAGTTCATGGGTGGGTGTCTTACCGACTAGGTAACTACTGATTGTAAGTCGCTCTGGATAAGGGCGTCTGATAAATGCTGTAAATGTAGGCTACTAGCACCTTGATACAAGTGTATTACATCTTCTATTAAATTAATTAATTTAGTAAACATTTCTAATTAAATGCCCATATGGATTTCATAAAAATTATTACAAAGTGCTGTGTGTAGATCATGACCTTTCATTTCTGTGGAAAATGCTAATCAATTGAAGCGCTGACCTTTCTGAATGCAGCCGACATTTGTCACACGACTGCTGTGTTAAATGCTCTTCCTAGCGAATGATGGTGAATTTTGAAGTGTTGCAGAAATAGAAAATATGTCACCCACAATGGGCAACCTGCTTCAACAAACGTTATTAAAACGAGCTTATTTGAACCAGCAAACATTAATAAGACGCTTAGCTTTGTTTCAGCAGTTTCGTAACTCAGCGCTGCATCCTGTTGTTGAGTGCTGCACAGTAAGCATTTTTTTTCTGCGTTCTGCTCGGAAGCTGTAGTCATTTTTTGGCCTCGCGCTGAACTCTTGCCCCCCCCGCCCTGAATTGGTTTTTACCATCAGTAGGGTCCCTTCTCCTCAGCTGGAGTATTAAGAGAACGGCAGCAGTCGGCCGGCCCCTCGCTTTGCATATTAACACACCTATTTTGTGACAGTGACGCTCGTCTGTCATTTCGTACCGAAAGCCCGGTGCTGGGTGGGATGCTGGGTCGAGAGGAAAGTGTGTTTTTGGGAATCTGTTGTTGCCGACAGTTTTATAGTGGGCCGCGTGAAGGGGGTCATTGTGCTTCGCTCTTTATTCCACGGGAAGAAGGAACAACAACAGAGCGGCGCGGAGACGTCGTGAAGGCCCAAATGTCAGCGCCGCGGAATAAATCGCTTATCTGCTGCCTAAATGGCTCTGCGGTTCCTGTTTTGGTCGCTGTACATTGTGCCACCGCTGCTTTGTGTCACTGTCAGAGGACGCATGGGACGTACGAGTGAAACAAGACAGCGCAGTGTTATTGGTCCAAGCAGACACACGGTCTGGAGCGTATTTTTGAATTTGCCCGGTGCTGTAACATTTCACGCTGACCCGTGTCAAGTGTTATTAACCCCCATATAAATTAATAATGGATTATTAGGGCAGTGCCACGTTTCGTGGCTCGAGGGGCAAGGAGGCGCAGAAGTGAGGCATCTTCAGAAAAGGGGGTTTATTATAGAAAAGTTTATTATAAAGAAACAGAAACATGGCACAAGGCCCGAAATAAGGAATACAAACCTGAAGGCGCGTGGTATGAAGACCGGGATTCCGGCGTCCACATCAATGTCGCGGCTCCTACTGGGTGCAGCTACACGGCTCGTATGGAGTCCCGGTCCATCAAGCCTAATTGGACCATAATCAGGATCACCCCAGGGTCCCCTGGGCGTCACACTTATTTACTGTGGACTCTGTAGTAGGCATTATTACATGGCATATAGCTTAGACAATGAGCAAGTTTGACTTAACAATAGTAATAATTAGAAAATAATAATAATAATAATAAAGTGCCGGCAATGTGCTCCATGGTTGCACTTATAGTGTTGCAGTAACACTGTTACACAATATTCCAATGTGTGACACTTTGCCTAGATAAATAGGGCTGTGCATTTAACTGATGTTATTGTTTATTATCATTATGCTATCATTTGTGTGTGTTTGTGTGTGTGTGTGTGTGTGTATATGTGTGTGTGTGTGTGTGTGTATATATATATATATATATATACAGACACGCACACACACACATATATATATATATATTCTACAGCTACATTTGTATTTATATTGATATAGCCATATTACTAAAATTTGATTCAGCCATGAATAATTAAGTTTAGTTTAATTTTAGCTCTCTTAATTTAATTTTAGACAGTGGATTAATATGAATAATTATCACATTATCAAGCTCAACATGAATCCAGCAACAGCGAAGCACTGTTATGCGTACATGAGACTTGGCTGTCGCCTTTCTTCCTTGTACGAAAGAAACATTGACATGTTTGGAATCCTATTTGGGAAACTGTAGCCTGTACAGCAAATGCTTTTATTATAACCAAGATGTAATAATGGATATTGAAGTGTGACCATTTGATATGAGGACATTGCAGAGCTCTAACTACACGTTTCCCCAGAAGAAAGGAGGACGGTTCTGAGGAAAGCTGGAAAGCTATTTTTTATGATGCCTCCTCTTCTGGTGTCCAGGTGACAGCCTGCATTCCCTGAATCAACAGCTCTCAGCTAATTTAAGTGATGAATATGGAGTCTGGGGCTTAGTCACTGTCTCCCTATCTCCGGGGCAGAGGATGCTTCAGCGGGAGCTGTGATATTCCAGCGTGCCGAAAGGGTGACATTGAGGACGCCGCGGCTCGACGTTCAAAGGTCGGCAGAGAGCCTGGGGTGAGGCGTTCACGGAACAGCGGTGCCCTGGATCATGAAAGCCTTTGAATGGTAAAAGGAGGCCTGGAAAGCTGAAGGCCGGGTGGCCGCAGCCGGCGGTGCCGTTGCCCGTGGAAGAGGTAAACAGTCAGGGTTCTTTTCAGGGTGCCATCAGTCGGCCGCGCAGCGTTGTCACGCGGATGTTAATTAAAATGGATGTCCTCTCTGTTCACGATTGACTGCAGTGGAGGAACAGGCCCGGGTCCGCGGTTCTGCGCTTCAGCCGATGTTTAAAGGGGAGGATCACCTTCGGAAGGACACACACAGACACACACACACACACGCACACACAACCTACACCCTATGCAGCGGAGCGCAGTGTGAATTCCGGCCTCTGAAATTATAAACAGCGGTGGGCGGTCAGTCCTCCTCCGCAGATTTCTGGTTTCGGGGGGACCCTGCAGCCGCCCACTCTCCTCCTCCGCCCCCCGGACTCTCCAGCGGTCGGGGAACACATGTTGCTGCCGTGACAACAGCCTGTTGCTCGGGCAGCGCGTCGCTGGATCTGAGGGGGCGGGAGCACAAAAGGCCGGATTGTTTGCACAGGGCGCCGTAGTAAAATCACCCTCATTTACATCCCGCCAATGTGGTGATGTCCCGCTCCGGCGGAATTTCACAAGCTGTCTTCGCTCCTCGGCAGCGGCCCTGCGGATATTTGTCTGGCCTCAGTTTTACCCAGAATATATTCAGTTTTGGCCATTTATCAAGTTCTTTTGCATGCCGGTGGATTTAACACAGACTGTAAAAAAAAGAAAAAAGAATTGAGTCTTTCCCTCTCTCTCCCGTTTCCACCTTTTAAGCTCAGGCAGGTGAACAGGCAGCTATAGAAGTCAACGTCCACCGGGACGAGTGCAACTCTATAGCTTCCCGAAGGCACTCGGGCACAATGGCGTCCTACCTGTCAGGACAATGTGCTTTTTGTCTGTCGGCCGTGCATCTCGCAGGACAGGCAGCGGAGGTGTTGGATTTCGGTGAGAATGCGGACCCTCGCGGGCCCGTGACCGGCCGCCTGCGGACGCTCGCAGACCTCAGCTCTCGCCCCTCTCCATCGCAGGAAACATTAGCGGGAGTTCTCCCGAGGTGCCCTAATTGGCTTCGTCTCGCAGGGCGCGGAGATTAGAGATGGAGCGAGTTCGCCGGCACCGTTAATCTGCAGGCCCTGCTAATGGAGAGCTTCATCTGGGAGCACGTGAGGCCGCAGCAGTGCCAGCGCGTCTGCTGTCACTTTGTCTGACCTTTGACCCGTCTTCCCTTCGAAATGTCAACGGGTCGGGGGTCTCTCAGGGAGAATTGTTATATTAAGCCTAACTTCATGGCAAAAAAATTGAAATAATAAGAAGACTAACAAGAAATATATTATAGGCCAGTCATTTTGGCCTACCTTGATATTTAAAAAAAAGAAACTATATCCTCCTCTTTCACAGTTTTTTTACAAGAAATTATTCGAATGTAACTTGACTAGTTTCAAGGGTAATTGAGTTTTGTATCAGTTTCATCAAAACCACACCACTGGTCTTTATGAAAGCAGATTCACAGATTCCCTGCGTGCTTTCGAAAGAACCGTCCCGGCAAGCAGTAAACGGAATGTCGATGTACCGAACACGTGCCTGATATGGCTTATTCAACAAATAATAGTAAATGTCATGTTATTTCAGACCGTCTTGTAATAAGATATTGTAAAGGCAGCTTTTTTTTGGTTGATTTGTTCCCTCCTTTTTAAAACTTGTAGAATTATAGCGTCATTATGGAGTAAACAAGTATGAATCAAAGTTTAAAGGCAGTGTAACTAAGTGAAATATTGTTTGAATGTTGCAGTATGTTATATATAATGGGAAGAATATGATCTGTTGAGGCCGTGTTGAGGAACATAACGTCCTCATAGGTTCTGATCCTATGAACGGCCACGGTGCCATGAGGAGTATTAGGAGAGATGATGAGGAACGTGATGAAGAGCCTGTCACAGATGATCAATCGCCTCAGACCCTCTGTTCTGCACTTCCACATGAGCACAGCACTTCTCTGCTTATTGAGTGTGTGTCCGGTGCTGTGTGTCGATTGTGGTGTGTGTGTGCGACCGTGTGTGTGTGTGTTGAATGTTCAGTACAGCGCGGTGGCTCCTGGGCACCGGTTTTGATGCTGTACTGGGAGGGGAAACAGGATTCTGTTCCGGCTGCTTCCTCTGTCTCTGTGACACACACACACACACACACACACACACACACACACACACACTGCAGAGCTGCTTGTATGCAAGGTGAGATGCAGGTTTTTATGTAGTACATGGTGTTAGAATAGGCTTCTGGCCAGTTTTCATTCCTCAGATGCTCATTTTTCGCGGTTTCCTGGGCTTAGGGACACAAGACTGCCTGAAAATACTGCAATACTGGTAGTTAAGTGGCATAATATTGCATAGAAAGCCATCGCTAACCTGGTGGATTTAAAGATTTGAGGCATTGTGCTATTCCGCTGGGAGAGCTTTAATAATTCAATATCTGCACTAGAATCATTTCCATAGATGCGATTCAAAAAGTTGCAATTTGCACCACTTAGACACTAATCAGTATTCTGATTACTGGATGTGGATTAAACGATGGGAACATTGTAGCTGTTAAATTCAGCTGTAAGTCTGTTTTAAAAATGAAAAACTTCACTGGTTACTAGAAATGCTGAAAACAGTTGAAAACAAATGAACCAATTTAGACTAGATGAGTGTCTGGTACATCATGTTATATTTTAGAGATTCTTTTAACTTTTAAATTATGCTGAACGCTGAATGATAGCGTATGGAGGTTTGTATGGATTTTGAATGTACACAGTGGCATCTGTGTACAGAGAAGCCACTGTGACCTTCACCTGTCCCCCCGCTGCCCACCCACACACTTTTGTGGTCCCCTCTGCCGGAATGATTAGGCTCGGCAAACACTCCTCTAATCTCCCCCCTTTCATGCCAGAGGCCTGTAATCAGTAGATGTGCCCTTCTGCATTGAAGGACGCAGTCTGCCCTCAGCTTTTATGGCACCTCACCGGCTGCGTAAGGGACCACTGCTGCCTCTTTCCGGAAAAGCCTGAGCATCAGTGGTCCAGGCTGGTTTGTTCCAGATTAAGGCTCCTTTTTTTTTTTTTCATTTTATGTGACAGCGCACTCAGTTACATTCTGACGTTTTCAGTCCTTTTTGTTCTAGACGGGACAAAACAATTCTATATTGAATTTTGGGGGTGCTTAGTGGACCTTGGTTCCCCTGGATATGAAACCAGCTTCATCATTATTTGTACCTGTAATTTTAAAAAAAGTGTAAAAAAAAATGATTGGTCTTCTCAGAGTTTAAATTCTATTATTTCCAAATGTCCACTAATCTCCACTAATTAACATAATTCTGTCTGTTACTGTGGTGTCCAGCCATGTGCTGTATTTTAATCTAAGCTGTTATTAAGGAACCTTCGCGGGTGCGAAGGGACTCGGCGCCGTTGAACAGTAATGTTTGCGATATGGATGAACCCAATTGCCTTGTGTGCAAAGGAGCTGGTTTCTTTTAACCTTAACAAAACAACACACACCGGACACGTTCCGTTGTGTCACCGTGTGCTGTGCTGCAGTGTTTCACAGTGACAATCACTTCACTTTCACTTTTCACAAGTAGGAAGCGACGAGCTGAAGGATTCGGAGTCGGGAATCAGTTCGGCGCTGATTAAATGTACCGAGAATCACCTGTCACCGTCTTCCCGTCACGTGACGAGAACTTAATTATGAAGTATTTTTGGTTTTTCAGCGTGTATGTTCATGTTACTTGAACAGGTGTGGCACGCAGAAGAACAATTAGAACTAAAGAACTACAGAACTAGTTTACTAGAACTCTTTTGTCTTTCTGCATGGGCTTTGGAGCTTTGGGATCAGTGTTTCGTCATTTTGGTCCTGGGTCGAATGAGATGTGGATTACATGACTGTGTGTGTGTGTGTCTCAGTGTGTTAACGTTGGCTGTCTGTCGCGGCCAGAAGGGAGCAGGTGTTTGACTGTGGGGGTCTCGTGTGTCTCCTCTTCTCCCCAGGCCTCTGTTCCAGCCCGGCTCGGCGACTGGAATGTGGGATAAAGTGATTATGCAGCATTTTTTTTTTCACCCCCCCCCTCCAGCCCAGGGGGCGGAGCGACAGGTCCTCTCTGTGCCGAGACTCCTTAATGATTTCCTCTGGCTGGGGGGGGGGACGGCAGTGCGCAGTGGAGCCGCAGTGGCCTGGGTCCCTTTCGCCAGAGAAAGGAGCGGGCGGAGAATTCATTACCTGCAGGATGAATCATGCGGCCCCCTGAAGGGCTGTGTGATGCTGTAAATGCACGTACATACACACACACACACACACACACACACACAGAGAGAAGATGGTGCAGTCGTCTCGTTTCTGAGCGCTTGCTCAGTCATGCTGCGCTGTAAATCTGTTCTTGTCCGTGGAACGGAAGCTCTGGGAAGCCTCTGTAAGTGATGAGGCTCGGGCCGCTGAAGACCGCGTTGTTTTAACTCCCGGAGACAAATGAGAACTGGGTGGGAGGCTCGACTGGCCAAACAAAGAGGGGGATTGAGTGGCCGACACAGTGGGCTCCTGTGTGTTGCGTGGGGGGGGGTCAATGTGGCGGACATTCCATCAGATGTTATTTGAATTGTGATATTTAACCCCCCACCCCGGTGGCTTTGGTGACGACACTGACGTTTGTGGGTAAAGATGCGCCCCTTGTAACCATGGTTGAGGCGCAGAATGATAGACCGACCGGCAGAGACAGGACCGTCCCGCCGCGGCGGTGGCGATTCTGACCCCAACATGGGGTCGGGCTGCGGCTGCGTACCGTTCGGCTGCGCGGCCAAGCCGGACGACGAGCGTGAGGGTACGAGGGTGGAGCTGGAGGTCATCGTTGAAGAGAAGGAAGAGACTTTGACAGAGGAGGAAAGGTAAAAACTCACATGGGGAGGAATAGAAAAATTGATAATGACCTCTGAATGACCTCAGGTTGACTTAAGAAGAGCCTGATAAACTTATTCAGATGAAAAATCTGCTGCCAAGTTCAGAAAAAAATTCCAGTTCTGTCTGACCCTCAGCATTGGAAGATGAATATCGAGCGGAGCCTTCCAGGGGTTAACAGCAGGGGGCTTCGCTGGTAAACAATGCGTGTTGTTCTCTACCTCAGACTTTCTACTATTTCGTCTGGATGTGTGGGATTTGGACCATGACTGGAATCCGAGGGTCTGGCCCGCTCGCAGCCGGAGCACAATCTCCATAGGCGATCTCAGCCCCCTCCGCGGAATCTGCTCTCCGTTCACGGAAAAGCTGATTCCCGTTAACGTATTAGAGACTTGCACATGAGACGTTGCAGCTAATGCGGTAATGGCGCCTACCTGAAATGCTGTATTGTAGTCCGCTCTTCTCAGCCTCACACTCTGGGCCGTCGTCTGGAATCTGGACTCCCGGGTTCCGAGATGCGGCCTGAGATATGGGTGGTAAATGAAAGTAGACTGTGCGTCACTGCACCCCAAGGCCTCCGAGAGTTCCAATTTACTCCTCATTTTCCAGCCACTAATGGCTTATCTGGACCAAGCTTTGGGCACAGGGCTTGTTCCTGGAAGCGTCTGAATCATGTCTTTAAAAGTTTCCATAAAAGGTCCGGTGTTACAAAAGACAGGAACGTGAAATGGTATTCAGTTCCATATTCTGATTATTGTTGATGATCTTGAGTGTTAATCTTCTGCACTATCAGCATTCACATCCATATCCATCCATTCCACACACACACACACACACACACACACACACAAGAGGAGACAAGAATGTGTTTAATTACTTTATTCCTCTCTTCTTTTTTTCAAGGTGGTTACAAAGATCAGAGAGTAACTTCTGTTAATCCTTAACACTGGAATATACTGTAATCTCGGGATCTTAAATTATAGGGAACCTAATGGCTACTTGCCGTGTGATGAGTGAGATTGGTGCACACATCAAATTACGGGTGAATTATTGATGGTTATTGTCTGGTGAAATAAGATATGGCGAAAGAGGTCGATGGCGCTATAAAATGATTGGCTCGTGATACACAAATTATTGTGCTAGAAGGAGACAAGCGGCAAGCGCGCGCTCCCATGAGAACATTGGTTCTACGTAGTTTTGATAATCTTGTCTGATTCTTCATAGGTGGCCATTCATTCACCCCCGCACACAAACAACACACACACACACACAGGCCGTTTCAACTTTTCAACATGGGAGAATAACTTGCAGAAGGACAATGAGGGAGCGACGGGAGACAGAACAAAGCAGACGTCAAGTTTTATTGCCGGTCGGCCTGTTTTACTGGAGTTCAAAAGGGTACAGACGTGAAGAGTGAAACTCACTCGACCTGCCTGTACTTTTCTTTTATTTAGTTTTGTTGCTGTACCTTCCGCCTGTTACGCGTCTCTGTATTTTACACTCAGTTTTTATCAATAGAAAAAAGAACAATCTAAATATGTGAATCAATAGTTAACATGTTTTATTAGTATCCAGAACTATACCGACTATAGTAAGTAATTTTTTTTGGTTTCTCAAATCTGTATGCACATAGTGAGGCTATATTCATACTATATCATACATTCTCTTGATTTAAGAATGCAATATGTATAATATTGCAAAATATCTTGATACATATATCATGATAATGAAATGCATTCTCCGTACCGCGATACTGCGCCTGGAAAGGCTCTGTCATGTAGAGTACAGTATATTGTGATATCTGTGCAGATGTAAGCTGCCACGGCCTCACCGGCCGCACTAATTTACGAGTGTGATTATGGCCATGTGACGCATGTTGTCTGTTGCTTTTCCAGGCCCGGCACCGCAGCCCGGGACAAATCTTTAATTCACAGAGACAGGGCCTATCACAGGACAAATGGCCCGAGGCTGCGGCCGTGGCAGTCCCTCGCCTCGCATTAAAGCCCCGTGAAATATCTGTGGCGAGGGGATGAAGTAATCTCTGTCTAAATGAATCAACTGCCAAGATGCTCCCAGCCGGAGTGTGTGTACGCGCAGGCTTGTGCATGTGTGCGTTTGTGTGACAGAGAGATAAATCTATATGCTTGGCTTTGCTGTTCGCAGCTCTTCCAGCAGGGACTGCTGTTGAATCTTTAACGCTCTCGGCTGCCCTTTGTTACATCAGCGGCCCTCCGTCTCTCTCAGCTGCTCTGACGCCTTCATCCTGTGTTCCCTCTCAGCCCTCCAGGTTGCGTTTTCATCTCTGATCATCTCTGATCAGTTCACGTCCCGTTTAGGAACAAAGGCCAATTGATAACCTTTAGGTTTAGTAGGTATGTTTCTTATAGACAACGCTTTCCGAAACATGCTGGGCTGTGGTTTCTATCCCTCCACTGTACTGCATTAAGCCGGGCTACCTTTAATTCAGGGGCCGTCCTGTTAAACAAGGCATTACAGTATTGTTGAGGCAACTGGATTATTAAACTAACTAATTCTTCTAGGCGGGGTTACATTATGGATAGACAAAGCCATGAAATTGTCTGGTATGAAGGGTATGTTGACAGTGTGTAGAGTGTTGTGTAGTATTAGATGACTGGTTTGGCCAGGGTGATGGAAACTGGTTCTGTTTATTTACAGTATTCAAATTGAAGACTAAACTATTGAGAATTATCATTATACAGTGTCTGTATATAGATTTTTTTTCATAAATGACATTGGTGGTAGTAGACAGGGTGGTAGTAGCCTAGTGGGTAACACACTTGCCTATGAACCAGAAGACCCGGGTTCGAATCCCACTTACTACCATTGTGTCCCTGAGCAAGACACTTAACCCTAAATTGCTCCGGGGAGACTGTCCCTGCAACTACTGATTGTAAGTCGCTCTGGATAAGGGCGTCTGTTAAATGCTGTAAATGTAAATGTAAATTGTGGAAATTTCAAATTGGCCCTCAAATATGTCTTCATTGACCCCCTTTTAATGGACTGAATGATTTATGGGTGAACATTGTATTTATTCCCTTTTGTGCAAATTAATCACATCCATTGGAAATGATATGAAATCAGCTGTGTTTGCTACTAATAAGCAAAAACCTAACATTTAGCCAGCGATAAAGTTGAATATCATGTTATCCAACGGTACTCAATAAGATGTACGCCACCTGCTATTGATGAACATCTGGTATATAGGAGCACCCATAGGGTGCCGCATCCATGTCGGCCACTGTAGTCTAGGCTGTTGTAAATCTTTAGTTGTGCTGGTCTGTCACTGATCAGCTACTCTATCCGATCCGGATCCGATCCGGAGACAGTGGTAGAGCACCGGAAAGGTTCGGGTTGTATCCTGAGTGCAAGGTCATCTTTGACTGCTGATCTGCCCAGACGGGTGCGTGGTGAGTGCGGTAACCCGAGACGTCTGAGAGGGTCTCTTCAGCCCTTCCTCCTCATCCTCTTCTTTCCATTACCCTCCTCTTCCTCGGCGAACAGGCCAAGCTGCGCACAAGGCCCGGGAAAGCACTGGGTCACTTGGGAGGAGAACGTGCTGACTGGATTAGTCCAGGTGATGGTGCCGAGGGGGGGTGTTGTGGCACCATGTGGGCTGAAGCAGCACTAATTTCTCCAGCCTGACGGCGCACTCGGCACCGGTGCAGAAGCACTTCAAGGGGAAGTGATCTTTCTGTACGGTTCAGTCCTCGCTCCCTCCTCGGCGTGGCTGAAGCTGACCCCCCTCCAGGATATTTTTGGGCATATGATGCGGTAAAGTTGGCATCCGGCTCCAGACACATTCCTCCGAGGTCTGACTGGATATTTTTTGTGAGGGGGACGTTTTTTTTTTTATCTTTTATCCCAGGGATGGTCCCCTGCCACGAAGAGCAGATCGCACTGGGGGAAGGCATTTGCGGTTGTTTAGAGACATTTCTATAGCTGTCAGCTCTGCTCTACAGCATTTGGGGAGGTAGAGAGAAAGAAAGACAGAGAGAGAGAGAGAGAGCGGACAGATAAAAAACAGACTGGAAGATTCTGTTTTATGTTTTCCCTCCCTGGTGCTCTTGAGTCAGGTAAGAAGTTCTGTAACTTTGTCTCTGATGTTTCTGTTGATTCCTGCACTGATTGTATAATATAGATATGCAACTTTTTGGACACAAAGGACACTTGCCCAACTACATTTTTTATTTTGTCAGGTGTAATAAATGTGTATCTGGAAGTGGCTTTTGATCGGCATGCCTCTCAGGAAAAGGGTCTTTCATCTTTCCTTGGCTCTGTGTGCCGTTCTGAAATGTATCTCCCCTTGGCTGCAGTCCTCTGGCGTTTAAGGCCCGTTTCAGGAATGCGGAGCGGACAGTGTGTGCAGGACGTTATCTGATCCACTGACAGCTCTTAATTTGAAAAGGATGGCTAATGGCTTTTCCAAAAGTAGAGGGTTTTAAAAAGGCGTTCTGGCTTCATGTCAAGCTCTGTCCATGAACAATAGTTTTTTTTCCCATTTCGATACTTGAATATAGAAGTAAACCTGCAAACATTTCTGACGTAGTCAATTGGTGCTGTCGGCTTCTTGTGAGCCATTTTGTGATGGAGAGAGTTTGCGAGATTGGAGTGAGTTTTTTTTCCCACCACAAATTTTGAACTGTTTAGCTTGGCACCTAACATAGAGCTAAGTATGAATTCGAGTATCGAAACCCATTATTAAATTAGACTTGTGGCTAAATTATTGCAGATTATTGGCAGTATTGATTAACTCCATCATCAATGGTACAATGGTACTTATTTTACACATTGCAGCCTCGGATAAGCCTCAAGAGCTCCTACTATTGAGTTCCATTAATATAAGCATGAAAAAAAACTTCCTGTACATTCTCAGGATTACTGTTACAATGATTGAAATATTGTTGACTTTGCAGAACACTCCGGTTACATGTTCCAGTTTGGAGTTTGGGGTGGACTGTGGGTGTTCCTGATTTCCAGACTGTGTGCACCTAAATTGCTCTGTATTAATCCACCCTGGTTGTGTCTTGTCCCTGTCAGGTCATTGTGCCTTTTACCCTGTCCTGTGTGCTATGTGTCCTCTCATGGAATATTCTCCTGTCTGTGTAAGTCATGCAGAGTCACGTGTCCTCTGATTCCTGCTGGGATGGGTCCATGACAAGTATGTTTATTTGTATTTATATTGTTTATTGCTTTATGGCATTAACAGGCCAAATGAACCGTACGACATAAGAACCATACAGCATATCACATCCATTTTTATCCATAGTCATAAGTTGCGCATCATAACAGATAAGCAAATGTTAAAAAGTATGAGCATTTGTGTTAATTTACGAGTTATGCCCACCACATGATGTCACAGGTCAGAGTTCTGTAAAGAGACTTGAGTGCATGCTCTATTTAGTTCTTTGTGTGCTTTTGAATGGATGTGAATGTGAAGTGTGACCGGGCCTTTATTCTCCTTCGGAAAACACATGACTGCCTAGGCTGAAGTACAGGAACACCCAGCTGAAGAGTAAATTCTGAGGGAAATGGCTGGGATGGGGATGGGGAAGCTTGGCTGACTGTGGTGAATAGATGAGATGAAGATGGCTCTTGCTTTTGCCCCATTTGTCAAACGCTGGGACCATGTACTCAGGCAATGCTACTGCATCTGAAATCAAGTTTAGGTGAAGGTCTCCACCTTCTCTCCACCTTTAACAGCCTGGAGGTTGTTAAAGCCTGAACTCCATCATTTATGTGTAAACTCCATCATTTATGTGTTAACATTTGAGGCAGACGATAATCTGCGAAAATTATTAGTTTAACATCAACATTTTGTTCACAGCATCCTATTTATATTCATACAAATTTCCATTTCTTTTGTAAAACATTCATGGACTTCGAAATTGGTGACTATTTTTGAATGAAAACTGACAGATTAATAATGAAGACAAAGATAAATATAGGCATAAGAAAAGCCATAGCAGAAATGAAATATAGTGTAACTACATTAGATTTTCCTCAAGCAATTAAATAAAAAATGAATTAAGTTCAGTCCAGTTTTGCTGCCACATTTCTTTCTTCTTAGATACAAAAAAATATTAATCTATACACACACACACACATATATATATATATATATATATATATATATATATATACACACACACACACACACACACACACACACACACACACGTTAATGATGTGTGGATCACGGTTATATCCACAGGCAAGTCGTTTGGTCAGTGGAATGGGCATAATGTAGTAAAAATTTTAATTTTGATAATAGTTAATGAATGTAATGATATGCCATGTATGAGATCTCCTGTAGCTGGTAATTACACACAGTACTAACTATGGCCAAAGTTGTCAGAGTGTGAATAACAGTGAATTAGCGGCCAAACTAATTTGGTAAGAAGATAATGGCCAACAGCTTGAAGCCCTTTTGCATGGGCGGCCATTATGGCTCCGATGTGCTGCTTTAATGATCTGAACCTTTAATTATCCAATTATGGTTCGGTCAGCTATTAAATTAACTGGACCGACTTTCCCAACCTTGCTTTTCTCATGGTTTCTTCTCCATCTCCATGCTTGGCGACGCTTTGTTTCTCACGGTGTAGTAGTTCGGGAAATGCTTGTGGTGTTTTGGGACCCGCTAGTGAGCTGAATGGATTGACTGGTGGGGATGAGGGTCCGGGGGAAGCCTGTGACCCCGCCTCCTCCACTTCCTCTTTTCCCCATCCCTCTGGGAAGTGGGAGTCATCATTCACCTGCAGCCTCAGGAGTCATCATGTGATGGTGCTGCTATTTGGAGCCGTATGATCAGTGTTTTTCGGCCTGCTGGAGACGTGCCAACACCACCGCTGTTCCCGGCCCAGGCGGGGGGGTGTTCTCCCGCCCTCGCTCGGCTATTTTTCTCTCTCCCTCACTGCTGCAGACCCATCATTGGCAGATCCTCTTACATCATGAGGCTACCGACAGAGCAGTGCGCTTCTGAGCAGGTTCAGGGAGCGTAACCCCGCCCCCTCTTTTTTTCTTGTGTGTGTGCGTGAGAGAGAGTGCGTGTATGGCTTTAAGTGTTGTTATTCTCTCTCTCTCTCTCTCTCTCTCTGTCTCTCTCTCACTGAGCCTGTGGCTTCGCTCATGCCTCTCAGAGGGTTGGGCGCCGGTGGGAAGCGAAGAGGAGCTGGTCAGGTGAGGGAGCGCGTCACTCTGCCCTCCCCTCCGGAGTGGGAGAGTCGGGAGCGGGAAGCACGTTTCAAATGAAAGTCTGGCGGCTGAGGGGAGGACGTCTGCGGCGCTAGAGACAACCGCCGCAGCCATGTGGAACCAGTCGGGCTACTCTGAGTACCTCATCAGCCCTAACCAGCCCTTCTACCGCGTGTCGTACAGGTGTGTATGCCTTGGCCGAACGACCGGCCAGAAGGGCTGGTGCGGTGGGGGTGTCGCTGTATAGGCTGTTTACCGGCTGGCGCAGGGAACTTTGCGGCTGCATTGCCATTGTGCTGTGATGGGTGCTGCCGTGGAACCGGACAATTAAACCAGGCTTTTGATGGAGAGCGGCGCTTCTTGTTTTTCCCGCAGGGCTGTTAATGTTCGTCAGCGGCGCGGTAGTGTGGCGTCCTCGTCTGCGTCTGTTGGTTGGAATACGTGGGTGTGCGCTAGACTTTTTGTCAGCCTGTGTGTGTGTGTGTGTGTGTGTGTGTTGATCTAATGGTATCTGATGTGAGAGGAGTGGTGAGCTGAGGACACACAGCCTGCGCCGGCATCGTCCACAGACTGCGCTTGAACGGATGTATGTGTGTAAATACTTTACCGAGACCAACCCATGAGGTCAGGGGTCACCTGCACATGCCCTGAGAGAACAGTGCGCATTTAGCGTAGTAACCCTCCACATTGTGGCTCATTAATTATGCAAACGTCTGTCATCACGTCTCGTTGGCCCGGTTTTAATCACGCTTGTTTACTTGTTGTGCATGTTTACGGTGAAGTGCTGATTACCTCGGTGCAAAAAAATCTGTTCATGGTTCATTATAGGTCTTAATACAGCACATGTCACTTACTTGCAATTCACCAGCATGTGCAAATTGGCCTGTGTGGTCGTGGAAAAACGAATGTGTTAGAGCGCCTGAAACCGAGCGTTGTGTCCCTCGTTTTTTTTTTTTTGTGAAGTGATTGTCATTGTGAAACACTGCAGCACAGCACACGGTGACACAACGAAATGTGTCATCTGCTTTTAACCATCACCCTTGGTGAGCAGTGGGCAACCATGACAGGCAGTGTGTGGGGACGGTGCTGTGCTCAGTGGCACCTCGGTGGCACCTTTGCAGTTCGGGATTCGAACCTTCCAGTTATGGGTCCGCTTCCTTAATCGCTAGGCCACCACTGCCCCACATCAAGATACTTAACTCCAAATGACTGTCCCTTGCACTAGTGATTCAATCAGTAGCATCAGTAATGTGATTGTCATGATAAATGGAGAGAATATAGCAGTTATGAGTTTGTTGAGTACAGTACATATGTGGCCATGGATGCACCCATGCAGTATCAGCGACTGTTTATTTTAGATCAATTAAATTTGATTTGATTTGATTTGATTCAGATTGTGCAATCATAAAGCACAGTGACCATTACAAGATACGCCCAAACAGAGATAAACTAATAATGAATAATATGATAGTTGGTGCTTTGTCCATCTTTCTTCCGGTGCACCCTGCAGCACCATCAGACACGGTGCCTTGGTGCCTTAGCCGAGCAACTTGCTTGCAATAATAATAAGACTGCAGGTAGGGATATTTTTACAATACTTTCACTAGTTTGCTTGGAAACCATTATGCAGATTATGTAAAAAGTAATATGCTTGTAAAATTATATGGCATATTGTTGGAAAGGTTCGGCATACTTTATTTTATTGCCGTTATCCATTTTTTATGATTGCAGCAGAAGGTCGAAAAGCTTTCTGGTTTTTGACCTGACATTATTTAAGTAGTGCATGTGCAATATATGTCCATTTTTTTTTACAATAAACGAAGACACAATGATAGATTCAAGATTGGTTTATTGTCAGTACAACAGTATACACAGTAAACTGTGTATTGAAATAATGTTTCACACAGACCCCCCCCCCCCCATAGTGCAATCATAAAAAAAAAGAAAAATCTGTGTATATACATAGTTGATTGTAGTGGATTGGAAACATTTTTCATATGTGCCTTGAAACCAGAAACCAGCTCGTGTGGAGTCAGCATGTTCACACAGGCGCAGAGTGTCCCCTCGATATATTCACACCCTCACCCTGTCCAGATCGGTCCCGCTCCTCACGGGCCCGCTGGGACGCGGGGCAGGGTCATCTCTTTGTGCTGAGCTGAATTTAGATATAGCTGCGCCCGTCCCATCCCCTCAGAGGGGAGCTTAAAGGTAAACAGGAACAATACCTTTCATATTGTGTTGCCATGGCATTCCTCCATGAGGCCGAACTCTCAGGAAATCATCTGGATTCCGTTGTGCCGAGGCAGCCCGTGGCTACTTTACAAAACTACAGCACTAGTTATTCTCGCACTATCAGTCATCCTTCATCTTGCCTCTTTTTTGTCAGGGTCCGGCTTACATAAGGCCTTTAACTCTGGCGGTGCCAGAATGCGTTTATGGATTTCCTCTTAAATGGCATCACACCCTCCTTCACTGCAGAGTCATGCTGCCCCACCTCACCCTGAATGAGGCAGATGGGCCTTCAGGCTACGGGCTAATATGGCTTTCAGTTTAATGTGCCGTCTGTGACCTTACGTTGCCGCTAACTTGCGGCCCTTGAGCTGTTGACCGGATTTGGCAGCTCAGGAGGCGGTGACATGCACAGAGGCAATAGTTTTATCTACATTTAAAAATGTTTGTTCATCCAAGCAGACTTCCTTCTAAGGTATGTGGCATGACTTGGTGTAACACATAGGACCTTTATTTTATTGCATTCATCTATTTGACTTTGTAATGGTCATTTTGTGTTTGTACACCATGCATTAAAAAGGGGGTGACCCAAAACAAGGTGCTTCAATGCAAAATATCTGCATCATTCGGAATGTTGTTGATTTCACCAACGATAACTAACAGTGTGCATAATAGTTATGACAATAATGGAACAGAAGGATGCAGTCACTAGAGGATTTTAGAACTTGCATTCTTTATTACCACAGTCAATGGCCTATTTAATTTACATGCAGTGAGCCATAACTGCGCAGCCCCGTTGTCTGATGTAAGCAAAAATGCACCACTGCGTTTAGCGAGCAGCAAGAAATAATGTCGGGCACAGATATGCGTCATTTGTCTTGTTTTCTTCTATTGTTCTTTTATCGCAGGGTTTTTGGTGTCTCCAGCTGTTTGTACGGGATTTAATAGACTGAGAGATGTACCGGCGCCTGTATGAATGATGATTGGATACACCCTCATGCCTTTGCGATTTCAGGATTCAGTCTTAACAATGGCAGTGAAGTGGTGGCCTAGCGGGTAAGGAAACAGTCATGTAATCGGAAGGTTGCAGGTTCGAATCCTGAAACCGTCAAGGCGCCACTGAGCAAAGTACCATCCCCACACACTACTCCCCGGGCGCCTTTCACTGCTCACCAAGGGTGATGTTTAAATACAGCGGACACATTTCGTTGTGTGCACCGTGTGCATTGCTGCAGTGTTTCACAATGACAATCACTTCACTTTCTCTTTCTTAATGGGAAATGTGTAGTGCCCTGCAGTGATTAATGAAAAAAATGTCAATTAATTACAAGAACTGCCTGTTGACATGATTTTCACGAACCTGCTATTGATCAAAAACGTTTATATTATAATGTGGATGAATTCCGATGGGTGGGATCTTAGGTCAATCCTGTGCATCCCAATTGCCATTCTGTACTAAAGTGTGTCTGTGTAGAAAAAACATTAAAATATCATGTTTATATACAGCCTTATGCACCTATCCCCAAATATCATATTAATTATACCTGGTTATATATTATCTCTGTCTCGGAGCTGTGATTATGGGAGCACAGGCCGATAGGCAGTGTTTTCCGACGTGACTGTGACTCAACCAATGATTTCACTCGGGAAAAATGGCGCCGCTGATAGCACCACCAGGTTCCTCCACCCCGTGACTGATGAGCCTGAATCGACCTGTCCTATGTCTGTGACTTCTGAGTGAAGGTCTAATGAAGCGGGCGTCAGGTTGATGGCGGGTTTTTGTTTTTGTCAGTGGGGGTGTGTACCGGCCCAGGCCGCACTGCCTCCAGTGGCTAATGAGAGAGAGAGAGAGAGGGGGGGGGGGCTATCTTGCCCTGATGTGAGTGGCCAGCGCTCACCAATTAGCTGAGGCCACAACATCCTGGAGAGCTGACTCAGGCTCCAGAGAGAGGGAGAGCGGGAAGTGGGAGGAGTCAGTCTGCTTTGCGTCACGCAAGATCCTAAAAATCAGCACCCGTATCTCCACGTCCCTTCTGGGATTAAAAGTGTGTGCCGTGTGTTCTGTATGTAAACAGTCCCCAACCTTGACCTTTCTGAGTAATTATCTCCTCCCTGCAAATTCTATTATTGGTGGATCTGCTGAGAATTAACCGCGCCTGCCTCATTAGGGAAATTTATTGTTGCCTAATCGCAGGTAATTGAGTGTCTGGTGTTGCTGTGTGTCTTACAGAACCTCTGCCCCCTCCAGCCACCCTGAGTCATGTCAGTGTTCTGGTTCCTGTTGAGCCCTGAATGGATCGCCCTGTCTCTTGGTGTGCTGTGAGAGATGTTCACATAAAAAAAGCGACCAGGAATGTTTTACAGTGTGGACATTGTTGAGATGGATTGTCCCTGGATCCGGATTTGTTTTGGCCGAGGGGGCAGCTGGACACCCTTAACAGGACGGGAACTGCCAAAGGGGGATTAACCCTCATAACCCAGCGCGTCCTGCAGTGAGTCGAATTGTAAATCCTCCCTTTCAGTAAATCGCTCGTATGAAAGGTGCAGAGCGTCTCTGGAACATGGTGCAGTGCAAGGCAGGGAGCTCCTTCACGAGGTGAAGAAGACCCAGTCTGGCAGAGAAAGAGGAAAGCACATAGTACAACACCCGGGCTCGGAAAATAATACAGTTGCAGGAGCTGCTAAAGCAGAACTGGCCCCGCTTGTCAGTCACTGCTGCCCTTTGCTGCTCGCTCCCTGCGCTAGAGAATCCCAGCCGACAGCAGTCCCGCGTGTCTCTGTCTCTCACTTTTCTTTCTGGCTCTTCCTCTCACCTTTACCCTTCCTCTATATAGCCTCCGTCTCCATGGGGTCTCTTGCTATATATTTTTCTTTTAATAGAGCTTATGGACCTTTTTATGTACAATGAGGAATTTAAGTGTATGATTCAGAATAACATGCGTAGTGAATATGCTTATTGCATAGAGCTGCACCTTGCAGCACCTTGAAAACAGGGCCTTTAGGGTTTGAGGGAAACGATAGTAGCTTTTATATATATATGGGGATTAGTAGCTTTTATATTTATATATATGGGGATTAATAAATGAAATGAAATGTGGGATAATTCTGTTTTTTATGTGGGCTGTAATGATTTAAATAAATAAAATTCCATTGATGTTTCAAACTGGAGACTAATTCCATAAGATAATAATTAGATGGAATAATAATAATAATGGAATTAGTTATTTATTATTATCTAACACTACATGTGGCAGTATGTACATGTGGCAGGTCATTTACATTTATCACCTTACAGTGTAGTTACAGGGACAGTCCCCACTGGAGACACTCAGGGTCTTGCTCAGGGACACAATGGTAGTAAGTGGGGTTTGAACCTGTGACTTTGTGGTCTTCTGGTTCATAGGCCAGTGTCCGGCCACTACCAGCCTGTTCAGTGGTCACCCCCGAAGCCACAGCCAGGGGAACGCTCTCCTCATGCTCCTCTTAGTTAGTTTCTTAAGTCATGCAGTGAGCTGTTTATTGATCATCATCAGGGATGAATGAACATTCTGCATTTATGGTGGACGTGGTTCTTCTGTGTGGGGTGGACTGTGAGCTTTGGGCGCATGCAGTATGCATGAGTGAATGTTTGCACTGCAGTGCCTCCTTGCTGAAATGTGTTATTGGGAACAACATTTTGTTGTTTGACTGGATGGGAAGCTTAACAGCAGAAATGAGGCTGAGATGTGATGCAGCCCGAAGCCTCTCATCTTCTCTGTCTGCCAGAATCTATCTATCTATCTATCTATCTATCTATCTATCTATCTATCTATCTATCTATCTATCTATCTATCTATCTATCTATCTATCTATCTATCTATCTATCTATCTATCTATCTATCTATCTATCTATCTATCTATCTATCTATCTATCTATCTATCTATCTATCTATCTACTGACATTTTGTACTTATTTGCTATATATAAAATAACCCAAGATCATTTCAAAATTTGTAACATTTTGGCAGAAGTTATGAAAGAAGCTCGATTCCGTGCCTGCTAGATTTAACAGATAATCCAGATGTGAACATATGCAATTTGGCTTAGTATGTGATCATTTATCAAATCAGAGCAGAGTTCGGCAGTCCAACCTCTCCTTAGATGATTCATTTAGCAGAGAAAAGGGAACCTGCGGCAGCAGAATGACTGACAGCCATGCAGAAGACGACTTGTGCTCCTGTGTGGGACTCGGTCTGAAATTATGCAGGTAGGTCAACTCCTGCTGCTGCCGCCGTTCTCCTGTGCTTTTACCAAACATCTGTGGGATGGTTATAGTTGCGCTGGGGAACCTGATCATTTACTGGACGAGCTTTTGTCTAATGGGTTGTGACAGCCTCACCAATTGCAGAACAAAAAGCCTGAGAGCTGAGACGATGGATGGATTGGCTGACGCTGCCTGTCTTTATGTAAAGATCTGCCCCTTTCTTGCCAGATCTCTGTTCACCGCTGCGTGAGATTAAACTGCCTGTTTGATCAAAGCGAAACGCTGACATCTCAGCGATGAACTCCGTGTTCAAAGCTTTCCATCAGCTGTTTGTTGGAGGTTTGTGTGTGATGGTTTATGTGGGTGAATATTATTTTACTTGTACTCTGTCCCACTATGCAGGACCATTATTACTGCATTCAACCTTGCATAAATCTCTTTTATGGCAAAGTGGACCCCTAAAGGGGGGGGTCAGTGATAAATGTAGTTTTTAGCAGCACGCATGTGGGCTTAGGTATGGCCGCTTTTAATACTTTACATGTTGGAATAACCATAATCATTATTGTTATAATAGTGTTCTGTGATTCTGTGATGACACATTTACATTTAATAACACATGAACCCTAACCAAGATTCAGTGTTATATAAGGAAGCACCACCAGATGGAGCTGCCTCATTCTTTTTAGAGCTGTAATCTGGCCAAAAAGGCCAGAATCGCAATGTGAAACGACCCAAGACGACCCGACCTGACCCAAATTTACAACATGGGAAACACAAAATCATCGAATTTAATTTACACAAAGAAAGCATACTTTAGACCAGAAGTTCGTGCTTGCTAGAGATTAATCCCGAACACGACCCGACCAAGATCCAATCAAGGGATCTTGGTATACATTGCGTATAGATTTTATAGGAACCTCTTGTGGTCTTTATAATTATTCTAGTCTCCATATCTGCACCATTAATCATAAAAGATAGGCCACCCAGATTAAATTAGGTTATGCTTTTTCCTTTTTGTGTGTTGGATAAACATGTATTTTGGTTTCGGTTCTGAAAGACAGACCTCCAAAGCCCATTGGTTTGTTTGCTTGTAAAACGCTGAACAAGTCGATTTCTGCATGTACTGCTTGTCTGGATAAAATAATCTGTTGACATGAGTGGGAAAAAAAAAAAATTGTGAGATCTTGTAAGCTTGGAAGCAGCAGTCTGAAGATAATCCTCTCTGCTGTATGGGAACACTGATGACGAGTTGCCTTCACATGCAAGGAGAAATGTCAGATTCATTTTGGCTTTATTTATCATCTGCCGGTGCTGAACTTCTTTCCATAGTCTTCTACTTTTGGTTAGTTTTATAGCTTAAACACTAAAATGCTCCCCTCCCCCTACAAGTTCCCTATGGAGCGGTTTTATTCCATTTATTACATTTTTTACATTTGTAGCATTTCTCAAACGCCCTTATCCAGAGCAACTTACAATAAGTAGGGGCAGTAAAGGGACAGTCCCCCCCTGGAGACACTCAGGGTTAAGTGTCTTGCTCAGGGACACAGTGGTAGTAAGTGGGATTTGAACCTGGGACTTCTGGTTCAAAGGCGAGTGTGTTACCCACTAGGCTACTACCACCCTATATAAAGTATTTATATAAATACTTTAAAGACATCCCATTCAGGCAGCCAAACTCAGTTGAAGGAATGGAATACCTCGCTCTGGAGATGCGATAGGACCCCGTATTTCTGAAAGACTTCAACCCAGTTCACCCATGGACATATTTACTATAATTGTGCTAAAAAAGGATTTAATTTGAGAAGTGAAGTTGATGGAGTGGGTCTTAATGTCTGTAAAGGGCAAGGATCTGGAGGTGAACTGTCAGCAGATTAGTTTTGGCAGTGAAGGGCGATGCGTCGGTCTGCTCTGTTTTCCATTAGCCATTGCCGGTCATTTCCTGTTGTTAAAGATTAATCCAGGTTAATATTCTCAGCTCTGTGTGTGGGGACGGTACCTTCATCAAGGGGACCTCAGTGGCACCTCGGCATTTCGGGATTCGAACCCGCAAGTCCGCCTCTCTCCCGCTAGGCCACCACTGCCTTATGCCAGTTATGGACTGACATAAAGTGCACGTGGGTGAACATGTGCAAACATGGGACACAGACAGTGCAAGAACAGTCAAGAAAAAAAATACTGTTATGTTCTGGCCTTGGTGGGCCAGGCTGGGCCACAGGAAGTCTGTGACCCCTCTGGAATGTCTGACTTCCCATGCGGCCACCGGTCCTGCGGCACGTCAGACTGCGGCCTTTGATGTGCGCTGTGCTGGGATGCATTAGGGCCATGTCGGGGGTTGTGTTTGTTGGATGCCACGTGTCCCCCAAATGCTGACCTGTAGTGACGCGAGATGGAATTCGTCCGCGTTCCTCTGACAAACGGATCTGAGATCAAAGTGTGTGTTTATCCTCTCTCTCTCTCTCTCTCTCTCTCTCTCTCTCTCACGTCCCCTCTCTTTTTACCACAAACTCTTGTAAACACACAACTGAGGGTATCACCACATTGCTGACTATACCTGGGTGTCATCTTGCAGGTCCTCGTCCCCGGTCTCTTCGTCGACGTCCTCTGCTCTTCCTGTTAGTCTTTAGGCTCTGTGGATCTTGCAGAGAAATAAGGGAGCGAGACAAATAGCCACATTTTTTAACAGTGTCCATCAATTTGAGCAGAGAGGCTTCGTAGCCCCTCTGCCAGCTTCACGAAAACGTTCCTTACGGCACCCAGGCCATCGCTTGTACCTGAAGATATTAAAGTGAATGGTCTCTGCATTGCAAGATGTGTCCCTTCACATGCCTCTGTTTTTTTTTTTTCAATGTCAGTCTTCATTTCAAGACACCGGTGATAAGTGCTGCTTACGACTGCAGTTCTGAAAACTGCATAAAACTTTAATGTATAATTTGTTTATTTAACAGTATGTACAGTATGCAAACCTGCAAAAATTCAGCGTTTCTTTTTTGAGGAATTGGGGAAAAACACACACACACACACACACACACACACAGCTGGAGTCGGATTAAAGTGGCCAGGCGCTCTTCACCTACCTTCCAGGCAGTGTTTTCTTGGGGGCTGATCCATTCGATATTCCCGAAGTGATAACAGAACTTTGACCTTCTGTTCTGTTCATTATCCGATACTGTTTAAATCAGGTCAGAGTACCAGAATTTTCCATTCCATTCATTCATCCATTCATTCATTCATTCATTCATTCGGCACCGCTGTTAAAATTGTAAAGATGCAGTATCGGGAAATGCCACAACCGCCGCAAAATAACATTCTTGAAACAAGTGCAAATCTACAAGCCCAGACCATAAACGAGAAGGACGAGGCTTTTAGTCTGTACCCAGGCGAGAGAAAAAACAGTCTTTCCCCCGCTTTTTATAACTGCAAATATAATTGTGGTGGGTGGTTGGATGTAAACAGCTCTCTTTGGCCTTTCTAATCAATATCCATTCACTTCACTTCCTGCAAGTATAACAGGCCCATTGTGTGAAATGGAGGCTTTTCATTGTTCTCCTCGCTCCGTCTTTATCTCGCATCAGTGTTTTGCCAGGTTTCACACATGCACAACACCCACATCACTGTTCTGCGTTCCGTTGCTTAGTTCTGTTTGTCTGTTATTAGGTGCTTAGGGTGCTGAGGGTTCTAAGCGCAGGGTAAAGTCTACAGGCTTTCAGTTCTGGCTCGGCAAACTCATTACAAACCCAAGCGACTGCGGACAGACAAACACGCATACGGTGGCCATTTCCGCCATCATCGTCTCCAGGGGCTGAGCACCAAGACCGGAACCAAGATGGAAAGAAATCCACCTGTTTGTTGTATCTTCATTTTAAGGGAAAAATATTCTGTAAATTATTTGTTAAAGATTTTTCTTTCCAGATATATGAAAAAATCATATATTTAGAGGTTTAACATATATGTTATGAAAAAAAAAATAATGTGAAGGATTGGGTAATTTTAATTTCATTTATGTTTTTGGCTTCCAACACTTACAAAAAGAAGTAAAATTAAACAGCAATGACACCCCCCTTTTGCCACATGACCTTTTTTTCAGTGGTGAAATTACATATAAAAAAATCCTGTTATACAGTTAAAATGTTAAAATTGTTTAAACTGCTCAGTAAAGATAGAACGTTGCAAAAGTCAAAGAGAAATCATTTTAATTTTGGCCAGTATAATAATGATTACCATGATCTTTGCCGCTATTGAGTAGCCCTATGTAAGATTACGTATGTAATGTACCTCCAGTGGAAAGTAGGAAGGGGTATCAGTAGGCCTTTATTGATTGTACTTTAATTGTGTTTGTGATGTATTGTGTTTGTGATATAAATCCATGCTTTTTGCTGTCTGTGAGTCCTGAAGAACTGATGTAACATTTGTGTAAATTACACCTCGTATTGTCATCATGACTGAATATCACTCCTTGCTGTGAAATTAAACTTTACTAATTTCGAAATCAAGTGAGCTTTATTGTCGCTTGAGCTATATACAGGTTAAACAGTACATAGTGAAACGAAACGACCAGGTGCTACATGTAACATTTATATGTAGATGTTACTGACTGACAAAAAGTGCACGTGTGAATATGTAATTGTCATTTCCGCTGGGTCGGGTCTGTGTGTGTGTTTTTCAATGTAATAAATATCCGCGTTTCTCATTTCCCCATCTTGAAGTCTCATTTGGACGACTGTGGTGGTGTGCTGGAGGCCTGGGGGCTTCTGAGGCCTCATTACTCCACAGTCAACTCCAGAGCTCCTCACCGGTTAACAATGCCAGATCACCATGCCTCGTACTTTTCAATTACGCCTCACACGCCTCACAAGATGCAGTGGCTCATCAGACGAGTGGGAATGAGCGGCTTGCTTCTACAGCTTAATTCTTCTGAAATCTGCGTTGTTCCTCAGTTCCTGCATTTAAGGTGGCTTGTAATGGAGTAAAGCGCCAACATTTTTCTTCTTGAGGACACGGGAAATTGTGAGATTGCGGGCGATTGATTCAAGAAAAATATTTTATTGATTGCACAGGTATATGGTGACATACCATGCACAGCACTTGCAGTCTAGCAAAAAAATTTACAACATTGAAAACAATATATACAAACTGAGACTCTAAATGCTCTCTAAAATTTCTGCCAATCCCGTACATTGTTCTCATCCACATCACAACAGATATCTTCCATTGCAATGCAGCGTGGAAAGAACCTCCTAGAATGTTTTATCCAGCTTCTGCTGTTATATCCCCACACGCAACTTCCATGCAAGCAGTTTCATTTGTGTACAGTATGTGGCTTATGCTCATATACCTTCCACCTCCAAGCTGAGATGAACTGGGGGTAGGAACTCCATCAGCATCCTGGGGTAGTTGGCAATCCATTGTCTGATTAGGTTGGGGTGATGGAAACTCACATTACGCCAAATGAACACTTAATGTGGATCCAGTCTCCTCTTCAGTGAGGACCCCATTGTCTGAAATAGCCGCACACCTAGTGATGTTCCCACCCCACTGGCCTGGCACGTCAGCAGTAGCTCTCTGTCCAATCGGATTATGCCCACGTCTTCTTTCTTTGGCCGAGCCAGCCTCATCCATGAACATGAAAATATGTGGTGGTTCACTTGATTCCAGGTCCATTAATACGCCGTATCAAACAATTACCACAGCAAGCGTGATGTAAAATGAATTTTCATTTTGGAGATAATAGAGTCAAATGTGTCAAGGTGAAATCAGCTGTACTGCATGTCGATTTACAATGTTAGGCTATGTACAGTAGTTTACAGTTACAGTATTACTGCACATGTTCAGTCTTACCTGCATATGCTGGTACTGACGTTCATTTACTATTCCTTTCAAATGGTAAATAGTAGAACTGCGTCATACTCTTTTTGGTTTCTCCTTGGCAGCGTCAGTAGTTGAGATGCTGACAGACTGGACGTTCTCAAACGATTCTCATTGTTTTCAGCAATAATGGCAGTTTCCTGGAGTCTTATGGCATTATTTGCTAAATATTCTCTTCCTGTTGAGGAGTGAAAATAGGCCTCTGCCACCTCTTCGAGGAAGTCACAATGTCCTGTGTGTCACAGTAAAATTACAAGACAACCGTAACATGCATACTGTCTATTGTGGACTGTTGTAAATATATGACATACTGTAACATTATAAAGTAATACCCACAAATACAGAGTAAAATTGATTATTTACACTCCTGCTCTATCTGCGAAATGTCTGAACGATCAATCACACCCCAATTTTGGCTGTAACCTTTGACCTGCTTCAGCCATCAAAAGGCCGTGATTTATAACATGGTCCACAACTGTGGCCCTTATTTCATCAGAAACTGACCTAAGTGTTATTTTCTCCTTACACCATGCACCCCTACTCTTCTTGATCTGGGCTGTTGGACCCGTTCATTTTCTTCCATTTTTCCTGCCTTGTCTTTCATGCTTGTCAGCTGCGGGTTCAGGAGCAATTTTAGGGGACTGCTCAGTGAATAATTGCTTGATTGGTCTAAGTCACACATGAAAACAATGTATGGAGTGTAAGAATATGCAAAAAAGGACTACACAATGCATTTTGATCGTCATGACATAAGCAACCGCTGATGCATGATATAGCTGAGAATTGCACATAAGCATCTGCCTGAGTGGTCTAAAGCAATTGCAAAATGACTAAAACACCCTGAAATTGGGTTGTGGGAGTTGAACGAGCAGTTTTGAGAACTGCAATTCTGTTTTGAGAGATGCAGCCAAGCAACTGAGAAAAACTGCAATATTGGATCAAGGTCAGGACTTTATTCTTCTTAAACATTACTTTGGCTGATGCATTGAATCTTAAACCAGATGATCGCACAGACACAAATGATATTGTCCTCAATAAATAAATGAACAACAATAATGTCTTTGTCTAATTTGTTTAGTGAGACAAAATGGTGCACAATCGATCTTGTTCTTTATTCAAACGGAATAAAGTTTGAAGTTACTTTTTTAATCAATTTAATTAATCATGCCTCTTTTGGTCTAAGGCAGTGCTTCTCAATTATTTTCTTACGCCTCCCCATTGGGTCACGCCCCACTGTTTGAGGAGGACTGGTCTAAGGTAAGATTGTTTATAGCTCCTTAATCCATATTTTACAGTTCTTAAATGTGCAGTCTCGAGGCACCAGTACTGTCAGGATTGCCTGCAGCTGGCCTCCACACCTGACTTTAATCCTGACGCCCCATAAATGCCGGAAGTTTCCACCCGTTCGGGGTCGCTGGCATTTTCGTGAACTCGCTGCACGAACTTGACCTAGTTTTGTTTCATGTGTTTTGAGTTCTGGCAATCGCCACACGCCTACGGGTTAGTTTGTGTTTTTTCCCTTTTATTTCCCGTTTTTGGCCACCGCGCCATTGTTTATTTGTATTTGTTTATATATATATGAATAAAACCCCTTCCCAACATGTCAGACCTCTGCGCTTCCTTCCCCCGTAAGTCCGTAGTCGTGACAGAATGCCAGCGACCCCCCCAAAAGCGCAGAGGTGGAAAGCAGAGGAGAAGAAACGCCGCGAAGGACGCAGCCCGGCGCGGCGAACGCGGACGCCAGGGGAGAGACGCGCCGCCCGTTCTGGTGGAGCGTTTTCTCCCCGAGAAGCCGTGGTACGCGGCGCCGCGTGATGACGTCACCCCCGGGAAACTCCGCGAAACCCGGAAGCGACAACGTCGGCGGGTGAGTGGGCGGAGCGAGGACGTTGGCGTCGGCAGCAGCGAGGAAGTGACGTGGGCAGCGAGCGCAGAAGATGCGACCCCCACGATCTTCGGCATGTCGAGCCAAGAACTCTGCGCTCTGCTGGCAAGGCTCCCCGTGGACTGGGACGACACGGACGACGACGAGAGCACGGGAGACGAGAGTTGGGCTCCGCCCATCGCGCCAGTCTGCGATCGTCGCAAGGTCCGTGGGGACCCACGTCACTTCCAGGGGGGTGAGAAGCGGCAACAACAACAACGGCGGCGTTCCTCCAGCGAGGAGGTGGGCAGCCTCCAGCCCGAATGGCCAGAGTACTGCCCATGGGAGCTTATCGCGCCATGGGTCCAGGATGTCCGCAGGGTGGACGACCCTTGGAGTCACCGGTGGGAGGACACGGATGACGAAAGCGATGATGACGTGGATTTTCGGTGGGCGGTCGGTGCCGGGATGGCTCCGCCCAGCGTGCGCGTCCGAGATCATCGCGGCGTCCGTGATGACCCATGTGACTTCCGGGGGTACGAGGTTGACACGGACGACGACCAGGATGACGCCATTTGGGCAGTCGGTGCCGGGATGGCTCCGCCCATCGCGCCCATCCAGGAGCGTCACGAGGTCCGTGGAGACCCACGTCCCTCCCAGCAGTGTGAGGAAAGCTGGTGGAAGAGGGCGACGGGAGGTCGCCAGCCAGCAACTGCGCTGCCGGGACTGCCTCGCAGGGAATCCTCCATTCCTGCTCCAGTCGCCGACCCGCCTTCCCTCTGCCCGGACGTTCCCCAGCAAAATGGCAGCGCAGCACCAGCGTCCACACCTGCTGGAGAAGACGTCCACCCCCCTCCACACCACACACCTACCACCATCTCCAGCGACGTGCCCAGCCCCGTGTGGGACCGCCCAATTGTCCCGGGACCCTTCAGTGGGGCAGCAGACACAGACGAGATCACTACCATCCTCACGTGTCTGACTGGATCAGCATGGGGCTGGAGCACAACCCTCTGGCAGCAGGGAGAGACAGACAGGAGTTTTCGGGACTTCCAACAGAGACTGAGGGCGGAGTTTGATTGGCCTGAGCCAGGGATCGAACTCTGCCCCTCCACCACATCCAGTGCCAGTCAGGATCCGGGGCAAGAAGACCCAGCACTGGTGGGCGACGAGAAGGTCGCTCCTCCCGAGATCCTGGCTGTGCCCCCTGAGGAGGTCCCGGAGAGCCCAGAGAGGGAATCAGACGACCCTCTCTTCTGTCTGTCTCTGTCTGTGTGTGTCTGTGTGGCATATGTGTCCGTATGTCGCCCCCACTTCCCCTCTTTGTGTCCACCAGATGGCGACCCAGCCGCGGAGCCAAACCCCAGGGAGGAGGTTCCTGACCCGAATGTGCTGGTCCAAGGCGAGGTGGACAAGCCCCAAGGTACCCCTAAGTCCAGCCGGGGGGGGTGCTCCCCCAAAGAATTTTTTGGGGGGGTGCAGTTCGGGTTGGGGACTCCTCCTGAGGGGAGGGGAGGTGGGGAAGCGATGGAGCTGGGTCCTCCGGTAGCCAGTGAGGAGGGCGGGGCAGGCATGGGCCTGCGTCTGCCTCCAGAGGGGTGGAGCGCCATAGAGCCCCCGGGTAGGCATGAGGACCCAGCTGGGACAGGCAGGAAGAGGGCCTGCTTGTCCCAACGGACGCAGAAGGGGCTAGCCGGATGGTCTGGCAATGCCCCCCCCTTGGCACCAGGGCCGGGCAGCGAGAGGGGCTGCATAGTCCCAGAAGGCACCAGCCTGGGGTGCCTGGAACAGTCGCCGGAGGCTCTGGGACAATCTCCCTGCGCGGTGCAGGGGGTGACACAAGATGTGTCAGAGGGGACATGTGGAGAAGGCCCACACGTACCCAGATGGATCGGCCCTGATTATTGTGTGCAGGTACGGGAGTCGGGGCCGCCATGCGGGACCACGCCGGGGAGCCAGGCCGAGGGTCCGGGGCCGCCATGCGGGACCACGCCGGGGAGCCAGGCCGAGGGTCCGGGGCCGCCAAGCGGGACCACGCCGGGGAGCCAGGCCGAGGGTCCGGGGCCGCCAAGCGGGACCACGCCGGGGAGCCAGGCCGAGGGGTCCGGGGCCGCCAAGCGGGACCACGCCGGGGAGGCCAGGCCGAGGGTCCGGGGCCGCCAAGCGGACACGCCGGGGAGCCAGGCCGAGGGTCCGGGGCCGCCAAGCGGGACCACGCCGGGGAGCCAGGCGAGGGTCCGGGGCCGCCAAGCGGGACCACGCCGGGGAGCCAGGCCGAGGGTCCGGGGCCGCCACGCCTGACCACGCCGGGGAGCCAGGCCGAGGGACCGGGGCCGCCACGCCTGACCACGCCGGGGAGCCAGGCCGAGGGACCGGGGCCGCCACCGCCTGACCACGCCGGGGTAGCCAGGGCCGAGGGACCGGGGCCGCCACGCCTGACCACGCCGGGGAGCCAGCCCGAGGGACCGGGGCCGCCACGCCTGACCACGCGGGGAGCCAGCCCGAGGGACCGGGTCCTCCAAGGGGAGGATACAGCAGGGCAGGAGCCCTGTGGTTGCCGCCGTCCACCCCGCCGCCTCCACTGATGGTACTGTTGGGGCTCCGAGGACGTAGCCCTTGGAGGGGGGGCTCTGTCAGGATTGCCTGCAGCTGGCCTCCACACCTGACTTTAATCCTGACGCCCCATAAATGCCGGAAGTTTCCACCCGTTCGGGGTCGCTGGCATTTTCGTGAACTCGCTGCACGAACTTGACCTAGTTTTGTTTCATGTGTTTTGAGTTCTGGCAATCGCCACACGCCTACGGGTTAGTTTGTGTTTTTTCCCTTTTATTTCCCGTTTTTGGCCACCGCGCCATTGTTTATTTGTATTTGTTTATATATATATGAATAAAACCCCTTCCCAACATGTCAGACCTCTGCGCTTCCTTCCCCCGTAAGTCCGTAGTCGTGACAAGTACCCTGCAGATCTATTAAACTTGAAATTAATAGAGAACTTTAAAAAGCCTTTAAAAAAAAAACAGAGTAGCCTCCTTTGGGAACTTCTTTTCTTTTTTGTCCTGTATGCTTTTTATTCATTCTTCTGATAATGTTGATGTTGTGGGTATTATTCATTTATTGTGCTAAATTGCTGTACTATGTGATCATTTATTGCTGTCACGGTTCTGCCACCCCCTCCCCACCACCAGCGCAGAAACCATGATGGACTAAAACGGTCATGTTTTGTGTGTGTTTAAGGGAAAAATATCTATCAGTCTGTGTGTGGGGGGGTCCAATATTGCATTGTGTGGTCTTATATGAGTGATGCTGGCCACAAATGCCTTTGCCAAGCAGACGTTGTCTCCATGAGGCATGATGGAATGCTCAGAATGAAGCTGCGACTGGCTGATGCCTGGGGTTGCATCGGCCCACATGAAGTTGACCCCCCACCTCCCACATTCACTGCCAATCACATTGATCGGGTGTGACGAGGCGAATAGGATTTGATGCATTCATCACTTTTCCCCTCATTTTGCAGGAGCCACTCAGTTTTATGTAACGGCTAACTTTCTTTAGCCAAATTGTTGTCTCTATTGATCCCAGGATAAGTGGCTGTGAAAGTCATTTCCATTGTGCTGCATCAGAGACTGTAAAACAGCCGTTGCTTTGATGAACCGCATCAAAGCGTCCTTTATAAATATTTATCAGTGGGCTCATTTGGTGCCAGCGAAGTAGAGGAAGTGCTGATGCCACCATAAGTCCCATCCTTCCACTCCACAAACTCGGCTAGGACCTCAGCCCCTGGATCTCGATCTCGGGAGTCGATAGCTGTTAATTCTGCATCAGCCTCAGCCAACTAGTTTCCAGGGAGCGCGTTATTAATACGTGGCCGCGGAGGAGTGGGGAGGGTTCTTCTGAAGGAACTGCTGAGCACACCGCTGCAGAGCTTTGAACGTGGTCCTCCTCAAACCTGTCCAGTCTGCACTTCATTTCCTCCCCTAAGATCAAATTATTTTTTCAGCCGTGGACGTGCTGATGTACAAACATCATTTTCTATGCTTTGGAGTCAAGACAAACCGGCTGCTTTATGAAAGTCTGTCAAAGGTTTGAAAAGTATAAAAGTGGGAAATGTAATACTCCTGAGAAGGAGACATGAACCAGATCAGTAGATGATGGATCAAGCTATTTATTCTGTATGTGTTCCATGTATCTTGGGCATATATGGGTTCCTTAATATCAATTATTTATGCATGAAACATCTTAATTATTGATAAAATTGAATTAAGCACCACCACAGCAGCTCAGCACATGAATAATAGTTGACGTTCATAAGACTGAGCTGCTGAACACAAGGCAGGAGGGAGGAAGTGCAAGTGAAAAACAAAAAATTATTAATTTTACACAGACCAAAATGAAGACCTCAGACTTGATTGTGCCTGGCACACTCGTTAATGTTTAACCGTTAGCAATTAGCCTGCTGTTCATTAGTAATAAAATGGCTGTTATTGTGGGAGCTAGTCCTGCCCATCTGTAATGTTAACACACAGTGTTATTTGGTCACACTTCTCATGTCACGATACTGAAATTTCAAGCTCAGTTCTGAGGACTTCATAGTACTATTTTCAATAATAATTTTACGAGAATATTCTTAGAATATACAGTACAGGCCAGACACTCCTTCTTATTCAATGTGTTTTCTTTTTTTTCATGACCATTTACGTTGGTAGATTCTCACTGAAGGCATCAAAACTATGAATAAGCATATGTGGAGTTATGTACTTAACAAAAAGTGGAGACCTGACCTCCACAGTCACCGGACCTGAACCCAATCCAGATGGTTTGGGGTGAGCTGGACCGCAGAGTGAAGGCAAAGACGTCAACAAGGCAACCCTCCAATTAAGGGCCCGCTTCCTTACATGCTAGGCCACCACTGACCGTGTGTAGGGGTGTAGGGCGGGGACTCACCAAGGGCGGGTTTCCAGCCCACTGCAGGGTGCAGGCACACACACACACACACTCACACACACCTGTGGACAATGTAGAGTCATCAATTCACCTAGTGTGCTTGCCTTCGGATGGTGGGAGGAAACCGGAAAACCCTGAGGAAACAGAGAAAGTATGCAAACTCTGCATACTAAAAGCCGGAATCGAGCTCACAGGATGCTAACCACCTCCATTGTGTGGCCCTAGTAGCTGTTGTTCAACTGCCTTTTGGCTGCCAGCATCCCTTTCTACCAGAATAATTTGGGTTCTGGCCAGCTAATGTCAGCTATAAAAAATGTACCGAACGTTTATGTTTGTCTGGTTTTGTTTGATTTGGTAATTTCCCTCTTGCTCTCTGTTCCAGATTTTCTTTACTGAAAGGGTGCTGTCTGTGGTGCTGATGCCTTCTTTTTAATGGGTTAATCCGGTCCTCAAGAATTTCAGAGGCCTCTTTGGTGGGGTCGCAGTGTACAATTCCTGAACTCATGGCACCTGTCTGCAATGCATTTTGGGATATTTTTTTTTTGTAGTGAAATTACAGTAATATTTTTTTAATAATGAATTAAAAATCAGAGCCTACTTGTCTTGAAATGGTAGCTGTTTTAAGTTGCGTTTGTTGTGTTGGTCCAGGAGGGACCTATTTTGTCCCTGTCTCCTGCTTAGCCTGCCCCAAACCTTCCTGGCACTGTTGGAGAGGGGTGTCGGTGGGGTAAACGGAGAACGTTGGACGTCCGGCGGTGTAATGCATTGGCTGCCAAGCGTGGTGAACAAACCCGGCCGGCCTCTGTTCTGTCCCAGGACCCCAGTCCTTTCAGACTAATTAGCTTTCTGCTTGTGCGCCCCTGAGCCGCACGGCTCTGCTGACAGCATGCCTGAGTCGTCTGAATGAGAAGTGCTGTGCGATGGCGAGGTGTGTGTGTGTGTGTGTGTATGAGTAAGCATGTCTGCCACGCATCTGTTGTGTCCTTAATCTGTGACCCAGTGCCAGTCCTTGCAGGGCTGTCTTTGTGTCACTCTCTCTTTCTTGGTGGCCAAGCTCCTTCATGCTCTAGGAGCCTCTGCGGTCGTCCGATCCAGGCTGAATACAGACTGCAGCGAAGCAGAGCTGTTGCCCTGAAGGGACCCCGCTCTGATCGAGAGCCAAGGCTGTTATGTTGCTCAACACTAATTCGCACGTCAGTGATGGAGTCTGACATGCAGCAACAGGAAGTGCGCTGCCTGCTGGGAATGCCAAGATGTTGGAATTAATCATTACATTATTAAAGGAAACATTTGACTCATTTGCAAAGTCAAACTAAATCTACTCGGAGAATGAATTAGAAATTTCGTGGACAAGAACGCTTGTGACCAGGGAACACTGTCACCATGAAGTTTGTGGGTGTTGGTGGTCTGCAGCGGTCTTTAGGTGGGTCGTACGCGAACGCAGGCCTTAGAGTTTCTCGGCTCGTCTTCTTCAGACAGTGCGTCCTGGTCTAAATGAAGGATGTGAAACAAAATGAAAGTAGATTCACCAGAACGGGCCGTCCTTTCGCATTGCTGTCGGTCAATCGTAGGAGCTTTTATTGGTGCGCACGGGTCGGTTTGGTCACGCCGACCTCTCCCCATCTGCACAAGCTGTGCTGCACTGTGTGTTCTAACACCATGGTGAGCTTTATCAGCAGTATATCTGCTCTAGAATGGAACTAAGTGGAGTTGCCTTCTCTAGATTCGAGATTGATTTGTCACATACACAGTCACATACAGTGAAACGTACAGACACGTACAGATACTTATTTTGTAAGTACTATCCCCGGTGACTTCAACCCTTTTCCTTTTCCACTTGCGCTAAAGAACTTGGTACTAATTAGCTGTTGCATAGAACCTGCCGTATTAAGTGACGGTGAACCCCAAAATGGCCTGCAGGAGCAGGGTTGTATAGTACTGCACAACCACACAAGGCCTGTTTATGGACACGATATGACCAGGTTGCCTAGCATTACAATTTCACATAGTTCCCATTTACCCCCTTGTAACACACCAGCTTCAACCAGACAATCTGTGTTATTCACTGCAACCTTCTGTCGGTTTAATGGTGCTACAGTACGTGTTCAGGATGTTAAAGATCTGTATTCAGTCCACGTTTGACATTTACATAACAGGGAATGATGCTGCATTATAAAAAAAAAAGATAAAATAAACATAATGACACAGCACAAAATATTTTTTATGTGTGTGTGAGTGTGTGTGTGTGTGTATGTATATATATATATATATATATATATATGTGTATGTCACTCTTTTTTTGTCTCCATTAACAGAATACATTGCTGAATACATTTTCCACAGTGTATTCAGACCTCACTACTTTTTGCCCAACCCTGTGTATATGAATCAAACTTTTCCTTTTGGCTCAGCTGATCGTGTTTCTTATCTGAATAGAGAAATGCAAATATGTTTTTGCGTTCGTTTCCGCGTATTTCATTTTTTCAATCCCACCTTCATTTGCCTTCAACTCCAATTGTTCCTTCTGATGAAGCATCAGTGTCGGTATTTTTTCCTTCCTGCTGGGAAGTGTTGTAATCCGTGGGTGCGTGTCCGTTACAATTTAAACAGCCTTTTGCCACAACTGCACCTTGTCGGTGACCCTGCTGCTAACAGGGAGGAGACACATTCCACCCCCTTCGCCAACAGAGTGCAAAGAGTGAACGTGGACTCTGATTGGCCCGGGCCGGCTCCAAACCCAAGGGCTCCGCCAATCAGCAGCATCCGGGCTATTTAGCCCGGAACGGGACCTGCTTTCCGAGTCATTCTCACACGGACAGGATGCTTGCGCAACAATAGCGCGGCCAGAAAAATATGCTCGAGTAGCGGACGTCTGACAAATGGGCTGACCCGTGCGGGGTGACGAGGGAGCGGAGCTGCCGCCGCGCCGAGTCCTCGCAGAAGGAGAGGACAGGTGAAGAAGAGGGGATTATCTGGGACACCCGAAGCAGGATTCCCTGTCGGTGACTGGACTTGGGCAGACCTAGTTTGTTGGGAGAGGTAAGCGACTGGGTGAGATGAAAAGTTTGGGTCGGCCGTTCCTCCGGGGAGGGGGTGCCGGTTTCCGTCGCCAGGAGCATCTCTGAAACCTGAGGAGAGCGTTGTGGAGGAAACGGAACATGGACTATGTTGATACGTCTAGACGAGGAGAGATCTTTTGAGGGAAAGATGAGCCTCTGGGTATGTGGTTTTGAATTTTTAGCGGCCGATTCGGTTGATAGTCAGGTTTAGTGGTGGCACTTGATGAAGGATGAGCACGAGCCTGTTGTTTGCTGTGTGATTTGGTGCAGCCGAGTGTGTCCGAACCCAGTTCACTTCGAGGGAGGAACTCCACACAGCTGAGAAAATAGGCCGCAATGAAAAATGGCCCGATCGTGCCGCCGGCTTTTTCTCGGAGGAGTACTCCGGATCAACACGCAGCCGGAGTTTGATTCCGCTTCTTATCTGCACCATCACCAGATGCTCCTTTAGTGTTGCCGTGAAGCACGAATCAATGTTCAGAAGTGAACTGTGGTCTTTATATTACGTCCCACTGAGTAGCTGTAAGGGCCTTCTGGTCACATTCATGCAGTGAAGGCACATCGCAACCGCCAATCAGAATCCAAGTTTCATCTGGTGAGAAAAACGTTCTGAAGGGGAACATTATCCCATCAGTTTCACTTGGACTGGTTATTCCAGGCTTTCAGTCTCCAGTCAGAAAGTCAATTACACAAAGTACACAAAGTTTTAATTTGCCAGAAAGATGAATATGTTGTTCAAACTAATTATTTAAATTAGGTTTTGAGGGGGAGTGAGAGAAGAAAAAAACAATTCTTCTTATCATTATTATTACTATTACTACTACTACTACTACTACTACTACTAATAATAAAGTGATGTGAGTTTATATAAGGGCTCGGCGTGTGGAGTTTGCATGCTCTCCCTGTCACCCCAAGGCACGTACGCATCGCAGACTGGTGACTCTGCATTGGCTTTTGGTATGACTGAGTCATGACCCAGTTTAGAATTAAGTGGTTATGGATAGTGAGTGAGTTATAATAATAATAATAATAATAATAATAGTAATAATTGTCACCATTTTAATAATGAGGACAGTTGACTAGACTGTGACTCCGGTGGAACATTTGGGTTTATGGGGACAGCGGTATTCACCCTGTGCGATTCCTCCATCGCGACTCCTGCCACCTGAGACTGGGAGAGAGAGAGAGACGTTACGTAATGCAGGTTAAAGTTCGGCCGCGCTCGCCTTTGTTTGCCCTTCTTATCCTCGCCTGTTGAATTATGAGGAATGTGCCCACCGGTGATCACGTGGTCTCCACCGGCCGCACAAAGCGTCAGCTGGTGCGTGTGAGCCTCGCTGCGCGGCCGATCTGAAGACGCATAAGAACCCGACGAGTGTCACATGCTCCGGCAGGGGGGACATGCTGCAGGGGGGACATGCTGCTCCGTTCAAGAGTGCGATGATGCTCTTTAAATATTTGTGCGGAAGGTTTGCGATGCAGCTTCGGCGGGGGCTCGGCCGAAGGGCACCGCCGCGTGTTTCCGAGCCAGGGGGCCAAGTTTTAATTTGCGGTTTTCTCATTTACATTTACAGCATTTATCAGATGTCCTTATCCAGAGCACCTAACAATCAGTAGTTACAGGGACAGTCCCCCCCTGGAGAAATTTAGGGTTAAGTGTCTTGCTCAGGGACACAATGGAGGTGAGTGGGCTTTGAACCTGGGTCTTCTGGTTAATATGTGAGTGTGTTACCCACTAGGCCACTACCACCCTGATACGATATGTTAGTTGCATCGAGACCGAGCGCTCGGCAGTTATTTATTTTGTCGTCCTTGATAATGTCACGGCGTCGGACGCGGCTGGGGTCCCCTTTCCGGGGAAAATCCGGCACGACGAAACAAACAGCTCCACTGTTTGCCTGTCGCACGCTCGGTTAATGTGCAGAATTCCTTGACAAGTAGTTCGGAAGTAATCCGGCTCGGAAACAAAGCGGCCAAAGAATGCAGATTCCCAATTAACAGTAGAGGGCCAGTTTTTGAGTGAGTGTGTAACTGTGGAGCAAATTACACGCCCTGCATTCTGGATGGAGGCCCAGGCTTAGGACTGTGTATGTGTGTGTGTGTGTGTGTGTTTGTGTGTGTGTGTGGTGGAGGGAGGTGTGTGTTCTGGGTGGTAGTAGCCTAGTGGGGTGGTAGTAGCCTAGTGGGTAACACACTCGCCTATGAACCAGAAGACCCGGGTTCGAATCCCACTTACTACCATTGTGTCCCTGAGCAAGACACTTAACCCTAAATTGCTCCAGGGAGACTGTCCCTGTAACTACTGATTGTAAGTCGCTCTGGATAAGGGCGTCTGATAAATGCTGTAAATGTAAATGTAAATGTTCTGGGTTCATTTAAACACACATAGATACCGGATCATCTTTCCTTGTCTTATCTTTTGGAGTCTCCCCGGCATGTATGTGTGTTTTTGTTTCTACAATGCATAATGCCTAGAGGCTAAGGAAGCGGCCCCATAATCAGAAGGTTGCCGGTTCGAATGCCGATCCGCCGAGGTGCCACCCAGCAAGGCACCGTCCCAACACACTGCTCCCTGGGCGCCTATCATGGCCGCCCACTGCTCACCAAGGGTGATGGTTAAATACAGAGGACACATTTCACCGTGTCACCCTGCGCTGTGATGCAGTATTGCAGAATGACAATCATGTCACTTTCATATAATTAATATATTGAAATGTATAAATACACATATATGATTATTGTTTTTGTCACACAAGCTTTGCACACAAGAATTTCACTCAAATGCATTGTGTATTAGTGTCATGTGATGTGACAATAAAAGTGATTTGATTTTTGTATATACTTTGATGGTTGATCAAATGATGGTGAATGTGGTTCGGTGTGCGGTGTGCGGTGGGCAACGTGCACTCGAATTGAAGAAATGGTGGTAGTAGCTTAGTGTGTGTGTGTGTCTGTGAGTTTCTGTGATGCATGCATGTATTTATATCTTTGAAAAAAAGTCAATACGGCCACACAGTGGCGTGTCAGTGTCACGCCCTCACACCTCCAAGGACATAAGTTTGAATCCCAGCTCCGGCTTGGTGTGTTTGAATGGGCTCCTCCCACCAACCAAAGGCATCAAAAGACATGACATTGGCCATTGGTGTCAGTGAGTGGCGTGCCAATAGTCCCCTCCCTGCACCCAATGATCTGGAGTGAGTGACAAAAACATAATATTTAGTGAACTATTTTAATTCTCAGAAGAATTCTATCAAAAATGAGGAACATCATTGGAAAATTATACCAGATTTTTGACAGTATTGTGTCAATAAACATTAAGAAAAAGTCTAGCATGTCTGAATTTTTTTACTCTATTGCATTGACAGAAGCCTTGAAATCAATTATCTATACATTTTTGATGTCCGCTTTGTTTGAATGTGTGTGTGTGTGCTCACCTATGTAGGTCAAGCAGCGTTGAGGCCTGAATGATTTCCGATCGTTTGTGATATGCAGCAGAAACAGTGAACTTCAGAGAACTTCTGCTCTATAAAACTCTTGTCCTCCTTCTAGCGGCGGCATGCCTAAAAAGGAGGCTGTCATTTACCTGAAGATGCTTCGCTATTAACTTTCCTGTTGTACAAGTTTTCGTGCTGAAATTGCTTTTAACTACAGAGGCAGTGGAGGGTGGAGCTTTGGACATTTCGGTGTCCTGCTTTTGCCATTTATTTTTAGAGCCTCTCTTATGCAAAGCACCTCATAAGGAAACTGAGGTGTTTGAAGGAGCATTGATAAGGAGAAACATAACAGCACGAAAGCCAGATCATACAGTTTTTATCAGTTTTTTGTTCAAAATAGAAGTCAAATCATAATTTAGTTTTGATCTTAAAAGATAATAGAGTAATTGCTAGTGTTTCGCCTTATTATAAATTTTTTTATTTATTATATCTGACTATTTACCCTGGGTCTTTATAAGAGACATTAAGAAATGAGCGTGTTGCATGTAAATAGTTGAATGTTGCATGTTGAGATGGGTGTTATATGGGGGTTAAACACAGTTTAGTGTAGTTGGACGGTTAGGCGCCGTCTCTTTGTTCTCGCTAGTCAGTAAGTAAAAAATGGCCTTTTTGTACTGTTGACTTTGGCTACCAGCTTGCACAGAGCTCTGATTCCAGCTCTGATCACCGAGCGAAGGCTCGCCACGTTATTCAAATGTGCGCATCACACAGCTTTACTGTGTCAAGATTATGTCATTTACACATTTATTAACATCACGGTCAAAGTTGTCCCAACCCCAGACAACCACAACATAATTGCCAGATTTTAGAGTCCGTTTCAACTCCGCACCTCCTCACCATTTTTGCATCTTTCTCGCTAGTCGAAACTCATCACCTGAGCAATCGTTTACCGTGCAAGTGTAAGTGTAAAAACTTCATCTTCAGCTAATGCACCAGCTGGTGGAACGGCAGGCATTGCAGGACGAGTCCAAACGCGAGACGTCATAATTATGACTTTATTTTGGCAATTCTATACTAATACGCAGAATTAGAAAAAAGACCCAACCACCCCCAGCATTGCACCGTGAACCTGCTTTCCGGTTTGGCACATGCTCCATTGAACGGACCGTGCTACTCGCGGCCCCAGAAACCTGGCCCTGTCAGTAGGGTGCGAATTCTGCCCAGGGCCCCGTGGGCGGCCATGCAGTCCAGAGACAAATTGCTCTGTTTGCTGCATGATGGCCCCCAGGGTCGCGGCCACCGCGCACGCCGCCTTCGTTTCTCCAAATCTGCATGGCTGTACGTACTTTTGCACCTTTTCATCCATGTGATGACTGCATGCCGGATATTAGATGTCCCATATGAGATTGTTCGGACGGAAACGATGCCTGTCCTACATGGGTGAGCAGTGAGCACGTATAATTGCGGTTTTTATGTTAAGCGTGCACTTTCGGCCGACCGCGTGTTAAAATGGGTTAGCGGCGCGTGAAGGTTTAAGGGGATATTTTTATAATTCGCTGAAAGATGAGATACAGGTGCTCATTCATCTGCTCTGCGTAACACACTGTACGTGCGAGTCCCTTCAGTTTCTGCTCGTCTAATTGCACCATTGATGAGCCATTAAAACTTGCCAGCGAGGCACTGACAACGGGCAGCATGGGAGATTTTAATGATCCCCATCTCATGCAATGACCAGATTGGCCCAGAATTTCCCATGGGCTGTTGAATTTGACGGTACAGTGTGAGAACAGTCCGCCGTTCGCTCTGTTGATTTACATCTCAAGGTTATGAGAAGCACTAGGGTAGGGCTATTATATAGTGGACAGTTTACTTTGGTACATTTCAAATATGAAGCTGTTCTGAAAGGAAAGCAGCCCTCTTGTATCATGGGTAATGCCAAAAGAATATATGTAAGGTATAGTTCATTCTGAACTCATTTGTTCCTGAGCAACATACAGCAGCAGCTGTTAAGAATGAAAATATTCAAAGAGAGGCATGAGAGGGCATCTATTGTATGCCCCCCCTCCCCCCCATAGTGCAATCATAAAAGAAAAATCTATATGTTTGTACACACTAAACGAAACTATACTAACTAAAACTAAAGCTTAAATGCTGTACAGGTTTCTCTTTAGGAGAAAAGAAGAACTTTTCTGTACAGTGAACAGGACATAACTGGACAACATCATGTAGGAAGTGGATATGTTGGATATTTCAAACAGGGCACACAAGACAAGACAAACATGTGCAAAATGTGAAGGAATGTGCAAAATGAGTTGAGATGTGTAAAAACCAGGTGCATAAGGCTGGAAGTCTATTGTTGTTGAGTTTATCATGTATTAAGTTTTGGTATAAAAAGATTGCTTCAAACTGTTAATTATTTAGGAAGTTGAACAGCATTATTTCAGTGCACTGCGGGGTCATAGTTTGAATTGTAGTGAATAGCCACCAACGAGAGGGACCCACGCTGCCTTTAGAACTGTGGTGGCGCTCCGTTTAAAAAATGATCCATTGTCGTGGCATTAATCACCTGGAGAGCCAGTCTTGACTGGCGGCACGGTTATTCTGTTGTAGTGACATGGGACACGGCCGACAAAAAGCATACCTGGGATGATGAACAATGCCGCGCGATGCCATATTTCATCTTTTTTTTCACCACGAACACACCTCCCGCCCCTCTCTTATTATAGCCGTTGACAGTCCGCTGCTTTAAAACCCTAGTTAAAGCGACGAATGACCCCATGTAATTGAAATCGATAGACTTCCAGGCCTGGCTTGGGATTGTGCTGAGCTTCACACTTTGCCCGGCGTCTCTGGACCCGCTTCAGCCCAATCACACATTCTGCACCCGTCCGGGAAAGTCGGCGGAACTCTCGAAACTTTGTGTGTCCCTGTAGAATGTAGGAAACGTGAGGCTCCAGCTCCGCGTTATTAAAACAGGTAGGATTGATGACCGTGGCGCTAACTCCCTTCTCCTTTGTCTTCTTTTTCTTCCCCTCAACACGATCAGCCACAACCAGAGGACAACGGCATTCCGGCACCCGGTGACTGGGCAGATATCTTCGGAAAACTCAGACTTCTTCCTGCAGGAGCAGTGAGTAGACTCCACCTCTAGGCCACTACGGCTGCAGAATGTTGGAAAGTTCAAGCTGAAGGACAAGAGTGTCGAAACACAACGCTAAAGGAACAGAACAGGCCTGCCTGTAATGAACGTTGATTTATTCACGACTTTCTTGGAAAAGTTCATGCCACGTCCCTTGCGCAGGTGGAGAAATTCGCCTCTTCGGTTGGAGAATTTGGAGAATCCTGTCTGACCAGTTTTTAGCAAGTTATTGCTGTAATTGAATTTATGGTAATGAGCCCGCCGTTAATCACATAAGCGGTTGGCTGTGGACGCAGCCGGAGCTGTAAATCTGCCCCGATGGAGTAAAATAATGATAACGTGGCAGTCACTACTGCCTCTTAGTAGGTAATAAGGACGTCCCTGTCCCTTAGTTGATGGCTCCATATGTAAAGCTGATTGAAGTATGTCCCTCTTTGGTCCTGTGGTGTGACACACTTCCCTGGGACAGTATCAGATAAACTGAGAGGAGATCAGGGTTGGACTCAGGTAACTTGGTGCATGAGAGGTTCCTTCACAGCTGAGAAGGCCTGTGTTCTTCACGCCACGTTGATTGTAGCGCACATTGCTCCTCTGCATGATGGATTGTCGTGCTCTGTGATGGAGATGTGTGTATGACAGGACTGCCGCTCTTGTTTTGGAGGACCGGCTTTGGTCTCTGCTGAATCCCAATTGAGAGTTCGTGCCCCCACCCATCATTGTAATGTTAAGTCTGTGTCATGGGACGTGTCCAAATTGGGAATTGGGCTGGCGGAACAGGTCGGGTTCTTCAGCGTGAAAATGTACGGCAGAAAAGGGTAAATCAAGGAGAAGAATCAGGGACGAAAAAACAAGGAAAAACGCTGACAGCAACAAACCCCAGAGTCACAATGATGAGTTTGTGACGACCAAGATGGCGGCCTGATGATTACCTTTGCCCTTTGCCCTTCTGGTTAGCCATTCCTTGGTTGACTGTGCGCCCCCTGGTGGCATGGTGGTGGTGCCGGAGTCATGACAGTCTGGGATTCTGGCATTAATGGGGGAGAGATTATTCTGAGCTCGGACTTACGTTCCCTGCTGTGATCCAGCTTGTGCTATTACTCGCTAATTCCAGGCAGGTTCTCCGTGGTCTTGCTGTGCTCACAAATGTCTTGCTGCTGCCGCCCTGTTGTCGGAAGAAGGCCGGGTGCGAGGACTCATTACGACCGAAACGTCTGAAAAAGAAGAATGAAAAAGACGGCAACTTTCGTCCTTGCAATCAGACGGTGTGTGACGTGGAACCCTTGATGATCAAAACAAAGCGATGCGGAGATGACAGAGATTGCCTATTAGCATTTCCAGTGCCCATCAAGACCCCTTTTCACCATCGCTTGGGTGGCCAGTGCTGGCAGGTCCTGATTGATCTGGCTCATTAGAGGCTCTGTGTGTGATGGTCCATGCCAGAGGAGGCTAAACCTATGCACTGAGAAGCGAATGCCTACTTCCACCAGTTCAGCCATGCAGTCAGGCTAAATAGCTGTTATAGCATAAAGTACAACAAGGACCTTAATGTATCATTTTAATTTAATCGCATAAGACACTTGTCAATCATCTTGTTTGACATGAGTTTATTTAGCATATGCTCCATTTAATTAAGATTTTACCTTTGTAGTGTGTTATTAACCAATATTAACCGTAGTAGTTATGACACATAGTCAGGTCCATAATGTTTTTTGCCGCTATACACCACCACAGTTGATTTGAAATGAAACTGCAGAAATTCATCTTTAATTTGAGAGAATTTACATTTAAATCAGGTGTATGGTGTAGGAATTACAGTTACAGTTTGTATATGTGAATCGTACTTTTTAAGGGACCAGAAGTAATGGGACGATTGACTGCTCATTGCTTTTGGCTGCTGAGATGTTCCATGACCAGGTGTGTGTCTAATCTAAAAGATTAGAATAGACCTGACTGTATATAGATTTTTTTGTTTAAAGTAATTTACATGCATTTCATGTCTAGGTTCACTTGCACTTGCAGCACACCTACTCATTTATTGTAGAACAAAAGTAAAGACTCAAAACTATGAACCCTGCATGTTAAGTTATTAAGAATATTTTTTGCTGTGATTAAAGCATTTCACACTCTTGGCCCTGGAAGTAGTCTCCATAGAGAAGGCTATGAAAGAAAGTGAACTGATTGCCATTGTGAAACACTGCAGCACAGCACACGGTGCACAAAATGAAATGTGTCCTCTGCTTTTAACCATCACCCTTGGTGAGCAGTCGGAAGCCATGACAGGCGCCTGGAGACAGTGTGTGGGGACAGTGCTTTGCTCAGTGGCACCACAGTGGTACCTTGGCGGGTCAGGATTTGAAACGGCACGCCTTCCTTGTGGGTCCCTCTAGGCCACCACTGCCCCACTGTGTTAAAACGTTTGACCTGTATTCTGTTAGTATACAATCCCATATTTACACAATGTGACATCCGTTCTATTCGTTATTTCTGTACTTGCTTAATGCGTTATCTACCGGCCTGTATCATTGTAGATTAAGCCTCAACATACCCTCGTCTGGGCTCGGCAACAAGAGGACCTACTTCATCAGCGTCACCTCTTAAAGCCTGGAAAGGACTGTGGGTTGATTGAATGGTGGAACAGGCTGCTCTTATCAGGTTTTTGCCATATTGTGAGGCTATTTTTAAATCCAGTCCTGTCTGGCTCGTTGAACTGAAATGTCCCATCCGAATCTCCTCATCGCCACCCACCCACTAGTTTTGAAACTCCCAACAGCTGAGACAGCCGGAATTGTGATCTCAGGGAGGAGCACGCCATCTATGCATTGATGCTCTGACCAGTGGATCAGTTACTCTCTCACTAATTGTTGCCATGACAGGCGGAGCACTGACACCACGGAGACAGACGGAGAGGAGGGTTCCGTCAGGTGTTCCGTCCTGGGACCAGAGCTCAGCACAAAATAAAACCAGCATAGACCAGCAACACTAGCTTGACACTAAATAACCCTGCTGGAGAACGTTTGGTTAGTGTTGCACGTGCCTGGCCTGTTTGACTGCAGTTTGAAAATTCGGTTTTGTTACTCTTGGCCTCTCATAAATGGATTAGGTCATTATGCTTCATTAAGCATTACAAATGACTAATTTGATGGTATATTAATAACGCATGCATCGGTTGCCTAATCATGCACGTGACTGGCAAGGTCAGTATCCAGTATGCACAGTGTTGGTGCTCTATGCTATTTTCCTTGGTGGTGACCTATTCAACAAGTGAAGTGAAGTGATTGTCACATGTGATACACAGCAGCACAGCACACGGTGCACACAGTGAAATTTGTCCTCTGCATTTATCCCATCACCCTGAGTGAGCAGTCGGCAGCCATGACAGGCGCCCGGGGAGCAGTGTGTGGAGACGGTGCTTTTTGCTCAGTGGCACCTCAGTGGCACCTTGTTGGATCGGGATTAGAACCGGCAACCTACGGGGCTGCATCCTTAACCGCTAGGCCACCACTGCCCCCAACTGTCACTGCCACAGCCAACAGCATATATAGTCTTCTATAAATATGATTTTTTTTTTATTGATTGTTTTCCACACCCTCAACTGTAATGACAGCTCTGCTGCATTAAGGATACAACAGTGATTAATTATACTACATTAAGAAGGAAAAAAAATGTAATTTCTATTCAGTGAAATTATCTTGTGATCATTTTTTTATAATATGCATGTTTTAAGTATTTCATCTTAATATATTTTTACATATAATATATTATAGTGGGAGGTGGGAGGATTACAAAATCTTTTTTGATGGCGCGAGATACTGTGAATAACCTCAAGAAAAAAAACAGCTGACACCCCTGACCCCTGGTCGCAGTGGATTTCTAGCCACTGTTGCTTACGGTTGATGCCCATGATGCTGATGATGACAATAATTAGACGGAATTGTTTTATTGAGTTCGAGGCGCTGGAGCAGTGACTTTGTGATAAGCCTGCCTTTCTTGTCGCAGGTTCAATCACGCGCTGCCACGCCAAAGAACTGCTGTGTAGGAGCGAGAGGGAAATGAATCTCCCAGGAGATCCTTTTATGTGGGTGTGAGGAGGTGAAATATCCGCTCTCTTGTTTGCTTGAAGCGCCGCGCCGCCACTGTAAACTGTTGAGGCGGAAGGGGAACGGAGGGTCACGCGACTCTCCGCCCGCGTGGACAAATAATGGCTTTGCCGTCTAACCGCGCTCGCACGCCTCAATATTTACCTCTTGCTGCGGATGTGTGCCCACAGGAGCCCTCTGTCACGGCGCGAGTTGCGCGTTAGGTGCCAGCGATGGAGGATGTGGCGGTGGCCTGGTTGGCCTGCGGCCTGGAACGCTCACAACTCTCCTCCCCAGAGGTGAAACGCGGCCCCGTCGCGCCACTGGAAGTTTTTCCGAGGGTGTGTGTGTGTGCGCGACCCTCGTACCATTAATAATATTCATCATTTTTAAAAGTTGGGCGGAGGCGGAAAACAGGTCTGCGTCCGGAGGTCAGGTTTTGTTCCACTGTGGAGAGTTTCCTGCTGAGCCCCCGCTCAGACCTCTACCGGGAGCCAGGAACTCCGTGCGCTTCACAGGAAAAACACACTGAAAAGCAGGACTTTAATGTCCAGGCTGAACAATGGGGGCTGAATCGCTCGCGCCCGGCCACGTTCCTACTAGCAAGGCAGCGTGAAGAACTCTGGGAGAAAAGAGCCGAGCGGTAAGTTTCAGCCCTTATTCCCTCTGGTGTCGGTTCTGGGCTCTTGTCTTCTGATGGCACGCAGCGGCGGGTGTCACCGTTTACGCCTGTCTGGTCGTTTCCCGCATGAAGACCCTCCACCCTCACGAGACGCTGCGGCGTCACCAGCAGCGCGACGATGCGTCCTACATGACACTTCAGGGGTATTTGTAACGTTCTGCATACCTGAGGACCCGATGTAGGGTTCTAAGCCGGCCCAGGTGTGTTTTCCACAATCATGCAATAGCCCAACGTGTGCCGAGTGACAATCCTGACACGGATTAGCTGGAAGGGTGCGGTGGAAGGGTACTTTAGAAGACCTGCGTCCAGGTTCCCACGCATATTTAACGGGCTTCGCCGCGGTTCAGAGGGACGTCTGGACGAACCCGCCGCATTTCAGGAATGTCACTGCCGCGCGCCGACGGCCTTGTCACCAAGAGGGCTTCCATTACAGCCGCAAATATCTCTCACGCTCGCACACCCGTTTTAGAGACTGCTGCTGGCTCATATTTGGCTCAAGAAGTGTCCGCTGCGCTGCAGACTAACCTTATTATGACAAATACTGACAACACGTCCCCTTTTCAGGTATTTAAAGCTTTAAAAGTATTTAAAGTTTATTCTTTACGACTGCAGATCTCAGGCTGTTGCGGTTTCAATCAAACATTGATTTAATACCGCAGTGGGATTTGACGTGCATGTACCTGTCGGCACACAAGGTCATGTTCTCTCTGCATGCTTTACGGTTTCAAGATGTGCACGTCGTTGAAAAAGATAACAGCCCCCCAAGTTATTATTGCTGTGGCTGGCCTGTATAGTTCATCCTGCGTCTGATTTATGACGCTTATGTTATGATGTCACAGCGTAGCACCCGCCACGGTTTCCTCCGTTTCACCGCGAACCCACAATCAGGGAACTGCACCTCCGTTTTTATTTCATTATTTCAAAATGTACTACCTGTATTCATAAAAAGGTTCAAGGTGGGAAGACACCACAAACTTTTTCACGTTAATTAGTTGTGTGGCGATTCAGTGTCAATAATCGCGAAAAAAGGGTTATTTCACTGGCAACTGGACTTGGCAACCTTGACCACGTTTCGCCCTTACATTCCAGAGGGTAACCGTGACCTGGACGACAGAGAACCTTCACATATCAAATTTAAATTCAAATTTTATTTGTCACATGCATAGTCATACACGGTATGATATGCAGTGAAATGCTTTTTGCAACTGCTACAGACCACAGTATTGCAAATGTTGCAAGTATACAATGAAAACCAATATGCAAATATTGCAAACATAACCAAATATTACACTTTTACGTCTTTAACATAAAATATGTGTAACTGGTTGGGTGAAGGTGTGCAAATGAGTCAAAGACAATGTTTTAAAAAAAAGAGCAGTACAGTAAAAAGCGCAAAGATTATGTGCAAAGTGATAAAAGATGTGCAAAAGAATCGTGAAACTTGTGACACGTGATGAGAACTGCGCGAGTTGCGTGACGTGCAGGCCCGAGCGGCCCGTGTCTGGACCACGTCAAGTCCCAGGAAGCCCGGATGCGCCGCTATGGGCCACGTGACATGTCATAAGCGACATTTGGCAGGTGGCTTCTTTCTTCCAGCACCTGCTCCATGTCAGTTTCCACCTCCTCACGCAAGGTCATCTCATAAATATGGGTGCAGCTTTAGAGATGTAGGTTTGGGAGCTGATTTGTACGTGCTTTTTCTGGGTCACTGAAGGGGCCGAGGAGTGCGGGGCTGATCCGAGCTGCCTTGGCATCGGAGTCCCAGCGGTTTCTTGGCATTTAGTCAAACATCCAGGTATTCATTTATTATTGAAGGAGTATTGAACATGGCACCCTGAGCTGTTTCCGCAGCTTGTCGAGGACGTGGTACCAGCTTTTCCGTAAAACTTTTTCTAACTTTCTAACGAAATGATTTATAGGAGCAAGCGACATTTCCGTCCTGCGGTGGCCTTGGGATTCTTCCTCCGCCTCGCGGTGAATGCAGTCCTTAGCTGGTCTCGCTTGACCCAGGGATCTCCAAACATGTAAATGTGGCACGACAGTTACAGTCCAAAGAGGAACTTGCTCAGGTTGGGTGGCTGGGCTGAGGGCAGAATGTTTGGCATGTCAGAAATGCGCGCGGTTCGTGACACTCGCCCATGTTGCTTTGCAGCGCTTAGCAGGCGGGACTAACGTGGTGTTTACTCACCTCGGCCATTAACATTCCACATTTTTCCCCGCAGCCACTTCATAGGAACTATTTTGGAAAAAGCCCGCAGGTCAAATGTTTGCAAAGACCAGCATGCCAGAATCATAATATACATTCATTTATATTTATGGGTACATTTCATTATAATCCCACGTTTATTTAGTTGTTCATGTAAGTAAAGTAAACTGTGTCTGTGCATATTTACGTGGTGCGGGGTTTTTAGTATTGGATTTGACTTGCTACGCATGAATTGTAAAGATAAACTTTTTTTCCCATTTTTAATGGCTACATATACGCTGTTATTAGTGAATAGGGAGAGTGAAGTTGCTCCAGGGGGACTGTCCCTGCAACTACTGATTGTAAGTCACTCTGGATAAGAGCGTCTGATAAATGCTGTAAATTTAAATGTAAATGTAAATGTAAATGAAGTGATTGTCATTGAGAAACACTGCAGCAGTGAGCAGTGGGCAGCCGTGAACGGTGCGAGCAGTGTGTGGGGACGCTACCTTGATCAAGGGGACCTCAGTGGCCCCTGCTTGGTTTGGGATTTGAACCGTCAACCTTCTGATTAGGGTCCTACAGTTGACACCCCACACACTTTGACCCTTTCTGCACACAAGGAAAAACTCCACTAAAAACTACAAATTAAAAGGGAGAAACTGGTATTTTTGGTATTGTACCTCTTGATGGTTTCACACGCTATGGACCAAGGCTTTTTAAAGTCACCATGTTAAAGTATTCCCAGACTTACTTTACTTGCTGTGTGGAGGAAGGAAAGCATTTCCATTCCAAAGCTTCTGCAAGGTGTCGGATCTTTTCATAAAAACGTATTTGCCTTTTTATAGATTCAGGAAAAGTATTAATTTCTCTGTCATATTTAATACTGAGACGTTCCAGAGTTTTAAAAAATTTTTCCTCTGTGCGTCACGGCGTGGATGTGAATTGCACCATTTCCTGGGGACTTTGATAAAAATACCTTTTATCATCATTTTAAACACTCTGCGATGCCTGCGTAATGTAAAGTGGAGTGTTCTCGCCAGTCACAGATTTCTTTCTTAACCTTTGTAGGATAAACTCACGCATGTCCAAGCCGCCGCCTGAACACTGGTCACCCGGTATGGTCAGCAAGCCTTCCACCGGCATGACGTCATCCACAGTGGACGTCACCTCAGGTTCGAAGGTGAGAGTTCAGCCCTCTGCTGCTTTGCGTCTCGATTTTTTGGGGGACTGATTCCAAATGTTGCTTAGCAACTAGTTTGCTTTGTCATTGAACTTCAAAGAGTAAAGAGCCCTTACCAATCAATAACCAGTTATTCTGCCAGTTAAAGTGTTGCCAGGTTGAGTTGCTTTTTTGACCAGTACAAAATACTTTTATCTGTATCAAAACTGCCATTAATACTTACTGTTCTATCTACCAGTATTGTTCAATACCCAGTCTTACTGTTCAAAAAATACATGAATTAATAGCTAATAATAGCTAATAATTCTGAACTACTCAGATTGGCAAGAAATCATGTAATTTGGCAACATTAACTGTAACTTTACCTTTAACTTTAACTTTGGACGACTTTAACAGCAGTCATTTCTTTAGGCACCAATGTCCTCTTTTCTGCTCAGGAAGCATGGGAACTAATATGAAAATATATTAAAGAACTGAACATTACTGTTTCATATAGATACCTGCAATTCTCCTACTAAATCTGAACGTACAGGATTGTAATACTCTGTAAAGTCAATATGGTTCAAGATATTGCGTTTAATCGTCTGCCACCCTGCATGTCCTGATTAATGGCCGCAGACTGTAATGGGTTAGTGATTTCATTTTCCCACTTGGTTCCTGCGTCCGAAAACTCAATAATGCTGCTGCAGTTTCACCAACCACAGTCCATATTCACTGCCTTGCTGCGGCGACTGCTCCGGATCACGGCATTAAGATCCATCCGATTAAATCTAAGATGTACCTGTCCGAAACGATCATGTTTCACAACTCAGGAAACCTGTGAAACACTGCGGTCCCCATGCTTCCTGTAATCTGTGGATTTATGTTTTAAAAGTGTTCACTGGGTGAGTCTACGGTGATGTGACGTGGGAGAAGATGTCATCTCTCTGGTGTACTGTTGGCATGACAAATATTACAAGCCGGACGAGTGCAACAAGTTCCTGGATATTTTTTTTTTTTAATGCAAATTCTGAATAGGTTACTGAATTCTTCAAGCCTCTCTGACCTTTTAAACGTGAAGCATTTTCAGGCCCATCCTGTCTTCAGCAGGCATCTTCTCTGCCCTTAAAATGGGCGGAGCACACCCTGCACCCCGAGACAGTGTGATGGGTGAGACAGCAGCTCTGCTGAAGCCAGGTTTCTCTGCCAGGTGTGACTGCTGTCCCCTTTTTTGGCACCTCCTGGCCCTGACTGTAGCAGGGACACCATCTGCCAGACGTGCTGGAGGTGTTGGCACCTGGCAGTAAGGAGGTGCTCTCTGAGCCGAGGTTTCAGAGGGTCTTCGGTTTTGGCTGCTTGCGTCCGAGGGCACAGTGTCAGCGCGATATGAGCTTTCCAAGGCTGGATGATCAATCCAGGCCCTGACAGCATCAGTCAGGGTTCGTTTCAAGAAGCACATTTTCACTTCCACCAAGCCGCTGACAATATCAAGACTGAGTCTCCTTAAATCTAATGTACATTTCAACATGCTTGCATCTGCATTAAGGCTATCAGACGTAACATATTAATTTCTGTGATTAATTTTAAATATTTAAGATGTTAAGATACATAAAAGCGAGATTTGATTATTGTACTCCCACTTTTGTCACCAGATGTAGGTACCACATCTCTGTGAGACACACTCATGGTACATATAAACCGGCCATATGCTCCATATGTTGGTTATTTGAGTGGGAAAGACATTAATTATGTCTGGTTGTCATATATGGGTGACTGAATTTTCATCTGGTTCATTGGAAGTACGGTAGATTGGTAGGTAGTTAATATTGCATTTTCTTTCATTACCTGCAGGGTACGGTGGCATTTGAGCACCGCGCCGCATTCTATGCGCTTGACTTTTTTTTTTTTTTTGCTCGAGGCTGTGGGTTTGTATCGAGCGGCAGAGGAGCTTTGGTGAAGTGGGTTTAATGATCACGCTGCAGTGACAGACACTTCCCGAGACAGACGCCGACGTCCCGGAGCCGATCTTTCATTTTGCTCAGCTGAGCGCTTGCTTGTTCCGAGGGGAGGGGGGCCGCACCAACCTCCGCCGCAGTTATGCAGAACTCCTTCCTCTCCGGCCCTCGTACCGCAATACGTCTAAGCGCTTTGGGGACGCCAGAAGCCAGGTTTATGTTTAATGTCCCCGCCCTGTAAAAGCCCATGAAGTGCTGCCGGTGCCTGATGGGCTTCTTTAAATGCAGAGCATGCGTTTACCGTAGAAACGCCGTGGATTGCAGGGGGCGTGCCGGCTGCCTCGCATTTGCTCAGGAGCTGCCTGCTTGTTTCAGGGTTCCAGGGCCATCGGGAAGGTGCACAGTTTTGGAAAGCGGGAGCAGGCCATCAAGAGGAACCCCAACATGCCGGTGGTGGTCAGGGGCTGGCTGTACAAACAGGTGCGTGGTGGGACTTTTCTTCCATAAACGCCTTCATCAACGCATTCCGTTTAAGTTGAGCAATGGAAGCCCGAGCGTAAACTCGGGGGTCCCCCAGTTATGTCAGCGTGATAAACTAGCAATGCAGCGGCCGGGCCATCCAAACGAAACAGTGGGGTTTTTCATTAGCTCGGCGCGCCAGGGCTCCCCACCAATAAAACTGAGTAAAGGATGGGCCTGGTGAGAGCTGCACAGTGTAATTATGCGTATGCCTGTGTGTGCCCCATCTCTGTGGGTGTTTAATAAAGAGCCGAACAGAGCGTTTATTAATGTAGACAAACTGTTCGCAAATGGGTATTAAACTCACTGGCTTTTCAGGGCTTTTGCGTTCTTCATACGGTTCTTATGTCATGGTGCCGACAGATTTGTTGTTATTTTTATGGAAATCCCTTTTGCTCCATTGAACAATTGGCCAGTCATTGTCAAGAGAGAATGCAAAAACTGTAACGGTGGACGTATGAAGAGGCTACACTGAAATGTTCTTTTCTTCGTAGGTGACCTTGATTTATCGCTGCAGAAGAATAAAAGTATAAACTGACAATAGCAGCTTTTGTGCTGTGACTAATTCATGTGCTGATGATGGTGATGATGGTGATACTGGTGATGCTGGTGCTGCGAGGCATTCGGTAAAAAGTGTGAATGTTCTAATCGTGAACTAGGTTATGCCGGGTGGTCATATCTCTGTGAACATCATATTTCCCATTTAAGGTTAGGATGAATGCAGCCAGGCCTGAACAGAGACTGAGCTAGAACAATTGGCGCTAAAACAGAGCAGAGCCGTAATGACATGCATGAAGAGTGTGTTCTTTATTTGTTCCCTGTAAAAAGCCCTGTTCCCCTGCTAATGCCCGTAATTAAAATACAGTTCCAGCCGAGACGAGCTGAAATAACCTATGCGCCATCCCCTCCAGGACAGTTCCGGAATGAGGCTGTGGAAGCGAAAGTGGTTTGTGTTGTCTGACTACTGCCTCTTCTATTACAAAGGTGAGTCACCACGGCAACAGGGACTCCGATTTAATTTGCTGCAATTAAGTCGGTCCGAAGGGCATGTTGTATTGAGCTATGAAATTAGACTCAGGCGTTTTAATACAGTTATCAGTCGCAAACTCAACTTAGGATCGAGACACTTCTTGTGCTTTGATAACCAGAAAAAGCTTCATCACGATTATCAAAATTTCATCAGCATTAATTCAATAAATAAATATAGGAGCTTTTAATTGCAGAAGTTGCACCGGGTGTGTCATACAAGGAAGCACAACGCTATAATTTCTCAATGTAGCTAATGTGTGGTTCATGAAATCTTATCAATGTGCTTACAACCTACATTAAACAAAGGCCACTTCAATGGCTTGGAAAGGTGCTTATTAAGAGCTGGCAAACACTAGAAAAAATCACACACTTAATGACCAGACAACCAGGCTCGCAACTTGATTCTTGATCATGCTGACCATGCACCGCCTGATTTTGGCCACAGTTGTTTTGGAAAAAGCTACTCTACCCATTTTGCTGCTTCTTGTTTGGTTGTGTAACATTTTTGCATATTGATTATGTTGAAATGTCATGGTTGCAAAGGCAGCATAACTCGAAATGTTATGCATGAAAGAAATATCCACTTGGTCCTTCGTGGGCAGTGCACATATTAAAATGATAGTTTCGTTGAAGTGACCAGATTTCGCATTTGAAATGCACATTTAAAATGGTGCGAGAACATAACCTTGAAGAAGCCTTGTAAAGTGGTCGCCACACAAACTACTTCAGCCACTCTATTTTTGAAAGTGTAAAAATGTCACAGCTGGCGATAAGCCGCTGGCTCTGATGGACCCTTTGTGTCTCTCCCTCCACAGACAGCCGAGAGGAGACGGTTTTGGGCAGCATACCCCTTCCCAGCTACGTCATCACTCCGGTCGACCCTGACGACCACATCAGCCGTAAATACGCCTTTAAGGTGGGCCCTTCAGAAAGTGCCATGTTGTTGTCTCAGAGGTTCTATATAGCTCTTTGTTTGCATATATTGTTGGCTGGTCCATTCATGGTCCGGGATGAACATTTCTTCCATGTTCCATCCTTATATATATCAAATTGTGATGGTAAGATCTTATATGTACCCAGTCATGTAAAATCTGAATTCAGTCTGCACGTTTAACCAATTTTTGTCACTGCTGTTTAAACATCTATCAATGTAATAATCATGAACGTGCATAAATTCTCATATTGTCTAATGACGTCTGTGTCCTACACCAGATATAATAACTCGTCAGGCTTGTTGTCATGAGTTTTTGTCCTTTAATGTGATGTCAGTGTTCGGCTCCCTCTGGGCAGGTGTGTGCGGTGGGCTGAGTGTCGTGGGTGTTCTGCTCTGGGTGTATGTGTGTGTGTGTGTTACTGACCTGTTACCATCTCCCACGTGCTGCCTGCGTTGTTGTTGCTGTGTTTACAACTTGTTTATCTGTCTGCTATCTTTCTGCATGCCTGCTCCAAGACCCCTTTCAGAATTAATCAGTAAGGGCGAGGTGCTCATTCTTAAAAATCCAAGAGATTCTCACTCTTTGTAGGTAATTTCCAAGGTAATTTATTTGGTGGAAACTGTCTCCCCCATAATTTTACAAAAATGGATGCATCTGATCACTGCTCATCAGTCAGCAGCAGAGTACACCAGACATTTCCATTTATGGCATTTATCAGATGCCCTTTTCCCGAGCGCCTTACAATCAGTAGTTACAGGGACAGTCCCCCCCTTGGAGACACTCAGGGTTAAGTGTCTTGCTCAGGGACACAGCGGTAGTAAGCGGGGTTTGAACCTGGGTCTTCTGGTTCATATGCGAGTGTGTTACCCACTAGGCCACTACAACCAGCAGAGCCCCTGTTCTGTTCACGCCTCCTGTTTCCCTGGGCCGGCGTAAGAGCATGATAGTTTCTAGGTTCGGTGGGTGGGCATTTCAGTCCCCCAATTCATCCATTTCGGCTCATGTGACGTCAGGAGGTGGCACAGGTGGCGTGGAAGCTGATCTAAGCCGGGTCTGTGTCACCCATTAAAGGCGGCGCGGCTTCCTCCTGAATCCAGGGCGGTTACTGTATTCCACTTCCTGTTGGTTACATGCCAGGTTCGTGCCCTGTCAGCAGTGCCACTGTCAGTATTTGCCCTGTCAGTATTTGAAGCCGTATCCGGAGGGGGTTTAGCGTTTTTTTTTTTTTAGTTTCACTCCCCCTTGAGTGTATGTCTGTATGCGTGCTGGCCTTGTTTTCCGACCTGTCAACACCCTTTTTACTCCAGATACACAGAATACACAATAAAGACTAATAAGATCCCCTGAAGGTGGAGTCAGTTGAAGTCTGACTTTCCTGTTTGGTACGGAGCAATGAGAGGTGATGGGGTTCAACAGTGGGTAGTAACAGAAAAACTATTCATATTCACACAACCAAGCCAAGCATATCCACGCTTTTTTTTTTTATTCAATGCATTCATGCACAAAGTATTGTTTAGGATTCTATGTAGTTTATTTATTTTAAAAAAATGAGATACATTAGCAGCAATGATTCAAATTCCGTGATTTGTTTCGAGCGTATATTAATAGCGCTGTTGAGTTTCGGTCTGATTACGACAAATTCTCTTTTTCGGACTGTGGCCACTATTTCCAATCTGCTGCACAACACGCTAAGCATATGGCTTATTTGAAGTGAAGTGATAGTCATAGTGAAACACTGCAGCACAGCACATGGTGACAGAATGAAACGTGTCCTCTGCTTTTAACCATCGCCCTTGGTGAGCAGTGGGCAGCCATGACAGGCGCCCCCTGGGGAGCAGCGTGTGGGGACGGTGCTTTGCTCAGTGGCACCTCAGTGGCACCTTGGCGGTTCGGGGATTCAAACTGGGGACTCAGGGATTCAAGGCAAGCAAAAGCATACTTAGGATTTCAATGAAATCATAAATGTATTCATAGTGATCTGTATGGCAAAGAGGACAAACTATCTACCCATTTTATGTAAATATCTTTTCATCCATTTACATTTACATTTACAGCATTTATGAGACGCCCTTATCCAGAGCGACTTACAATCAGTAGTTACAGGGACAGTCCCCCTGGAGCAACTTAGGGTTAAGTGTCTTGCTCAGGGACACAATGGTAGTAAGTGGGATTTGAACCTGGGTCTTCTGGTTCATAGGCAAGTGTGTTACCCACTAGGCTACTACCGCCCCATCCAGAGCGTGATCTTCAATGATAGCTTCTCTTATAGCATTGCCGCGCTTAGCGCCAGTTTGAAGGTGGTGCCCTGCGTCTCTTAAACTGTCAGATTTTTCCCTTCGGGTTCTCCTGTTAGGGGTGACAACAGTGGATCAACTGGTCTGGTTGTCCACACAAAGATTTGGATTTGGCTTGGGACTGGCACCAAGAAACACTGTCACATGCGTCCCCAGTAGCTGGGATTAAACTGCCTGATTTGTAATGCACTGTAAAATTATCATTAATTTTGTCTCTTTTTAACTGCTAAAGTTAAAAAAGTGAGCAAAAGATGAAGCCAAGCCCTGGCACCTTACTTCTAACCATCGTGTGTGTGCTGATTCCCTTTGTTTTCTCCTTACTTTTTGTTGACTTGGTGTCTCTGGTTTGTACCGGCAGTTTGAAAGTTATTTATTACCAGCCTCAGAGCTGGCGAAGGTCCGGCAGATAACCATTGACATACAGGCAGTGATCATTAACTTTCTCTTTTCTCTTTCTCTCATTTATTTTGAGTGAGCCAGCGGCCTTCCTCCACCTGTTCGTTCAACTCACTCTGTTTCTCTCATTCCTATTGGCCGATTGCTTCCCCATGCGACCTGGTGTGTGCACTGTCGGAGCGCGTCCATTCCGTCCGGAGGCCTTTCCTGAGACTCTCAGGCACCCTCTTGCATGAATAGGTATTTTACCACACCTCACCATCATCCCAGGACCACCCTCATCCCCATCATCATCCTCAGCACACCTCTCCCGCACTCTTCTGCTGAAAATGCGCATTTTTGGGGGAATGCGCCTCAGCGGTTTTACAGCACGTTTGCATGCCCTAAACGGACCCCAGGTATAGGTGATGTTGGTGTGCTCCACTCAAAATGGAAAGACTATTGATTATAAAGAACAGTATTCAACATGAGTTAAATTGAAATGTATCCCCAAATTGAAACTGGACTACAACGTCACCTCCTGACCACTCATCTGTTTGGTCCCTTCGTAGAAATGTAGAGCCCTGCCCACTTGCAAGCCCTGGCATTGCAATGTTTCATGGCACCAGTTGTTCTCACCCCGATCATCTTTCCACATGTCTCCATAAGCATCTATAGGCTTTTCACATGCTCACTACCATCATTATGATTGGTCATCGTTGAACTGAGCCCTTAAATAGAATACAAATTGAAAAGAAGGGAACAAAGAAATCTTCAGTTTCCACTTATTGAGCATGTGTGCATTCTATTTGTATGAATAGTGTATTTCTATGTCCTGCTAGTAAATGTGAACTGTTCGGGACTATCAGAGGAACGAGGAACGGTGTAGACTGGCCGCAGACTTCTTACAAAGAAAGCTATATTTAGCTCCGTTCTCAGCACAGACAGGCCAGACAATGAAATCATGCTGTGTGGTACAATGAGCGCAAATCGTATCTTGTGAGCACCTTAAAAATAGCCGGGCTGCAGATAATGCTCTGCTGTTCCAGAATGCCGGAATGGTTAGTCTCTGTTGACGGGTTCCGTTCTGCCCACTTCACTGAGGGGCCTTTGTCGTCCTTTTGATCACTTGACATTGGCGAGGGAGTCCGTTTCTATTCGGTGGCGTGTTGCTGCGGCAGCGAGGCTCCTTCACAGCATGCTGGGACAGATCAAGGAAACCAAGCACTTTATTTCCTGGCCTGACAAGTGCAACAACTGCGAGTTTTTGGGACAAGGACACCTGTGAGTACATCAATGTTGGAGCACAGGCTGCTACTCGCTAGCATCACTAGTTTGGACATCGTTCCCTTTGTGGCAGTGTCTGTAAGCGACCAGACTCTTTCGTTTCCCCATTTAAATCCTTGTTGAGTGTGTTTGCTTGGGAACGTTGGGGATGTGTCCCATAGATCTAGTGTTTATAGAGATCTGCAGTGTGTGTGCGCCAGTGTGTCTGCATTAAGGGCAGGGGAAAAGCTCTGGTGTCAGTGGTGTGTGTGTGTGTGTGTTTCTGTTACCATCAATAAATAATTTCAAAACGTTTCCTATATGCAACCTATAATTCTACAAAACAAATTCATTAGGGGGGAAAATATAAAGAAAAAAATATGCACACCCACGCCTGTGTGCATTAGTCTATGTGTCTGTGTATGGTGTGTGTGTGTGTGTGTGTGTGTGTGATTTTGGGCTAAATAAAATATAAATGTTGGTGTCATTGTTGTTGTGTGTGTAAATCTGTGTTGTTTGTGGGCTGCATCTGTGCATTAGCGTGTATGCTGGAGATTATCTGCACGCATATGTACTTGCGTCGTGTCCCCGTGTGTGAAAAATCTGTGTGCGTAGTGTACTGTGTGTATTCTTGTGTGTGTGTGTGTGATTGTGCGCCGCTCCATGCCCCCCCCCCCCCGCACGTCCACTCAGCGCTTTCCTCTGAACGCCTCAGCTGTGTCCTCGCCGGAGCTGCTGCACCAGATTAGCGGGACTGTGCCTTGTCCAAACAGCCATTGTCACTTCCACAGGCCACAGCGCTCCTATAAAACACCTCACAGGCTACAGTGGATAACGGTGAGCCTAGCCCGCGCAGAGCTGATATTTAACTGGCAGTGGGCTATTATTGACACTGCGTGCCACTATGCTGGGGGTCAAACTGGGCTAAGGAGAGGTCAACGGCCCCAGTTTGGGTGGAGCTGGCCGACACAACACACGTCGCGTGGGACCGGGACGATGTAAAGCGCCGAGCTGGGGCTGCGATTAGTCCACTGGTCGGTCTCGTCAGATCTCATGTTCCCCGCCGGAATGGGGCAGATTAGGCCCAGCGGCCCCTGGGTTTGGCAGGGCGGCAGGGTGAGGCCAGCAGCAGGGGGGTCCTGGGTACGAGCTCCCTGTTCTGTGTGTCTGCGTTAGTAATAGATGTGCGCTTGTCCTCTGTTGCTGCAGCTGGTTCGGTTTACAGCGTTGTGCTTCTCCTACTCGTTCCGGGCCGGTCGGTGCATTTCGCTTCCGTGCATTTAAGGCACGATTTTGGGGTTGTGCTCGCAGTGTTATTCGACGAAAGATAAAGGGTTTTGGAAGAAATGAAGCAGTGATGCCTGAACCACAAACCTTGCATGAGCAACTTATAAAATATATTTTAGGAAGAATTGGCTTTGTTTTTCGGCATACTAATTGCCTTCTTTTTGCAATTAGCAGGAAGGATTGAGCGGTTTCCTGCATGGAAAGTCTCCCTCTCTGATCGTTGCACATCGAATGCACTGAATGTGCTGCACCGTACTTAATGAAGCTTACACAATATAATGGATGCTTCGGTCAAACAGTTGCAAGCGCCGTTTTTTTTGCCACGTCTCAACTTTTCCTAACATGTGCAATACAAAAACAGCATAGCTGCACTGCAGCTTGTTTGTGTCATAACTAGTCCGGAGGCTGTACTGAATATGAATGAGACTGGAAGTGGGAAGAGGAAGGGGGGCTTTGTGACGCAGGACGTGTGACGGTGTCGGATCCGAGTCGACCCCTTGGTTGCGTGCGCTCGCTCGCTCACTCGCTCTCACGTCCCCGCATTTTTTCCTCTCTCCACAGGCCACGCACACAGGGATGCGCTCCTACATTTACAATAAGAACTCTGTGATTGGCTCGCAGGCCGAGCACGGCGGCATGAGGACGTACTACTTCAGCGCCGACACCCAGGAGGACATGAACGGATGGATAAAAGCCATGAACCAGGCTGCTCTGATGCAGAGCCATGGGGTCACAAGGTCAGGACATGCATTCGACACGTAGATACGAATTGTATGGTCTTATTTTGAGAATAACGCCAAGTGAAGGGACATTTATCAACAGACATTTGAAAAACTTTCATGCATCAACAGTCAGAAAATTATCCAGATTGTAAAATTTATCCAGATTGAAAACCAAATATGTGTAGTTAGGTGATATGTCTATTCAGTGTTTTATAAGGAACCTCCACTAGAGAAAGCAACCTGAATTTTTAGGTAGTAAGTCAAGTTTGTTGGGCATTTAACAATTTTATGTCGCCCCCTTGTGGTCTCCAAACCACAGTTCCGCAGTTCCAGACTTAACATAAGCCAACTGGAAAAAATTGTCATAAAATAACTCAGCATTTAGAGAAGGAGCTGTAGAAAAATATGGCTGAATGTACAAAACATATGAAACAGATTCTAATTTTTGGACTTTAGGTATTTTTGACCAGCAAGCCGTATTGTTTTCCTGGTACCTACACCGTGTTACACATTTACTTTTTGGTTGGGCATATTTTATTAATTCAGTTGGTGTGAATTGTCTGATCAGCATATTTCCCACTACTTGTATTCAGATAAATAATGTAATAACTTAAAGTGTAAACACTTATGTTAACGCTCATCTGTGATGGAGTGGGGACACTATACTGTGAAGATGTAACACACAGAATGCTTGCATGCACCACTGGTAACTGCAAAGTCAGCTTTATGGGAGGGGTGATTTACATTCCTGGCCATTTTACTGTCTAGAAAACCCTTTCCTCTTCACAGTTGCACTGATTTCAAGGGGGAAGCTCAATGAAAGCAACTGGTCAGCAAACTATGAAATCTAATAAGGTTTACTTTTTATAAAGTGCTTTTCGAAAGCCCTTCAGGATTTGTGGTGAGGCCGGACATTCTCCACGGTTCTGGATGGTTTGAAGAAAGGCTTTAATTAATCTCAGAGAGGCAACCTGATAGACAGAGAGGGGAATTTTATTGCTTTAACTTCCCCTTGTGGTGTCTTAAATTTCCACAGGTGGTGGTGCCTGTTTAGTGGCTCAGACTCTGAAAGAATTATGACATGATAGGTTACTTGTACTACGTTCTTCATGCATTTTAGAACCATTCGGCTCTTCAGGTTGTAGTCTCTGTTGCCCCTGCAGTTCCAACCCTGACCATGATCAGATATTGTATCGAATTTTTTTTTGTGAAGATTCTGCGCAGCCCTTGCAGGTAGTCTGACTTCTGCATCTGCATTGCGTCTCTGCAATGAAACTTCCTTTTCTCCTGGGTGGTTTCTGTTCTGTTCACACACGTATATTGTGTGGGTATTTTACGTTTATGTTGTTTTTGGCATCATGGGCCTGGTAAGCTCTGCGGTACCATGGTATTGGGTACACTGCGGCAGGCTGCCGGCATCTGTAGCCAGCTGAGTGAAGTCCAAACACCCGAGCTCAGCAACAGCCTGGGGCCGAGCCAGCAGAGCCTCCACTCAGCCTCCCCGTGGGCATCGTCGCCGCATATCAAGCAGGCGGCGCGTTTCGTTCGCAGACACAGCCTGGGATGCGTGACCGTTTCCTCTCACCTTAATTCAATTCTGAAATTAATTGTTGTTCGCGGATCAGCCTGGACAGGACAGTGCAGTAGCTGTTGTGCTGTACCACCGTTGGCAGATACTGCTGATCATGTGTCAGCCCTCTCCTTTATTCCGCAGTTCTTGTTTTCATGTATTTTTTACACGTTAGTGCCATCTTGAGGTTGATTGTCTACATAGCAGGTCTTCCTCTGGACCTCAAATCTTGTTTTCAGTCGTCACATGTGGTTATTGATTGATGATTGGCCATATGATATAGCTGAAGGAGGTCTGGAAACACAGGACTGGGTGGGTCGTGAGTTGGAAATAATATTTAAAATATCTCAATATAATTTGACACGTCTGTACAATCGTTTGGATTATGAAGCCAACGTGAATTGCCTTAAGATTAGTTAAATTAATTTTCAGGTAAAAAAAAAAACAACAACTTTTATATTGATCACACTGAAACCACAAACCAGTAACTGTTGGCCACTAATGTAAACTGTGCCGACTGGTTATGACACAGTGAGGCTGATACCTCCTAGTTTAAGCTCTAAAAAAAAGAAAGGAAGTCAATGTGGCTGTTTCTGTGGAGTGTACATGTCCTTGCTGTGTTTGCGTGGATTTCTTCTGGGTTCTCCGGTTTCCTCCTGCCATCCAAAGGCATGGACTGGTGATTGTGTATATTGTCCATAGGTATGAGTGTGTGAGTGAATGGTGTGTTTGTCCCAGGATTGGCTCTGGCACCCATGACCCTGAGTAGAAAGAAAGGAGTGAGTGAGTGAAACCTTGCTGCTGAAACCTTGTCCAAGACCTGCCTTCCAATCTAATCTATTCTTCTCAAAACTTGTCAAAAACAACTGATGCACACTGAAAAGAGCCTCACTATGATGTAGTGACCCATCTGAAAATGAAATATTGTTCATGAAACTTCATATTCTCCGTTTAGCAGTGATGTTTTGCCGTGAAATAATGGCAACACACTACTAAGGTCTAGCAGTGAACATGATTTATAGGGACGCTTTCACGTAACGGCTTATTGAAAACGCTCCTACTCCTGAATTTTAATGTCCTTCTGTAATATCTCATTCGCAGGCATGCCGGCCTGTCAGACTTGATTGGAAAAATTGCCGTGATTCACAAAGATGCGTCTGATATTGGATTAATGGCTGATATTGAAAAATCACGCAACCATATAACTACACATAGATGTTACAGCAGCTCCATTAATTTCTCCGTGGGTGGAGGATATTAATCAGCGGAGTTTGAGGAAGGATGAGCCACCTTGGGATTTTAGTAGAATTTAAGAAAAAAAATGTCAGCGCGTTGGTGTGTGTCTGGCTGAGAGACTCCCAACAGACCGTCTGTCCTTTTCTGTAATGACTTTTAATGAATTGGCCCTTTTTTTTTTTATATAGGCCTCTCACTGCTGCCGGAGTGGAGCGATTCCGTGCGGAGAATCTCCGGCTCAGCCAAATGCCTCAGCGTCCCTTGGTCTCGCGTGTGTTGTGGAACAGGTGTAGAGAGTGTAGGGAGGGAACATGGGAAGTCATTAGTCAGAGCGAGATTAATTAAAATTTGATCTGAGCCGACTGCTGACCAGCGATGGACGCCACACTCTCGGGGAACGGGTCATGTCTCTTGCTCCTGGTTTGATGATCCGTCTCTTCTCCTCCAACCAACAGGGAGGTGGAGAGGCCAGACAAAATTGAGCAGCACGGCGTCCCGCAAACCAATCACATCAACAGCTGCGGCAAGAGCTCCTCCCAGCCCGAAGGTGTCCGCCAATCAGAGAGAGCGGAGGGGTCAGGCCGGGAAGTTGTCCAGGCGCATATGGAGGTGGAAGTGGATGGCCTCTCCATTGAGTCTGCAGCTCCCTCGAGACCCTCCTCCACCCTCCCTGTGCACAGGAACGGGCTCCCTCTTGGAGCCCCGCCCTCCGACCAGAACGGGAATGTGGTGTACAAGCGGGGCCTGGTGCCCCGCACCGACACAGAGAAACACGTGCAGAGGCAGACAGCGCTGGCTCAGGTGGAGCATTGGGTCAAGGTGCAAAAAGGAGATCCTAAAAGGTCAGCAAGACTCTCGCTTTGTAGCACAAACCTCACATGCTGCGGGCTGAAATGAATATGTAAATTTGAATAATTATAGGAATTAATTAACATAATAATGAGCGGCCTCATGTAGATTCATTATACCAAATTCTGGGTAATGTATATGGAAACTGGGCCAGAAATGTTTTCCTGCCATGTTGTAAACCGAAACAAAGAGTGATGAGTAAATATAATTTCTATATTTCTCAAATAAATAATTGTTGCTATAGTTTGAGAATAATATACATTAAAATATCTGGACTTCAAATGCATATCTGTCATGTTACACAGAGTTAATTTAGCAGCTTTTGTGGTAGACGTCTCACAAACCAAAACAAGCCATGTAAAACAACCCCCCCCTCTCTCTCTCTCTCTCTCTCTCTCTCTCTCTCTCTCTCTCTCTCTCTCTCTCTCTATATATATATATATATATATATATATATATATATATATATATATATATATATAAAGAAGAAGAAATTAAAGTTTATAATAAAAGGTTACAATATGAAAACAATAAAAAAAAAATCTGGTCATTTACAGAAGGTCTCATGCTTTACAGCTGTCTACATAGTAAATAGTTTGTTGTGTAATTGCGCCCTCTGCTGGTTGAAAAGGCAGAAACGTCCCAAGCCAGCAAGCACTGCTGTGAATACTAGTGCACAGAATAATTATGAAATTTGGATACACACCAATCAGTCCCAACACCAATCTGTGTAATAAGTTTGGTAAAAACACTTCCAATAAATACATTTCTTTAATATTGTAAGAAAGATTAGAGTTTCTTTCCTTCATTAAGCTGGTGCTTAAGTTTGAGAATTCAGGTTTGGTTTTAACCTTGGTAAATGCTCAGATTTATTGGACTGCCCACACTTTTGAACAGAGTTCCTTTTCCTTTTCATGTTTCAATTGTACAGTGCAGAAATAATGCACAGCACTTGCATAAAATGCATGGAAGCCCCACCTCAGAACTAACAGGACTGCTGCTGTTGTCTTGGTACCATACACTGCCCTCCATAATTATTGACACCCCTGGTTAAGATGTGTTCTTTAGCTTCTGATAAATTCTAAATATAGGACCACAATGAAAAAAGAGGAAAATCCAACCTTTAATTCAAGTGCATTTATTCAGTGGGAAATATCCCACATTAAGAAATAGTTATTTTACATCAATCACGTGTGCCACAATTATTAGCGGCCCTGATGTTAATACTTTGTACAACCCCCTTTTGCCAACAAACAGCACCTAATCTTGTGCTATAATGTTTTTACAACATGGTAGAATACAGAGAGAGGGATCTTCGACCATTCCTCTTTGAACAACCTCTCTGAACAATCAATCATCCAGCAACCTTGTTCCTCTCCTCTGCACTCTCCTCTTCAGCTCACTCCGCAGGTTTTCAATGGGGTCGAGGTCTGGGGACTGAGCTTCATTCTGTGTCTGGTGAACCATTTCTCTGTATTTTGTGGGTCATTATCTTGCTTCATCTTCAAGATTCGTCTTCAGCTTTTGAGCAGAGGCCACCAGACTTTGCTTTAAAATGTCCTGGTATTTCAAAGCAATCATGATGCTTTGCACCCTAAAAGGGTTCCCAGGGAACCACAGCATCACCGATCCTCCCCCATACTTCACAGTGGCCATGAGGTGCTTTTTTGCATACTCATCTTTGTGTGGTCTCATTTGACCAAAGCACACGGTCCCAGTTGAAGCCCCAGTTCCGCTTAGCAAACTCCATACGTTTGCATTTATGATTGTGAGAAATGTTTTTTCCGTGCATGCCTCCCAAACATCTTGATTGCATGATGGTTGTTTTGGAGACTTTGTGACCCCCAAGAGGCTTCCATTTGTTGCAGTCCTTTAAAAGTCAGCTTTGGAGAACTTTTTGTTTCTCTTACCATCCTCATCTTTGTGTGTGGAGGCGAAATAAACTAGTGAAGGTCGACACACAACTGCCTTACTTGAATGGTGTGTTCCCACATTGAAGAGTGGATAAGAGAAATGGCCTCTGTGTCACGTCTTATTTATACCCCAGGGAAACAGGAAGTGATGAAATTCTAATTAAATGCTTCTAGGTGCTCTGATCAACTTTGTAAACTACTGTAGAAATGACAGAAATACTTAAAATACATTTATTTCCTAGGCATTGTTTGGTGTACCAATAATTGTAAAACTATTGATTGTATGAAAATTATTCATATGTTATATCTACGTTGTTAGTCATAGTTAAATTGAATGTAATTTTTTTTCTACAATTTTCAGTGTTAGAGTAAGCTTCTGCAATAACAATTGAATTTATTTGAAGGCTTTTAACACATATTTCCCTGGGGTGCCAATAATCATGGAGGGCAGTGCATGTGGAGTCTGGTTCTTGAGCTTTTTTATAGGCATATAACAGAACTGCTATATTAGGCAGGTGGTTTTAATGTTGTGGATGATCGGAGTATTTTGCACAGTGCTTGCTGTGTTTACACAGAACATAAAAGTGCTTAAAATTTAATAAAATATAATGTTACATATTCCAAACATAGTTAAAGCTGTGTGTCCTGCTTATTTATTTCTGCTGAAGGTTGGTGTTCAAGGTATCAGTGTTTTGGTGTTCAAGGCTAAAATCTCCAGTAATTGTAACATTAAATCCTCAGCAGAGGTGCACATTGATTTTTAAAGGGCTTTCTAGCCGGGCTTAAATATTTGGAGTCAGTTTCTTGCAGACTTCGGTCTGCAGCTCTGACTTTTCACGCCCCCCTTCCATAAAAGCTGCAACGGGGGATCCAAAACATTCTGGAATTTTTCAAGCTCCTGTTTGAGTCGCTGCCATAATTCAGAATTTTTTATGATAACATGCCAATTTATTATTCATGATGTGAATTGTGTATCTTTTTTCTTTTTTACATTATGAAGCCAAAGTTTGTCTGACAGTTTGACAGGGGGGTGTTAAAGTTTCAAGTCCCATGTGCATTTATTCAGCAGTCAAGGCTTTCTGAAAACTGAAAGTGATGGACCTGCCTTTATCCCCTCAGCCACCCGTCCTCCGAGTACACACTGCCGCGCCGAACCCCCCCTCTGCAGCCGAAAGCTGTCCTCGTGGAAGCCTACCAGTCGCTGCCAAAGACCATCTGGCACCCGTCCCTCGGGGGCTCCCCTCCCATCCCCCGCAACCTGCCCAGCGACTATAAGTACGCCCAGGACCGCCTCAGCCACTTCCGGATGTCCACAGACGAGCGGCTGGCCAACCGCGAGGGGATGGTGTGGCAGCTGTACGAATGGCAGCAGCGGCAGCAGTTCCGGCACGGCAGCCCCACCGCGCCCATCTACTCCGGGCCGGACTACGTGGATGCGTCAGCGTTCCGCATGGCCCTGGAGGTGCCCCGCTCCATCTCGGTGCCCCCGTCCCCCTGTGACATTCCCCCACCGGGGCCCCCCTCCAAGTCACTGTCCCCACGCCGGCCACACACCCCGGCCGACAGGGTGACGGTGCGTCCGCTGGACGAGGTGCCCCCGTCAGAGCTTCCAATGGCCTGTTCTCCACGACGCGCCTGCCCTCAGATCTCGAAGGTACCGTCACACTTCACACATTTCAATTACATTTGTAATTGAACTGCCTCTATTATTGCCTACCTGTACCCCCAAAGCTTAACCTCACTAACCAACAAAGTCATATTTTTCATTCAAATATGATTATTATTAGTATTACTAGTATTTTGTCCCTGACAAAAGTCTTGTGGCTTGTGTACAAATTGACCTCAAGTGCCGCTGAAATATATTTCTAATCAAGATTGGCTCATTTTATTCCCAACAACTTTTGTAATAATGTTTCAGTGCAAAACGAAACTGTCAAAAAGTATTTTAATATTCAAAGCTGGTAAAGCCCATCGAGTCAATTTTGGCAAAGACATAAGTGTTGTCGCCTTGTCATATGAGCTTCACATGTGACTAATAATGGATCAATTAGGTCTCAGGGTCTCAGGTGTGTAAAAAAAGAACCCCAGTACACTAGACCTTCAGATCAAAGTGTTGGTTATTAAGAGGCTGAAGACCAGATCCACTGCTGATGTGGAAGACACCTTCAATGTGTCTCAGCATCAAGTATAGAGGATTAAAATAAAAGATTTGAAGAGACTGGAGACGTTTTTGACAAGACCAGGTCAGGCAGACCCCGCAAGACAACTGCTCTAGAGGAACGTTTGTTGGCTCAAAAATCCAAGGCCAGCGCATTTTCCACTGCAGCAGAGCTCCGCGAGACCTGGTCACCTGAAGTCCCTGTGTCAACCAGAACAGTTTGTCGGATTATGTCTCGAAATGGCCTCCATGGTGGAATCAGTGCCCAGAAGCCAGCACTAAACAAAAGACAATTTAAAAACCGTGTGGCATTTGCCAAGGCCCACGGCCTGCTAATAGGATGGATGCTGGAAAAGTGGCAGAAGGTAGAATTTTCCGACAAATTTTCTGTTGAATTACACCACAGTCGCCGTAAATATTGCAGGAGACCTACTGGAGCTCGTGTTGATCTGAGATTCACCCAGAAAACAGTGGCAGAAAAAACATGGTCTGGGGTTTCATCCAGTATGGGGGTGTGCGAGAGATCTGCAGGGTGGAAGGCAACATCAATAGTCTGAAATACCAAGAAATCTTAGCTACCTTTTATATTCCCAACCATAAAAGAGGCCAAATTCTGCAGCAGGATGGTGCTCCATCACATACTTCCATCTCCACATCAAAGTTCCTCAAGGTGAAGAAGATCAAGATGCTCCAGGATTGGCCAGCCCAGTCACCAGACATGAACATCATTGAGCATGTGTGGGGTTGGATGAAAGAGGAAGCATGGAAGACGAAACCAAAGAATATTGATGAACTCTGGGAGGCATGCAAGACTGCTTTCTTCGCTATTCCTGATGACTTCATCAATAAATTGTATGAATCCTTGCGAAACAGAATGGATGCAGTCCTTCAAGCACATGGAAGTCATACAAGATATTAAATTTGGATCTCACAGCACCACTACTGACATATTTTTGCATTTGCAGTAAATTTGTTCAATTTCTGTATAGGCAACAAAACTTTTGTCCTGCCAAAATCTGACCTTTCTGTCTTGATTAAATGATAAATCTTTTTTCAGTGAAACTAATTCATTTCAATGCATTAAACATCATTTGGTAGGGTTTTAGCTTTGCATACGAGCTATTTCTAACACCAATTGATTGATTTAAAGTGAGGTTAATAGCAGGTGTTTCTACAAAATAGATCAGGGACTGTATATTAGTAGACTGTACATATTTATAGAGAAATTCCATGTATTTTTGTGATCCATTTGGTCCAATGCATCCATTTGGTCATTTCATGGTTTAAGAACATTCATTCTGGTGCTCTCCACACACAAATTGTTAATGCAGCAGCATTTTGTATTCTCTCCCTCTCACAGTCACCCACACTCGTTCACACTCTCTCGGTCTCACTTTTTTTTCTTATTCTCACACACTCTCTGTCTCAGACACCTTTTCATTGACTCCCTTTCCCCCCTCATTTCGTTGTGCTTTTCAAAAAATTGTTTTGATCAGTATATGTTGTACGGTAGCAAAATGGGACACCGAGCAGCACTGTGGCGTCACACATCCAATGCGGGGTTATGTGGGTCACGGCTCCGTGTGTGCGGAGAATCCCCCATGTTGGTTCGGGAGAACACCCGTTTCAGTCCACTGTCCAAATGTGTACATGCTCGATGAATTGCAGCCCCAATATTGGCAGTGGGTCTGAGTAAATGAACAGCGCCTGCAATAAATAATAAAAAATTCATTGCTGAATAGCAAATTCAGAAAGGGTTTGTGGGAGATCACTATACTTAGATCTACCCACCAAATAAATTCCATTTTAGTTAAGTTTTTTTTTTTTTTTTTTACTTTTAATATATTTAGAACACAACTTTCCCTAATGGGAGTTGTCCCCCTGGGAGAAGGTGTTGTCTGTCATTGCCAGTCTTGTGGGGTTTCTCACACACCACCGACTGGGATCTTCTCACAGTGGGGTGAGACAGAGTGCCACGCTGCAGAGTGACCGTTGCCGAGTGGAGCTCTCATGGGAAGCCGGGCCTGAGAAACGTCGGCACTGCTCTTTCCCCTCATCTGGCCTTTCATCCGCGCCAGTCACACAGTCCACGCCCTGCGCCTGCTTTCCAGGTGCCCCAGTGAGTGAAAGTGTGTGTGTGTGTGTGTGTGTGTGTGTGTGTGTGTGTGTGTGTGTTCGCCACAACCCCCTCCACATGAGAACCTCCGCTGTGAACCGCACACACTCCGCGCACAGTGCTCACACACACCCATCATCCATCACACACACTCCCCATTCACAAACGCGCTCGAGCAAAGGAAGTGTCACACGCAGTCCCGTCCCACAGAACTTGTGCAAAGTCACTAATTATGTAGCACTTAGGGAGGACACAGAAGAAACGCTCTGAACTGGCGGAACATGAAACTCCCCCCAAACAAAACCGGCCTTATTCAGTTTAGCCTGTAGTTGTCTTTTGGGTGCATCCACCACTTTGGCTGGCGAGCAATTTTTAAAAAAATGTATTTATAATTACTTTTTTTTTTTTTTTTTTTTTTTTACTGTTGCGCTCAGCGGACCTCTGCGAAACATCATTAACGTCTGTGTTATTAGTGGTTGATGCTCCTTGCCAAAGGGCTTCTTAACACCCCATAAACAGGCCCCATCTCAAACATCAGCGCTGGTCTCTTTCTTCTGATCTCACATTTAAATGAAAAACCTATTATGCAGCAAAAAACAGAGCCCTGGGAATAATCGCGCAAACACGCACACATGCAGCTCCTCTTGCTGGTAGCAAACAAATGTTATTTTAGGATAGCAGGTTGGTGCTAATTTATGTGTAGTTAATTAAATCTCTTGTTGTTTGGAGGCCTTTTAAGGGCCAGTGATGGGCTGTAGCGATTTTGTGTGTTAAGCAAAATTGTCAAATCTTCCGAGCCCTGTGGCAGTTGAGATGAGAAGCACACCTTCTGTCTGCAAATAAACAGCAGTCTCTGCTGGAGAAATGTGCAATTATGAACATTAGTTTTGTGCGAAAACTTCCATAACTGACTTCTGGGTCGACTTTGAACTTGAACTCGAAACTGGGAACTTTGGGTTCTTAACAGAAAGTGCAGGGCCTGTGCAAAACATGGTATTCATAAGGAATTTCTCTTTCAAATGTCAATATATTGATCATTGATCCGCTTATTGGAAGCAGTGTTTAGTTTTTAAAATTAACAACATTTAGAAGGACACCACAGTTGATCTTAAAGGTCCCCTATTGTGAAAATTTCACTTTGTGAGATTTTCCTACTGCTCCCCTAAAACATTACGTACCATCGCTACGTACCGTCATGGCTTCCAAATGAGCGAAGAATTGCAGTTGCTCTGTGACTGGATGTAAAAATTAGGTGGTAGGTGGTAGAAGCCTAGTGGGTAACACCCTCGCCTATGAACCAGAAGACCCAGGTTCAAACCCCACTTACTACCATTGTGTCCCTGAGCAAGACACTTCAAGACACTGTAACTACTGTAACTACTGATTGTAAGTCGCTCTGGATAAGGGCTTCTGATAAATGCTGTAAATGTAAAATGTAAATGTGAATTAGCACAAATGTATATTTTTTAGTTCCGTCACGCAAGATATGTCATGAGACCTTTAACAGACAAGCGTCTCCATCTAGTGGTGCTTTCTCATGTAAAAATATATACCAATAAGCCTCCACCAAGGTTTGTCTCTTCAAGTACTGATGCAAAATAATTTTGCTGAATAAAAAAATATAGTGTAGCATTAATCTCATTTTGTTGATTCCACTCCTCAGACTGCACAAATAGAGAGACGATCAATGCCGAACATGGGCTACATCACGCATACAGTCAGCGCCCCAAGCCTGCATGGGAAAACGGTAAGAACCTAACTTTAGTGTAATTATGGACATGTCTGAAGTGTTTACAAGACCCACAGATCAGCCATAACATTAACACTGATATTGAGGGGGCCCTCGTTTTGCCACCAAAGCAGTCCTGAAATGTCCAGGCGTGCACTCCACTGGACCTCTTTTGCCGTCTAACGGGGCTCGACATGTTCACAGGCTCTCTAATAGATCCCACCCACTGCCGGGTGCAGATTGTAGCCCCTGTGTTTGTTGCTAATGTTATGGTCGATCTGTGTATATACGGCACATTGTTTATCAGTGAGAAAATGTCTATTTCTATTTTTGCAAGATGCACATATATGTTTGTAAGGTCCACAGTAACTAAGACAGAGTGGTTGGCAAAATTCGTCTCTGTCGCCGCCCTGGTGACAAGGTTCTTAAGTGCTGTTTCTGCGCTTATTCGCCACCCTGCAGCCGGAAGAGCTGACCCTGCTTCTGGTCCAGCTCAGGAGGCACCAGGCCCAGATGGCTAGTGTTCGCAACGACACGTTCGCCCACCTCCAGCAGCAGAGCAACGGCCTCTCAGGTTACAGCCTGCAGGTCAGGCACCGTAGCTATGACATCAAGAGCCGCCCCACCATCCTTTGCCTGCGAATGCGTCCCATCATTTCTTTTCCTGTCGATTCCAGAGGCCCCTGCTTTTTTTTGGCTGAGCCCCCACTTCATCTGCGTGATTGTTGTGAATCTTGTGTCCTATGGTGCCATGCTGCCTGCTGGCATGGGTAGATGTGACCGGCTCGGACTGTAGGCGTTGATACATGAACCTGTGCCGTGTTCTGATAGCACATGTTCAATGTCTCCTGCAGTCCTGGCCGCAGAATTTCTCTCTTTTTCTTTTTTTTTTTCTTTTTGCCTTTTTTCGCATGCTCCTTTTGGAATGCAATGCACAATACAAATGCGAAATGTTTACATTCATAGCCTCTATATTTATAAAGTTTTGTGAATATTTTAGACAGTATCGATGCAAAATGTCTGTGATGTATGCTGTTAATAGAATGCATGCCTTCCATCGTTGTTTTAAATGAATTAATGATAAAATATGCGGGAACAATAATTTTCATAAGAAAACTATACAAGTTTCTCAAAAGCTTTTGTGGCTGACAGCATTAATGTAATTAATTACGGTCCTCTGTTAACCGTGAGTTATGGCCGTGGCCCTAAATTATGGAAGTTGGGTTGTACGTCTAATCTCGTGAAGTATGCAGGTATATAGCGAATATCCAGTCTCACAGCTGACTGAATCACAAATCGCTTCCAGTGAACTAGAGGTGCAAACACTGTGCAGGCATGGGGCTACCACTACCAGCCTGCATTGCAGCTTCCTGTCATGTGACCTGTCTTTCCATTCCCCATCCAAAGGCAGATGATACTTACCTGCAGCTGAAGAAGGACCTGGAGTATCTAGATCTGAAGGTGGGCCCATTGAAGCTGATCTGTTTCTTCTGCGTTCTTCGTCCTGTTTTCTCTCCTCCTTGTCTTCTCTCCTTCTAGAAGACTTAAGCTGCTCTCCTGCTTTTCCTGTTTAGTAACATGTTCTCCCCCCCCCCCAACAGCATCATATGATTAACCCAGACAATACAAGTTCTAATGTGATATGTGGGTGCATATCATGGAATTGTACAATTTTCTTGAAATGACTTTATATGTACAATTCATTGTGGGTCCACATCTCAATTAGAACAGCTTATGAAACTGAACTTGCTTGATTGTACTGATTTTTTGAGTACTGTGTAAGGGACACATTTTTCCTGGAAGCATGGCTGAAATCAGTGCAATTTGTCAAACTTACCATTGTCCAGGAGGGTATACCACAAAGCACACCCACCCATTGGGCAATCTGAATTAGTAAGAAGAATTATTTAAATTAATATATTGTAATTATAAGACTAGGTTAGATAACTCGGACAAGGAAATGTTATATTTAAGACTCTGAATTGCCATGTTTCTCAGAAAAAAAGCTTAGAAATAACTGTTGTCTACAGTTACGTGAAATTAGTGCATTACAAAAAATGTTGAATTAATTTTGTGGTGTAACCCCCAGATGGTATAAGCTCCTGTTCTGTGTTGCATCTAATGGGATCTGAAGCTCTCATGGCTAAATCCAGTTAAGATAAAAAACTTCATTTCCCATCAGGCAATTTTAACACTAGGGCTGCGCAGTTGATCGATTAAGAATCAATTACAACAAAGACCTTCATAACTACTTGAACTTCAATAAATGCCTGATGGTTCAAACATGAACTCAAACTACATTATTCCTAAATTATTTATCAGTTTTAGTTCATGTTCTAGTACATGCATATTAGTAAATAAATTACAATCTTATAATGATTAACAGTCATTTTGTTACAATTGTGCAGCCCTACTTTTCCTTAGTTCCTTACAAAGGCTTTTGCTAAAAACTTGCTTATGTGAACCACCACTGCAAAATGTGTTGAATATATATGTAAATAGCACCCCAGGCTCAAATATATATTGTTTCTTTTTCTTCTCCAGGCTTCTTTTAACAGGCAAGAAAGTTGTTAGCCAATAACAGCCTTTTCTGTTTTAATACAGATTAATAGCATTGAACCAGCGATTGCGTTCATTCGCAAAGTCTTACAAAACTCCAGTCGAGGTTACAGGTCCGGTCTGAAAGTAAGAACGGTGTGGGTACTGGACGCCGCGCTGCACTGTGTACATCGGTGGTGTTGGGTGTGGCCTTGTTATCCCGGACGAGTCGGCGCTCGTTGTTGTTTTTTGTGGTGTGGCGTAGCGCCCTGTCAGACTAGTGTGCATGCGATTAGCGGCAAATTTACGTTCCGAGCTTCCGTATTTGTGTGTTTCAGTGCTGAAAGTAAGTGCATCGTTTCGATCCAGAGTTTCGACGCATAGTGCACTGCGCATGACTTGCCGTTTATTTGTACGTTTTCTTGTAAGGCTCCTGTTAAGTGTGCTTTGGCCAAATGTATGACCCACCAGTGCAATGCGTTCATTTTATTTATTGTCTAATTTGATCATAACAGTGACAACAATGCAGCTGCTACTGTTTTTAGAGTAAATGCTTAAAAAAGGGCTTTTACCGAGCAAACATGGGATGCAAAGACAGAAATGTATATTTCTGCAGTGCAATGTAAGTAATAGTTCACAGGGAGTGTCTGCAAACATCTAGAAAGAGGACGTAGGGTGAGTGACAGCTGTCAACTGTGCCTGCAGGCTCCTCCCTTTTACACTTTTTTTTCAAAATCAGTTTATTTTTGTGACATTATCAAGCACTCCCAACATTACGCATCTTTCGTAGTGCTGTAAAAACCAGGCACATAGAACACCTTGGTCTCCAAAAATTAATGAGAACAAAGGAACAGGAGACAGGCCAATTGGGTGTGGTCATGAGAAGAAGCCCAGCCAGGCTGAGACACCAATTCTGGTTAACATTGTCATTAGCCATTACCTTATCTGCTGAAAATGCCTGAAAAGACACAGAACCTCAGATGTTCAGCAAAACATCACGGCTGTCAGAGCTGTTAATAATTTATTAATAACTGCTGATGCGCCTCTTAGAAAATGAGCCACACAAATGCAGGAGCCGCTAAAATCCAGCATCCATAATTGTCACGGCATGTGTCTTGGAGAGGTGATAAAATGTGTATCAGTGTTTAAAAAAATCAGTAAGAAAAAAAAAAATCTACACATGAGCACACACATTTTTACACGCCTAAGTGCAAATGAATGGGGCGGGCCCTGTCAATACTTGCAATGTGACTCGAGCGCTATATATACAGCATATACCATATGATAGTCTATTGTAGGAGTGTTACAAAATATCGATACACCAATATATCACAATATTTTATGTGGTGATATTGTATCGATACACTGACATCAAATATCGATATTTTTGTGTCCAGCTGTCCAGCATTTTCTTTAGTGAGGTCCATAGAGATGAGCGTTATCTGAGCATTACTGCTTGGCATTTCAGGCAGAGAAAAATCACAAAACATGACAGACCGATCACAGCATCTTCAAAACATTTTCATTGAACCGTAGAAAATCGCAATATGTACAGTATTACAATATATCATGGAATAGTAAAGAGACAATATCGATGATTACAATATATCATGAATAGAATCATGACCTGTGAATGGTGATGCATATCATATCGGGAGATCCTTGCCAATACACGTCCCTAGTCTATAGTGTCGGGTCGCTCTTATTCTCTTAGATCGTTCCCTCCGCCAGGATCGACTGTTCCATGGAGCTGCTGTAATTCCGGTGGTTACAATCATTCTCACGCGGTTCATTATAATTATGAAAAGTATTGATTTTCTGTCATAATAAAGAGGGTTGTGTCCCTCAATTCACACATGCTACCCCTTTAATAAACAGCTTCCAAAAGGGCTGTAGCCTCTGGCCGTTGTTTCTTTGCCTGGTTGATGTAAAGTAAAAGTCATGTGATTTGGTAAAGCTTGTTGCTAGTAATGCCTTGCCAACTAGAAAAAAAGAATGCAGACAGCTTGATCTGTTTAGCGTGTGTGTCGTTTGTCTTCCTTTTTTTTTTTTTTTTTACGTGTCTGAAAGGCTGTATGAGTGATTTTTGCCTCATCGGGTTCCGTAGGTCACAGGACGTGACACCCTGAAGAAGGCCAGAGCACTGCGCCCTGTGAAGATAGCCGAGAGCGACGTTGATGTGAGTGCGCTGACGTTGTCCTCATCAGAACACGTTTTATCTGAAGTTGTTACAATAACAAGCGAATGCAATTAAAGCTATTAAATAATTCATTTAATTTATAAAATGAATTATAAAGCTTAGTTTTTGGACGGATCCAGCAGGTAGGCCAGTGGGTTAAGGCCGCAATTCTCTGTGAGATTTGGTGGAATCAGCAGCCACGTTGGAAGGTGGAGAACCGGACGTATTTGTCGGGGAAGTACAGAGGGGAATACACAGGGAGTTGGTGTTAAGTAACGGTCGGGATAAACAGAAGCCTGAGACTAAAATAAAGCGGCTGATGGCCTCTGCTGGGACGGCGTGCTCTGCCAGGGATGGGCAAGATTGAGACTATTGACGAGGGCTTTTATTCCGAAGCTCCCAATTTAAAGGGAAAAATACATGCAATGGGAGTTTTATATTTTGAGCTCTTAAATTTTTCAGTTTGATTTTTCTATTCCAGCATTTTTAAGGCCTTTTTTCTTGTGATTGGAGGTAAATAGGATGGAAGCCCTAGCTTTTCATCATTAACATTGTTCCAGTTCAACAATTTATAAGAATTTGCTGGTGAATTTGTCTGAGCGATGAATAATTAATGCTGTTAAAACAACAATATACTGCAGTAAAATAAAAACAACTTAATAATTAATTGAAGAGCTTGATAAATAATGCTCAGAATAAACACTTGCCGGGTTCAGAAAGCCTGTAAACTAGGCAAGCTGTGGAAAAATATTAAACTTATTTACTCTATATACTGTAACCTATTTTCTGTCTTTTTTTTGGAGGGGATGGGGTGGGTGTTGTGTGTTTTTTCTGAAAGCAAATATGCTCCTTGCACAAAATAAACCAGAAGTGGATATTTACAAGAATGAATGTTCGAAGCCTCCCCTAGGGAAGGCGCTACGGGCAAGATGTGTCAGGTTTCTTAACAAAAGGGGGCAGTTGTGGCCTTAAGGAAGTGGCCCCGTAATCAGAAGGTTGCCGGTTCGAATCCCGATCCGCCAAGGTACCACTGAGGTGCCACTGAGCAAAGCACCGTCCCCACACACTGCTCCCCGGACGCCTGTCATGGCTGCCCACTGCTCACTCAGGGTGATGGGTTAACTGCAGAGGACAAATTTCACTGTGTGCACCATGTGCTGTGCTGCTGTGTCTCACATGTGACAATCACTTCACTTTGACTTTGGAAAAGAACCGACTGGCTCTCCTTTTTTTCAATGTTTGCCACAGGTGAAGCTGAGCAGATTATGTGAACAAGACAAGATCCTTCAGGACCTGGAGACAAGGATCTGTACTTTGAAGGAGGACAAGGTACAAAATGGCCATATTATAACCATATTACAACACCAGGACCGCCTTGACATTAGACACTTTTTAAACGTGTTTGAAAACCCACATTGGCATTTAATAGCGACTGATTTTTTTTTTGGACTAAAGCTATTATTTTACACTTTGCTGTATAAATACATTCGACATCTTAAAAAAATGCTAATGTCCTTAAAATGTGTAAAATGGTGACAGTGCTGCTCAGATGCCCATGGACAGATATACAGCAGACAATTCTTCACCTCCATCACTACCATGTTCCCTGTTTGACTGTTTTTTTAATAGGATCAAACAATGGTAGTTGGGTAGCTTACTTGTGACAAGCTATCAGTGGGCCATCCAAACTCCACCTCTTGCTCCTCTTATCAGGACAAGCTGGAGTCGGTGCTGGACGTGTCTCATCAGCAGATGGAGCAGTACCGGGACCAGCCTGCCCACGCTGAGAAGATCGCCTACCAGCAGAGGCTGCTGCAGGAAGATGTGGTACACATCCGTGCTGAGATCTCCCAGGTCTCAACGGTGCGCTCCCCTCTCCACCATTCAGATATAAACTAAAAACTGTACAGGGAGTGCAGAATTATTAGGCAAATGAGTATTTTGTCCACATCATCCTCTTCATGCATGTTGTCTTACTCCAAGCTGTATAGGCTCGAAAGCCTACTACCAATTAAGCATATTAGGTGATCTCTGTATTGAGAAGGGGTGTGGTCTAATGACATCAACACCCTATATCAGGTGTGCATAATTATTAGGCAACTTCCTTTCCTTTGGCAAAATGGGTCAAAAGAAGGACTTGACAGGCTCAGAAAAGTCAAAAATAGTGAGATATCTTGCAGAGGGATGCAGCACTCTTAAAATTGCAAAGCTTCTGAAGCGTGATCATCGAACAATCAAGCATTTCATTCAAAATAGTCAACAGGGTCGCAAGAAGCATGTGGAAAAACCAAGGCGCAGAATAACTGCCCATGAACTGAGAAAAGTCAAGCGTGCAGCTGCCAAGATGCCACTTGCCACCAGTTTGGCCATATTTCAGAGCTGCAACATCACTGGAGTGCCCAAAAGCACAAGGTGTGCAATACTCAGAGACATGGCCAAGGTAAGAAAGGCTGAAAGACGACCACCACTGAACAAGACACACAAGCTGAAACGTCAAGACTGGGCCAAGAAATATCTCAAGACTGATTTTTCTAAGGTTTTATGGACTGATGAAATGAGAGTGAGTCTTGATGGGCCAGATGGATGGGCCCGTGGCTGGATTGGTAAAGGGCAGAGAGCTCCAGTCCGACTCAGACGCCAGCAAGGAGGAGGTGGAGTACTGGTTTGGGCTGGTATCATCAAAGATGAGCTTGTGGGACCTTTTCGGGTTGAGGATGGAGTCAAGCTCAACTCCCAGTCCTACTGCCAGTTTCTGGAAGACACCTTCTTCAAGCAGTGGTACAGGAAGAAGTCTGCATCCTTCAAGAAAAACATGATTTTCATGCAGGACAATGCTCCATCACACGCGTCCAAGTACTCCACAGCGTGGCTGGCAAGAAAGGGTATAAAAGAAGAAAAACTAATGACATGGCCTCCTTGTTCACCTGATCTGAACCCCATTGAGAACCTGTGGTCCATCATCAAATGTGAGTTTTACAAGGAGGGAAAACAGTACACCTCTCTGAACAGTGTCTGGGAGGCTGTGGTTGCTGCTGCACACAATGTTGATGGTGAACAGATCAAAACACTGACAGAATCCATGGATGGCAGGCTTTTGAGTGTCCTTGCAAAGAAAGGTGGCTATATTGGTCGCTGATTTGTTTTTGTTTTGTTTTTGAATGTCAGAAATGTATATTTGTGAATGTGGAGATGTTATATTGGTTTCACTGGTAAAAATAAATAATTGAAATGGGTATATATTTGTTTTTTGTTAAGTTGCCTAATAATTATGCACAGTAATAGTCACCTGCACACACAGATATCCCCTAAAATAGCTAAAAATAAAATCAAACTAAAAACTACTTCCAAAAACATTCAGCTTTGATATGAATGAGTTTTTTGGGTTCATTGAAAACATGGTTGTTGTTCAATAATAAAAATACAACTTGCCTAATAATTCTGCACTCCCTGTATAATGAATACACTAGTATGCTGGACACTGCAGGCCAGGAACATCTCACAAGAGCTGCAATGCATTTGTTCCTGCTTTCAACAATTAACCCTTTAAAGAAACAAATGTTCACTTACATTTACATTTACGGTATTTGTGAGACGCCATAATCCAGAGCGCCTTACATTCAGTAGTTACAGGGACAGTCCCACTGGAGACACTGCTCACCAAGGGTGATGGTTAAAGGCAGAGGACACATTTCGTTTTGTCACCGTGTGCTGTGCTGTGTATCACAATGACAATAACTTCACTGTCACTTACCATCCCCTCGCCACCACTTGTTGCCTGCCCAGTGCTACATGCCTGAAATCCAACACTTTTTACAGAAATGGTAGTTTACTCGGCATCCTCCCTCACGTGGACTTGGGGGCCACCCTCCCCACATCATTTCTGAATTTATTAAGTAAAATCATTCATTAAAGTGATTAGTCATCATATGTGACAGACCACAGCACCCAGTGCACAGAGCACCCAGTGCTCTCTGAAGGTGAAAGTGAAGTGATTGTCATTGTGAAACACTGCAGCACATAAATTATTTTTGGAACTTGTTATCATTTTATGCCACATTGTATTACCCCTAAAATGACCATTAGTTTGTGCGTGTGTGTGTGTGTGTGTGTGTGTGTGTGTGTAGGAGATGGAACATGCCTGGAGTGATTACAGTCAGTTGGAGCAAGACGTTGTCCGGTTACGCTCAGCACTGCAGGAGCAGATGAACCGCAGCGTTCTCTCTCTGGTCTATAACCCACACACACATACACACAAACCATCTTATTGTCCTACATGGACCACAATATGCCTGCGAAGGTCTTGAAAGTCTTACAAAGTGTGGAATTTTGTTTCCCAGACCATTGTGTGAAAGGCATGGAAAGTTTTAGCTACTACTACAATTTTAGAGTCTGTACAATTGCACAGAAGCATTTTTAAATATGTAATATATCAAGAAAAGCAAGAAAACTTGACCAGTTTGCCTAGTCATAAGTGTTCCTTAATTATATCCAATCAAAGCTTGTTGACTGCCTGGGAGTTTAGAATCTCATGACCTCAGCACTCGATGGTCCTTCGTCTCTCTGCATCTCTCTAGTGTACCTTTACTGGCTCTTTGCTGCCTCTGGGTAATATCTGTCACCGCCGCTGTCGGTGTGGGTGACGTCTGAGCGTTACCTGTATCTCGCTGGTGTCCCGCAGCAGGAGAAAGCCCAGCTGAGGAAGGAGCTGTGGCGGATAGAGGACGTGATGGCCGGCCTCAGCTCCAGCAAGGCCAACTACAAAATCACCATCGACTCTGTGCTGAACCCAGGTGAGAGGGAGCCTGTGTCTGCCCTCACCCGCATGCACTGGAGTACAAACAGAGGTACCCCGCCCTGCTCAGCCCCCCAGCCCTGCCGTAGTGTACACAGAGCCACAGTGGGACTGACCCATCGGTGAATGCTGTGTATCTGTGTGTGCATGTGTCTGTCTGTTTAAACGTACTCTGCGTCTATCTGGTTGTGTGGGGTGTGTGTGTGTGTCTGTGTGTTTTTGTCTCCATCCACAGAAAGGAAACTCGTGCCTTCAGTGTCCCTGTCCTCAGTGCCTTCTATCTCTGCAAGCCCTCCAGGGGGGGAGTTGAAGCCCCTCCAGCACAGCACCCACCTCAGCCCGGTGCAGCCTACCCAGCAGCCCCTGCAGCAGTTGCCTGCATCTCTGCACAATGCAAAATGGGTTTGTGCTTTGCGCCAAGTCATTCTGTCAGGCGGCGATAGGCGTGGCAGGGAAAGGAAGCAGGATGCATTCACACAACTTCACCAAGACAAGGGACAAACATACATCAACATGCCAATACATGGAGACATACAATGACCTGGCAAGGACTTGATACAAAAAGACTACTTATAGACATCAGATGAACACACTTTGGAATTTCAGGCATAAAACATGGACACCACAAACCTTTGATTTTTTTTACTTTTTTTTTTTTTTTTTCAAATTCCTTGAAATGCTGTAATTTTGATCCAGTTAATACTGATCATGGGAACCCTGGCCACTGGATCCACCAGTTTACTCCCGTCTCCCATGTCTGCAGGCAGAGGAAGGTGCTCCCCCCAGACCTCCTCTTCCTCACCTCTATAGCCCAGATGAGCACCCCCCCGCCGTGCCCCCCCTGCCCAAAGAAACGTCCGTCATCAGACACACGTCGGTCCGGGGCCTCAAGCGCCAGTCCGACGAGCGGAAGCGGGATCGCGAGATTGGCCAGTACACCAACGGAGACAAGGTGCATCATGGGATATAGCTGGACTTGTGATTATGTCCATTCTATGTAGTCACTGCCTTTTCGGGCTGCATGCATGAGAGTGGAAGGCCCTGTCCACACAAAAACGCTTTTCTCTAAAACGGGGTTTTTAGGTTTCTAAAAAAAACATGCGCGTTATCTAACATGTTGCCATTGTCGCTGTTTAAGGCCGCCCTCCACACCTGTAAGTGGCGCTGTAACTCCCTGGTCTTTTAGCAAAAAAGCCACTTTGCTGTCCACACGGAGATGCGGAAAAGAGGAACTCACTCTGGAACCTTTCTGGTTCCCCTGAAGCGGCGTCTTTAGAGAAAAACGTTTTCTTGTGCGCGGGGCCTCAATTTGATTGGCTCTGGGGAAAAAAAACGACAGAATTGTAATGGCAGGCCACGCCTCCCGTGGGTGAGGCCCGATGTCTAAGCTGCCATGCCCTGCTGGTGCACAGGTGGAGTTGCGAGCGTTTCTGAGTGAGCCGGAGCTGCTCGGGGTGGCCGCTGTTCATGGGGGCGGCGTGGTGGTTGCCAGCGGCTATCAGACCTTACCCAGCAGAGGTAAACACACACACACACACACACACACACACACACACACACAGGCGGTGTTTAATGATTGGTGCCATTGAATTGTGTCTGAGTCTGGTGCACGCACAGATCGTTGGCTTTGCTGAAGTCTGATCTCAGGTTTTGATGATGGCTCCCTCTGCCAGGAATCAGCGGCTCGTCTTCAAGACCGAATCAGTCCACTAGCATTTCGTCTTATGTCACCGTCAGAAGAGGAGCCTCCGCGCCAGCCTTGAAGGTACGTCTGAACCGGAGTGGCAGCTGAGCTCCAGTCAGAAGAGCTCTTGAAGTTTGGAGGGGTGGCAGAAAACTCCCCCAAAGAAAAACACACACACACACACACACACACACAAATAAAAACACTGTCATGGCGTCCTTTTGTAGCGCTGAGAGGAGCTGCGCTGATTAGATGCAGCACCCAGCACAAAACGCTGAGCACACGAGAAACCGGTCGGAGCGATGCTAATGAATTACCGCTTTAATGTTGGCTCTCCCTTCTCCCCCCCCCCCCCTCTCCCCGGACTCCTACACATACAGCATTCTGAAGAAAGGAAGTAACGAACGCACAAGCAGATCATCCGATTCAACTCAGGAAAATGTCTCTTGTCACTGTCACGTTTCGCTCTGTCCACTGTGCAGCCGATGCTTCCTTTTCAACCCACCATCTGCTTTCTTCGCGCGTCGGTATAATGTCTGTACTAGACCTAAATCAGGCGACCATTGAGAACAATAACTGCACTGAATTTACAATCAAATTAATATTATAATTTTATTCTGATCAGGAGAAAAAGCGGAAAGAAAACTGATAAATAAATAGGCATTAGATGATCACTGGTGAACACGGTTAGCATTTTATTAATTGAAATGATATATATATATATATGGGGCAGTGGTGGCCTAGTGGTTAAGGAAGCGGCCCTGTAATCAGAAGGTTGCCGGTTCGATTCCCGATCCGCCAAGGTGCCACTGAGGTGCCACTGAGCAAAGCACCGTCCCCACACACTGCTCCCCGGGCGCTTGTCATGGCTGCCCACTGCTCACTCAGGGTGATGGGTTAAATGCAGAGGACAAATTTCACTGTGTGCATCGTGTGCTGTGCTGCTGCTGCTGTGTATCACATGTGACAATCACTTCACTTTTATATATATCAATGCAAGGGGAATATTGAAGGCCTCTCCATCTCTGTTTGCCCAGGAGAGGCCGAGGAGCGCCGTGGAGCGCCTGTACGCCGCTGATCCGGGGCATCAGCGGTCGGGGCGGATGAGTGCCGACGAGCAGCTGGAAAGGATGAAGCGCCACCAGAAGGCCCTGGTTCGCCAGCGCAAACGCACCCTCAGCCAGGGAGAGCGGCACGTCCCCACGGCCAGCCACTCCCCGTCCTCGTCAGCCCCGCGTCCCGTGTCTGCAGACCTGGGCTCCGTACGTTAGAAACGGTCCACACACACACACACTCACACATACGGACGCTCTTATTAACAGAACTAATACTAGCTCTGTGGAGCACCGTGTGTGACAGCACACACATGCTGGGGGGGTGGAGTTGAGCTGGGGTCAGCAGGTGAAGCAGGTAAGTGTGTATGTGAAAAAAGCTGAGGGAACTGGGGTGTTGAGAGGCAAAATGAAGTTTGTTGTAAAAAAAAAAGAAAGGAAAAGAGAAGAACGAGTGCCAAAACCACAGAGAGTAAAATGATTTGTGCATTGCGTTGCTGAGTGTAATCATATCCAGCACTGTCATAACCCAATTTCTAAAAAAAAAAAAAAAAAGCATCCTGTGTACATTGACTGTTGACTGTGTGGGAAATGGTTTAGTTTGAGGGGCGTGTAATAATTCAGTGCCAGCGGCACCGTGGGGTTTTAGGGGGCAGAGCCTGTGGATCATGGCGGTAGGAGGGGCCAGTTACTGCCCTGTCCCCTAGCTTGCTCACCCAGACGCCTAATGCAGGGCAGTCTTCATGCACTACTGTACCGCTCGGGCCACATAACGCCATCGCCATAACGTGTTTTTAACGTCAAGAAAGCGCTCATAACGCGGCTAACTGTGGCGACTTGATGTGTTTCAGCCTGACCCTCTCACACACTTTCTCTCTTGACTAAAACCGCATTCCAGCCCCAGCTTTCAGACCTCGCTGCAGTGTTTCATTCCAGCCTCACTCTCTCCCCGCATCATGCTCTGCTGTTGCAACTACGGCGTGTTAACACAAAGCCACGCATCGCATCTCCGATTTCTCCTCTGTTTTATTTCATTTAATTTATTTTCACGTGTTGGAAACGCGTTTGAACAACATGCAAGGCATCAGAGTCTATGTTCCTCTCGACTCCTGCTGTAAGCAGAACAGACAGGTACTAATTAGAATTTTTTTTTTAGTATTTTTATTTTTGATCTTTTTAAATACACGATAAGCCTTGAATGTGCCCACCATAGCTTTGTTCATCTAATCAACTTGGCATCTTTTGCTCACCGCAACGAGTACAAGCAGCAGGGGTGTTAATGGCATGGGGACATGCGCATGCGGTATTTTTATTTTATTATTATTATGAATATTATTTTGGCTGCAGACATCTGCATGTCTGTTATGTTACAGACTGTTCATTGCATGGTGAATCTGTGTACGGGGGGTGTTGTTGAGTCTGTACTCTGCCTGCTGTGATGCGTTTGTGGCTTTCTGTTTCGCACAATCAGAGGCTTTGTCTGACATAAATAAATCGTTTTGCTAATAAAGAAATGCTGGAATGTATTCATTTTTATTTTTATTTTCTTTGTTGGGCCAATCTATACATATTTTTATGGTTAAAAAAAAAAAAAAAGGCAGAGTGGTGCAGGGGACCATGAGCGCAAATGAATGAACCACAGCCCTTTTGTACTGTGGGAATGATACACGCTGAGGTCTGAAAGCTGACACACACACATGCACACACACCAAATCTCGGTTGTAATCCTTTGTGGTAAAACATCATTTGTGCGTGAGTTGCCAGTGTTAATTTAACGTAAATTCAAAAGTGTATATATTATAATTCGATAAAACTTATTATACTTCTGTAGTATAGGTATTACATAGTACCATTTTGAGATAATAATAAGGATAATCATCAAATGATCTAGCACCTTTTTTTGTGTTTTTTATTTTTTTACATCAGAGGTGAACTGGTATATATGTGATTTATTATTTTTTTTAGCAATTTAGATTTGGATTTGCTGACAGTTCCTCATAGATTCATAGGTAGATTGTAGATTAGAGGCAGTTGTATTGACAAGTCTATTGCTTAGTCTAAGACTAAGCAATATTGGTGTGATGTCTCTGTATCTCTGGGACTCTTTTCCAAAATATCACTTTAATTTTGCCCAGCTCTGTAATGGAGACTCAGCCACTGATTGTGAAATGGCATTGGTTCATTTTACTGCATTTTCTGACTCATCTCCTGTAGAGTTATCCTTCTGTTTCTACTTTATTCTACACAAAGGCACACGGAAACTAAACGCTGACACAGAGCTGTCTAAACTGAACCCACTGCGGATTTATATACATTATTTAAAGAAAAAAAAAAAACAGCCATACGTGGGTGTCTGGATCCTCGTTCTACAGTTTAATTTCCAGACGGAGAGAGTTTGAAAAGAGCAAAGATTATCTCCTGCAGATGGATCTTACAAAAGGGCTTAGATCTGAAAGAAAGTGCACAAACGTGTATTTGTGTGTGCGTGTGTGAATGTGTGTGTGTGTGTGTACGTGTGTGTGTGTGTGTGTGAAAAACACTGAACAATTACTGCGTCTCTGAACTGCCGTAGGATCTTGAACTCTTGCACATTCAGTCCTTCTGTCTCTTTCTCTCTGTCAAACCCACAAACGTGCGCATGTTGTGAGGTTGTGCAGTGCGTGTTTTCCTGTACTTTCCTGCGAAGATAAAGACCACACCAACCCAGGCGACCTGCTCCGCCTTTCATCTCCATTCGGCCTACACCCCATTTTATTTGCCGCTCGGTGAGAAGTCACATTAGGTCAGAAGCAACGTGCACACCAGCGCGACACAGCAGCTCCGTTTGGGAAAATTAGTTTCATTATAAACGGATGAATGGCGAATTTCTCGACACAAAAAAACAAAATGCCTTTGAATCCCAAGGTCATTAATTTGACAGAGAGGGCTATGGAATATTATAATGACCTTACCCTGTCTATCCGTTAATGATATGAAGCTCTGCAACACAAAAGCGTAGACATCTGTGGCTCTCAATGGTCTAAGAACCAAGCCTGAAGCAGCCCAGTGAGTCCTGTCTGTGTGCTTGTGTGTTTGTGTGTGTGTGTGTGTGTTTGGGTGTACGTGTGACTCCCCAGTGGAAGCGGGAGCAGGAGTTTGACCTGCAGCTGTTAGAGCGGGCGGTTCAGGGCGAGGAGCGGCCGGTGGAGCATCTTGAGAGGCCGCGGTCTCAGTCTGACGAATGGCTGACGCTACGCTCCATGACAGAGCTGGACCTGGAGCCTCTCGACTACCACATCGACCTGAGCCGCGAGGTACGCCGGCCGATCAGCTAGTGAACCCGTACTTAAAATGGGTGTTTCTCAGCCTCACATGATCGGAAGTGGTCTTAACAAGATCCGTTATGTAACTTTAAGGACATTTCTTCAGATTTCTAGATATATACTAGTAGATACATCATATGTTGTTCACTGTAATTGAAATGCAGGGGAGAAAATACACGATTGACATGTATGCAGTTTGAGTCATGTTTACCTTTTTGCTTGTTTTACATTACTGTACAAATGCACATTTACAGAAAGTAAGCATTGAGGCTATTCCATTTACAGCCATGTGGGCAGTGGTGGCCTAGTGGGTAAGGAAGTGGACTCGTAACCGGAAGGGTTGCGGGTTCAAATCCTCAACTGCCAAGGTACACACTGCTCCCCGGGCGCCTTTCATGCCGCTCACTAGGTTATGGGCTGAATGCAGAGGACACGTTCAATAGGTCCCCTATTATGGTGTGTCACTGTGTGCTGTGCTTGCTGTGCATCAAAATGACAATCACTTCTCTTCCACATGTGCTGATGTACATTTTTCCCGCATAGCTGTCTAAACCCAAGAAGGTGGAGATCCCAGAACGCTACATGGATTTGGAGCCAGAGGAGCCTCTCAGCCCTCAGGAGATGGAGGCACGGCATCGCAAGGTGGAGCGAATCAAGAGCATCTTGGCCAAGTCCAGGTGGGACTTGGCTCATTTACATTTACCGCATTTACCAGACGCCCTTATCCAGAGTGACTTGCAATCAGTAGTTACAGGGACAGTCCCCCTGGAGTCACTCAGGGTTAAGTGTCTTGCTCAGGGACACGATGGTAGCAAGTGGGGTTTGAACCTGTGACGAGTGTGTTACTCACTAGGCTACTGCCCACTCCTGGAGTGCTTTTGATTTTCATCTATTTGGGAAGAGGGGGTTTACATACTGCCCACCCATCATGACTCACGTGATTTTCGCAGTCAGTCAGATATTATTATGGTTGCAAGGAACACTTGAGGGAACCTGCAGCACTCCTGACATGCTGCCTTCTTTCAATAATCCTCAGGATTCATAAGAGAAACCAAAAAATTGATTCCCTGACATTTATTCAAATAACCAGTCTGGCTCTCCGCACATTTGACATGGCAAATGCCGGATGCCCATTCTGATGTAACCCTCCCCATTTTTGGGGACCATCACCAAGAAATACACTGTCGCATGCATCCCCAGTGACTGGATTCGGTCCTAAATGTGTAGTCATACAATTTTAAAAAGACGTTTTATGCAATAATCATTAATGCCTTAAAATAATTATTCATAACAATGTGTAAACAAAAAACAAAAAAAGGTCCCCTATTATGAAAATTTCACCTTGTGAGATTATTTAACATCAATACGAGTTCCCCAAGACTTGTCTGGTCTTGCAGTGGCTAGAAATGGTGATGTAAAGAGTGCTTTGGTTATTCTGAGAGCGACAGCTCAGATGATTGGATCTGTAATTTGTACCCTTATGACATTGTACGTGGAAAGGTTACCTCCCCTTTCTCATGTTTTCTCCGCCTAGAGAATTTCCCACCCCTCCTCTGAAAAAGTAGCTCCACCAACCGTCATGGCTTGAAAATGAGCAAAGAATTGCAGTTGCTCGGTGATTGGATGTAAAAATGTTTTTTAATACATATAAATGTATTTTTTAATTCCGTCACACCAGACTCAGTCTAATTTTTTTCAGGAAAAACGCTGACACGACAGCCTGGAAGGCAGGATGTGTTGATTTCCGCAAATGCCTAAGACCGATATAAAAGCAAAAAAAAACATTTCATGATGGGGACCTTTAAGAGCTAAAAATGTATTTTATTGAGACTTAAAGATCCTTTGGTAGGCTGCTCCAAAGGCACAGGTGGTACACACTATTTTTTTGCAACTCAGGCCATATCAGCTTGACCCCTGACCTCTGTTTTTACAGTACATCACCCATTGAGCTCATTACACACAGCAACCAATTTGATTTAGAGAGTAACTGTGCTATTACAGTGCCTGGCTTAGGTCGGAACAGAGGTATTACATATTACATCTTAATAAGAAAAGAATAACCGATTTTGATGCTTGCCATGTGTAACCTGTGTTAAAATAAAATTTTCATGTAGTCCCCATTCATGTATTAAGAAGCTCAAGGAATTTCTAAGGTGTGTGAATATCTCGCTCTGTCCAGTGTCCAGAACATACCACCTCCAGTAGTCATGGACAAGCCTGAGATGACTGACCTGGACTCCGCCCTGCAGGAACAGGAGCGCATCATCACCATGTCCTACGCCCTGGCCTCCGAGGCCTCCATCAAGAGCAAACAGGTGGCAGGTGAGCGCCGCCACCCCTGAATGCACATTGCGCCGCTTATCTAAAATACGGGTTTGTCTAATGTTTAGGCCAGCCTGTAGGCCATTTGGTGTTCCGCATCCAGTTCAACCAAGTTGAGACTCTAGTATGTAGTATTGTACAAAGTTCATTTTATGTAATAAAATTTCGTACAGTTGAATGCAAGCAAGAAGCAGGAGCGGCTCATGTCCTATACTTCTGAGGTAATTTGGCATCATTTAAATCTATAAATCACTACACAATGTGTCGCCTCATTTTGGGTATAGACCCCTTAATGACTCCTTCAACACATATTTTACGATCAGAACGGCTGACAAGCTGCTGTCAATCACCCCTGACTTGGGGCGTCTTACCTGCAAAACTATTTAACTGAGAAGGCCGAGCCGACCGTTTTCAGCTGGTTTATCTTGCACAGGCACCTAAAAACCAGAGAGTGAGCGAGACGGACGGGTTACCAGATTCTGCCCTTCCCAATAACTGAACATTATTCCTTATTAGCGAGGATCTTATGAGCAAAGGCGGCACTAATTGCGAGCCGTGTCAAATCTTTCAGACGGGGGGAGGAATCTCTTGATGAGGCCGTTTTTTTAACGCGCTGATCAATGCGGCAGATGAGAAGTGCTCAGGCCCTGCCCCGCATCCCGTAGCTGCGCTTTGAACATGACTCAGAGGCAGCATAAAAGCGCGCCCGTCCACTTTTCATCTTCCCCGCTCCCTCACTCTCTCATCACCCCCCCCCCTTCACCTTTTCAAACGTGCCAGGCCGCCCCGAACCCCCAGACTTAGCCCACCTGGCGATGACGCGAAGGCCCGTTCCTGGCCTACGCCCACTGCCGCATGCTTATTGCCTAGTGGGTAACACACTCGCCTATGAACCAGAAGACCCGGGTTCGAATCCCACTTACTACCATTGTGTCCCTGAGCAAGACACTTAACCCTAAGTTGCTCCAGGGAGACTGTCCCTGTAAATACTCATTGTAAGTCGCTCTGGATAAGGGCGTCTGATAAATGCTGTAAATGTAAAAAAAAAAAATGTATTGCAACTCTGCCGGAAACCCCAATTTAACACCAGGCAGCTTTAACATCTGAGATGGCGGAGGATTTGTTTCAGGTCTTTTTGTTTAACATTTCATTTTAATTTTAGGGGGACAATGGTGCCGCTGCCCGGCGGTAGTGTGGATTAACGAAACTCACTAACGTCTCTGTCTGCTCCTCCCCTTTCCTCCCTCTCGTCTCTCTCCAGTGCCGTCGCCACCGCAGGCTAACGACCCCACCTCCCCTCCCCCTCCCCCGCCTCCCCCGCCCCTTCCCCCGCCCTCTGCCTCTCAAGCTCCTCCCTCTCCCGTCAGTAATGGATTTCACTACACCTTTGTCTAAAAAAAAAAAAAAAAAAAAAAAAGTAAGGGCACAAACGGTTTGCTTCCCACTTTTCTTTCCCTTCTCTGCATTCTTTGGGCTGCTAATTGTGTGTGTGTGTGTGTGTGTGTGTGTTTTGCCGCCTTGTCAGCCATGTGCATGCTCACTTCTTCGCTGTCATGACTCCACAGCCTGCTGGAGGCGTACTGTACCTGCTGCATTGCATGTGCACGAGTGCGGTGTGTGTGTCTGCGTGTTCCGTAACTGTCGGAGTTTAGCAGTCTACGTGTGAATCGTGTGCATATGGCCTCTGCAAGTGCGCCGCCACCGGCATGCGATCCAAACAAACAATGCCATTGTGTCTAATCGTGTCTAATTAACAAAGCACTTGCTCACCTCGGGTTTCTGCACCTTAAGGGATTTTTTTTTTGGCAGATGTTGCATGCTAATTAAATTTCCCATCTGTGACACCGTAACGGGTTACAGTCTTTAACACTTTTACCCGGGTTTTGCATTCAGAGTCAAGGCTCAGGTTCGTTACTGCAGGCCATATGAATTGGTTGACGTTTTGTGTAAGAACACTCTATTTAAAGCATTCATATGCATATATACAGTAGCTGCTGATTAAATGGATTCTGTATCTGTAGGGTCACGTGACCAAATGATAGGTGGAAGGACATATAGGGGCTGTGAGTTTGTTCATGAAAGGCATAGCAAAGATAAACGGGAGGCCGGTGAAATATATGAATTGTGTAATTATGTAGCGATCATTATGAGCTGCAATATCGCGCTCAAGGCCACCCTACATGTCACCCTGTTGATACGTTTCTGCGGTACGTGGCTGAAGCGGTGCTGCCGCTTCATCACATGCAACCGCATGGTTTAAGGTTACTGAATGAACAAGGCTGTCAGAAGAGATGACGACCAGTGTCTTCCCTCTAAAAGCAAATGCCTGCTAGATTGTGTACGGAAGAATATCGGGAGGTTCAGCTGTTTCATCTGTGGAGATTTCCTGTACGCTGCTGTTATCGGCTTATTTCTTTAAATTAGTTCCCTAACCTGTCTTTATTATCGCTTTACTGGCCTGAATGTAATACGTCCAAAATAATGTCATCTCACATTCACAGTCTAGACAAAAAAAAAACGCAAAAAAGAATCTGTAGGTGGCACCACATTTAGAACATTTCATAATAAGTATATCGCCTTATTCTTGGGGTTGTGTTATATTTGGGCCAATAAAGTATGGTTCTATATCCTGTGTATGATCACAGTTAGACTGTTGTTCGTTAAAAAATGAGAAAAATGACTAAAATGCTTCTTCTTTCACAAGAAGTGCTTTAAGCTCCAATAGCATAAATGGTCATCACCTGCATTTTTGTTTCCTCCTCAGCCAAAGCCGTGTCTGGACATTGAAGTGGTGATGATGTCCGTCCCGCCTGGACCCTCGATGATTGAAAAACGTAGCTTTGCTCTCACACCACCATTCACCCGCCATTAGAGGAACCCTAGTTCACGTTAGACTGGCATCCATTCGGCTGGCTGCGGAGTTCACTTGGCGACGCTTTTCATTTTGTTAACCGAGCTATACGCTGCAATCTATTTTGTACAAGAAGTAGGGCAGGGTGGGAGGGGTTATTAGTGTGGAGACTGCTGTGCATATATTAACAATGTTAATCATATGATAGAAAAGCTGTTTTCTACATGTTATTGCACTTTTAACAGAATACTGTACCATAGCGACGGTGACAATGCGAAGCCAATTTATTTCTCAAGCGGAGGAAGGTTTGCTGTGTCTTGCAGTGTGCTCTGAGTCGAGGTTCTTTTGTTTTGGTTTTTTTTTTTTTTTTGTGACGGAGGATCTAATGAAGCGTAAGGTGAGGTGTTATTCATCTGAGAAGTTACAGGATTGGAAAGACACAAACAGTCATGTGAAATATTGATTGTATTTTTATCTGACTCAGATGATATTCTTACACCAAATCACTTGAAAAGTTATTTTTGTGTATCTAGCACTGCCAGTTTTCCTCTTAGCTTGCCAAAAGGATTTTATTTTTGTTTACGATGCTGGGGAGATGTAACCTTAATAATAACAATATTTTCTGACAAAACTTTGTGGGGAGGTGGGGCCACGGCGTCCTTTTTTTTTTTTTTTAAGAAAGAAAAAAAAACCCATTTAAATAAAAAAACATTAACAAGCTGTCTTGTGTCAAGGATCTTGTAATTCAGTATCATGCTGCAAGAACGTTTTCCAGGACATGGCAGAATGTCTCTGAAAGTTGCTGCTGTGAAGCTGAAAAGACTTTTATCTTTAATCACAAAGGCCACGGCTGAAGCGTTTGGTAAACCGTGGAGAGAAAAAAAAAGAATAGTCATCAGAATAAAAAAAATTATATAACTTTTCATGTTTAAAACACTTTATTTTATTTTTTTCCCCTCTTTCCTGTGTGGTGTAGTAACCTTTCATGGGAGCTTGGTACAAAGGAGGAGTGCGTGGACTCTCGTTGCCGTTGCAACGATTCTTTTTGAACATTTTTATTGATTGCTTTGACCTCTTTACATTTCATTCTAATAGCGGAGTCAAGCAAACAGAGATGAACTTTCAATACAAAAAGAGAGGTGGAGGTGAACAAAAATAGAAAAAAAAAAAAGTTTCTTAGGTTCAAAGGTTCCAAGATTTTAAAAGGCCATTTTTAATTCCAGTCCTCTACCATTATAAAAACACACAATCCATTAATTTTACCCGGCCTTCGTAATGGTTTGTAACAAACCGATTCTGAGACTGATTAAGCACTGATTTTTTCAGACTGTTCCAAAATGTAGGTTCACTTAGCATCGGCTGTAAACGAATGAGAAATTTGCATAAATAGAGAATTAGGACACTATTCTTAAAGTGGTGCTGAGCGTTTATAAGTGGAGGAGCCTGATGATTGACCGATCTCATGCACAAACCTGCAGCACATGATTAAGCATTGTTAAAAGATTTTCTTTCTTATCGCCTTACACTAGCGAACAATCCCCATGTCGCGCTGAGCACCAGTTCGAAAGTAGTGCCCTTAGTTGATGAGTTCGAGTGGCCCGCTGGCTTCACTGATGCATGCACTAATGTCACTTTAAAAGGTTAATTGATGTAATCCTAATTTCTTTTTAACCTCATTTCATGTTTTTTGTTAATAGAAAAGGAGGAAATTTCGAATGAACTCATTTCTAACTTCTAAATTGTAGCATATATGCCACGGTGGCTCTTATATTGAACGTAAAACACATAAACAAATTCATCCCGGTGAACTTCCCAGGGCGGCGCCTCGCCGCACTCTCTTGTGAGGTCTCCATCGTTAACTGGAGGATAATTAGGCTCTCTGCTCCGTGATGTGGTGTTCTTTGAAAGCACCTGTGAGAAGCTGCGCACCACCCGTTGCTCCTCAGTGGGTGCTGCCACATCTGCCTCCGTCCGATTAGTGAAGGAAGTGTGTGTGTGTGTGTGTTGGGGTGTGCGTGTTGTGTGTGCTCGAGCCTGGTGGGCATCAGTCCGATCACATCCGCTTATTTTGCTTATTTGGCAATAAATGGGTTGTTTTCCCTCCTCCTGCAGAAATCCGCCCCTCAGCCTCCACAGGGAATTATGGCATTTCCATTTTATTGACGTTTGGCTGCGAGTTCATATACATTTCTTATTCTACTCTCCGGACTTCAAACAGAATGAAAAAGACCCATTATGCAAATTCCGCCCTGTTCTCTTAAACGAAGCGCATCCATCCCACATTTATTCTTTACAAAGTGTTCCTCGCTGGTTCCAGACACGTTTCCCCAGTACACACCGTTCACTGGCACGTCTGCAACATTCTGCCGTCAACTCACGATTCTCTATACTCTCATTAAGGCCTATGATAATTAAAAGTCCATAATCACCATGGTGTCAGAGGCACTTTTCATCATAGAATGAGTGAGACATACTTACTCAGTCACTCACTCGTTAATTAATTGGTTTAATTATTTGCCATAACAGCACAGTTAGGAGACTTTTTTTTTTTTACAGCTTGCAATAGCTCTTAGCATTATATGGTATGTAATTAAAATGTCTAAATAGCATTTTTGAATCATTGTATATATATTTTTTTGAATTTACATTCTGTAGGCGATGCAAATAGAAAAGCTCTGGCTAGCTGTTCGGAAGGTCCATGTTAATTAGATGAGTTATAATGTTACATTCAAAGAGGCAAGGATGCTCACTGTTTAGTGTCACTGAGTAAAACACCGACACAAGGTTCCCATGTCCAAGCGAAATAATCTCATTGAATGCATTGCTCTAGCCCTTTCTTTTATCCCGCCGTTAATTACCAGAGCTATAGAGGGCGAGTGTAAAGTACATTCAATTTTAAATGTTAAACAAATTTCAAACGACCCAAATTAGTTGGTTATTGAGGTCAAGGTTTACGCCAGTTATAAGGCTCTGGGCCTGGAAGTCCTTGTGACATAAATATTTATAATGCACACGCCACAGGTCCAAGGTTTTGGTCCACCCTCAAAAATAGAAATTGTTTGCTCTTTCAAAACATTACAAATACTTTAAGCAAATGTAAGTGTTATGTACATTTAAGTGAGTAAGTTAAGATTCTGTACAAGTCAAAATCTTCAAAATCACCGCAACCATAGATTCCCTGCATCCTTTCCAGTGATTTTTGGAATCAAGCGAGTGATATATACAGATTGGGTCCTAGTGAATCAAACGAAGAATTTTAATGATGCATATTTTAAAGCACTCTGGATAAGAGCATCTGCCAAATGCTGTCCTTTTCAAGCTGCTAACTCAACTTCAGTGCAATGAAGACACACCTGATATGTCCGACATGACATACTGGTTTACTACCAATTCTAAAGTTATAGTTTTAAACATTCCTTATGCTTTCTGCTATAAAATTTTGAATAGGCGGGCGCTTTGCTTGTATGTATGAGTGTATGTGTGTGACAGAGATGAACAATGAGTTCTTGAGTCACTCATATTTTGCTCAAGGTCTGGCTTACATCAGGCACCAAGGCCTCCTGTTAAAGAGCTGAGACGTATCACGTTACGCTCGGTGGTAGCGGACGCCGTCAGGACGCTCGGGAGGGTGTGGGACTCGGACCCCCAGCGTGAAACCCAACTCCACCCAGGGGACGGGTCCTGAATTCATTAAAGGGCCAACGCTGCCCCCTGACCCCAGAGACCTCTGTGTTCTGTAATGTCGAACAGGTCCAAAGCCTTCAGCGGGGCGGATGGTTCTGATCAGCTCTTCCCGGGCACTTCCACCCTCCGAATAATCAAGCTTTGTTCAGCCCGAGGAACGCACATCCGGAAAAAAAAAGACGCCGATCGATGCTCCAGTCTGAGATCCACTGCCTGCTTAATAAGCCCCGGTCTTCAGGAGGAGAAGAAGATCTGCCGGACTTTTATGTCTCGCATGCAGCTCAATAAATAGACATTTGGAGGCAGGCCGCTTGTGTGTTTAAGTGCGGCGCGAGTTTTTTCCCTCTCCCCTTTACACCTCTCAGGGCCGCAGGGAACCGGGCCGTTTCCACGCTCCGATTGTGCATTCACCTCAGGGAGCCAGGCAGAGCTAATACAAAAGACACTCGGAATTTAAATGGGATCATGTGCTCTTTTATGCCCATTGATTTCTCGGGCCGCACTTTGATAAGGATGACGGTGAATAATTGAGGAGTTCTGTTCGGCATGACCGAAAGTTTCTTTTAAAGTTTCCCCCCCCCCCACGTGTCTGCAGACAGAAGAACGGCTTAAATGCAACTTTTTGCATTTACCGTCTCCATTAACTTCTAATAAGAACACGAGGCAGGCTTTAGCACGCTTCTCTTTTGTGTACTTCCGAAATAATAGCATTTACCGAAGGTTGCCTCTCATTTTATAAATGTTTGATAAGGTTCGAATAGAACAGGAGATCAGACTCGCTCATAAACGATTGCGTTTGCAGGAAACAATAAAACACTTTCATAACCCTTACTGGCGTTTACAATACCTGCGGCGCGTCGGGCTTTTTGTAAACACAAATGAACTAAATGTCCTTGGGCTTTTCATTTGATCCAATGATTCTTTCAGCTTGGGGAGCCTCCAAGCGGCACCTTTCACTTTCAATTAAGGTTAACCAGTGTCTCAGGAATAAAAAAAAAAAAATGCTCCACTCGAATTCCTCGCTGTGTTCCACCAACACTGCAATGTACAAAACGAGCCATTGTGCTCGTAATGAGGCATGCCGTCCACATCCTTGCCGCCATGTGCAACGCAGAGCGTGAATAGGGCCCCGCGTGAATAGGTGAATGCAGGTGAACTTGCGCGATTTGATGGAGGAACCATGACCCCCCGGGCGTATGGAACCGTGCGTATGGCGACGCCGCGATGTATGGCCCATTACACATACCAGATCGGCTGCCTGGAGATGCACAACTTTGCTCTGTACTACCTTTCACTTCTCCGTACTGTGAAGGGCCACGTAGGTGGGTTTCCTCGAAGCACGTCAATCACGCCACGATATCATGGGCTGGAAACTCACACCATTTTCCTGATGCTGCCTGCGGCTCGCTTGGTCATGAAACTTCCCTTGGTCACGAGCCCATCCTGGGACACTGGGCGCCGCCCACGCCAGAGCGCACACACAATTTATTCACACCTACGGTGCCAATCTCAAGTTTTCAAATTTACCCAGTGAAAGTGAAGTGATTGTCATTGTGAAACACTGCAGCACAGCACACGGTGACACAACGAAACGTGTCCTCTGCCTTTAACCATCACTCTTGGTGAGCAGTGGGCAGCCATTCAGGCGCCCGGGGAGCAGTGTGTGGGGACGGTGCTTTGCTCAGTGGCACCTCAGTGGCACCTTGGCGGTGCAGGATCCAATTATGGGTCTGCTGCCTCATCCGCTTGGCCTTTGGAGAAACCGGAGAGCCCGGGGGAAACCCATGCCAATATAGGGAGAGCGTGTAAACTTCACAACAGTGAAGGTGTGAGGCCATGTCGCTAATCGCGATGCCACTTGGTGCACCTCTCGGATTTTTTCGGCAATCTAGCATCTGATAAAATTTGCCCTTATGATCACATTTAACCCTGTAACCCTCAACAATCAGCACCACAGACAGCGCTCATCATTATTCATTAACCAAGTTATTAATGAAACGATCTGGAAGACGTAGGATGGTTGGTTTTAAGAATTGATGTCATTGACGCCATTATAGTATCATATAGTATGATATATTATACAGTATCATTTAGACAATTACTTCCATACACAGAATTATATTTTAATGAACCATTTGATTTGGGAATACGATCCAAGGAATACGATCCGATAATTAAGCCATTCTTTGGATTTTGATGCCATTTGCAAATACACTTAATAGCACGGCACTGAAATATTAATATTCTGTGTGGTTCTGTCATTATGCAATTAAGAGGGATTCCTCGTCTAAACACAATTAATTGCATGCTCCTTGTTAACTTAAAGAGAAAAATTAGATAGATGTGAACAAACATTGAAGCAAGTCGGTGATTTAGGTCAACTAATGAGAACGGGGCGTCCCACTTCACTCCTCCAACTGGGATTAGGATCATTTGCATCTATGCAAATAACGCCTCGGTTAATTACGTAACCTTGTGTTCATTAATAATTAACCGCATTGCTTTTGTGGACAGTGTGCCAATGCTGCCGCGCACGTAGACAATCGTGCTTCATTCTTGTGCAGCTCTGCCGTATGTAGGCAGGAGGTAAAGTCCATCATTGCCGGTGTGCAGATGCTGCTGAAGCCTGACACCAGTGGTAGAGAGTAGGAGTGGAAACACGCACAGTCGTGTTAACAAGGATCCTCGTGGGGCCGAGGTCACAGCAGCTGCTTTTACAGCGCCCTACGGCCAGGAACCTTCTGGAACTGAATATAGCGAAGGAATCATCCCTGCAGAGGCGCTCGCGGTGACCAGGGCACCTATAAAGCGTCACATGATATCAAACATCTTACTTGACAAATGTGAAAGAGGAAATGATGTCTTCATTAATAGATCTCAGAGGGCATGGATAGTACTGGAGAGTGTGGTAACTGTGGCTGAAAGGAGAACGTGGACAATGAATGATCTGAGAAGCCCCTTTGGCCACAGCCTCCTTCCATCTGCCGTAAGACTCTACAACTCCGGCCTCAGACACACACCGACAAAATAACCTGTGCAGAACCTTCTGCTGGTTTGCAGGTGTGGAGGACTATGTGAACAGTCTATGTGCAATCATGTGCATCGCTCTCACCTTGCACCAAATATTATGTGCAAAATTGTATACTGGTATGCTGTCCTCTATATCACGCTAAATTACCCAATTACTGTAATATTTATTGTTATTGCTTCTATTCATATAATGGTTGTTTTCTTTCCACTGATCTTCATTTATTTTGATTTAACTTACTTTATGTGGAGTTTTATTCAGACTTTTTACTATTGTAATTATCTTACTCGCTGTTCTGCAGTCTTGTGTCTCTTTGTGTCTGGGTGATGAGGCAGTCACCACACATTATTCCTCTAGGATAAATAAAGTGGTTCTGATTCTGATTCTGGCTGTTCCTTTTAAAGTTTACTTTATGGGAGTTTTCTTTATATGTAAAGTTGAGGGTCAATAAATTCCAATTAATTCATTATGGGTACATACTAAAGTCACATTGTCATCTACATATGTAAAAAAAATCTAGGAATTTTATCTGAAATCCTTGGCAGATCCATTTTTCTCCAAACTATTACATTTTTCTTGTCTTGCTTGTATGCAAGATTCACTGAAATTCCATATCTGCTCATACATCATTCCATCTCTGTTCATAGTGTCATACTGTCGCACTTTTTTTCTGCTCAACTTTTTGTCAAAATCAACGATTCTCACTGTTTATTTCCTTTCCACTCTTGACTCCCGTGACCCTGTGATATTCTCTACATTTATTCATGATGCGTTGTGTGATATTCAAATGACTCGCATTCTTTCTCTGTAATTAATTTAGAAAATTACAGATGTCTGTTTCACACTGGGGAAGGGAAAAAAAAAGGAATTTAGGTTCCACGTTCAAAGTCGCACATGATTTATCCCGTGGAGTGAATATTTTTACACATCACCCACACAGTGACTGTTTTAATGTGACTCAACTCAATGCTCCCAAACTTTTTTTTGTCGTTCAGTTCTCGTGCCCTGGAATGGTGCAAAGATGCCGAAGCAACGCATTAAAAGTTCATTCGACAGAGCGAGTGGCCCGTGTGTGCACTGTGCTTAATGTTTTGTGAACTGGAGATAATGTCTTGGACCATTCAGCTTCAAACAGCCCAGTGGCTGCTGGAGATCGTAATTTCATTTCAGACATTAAATATGCTGCACACATGTCTCTTCCACAAAGCAATTATCTGTAATTAAACTGGCTACAAAGTCCTGAAATCAACACAAAATGCCATAATGAATTGTTTTTTTCCAACCGCTGACATTTAAATGGTTCCTCCCTCTGTTTCCAGCTGCATAATAAGTTGCAGTTTGTCATTTTCTTTCTTTACAAGTCACTCCAAAACCCAAAACCCGCAATTTCTTTGTTACAGGAATTGTGTGAAGTCTTTTCATTTTTTTTACCTTTTACCTTTATGAAGAAAAATGTGGTATCTTTTCTTCCTGTGTGGTGTTTAATAGTTTCCCAAGTCACATTTCAACTGCATTATCATTTACACCAAAAGGCTAAGGATGCAATTCACGTTAATTGTCTTTTATTACAACTGCCACTTTATTTGACCCACCCCATTGCATGCTGGGCACCTCCTACCTCACAGTGCACAGTGAAAGAATTCAAACCAGGAGAGCTGGGAGGGAGCCCACCAAACTACCCAAACCACTCTACTCCCCCCAGCTCCAGAATAAATATAAAAGGTGCCCGAGCAGCTCGTGCAGAATGCTGTTCAGAAGTATAACAAACGTCTCTCCCTCTGCAGGTGTTGCTGACACTGATCTTTTTCATTTTTTATATCTTGTACCCCCGGCCCCTCCCTGGTGGAACGGTGCACCACCAGGCACCAGACGGAATTTTTTTGTGAAGTGTTGTTTGCCGGTTCCTCGCGTAATCACAACAAATCATAAAGCGCCTGCCATAGTGCGTCTGACAGAAGAGTGCTCCCTAATTAAACATGTGGAACACATGTTAATTTAATGTAACAAAAATGTTGATTTTTTTTTTTTTTTACGCGGCTGGCTCTGAAATATTAATAGAGCCGACGTGCATTTCAGGCCGCATCAAAGCGCGGCGTGGTATGCTAATGCGATGTGTGCTGCCTTTCCCCTAACAAGCCGGACTGGCACGGCCTTTTAGGGCAGGCCTGCGAGGCTTTAACCTGTTCAAACGTGGTCCTAGACCCCATAACGAGATCCTAATGGCCCAAGAGAAGGTCTGTTTATATCATAATAATGCAGCCGGCATCGAGACTCCAGAGAGGGCCTGTGAAGCCACGAAACATCAGTTGCCATTCTCACAAGCGGCTTAATGTAAAATTACAAAGCAAATGCATGCATGAGGGTGTGTTTTTCATCGTTTATTACTCATAAAAAAAAAAACATTTTACTTCGGTATAATTTATGGCTTCATCATCGCATATAAACATAATCTATTTTTTTAATGCAAGAATCGGGGTGGCATCATTTTTTAGTGATAACTTGCTTCATTATTTCAAGAGTAACATTTCGGCTTTAAACAGAATTACTCTTGCAAATTATAACCATGATTTTAAGGAGTCACTTTAGAAACATTTATTGTAAGTGTAAAATAATCAGGGATGTGTATTTTGTTGTATATGGTTAATTTATGTCCGTGTGTATATTTAAATAAAAAAAAAAATATTTTAGATGAGATGCATGCTCGGAATGGACCTCAGACGTGTGGATCCGTCACGAGCGCGACGCACGACGCAGGTACAACCAGCCGCGGCGAGCTGCAGTTCCACATGCCGCCGTGTGGGGGCGTCTGAGCCCCGCACAAGCGATCCTCGGCGCGGCCATTCGTCGCGCCACCGTCACACGCAGCGCTTCGTCTTATCAAGATGCTAAAACATGTTAATAAACAGAGGGCGACGTACTGGGCAAAGGGAAGGAAATTGACGTTATAAAAAAATGGCACGACGACCTGCACACATTGTGAAGTAAAATTAAACGCAAAAAGTATACGAATTAAAAATAATTTGGTGTGTCGGCGTCACGTTGGCGAAGGAAACGGGAAGAATCGTGAAATTCTCTGCGCCGCGGGCTTGTTGAGTGCCAGGGTGAGAAGGGGGCTTTTTCAATCTCGTCTTTACTTGGTTTTATTTAAAAACCGGTCGTTTTTCTAGCTGAGGGACGGCACGGCTGAAAGGCAACTTGAGCCCAAAGCGGAGGTCAGGGTCAACGTGCTCTTCACCGCCGTCCCCGTCCCGCCGTTTTCCACCGAGAGGCCTTCAGAAATCACTTTTATTGAACGGAAAAGATAAAAGCAAAAAGTTCCACGCGTATACGTGTGGGGATTCTAAGGTGCACGAAAACGTGTTGCTTCGTTGCCTTGAATCCAGTGAATCAGACTGAAGATGATGATGATGATGATGATGACGACGACGATGATTTTCTCAGGAACAAAGGGGAATGAGAAAATGGCAAAATGAAAGAGAGTCAAGAGGCAGCGGCGCAGATGTGATGGGCTGTTGTGGAAGGAAGAGTCCCGGTGTCTCTCTCTTTCTCTCTCTCTCTCTCTCTCTAACTCCCTCTCTCTCTCTCTCTCCCACTCTTCAGCCCTGTGTGACTTCAGCATTTCCTTCTGCGTCTCCCCTCTCATTGTAAGTACTTCGTGCTCTTATCAATAATACTCATTATTACGTGGAATTGATTTTTTTTCTTCTTTTTGGGCGTATTATATTAATGTATGTATATATATATTTGTAATAAACGGCGGACCGATCACGTTCCTCTTTCGTGGGATGCGGGACTGTCAGGTTTCAAGGTGCGACTTGGAATAAAATAAAGAGCTGCGAGCTCGTTTGGGAAATTCGCCGGACGGGCTTTTTGATGTATGTATATATATATATATATATAAAATTTTAAATCGCAAATAGAAATCGCGGCTCCGTCTCCGCAGTTTTTTTTTGTTGTCGTTTTGTTTTTATTAAACTTTTCTTTTCGCGTAACTTGTGATCGATTTTTACCTGGAGCTGCATCACAGAACGCCGATTTTATTCATTTTTTTTTAGTCCATGACGAGCGCAGGTGAATAGAGTAATAATAATAAAAAAAGAGAAAGAATCTGTGCTGGAATGCGACCGTCACCTTCTGTCGCGTTTTTGATCGCCCCGTTTCGTCCTTTTGTCATATTAAAAAAAAAATTCTTGGCATTTTTCTTTAAATAGTTTCGGACCAGATTCGAGCTGATTCGCTTCGGCGGCGTTTATTCCGATATTCGCGTCGCGGTTTGCAGTTTCGGGACTTTTATTTCGTCGCCCGGCTGACGGGCTTTTCGTGTTTATTCGGTAACTTTGTTGTATTTTACTTTATTTCATATATGTATATATACGTGTGTGTGTGTGTGTGTTTGTGTGTAATATGTAGAAGAACCGTGAGAGTAGGGAATCGATCAGTCGAGTCCGGTTCGGCTCGGTCCGACTCCCGAAGCACCGTTCATTCTGGAAGAATCCAGAGCGCGTCCCCCCTTCTTCTCCTCATCCTTCCCCGCGTCGCAACTTTTTTTTTTCCGTGGCTGGAACGGTCCTTCTCTCCCCGAATCCGCGGACATTTTCCCGGCATGCACCGGCGCAGTCTCGACATTTACATGTTTTACGCCACTCGGATAAAGGACGTCTTAAAAAAAAAAAAAAGAAAAAAAAAAAAAGAAAAGAAAAGCTGCCCCTCCTCCGTGTCCTCTCCCTCCCTCCCTCCCTCCCTCCCTCCCTCTCTCCTTTTCCTCTCCTTCTCTCTCGCATCTCCGGCGTGGGAGGGGGGAGCCACTCACTTTCTGATGTTGCACGACGGGAAGCGCGACATGGCCGCAGTACCGCGCTGATCGCCGAGACCGACAGACAGCGGGAGCCGCGACGTCACACCGCGGGACGGACAGAGAGAGAGAGAGAGAGAGAGAGAGAGAGAGAGAGAGAGAGAAAGAGACGACAGGCGAACTTCACACCGACCACGGAGATTCTCTCTCTCCGGTCAGGGGGACAGCGACCCCGCCCCGTCCGGCCCGTCATTACCCCGCTCATTAGTATTATTATTAGTATTATTACCGCGCCTCGCGGCGGACAGCAGCGCCCCCGTCTCCACTTCGCTCCAGGTAAAACTCGCTCCTTTCTTTCTCCCTCTCTCCCACCCCGGGAACCTGTTGTGTTCGCGTCTTGTCGGGTTTTTTCTTTCCGCGTCTCTCTCTCTCTCTCTCTCTCCGTTTTTTAAACGCCGCGATCGGTGCGCGTCGCCGCACGTGCGCGTCGTCGCGGGTTTTTATTCCTTTACCGCGCGCGCGCGTGTGTGTGTGTGTGGTTGTCACCGTGATTATCGGACGTCGCGTGTGGTGACAGTCGTGGGGTTTTCTTTTTTTTTAAATTTTATTTTCGCCCCGACCTGGCAACCGTCGCAAAGTTTTACTTTTATTTTCTGTCCGTCCTTTGGCGGCGCCCCGAAAGCGCCGGGGGTGACGCCGCCGCGGGGCCGAGGCCGACACCGCTGGCCGGGACAGGGCTCCCCTTCACGGGCACCGTCCGGACCCGCGACCCGGGGTGGGGGGGAGACGCAGTTTCACTTCTGTCCACACAGGGGTACTCTTCAGCGGCCGGGACGGGGAGGGGGCTCCCCACTTCCACTTCTTCCAGCTCCGCGCACCCCGTCACCGGCGGAGAGGCCCGGGAACAAAGTTTCACCAAAATATATATACATACATGTTTTATTATTTAAAAAAAATCCGCGCAATATGGCAACATAAGCCGCGAAAATCGAGTTTTATTTCCCGTGCGTGGGACCTGCCCGACTCGACATCTCGCTGGAGGTCAGGGGAATTGACCTCGGAAGAATGCGCGCACACACACACACACACACACACACACACACACACACACACACACACACACACACACACACACACAGATACAATTAACCCGACGACACGACGCGCAGCCCGTGGATCCGTCATCGCGGCTACAGACGTTTTATTTATAAGGCTGCGTTTTTTTTTATTTCTTATTCTCACGTGCATTTTATTAATGTATAATAATACCGTGGGAAGGGTCCGCCGTTATACCGTGGGAAGGGTCCGCAGTAAAAGGTGTCGGCCTGTGCGCGCCAGATAGCCCGTCGGGTCGCGGGTGTTTCCTCGATATTTGGCGCCACTCGCGCGCGCAGATAACGCGTCCGTGCCCCTGCTGCGTGGGCGCTGATAACAAATGTATATATATATATATATATATAATATGAAATATATAGATATAATATTAAAAACTTTGAATGCACTCCCCGCGGCGCATTACAAACTCATTTTTTAATTATCATCATCGTTATTATTATTATTTTACATATCATAACGTGCACAGCAAATATTGAAGAGCCCCGTGTCGCTGGAAGGCACCACTTTCTCTCCGAAACTCTTTAACAAAAGCTTTGTTGTTCCGTCGGAGAAGAAGGGGGGGGGGGGGGGGTCGCAATCGGACACCTTAATTAAACCGAGCTTAACTTTTTATTTTTTTATTTTTTCTAATGCCCCCCCCCACCCCCTCCCCCTCCGCTGGAAATAAATATCGCGCCGGCGTGTAAGAATAAACCGGTGTCTAATAATACACTCTTGTCTGAATTGATGAAGGGGTGGGGGGGTGGGGGGGGGGGGTTACGGGGGTACGCTGTCTGAAAAAAACAGCCCCCACCCCACCCCGTTGGTCTCTGTTGGGGACAGAAGCTGATCCCCGCCCTGGCATTCGTGTTTAGCGCAGTTGCTGTTAGCTGCGAGTGGAAGTGCCCTCATAAGGTAAGGCGGGCACCGGAGCCCGGGCGGCGCATGTATAATTAGACCTGCCCGTTCAGCACGTCCGTCCGCGGCGCGTTTAAACCTTATTATTTCATATTACCTCACATGTGGAAATACGCACCTTTTTTAAAAAAAAAAATTCTACCGCGCCTCCGGTTTTTTTTTTAATTTATACCAAGCAATCAAAACTCATTTTTAATTCACAGCCTATATATTCAGTTTATATATATTTATATTTCTGGATGTCGCGTATGGAAAAATTGCATTTCAGCCCGCACCAGAACAACATCTATTTTTTTCATTGTTCAGATTTAGTTCAAGGCCAGCGTTAAATTCCCGTTATAATAATAATAAAAAAAACGCCGCCGCCGCTTTTTAAAAAAAAAAAATTTGCAGGAATTACGAGTGTGTGTGTGTGTGTGTGTGTGTGTGTGCAGGTGGATTTGATCGGGAGTGAAAGCGCGCCGATCCGGAGGAGTGGATCGTGGTGCCGGTAAGTTCCGACCGCTTCTCTTTTCTACTCTCTTCTTTTCTTTTTATTTTCTGACCCCCGCGTAAATGACCCCCCCCCCCCCCGCGAGAAAAAAACGCCAAAACTTTAATCACGTGAGTCTTAGTTTTAAAATAACCACAGGTCACCCCCCCCCACCACCACCTCTGTTACCCACCCATCACCTGCAATATCACAGCTGTGACTGTAATTCTGCCGCCTGTCATTATCTGGATGCTCTGGCAGGGGGTGGTGGTCCAGATTTCTCGCAGGGATTTTTTTAATTTTTTTTTTGGTGCCAGGCGTGCCTGCCGGGGCCGCCACTCCTGTGCCGCGAGCTGTGTGCGTGGCGTCCTGCCGCGGGACGACGGGTCCCGGAGCAGCACGTGTAGGGTGCGTCCCGGCCCGGGGTTCGGGATGGGGACCTTTCGTCAGGAGGGCTGCGACAGGCTGCTCCGTTCGCGCCTCTGAAATGAATTTGCTGCATTTAAGGAAGACGTTGTTCTGATAAACGTGTTTATAGTGCGTGTGAGCTGCGAAATATCTCGCCGGGTCTGAAAGTCTGTGGTTTGTGCGGCAGAATGGTGCATTTTAGAAGGTGACCAGCCATCACGGGGGGAACGAGCGTCCGGAATCCAGCTCGGAGAGGCCTTCCGTTGTAAAATGGTGGCGGCCAAAGTCAGAGTGTGGCACTTCGGTCTGACTGTGTGTGTGTGTGTGTGTGTGTGTGTGTGTGTGCGCCACGCCGGCGGACCACTAATGATAAACAACGCGAGCGAGGTAAACAACAGCAGGTCTGGTAAAGGTAAGGAGAGCGAGGCAGCCGAGTGGGAGGAATGAGGCGGCTAATAAACGCGGCAGCACATGTTGTGACATCTGTCTTTATAAGTGTTAGCTAATTTGCCGCGGAATATCTCGACAATGATCAAAACCGACGGCAACATGTTTATTAGCCCCCCCTTCCCTCCTCTTCCCTCTTCCTCCTTTTGTGGGGAATTTTCTCCGGGATCCCACGCATGCATTATGGAGGAGCCTCCGTCGTTGCGGTGATTAAAAAGTACCTGCGCCGCGGCCTCCCCGGGAAAATGGCCCGGTGTGGAGATGAAAGGCGCCAGGGCATTGTGGGACTTTTCCCGGTGGCCGTCGTACAGGGTGGCAGCGGTCCTCTTTGACCTCGTGCCTGCCTCGTATTCGCAGCCACGCCGTAAGGGGGCAGGATAGCTGGACCTTTAACATCAGTCCTCAGCATTTCTTTCAACGCCGTGAGTAGAAATTAGCCAGCCTGTACTTATCTGCGGCGCATCTGCGGCCCAAATTGCAGGGAAGGGGATAAAAAACCGAAGCAGGATCGGCAACGCGTGCCAGCTTGTGGCGTAAGCGGACAGTTTGGCGTGCGCTTTGACCGCAGTCCCGGCTGCGCGAGGCCTTTACCACGGCCTCGCGTCCAGATCTCTCCCGGCCTGAGGATGGGGACGTCGAGCGGCGCTCTTCGGTTCCCGTGGGATCTTTTGTGAGTGAAGAGGGCACCTCCGTCCCGGCTTGGAGTGGGGCGCCCCCTGTCCAGGGGCAGTGGTGGCCTAGCGGTTAAGGAAGCGGCCCCATAATCAGAAGGTTGCTGGTTCGAATCCCGGTCCGCCATGGTGCCGCTGAGGTGCCACTGAGCAAAGCACCGTCCCCACACACTGCTCCCCGGGCGCCTGTCATGGCTGCCCACTGCTCACCAAGGGTGATGGGTTAAATGCAGAGGACAAATTTCACTGTGTGCACCGTGTGCACTGTGTGCTGTGCTGCTGTGTGTCACATGTGACAATCACTTCACTTTATTTATCTCCTGAAAGCGGGAGGTTATCAACCGCATTGGCGCGAAGACGAGGGGAAAAAAACCAGCCGGAGACATAGCCCACGCTCCCCGGCTCTTTAAAGCACACATAAATATGTAGAATTAATTGGGGGGGCTGGGGGGACCCCGTCTCTGACTTCTGCTGGGGGGTACGTAATCAGCGAAATCAGGTATGGGGGGGCTGCGGCGCGGCTCATTGTATTTTTTTTTTTTTTTTTTTTGGGTGGTGGGGAGGGTTTCGAATCTTTGCGCCGCTACTGATGATGCCGGCGGCCATTTCCATATCAAAGTGGGCCGCTGTGCTGGCTGGCGGTAATTAAAAAGCGTGGCGCGGCCGCGTCTTCCTCCTTCTGTCCCCCCCCCCCGCCCCTCGGGCACCCACACTCGCCCGCCGGAGGCCTGCCGGGACGGCGGGCCGCGCGCTTCTCCAAATACACTTATAATTTTGTACAAATGTTTATGCCATGCCGTGCTCTTTTGCGGAGAGGCTGTCCCTCGGCCAAAACCATTTCAAGACGGGCTTCGGGGTTTTTTTTTTTTGTTGTGTGTGTGCGTGTGTGTGTGTGTGTGTTCTTCCTCCTTTCTTCCTCCTCGCCTCGCTCGTGGCCCCCTCCCTCCACACAGGCGGGCGGAGAAGACTCTCGTCAGGCGGACGCTCACGTCGCCGGGTGGGCCTTGCGATATTTACACGTTATTACCTGTCGTGGCGTCGCGCTTTTCTGCCTCATCCGGCAGGAATGTAAATCCGTAACGTAAATTGTTTGCGATATTTTTAGGGGGCGCGGGAACTTGTGAAATCACAGTTTTTGGGTTGCGGACACCAAGGGCCACCTGGGGGCGGGGACTCTGCCAGAGGTGACACCGCTAGCGGCGTTAACCTCTGCCCCGCGAAGCAAGTCGCGTGGTGCAGCTAACAGGATCAGGGAAAAGACGGTGACACATTTTGTGCAAATGAAAGCATTGAAAAGTAAAAGTTTACCGTACCGCCTACTCATTTCCATGTTGAATGACAAACACAAGGTGCAGTGCTACGAAATCATCTCCATGATATGATGAAGTAAACAGCAAAAATCTCAACAAACCACGAATCTTCCATGTTTGAGGCTTTTAAAAGCCTGTAATGACAGCATTTGACATTCTTGGCCTCTTTCAACCATCTGGCGTTAGACCATGGGGATGGTTCTCCACCAGTCCTGAAGGAGTGCCTACGTTGATGAGCATTCCTATTTAATGAGCATCTCCCGAAGCTGCTCATGATGCTGACAGCAGTGTCTTCTGTTAAAAAGAATATTTTACATTTACGGCACTTATCCAGAGCGACTTACAATCAGTAGTTACAGGGACATTCCCCCCCCGGAGCAATTTAGGGTTAAGTGTCTTGCTCAGGGACACAATGGTAGTAAGTGGGATTTGAACCTGGGTCTTCTGGTTCATAGGCGAGTGTGTTACCCACTAGACTAGTACCACACGTATCCATTTCCTTGACTAGATTCTAAAAAATGGATCCTTCCTCGCAGCCTTCTTGGTTTGATGTTGACATGGTTAGATGTCGGAAGCCCCAAATTCACCTCTGGTGCCACGCCTGCAGGTGCAGCACCAGCCAATCGCGGCGCTCGCCTGAGATCCGATATTAGCCAGTCAGCGCGGGGCCGACAGCCAGCTCAGTCTGACGCGAGACGCGAAATCTGCTGCGTCGCTGCGAGTGAGCCGGCCAATCTGGAGGCTGGACTGGGAAGCCCTTGGCTGACATGGCTTGTCACTGTGTATGTACTCTCTGTGTGTGTGTGTGTGTGTGTGTGTGTTTGCATACACATTCCCCCGGCTCGATCGTCTCCATTCATTGCAAAGCTGTCACCATAAGACAGATCACAAACTTTATTGTGTCTAGAAGTGACTCGCGGGGTCACTAATTGATCTGATGTGATTGGACACCCTGATTTACTGAGCAGTGGAGGAAGTCTGAATTAGCATGCAGCCTTGCGTCCCTCTGCGTCCCTTTTTAATTCTTCCCCACTGCCTACCGCCAGCTTGTAGGGGCGGCGGTGGCCTAGAGAGTAAAGGAAGCCGGACTCATAATTAGAAGGTCCCGGGTTCACGTCCTGAAAAACCCCAGGTGCCACTGGGGTCCCCTTGATCAAGGTACCGTACCCACACGCTGCTCCATTTACACTCACAGAGACTTACAACCAGTATATACAGGGACAGTCCCCCCCTGGAGACACTCGGGGTTAAGTGTCCTGCTCAGGGACACAATGGTAGTAAGTGGGGTTTGAGCCTGGGGCTTTGTGGTCTTCTTGTTCATACGCCCACTAGGCCACTACCACCCTCCCACACAGCACAGGACACATTTTGTTATGTCACTGTGTGCTGTGCTGTGCAGTGCATGTCACAATGACAAAAAACTTCACTTAACACAGTGGGATTCACATGGGGAACATTAATAAATAATTTTTTAAAAATTCATAACTCAATGCTCGCCTTATATTGTTGACATGATATTGTTGATATGAAAGCGAGGAAGAAGAGGAGGGGAAACCTAATTTAAATACATAATTAGAGTCCTACCTTGGCCTCGGCGTGAGTGAATATCGGAGCATGTGACATCGGCTCCCATTTGGAAAAGTGGGAGGGGACCCCTGAAACAGCATGGGAAATTATATGGAAAAGTTGGGGGGACTGGTGCATTAAAGCTAAAATCAGATTACTCCAATTTAGTTTTTTTTTTTTTCTTGGTGCGTGTGGAAAGTCGGGACGCTGAACGCCAAGAACAAATTAAAGTGACAAAAGGCGGCAGGGGCCGGAGGGAGGTGGCGGGGCGGTGGAGGACACGGAATGTTGCGGCTGCTGCGTAGGTCTGACAGCAGTTAAGACCGACATATTTCTCCGCTTCCAAAACCTGCCCCTTTGTTTCCTGGTTTCATGATTATTTACACCGACGCGGAGTTTTTACAGGGTGCTCCGACTTTAGCCTGCGTCATGAGAAAATGGCTTCAGCAGACGCCGCGACCGCAAGCTATCGCTCTCTCTCTCTCTCTCTCTCTCTCTCTCCCCCTTGCTCGCCCGCTCTTTATTTCTCTTTCCCCCCTCTGTCTCTCTTTCAGCAGAGGGAATAAAAGTCGTACAGGAGACTCTAAATACCTGCCAGCCGATGTGTGTTTGTCGTTTGGTCGCATTCCAACAGCACTTGACTCTCTGTAGAGATGGAGATGACTGTGGCTGAAGTGTGTGTGTGTGTGTGTGTGTGTGTGTGTGTGTGTGCAACCAGGTTCCTGACCATGGCTGTGTTATGCCCAGACGTACTGCATTGTACATTTTAGAATGCCATGTGGGAAAAATAGGCCCTGAAATACAACCCCATGGGACCGTAAAAACGTCCAATTTTTTTTACTAATCCTAGTTTCGGTTTGCGGGTTGAGTCTGTTGGTTGGCCTGTTGTGTTCACGACGCTCTGCATGTTAATCAATAATGGATTTTTTTGCCATTTGTTGGATTTTTGCACCGACTTTAATAGGACCATTGTCTCCACCATTTCAGCCGGGTGTCACATGATCACCGAGCTTTCCTCCGCTACGTTTTGCCAGCACATAATAACCACACCGCAGTATAAACACCGCATTGGAAAATATGAACATCTGACTTCGGCCGAAGTGGAAAACAAATCAGAATTAAATTATAACTCATCAGGTTTTTTTTTTTTTCTTCTTCTTCTCTGTGTTTGAGAGAAAAAAGCTTTATAAACGTCTAAAAAAATTGTCACAGTTTACAGAAGTGAAAATAGTCCTGATGTAAGCCGCCACTGAACTCAGTGACTCTATTCAATAAATTGGTTTTATTTCGTATTAAATTGTTGTAAAGCTTTCTTAGACATATTTCATAGACGATTTTTTTTTCTTCGCTCGGTGGGATGGATGGATGGAGAAAAAGTGCTGAAATGGTGGAGAAATCTTGCGGATTTGCCTCCCATGTATTACCCATCATCTGACAATCATAAAGGGTACCAAAACTGGCACACACTCCACGCCCACACACACACACACACACACACACACTCAGAGAGCAGGCTGGGCTGTAAGTGTACAGTAACATAATAAACTGCTATGAGAGCAGCGGCGCGGGAGGGGCGGAGCGGGTCTGGCACGGCTACAGAATCACCAGCGCTTTTCCACTGAGTAGGACAGATCTGCAGCGCGCACACACACACACACACACACACACACACTTTATCCTGCACGCTTGCACATAACCACATAACACACACACACACACACTCAAAAACAACACACACGAACGCGGAGCACACGTGCGGCCCTCAGCCAGCACAGAAGAGGACCTGGAATGATGAGAGAGTAAAAGCGGAGGCCCGGAGGCTTCAGCAGGCAAATGACAGGTTTCTCTTTCAGAGCAGCAGCCGGGCCGCTCGCGCCGCGGCGGCTCTGCGTTCCGCGCCGTTGTTTGTCGTCCTCAGGGACGTATCAGGGACGTAACCAGCTGACTTTGGTCGCTGTTACATATTTATTGTGCCAGGAAACAAAGTAGTGTGTGTGTGTGTGTGTGTGTGTCTGTGTGTGTGTGTGTGTGTGTGTAAGCCGCATAACTGACGGCACACACCAGGCCCTGGGCTGCCGGGCTGCGGTGGGCCGCGGCGGGCTGTCAGTGCAGAGGAACGCTTTGTGTCTTTGGTCAGGGGCGGAGCCGAGGTGGTAGGTGGTGCGGGGAGATGTTCCTCCCCGCGCCGCGCCGAGGCTAAATTTATTGGTCACCATCTGCAGGGTGGAGGAGCGCCGGGCCCCCGTCCAGGCCGTAGAGAGGCTTCTAATTAAAACTTCATCATTAACAACTTGCGGTCGGCAATCATCCCCAACGCTGGGTCTTCCAAGAGGAACATGGAACCAGGGAGGCTGGTTTCCTTGAAGCTGCTGCCGCTGGACGGATTTAGAACGAGGGAGCTCTCTCTCTCTCCCTCTCTCTCTCTCTCTCTCTCTCTCTCCCTCTCTCCTCCTGTCTTTCTTTCTTGGCGTGCAGCGAAAGGCGTCCTGCCTTCTCCACTCAGGTCTAAACAATTACTCGACATCAGAGCAAGCGGTGGCGGCGGCGGCGGCGTGGCCCGCGTAAAGCTCCTGGACGGGTGCCGTTTGCAGGGAACACGTGCGCGTGGCGGTGACTCTGCAATTACGACGGTGTCCGCGCCGCTTTCGTTCCTCCCGGCCTCCGGCGCTTCACAAGGAGGTGGAGAGACCGACAGAGAGGCCTCGGATAAAGCGTCGCGCGAAAAGGGCTTATAATGGTGTAATTACATCCCAGTGATTAAAAAAGGGGAAGTGACTCTGATGATGATGATGATGGGGGTTGGAGGGAGAGGATGAATATTCAAATGCTAGGCAAGCAGAATCACAGTCTTTCTTGTCCTTTTTTTTCCGTGTGTGTGTGTGTGTGTGTGTGTGTAAAGAGTCTGGCAGACTGGCGTGTAACCGCACGTGATGATATCATCTTTACAGCAGATTTCATCTGGGCCCCGTTTTCTGGCCTTTTTTTTTTCCTGCTGTGACTATTGGGCAGAAAATGTGCACAGATACCAGCCCATTATGGTTATCCTCCCAGCTTTTTAAAATGACATTTATTCATTCATTCATTCATTCATTCATTTATTCATTTATTTATTTATTTATTTATTCTCGGTCCTGAGTCCTGTTTGGTGTTCCACTGCGGAGGAATCCGCCGGGCAGATTTAGTGGTGTTTGGAGCTCGCGCGGCGGCACGTTGATTACACAGAAAAAAGGAAGGATGTTCTGCGCTTGACGCTTGTATTCGTACGCTATCAGCCTGGCATGCAGCGCTAAAGCCGGGCCTCGAGAGAGAGAGAGAGAGAGAGAGAGAGAGAGAGAGAGAGAGAGCGGCCGCACCAAGAGGCTCGTCCGTCTTCATGCACTTCAAAGTGTACACTGTCTATGAAGAGCGAGCGAGCGAGTGAGAGAGAGAGAGAGGGGGGGGGTACTATTAGCGCTTATTCTGAAGATGGAGATTAATACTGGCTTCCCCCCTTTTCTTTCTCACCCCGGCCATATATATACTCATGCGCTGAATGATTTCTGTGGACACGCTCTTAAAAGTATGAAATAGGCGAACGCGAGTCTCGCAATTTTACAATTTCACAACCGACTTCCTCTTTAAAATGACGCCGGCCGGCCGGCCGGCCTGCCTGTTACGACCCTTTTTGATTTGTGCGGTGCATGGTTTGCGCTCTGCGAGCTATACATAAAACAGCGCAGATTCCTCTGCATTTACGGCTCAGGCCTGCTTATCTTGGGGGCCTTTCAGCCCCTGGAAGTGTAAGATTTCCAATTCTCTCTAAAAAAAAAAAAAAGTCTTCGTCTTGCGAGGCTTTTATTTGGGCTTTTGCCACCGGTACAAAAAGCGATTGTTACATGGCACCTTTTTTCCTTTCTGAATAAAACCCACACCCACACACACACACACCCACACACACACACACACACACACACACACACACTCATATTTACCTTTACACTTCTGATGCACTTTCAGAGCAGGAATCCTCGTACCCTGAACACAGACCCTCTGACACGTGGCGGCGTCAGGTGGGGCGAGACAATGGGACGTCCTGGGGCCAAATGGACCTTGAATAAAAACATGGCCCCCGCCTCCGTTTTATTTACCTACTGTCACCGCCGGCGTCTGAACGCGTGTAATCTGCCATCTACGCTGAACATCAACAGCTGCCGACGGTTCCGTAGCAAAGCCTAATGGGAACCATGTGTTTGTCTGGTCCAGAGGAAATTAGTGACATTTGACGTGACCCACCTGTCGGCCCTTCGGCGCTGATAGTGGCAGCCTCGCACCGCCGGCATCGCTACGGAGAATCTGGGCCGAGGCGCGCCTTTCATTGAAATTATTACCCCGCCGGAGACGTCTGGCCCGCCGGCCGTCTCCGGTGCGGTTTGCTGGCCGGGGTCTGGAGGTGAGACGCGCTCGGGTTTCACGCGTCTCGTGCCGTGCCGTAACGGGATAAAATAACGGCCTCGCTGTGTTTTGGTTACCCCTCCCCTCGCGCTCCCGAGATGTAAAACGCGGGGGATGTATAGTAGGGCCCGTGATGTAATGTTGTTATTACTGGAGTTACCGGGGTAGGAAAATGGCAGATTATTTTCCAAAAAATCCACTGTGCAAAAGGAGCATTATGTCACAAAAGCTGCGTTGTAGCCAGTTGGGTGTAGTACAGTGTCTGGGATTTTTTGTTCAACCACCTTCTGTGCGCCCCGCCCAAACAGCATTATTCCAATTAACGAAACGTGATATAAATGACGTTAAACGGCAAAAAACAAAAAAAAACTAAATGCCATCGGCCCCGCCCCCTCCCCTTGCTCCGACGCAGTAAAGTGTTTAAAGTGGCTTTTAAATAATAATTTTCACCCCCGCCGCGGCCTGCTGGTCCGGAGTAAGCGCGTTGGCTCCGGCAGATCGCGCCGCTCTGCCGTGTTGTGAGCCGGCCCCAGATCGAGCCACAATAATCTCACCCTCTGCCCCCTGGACCCCGGCTCCCCGGCGCGGCCATGTGACACGTGTAATTTTTCCCAAGCCTCAATTATTGTCGGGATGGATGGCGTTTTTGAAGCCGTCCCCCATGCTACGGGATGTGGCTCTCAGAAGAGGCCAGCTGATTGCCGGGCGCACAATGGCAGGCATCATGGGAAAGGACGTGCATCTAATAGTTAAGTGAAGAACCATGCATCCCCTGTTTCTCGCTAATTGAATTCGGCACTAAAATATGCTGGCAGGAGTCCTTACCTTGTTTGACTTATTTATTGCCTGACTGGAGAGGTAATTTGACCTCCTCATTTCAAAGGGGCTTTTTTTCCTGCAGAAAAAGAGTGTTAAACTCAATTACGTGAGCGATCAGTGACTCAAACACTACATTTGTTTTCTCTGAGGGGGGATACGGAGAGAGGGAGCCGAATGGCTGGAGCACTTCAGCTCTCTCACTCTCTCTCTCTCTCTTCCTGAGGAGGAGGAGGAGGACGCCGGAGAGTGGCCGTGTAGCCTCGGCCACGTCACCGGAGATTTGTGTCCTCGCGTTAAATCATTTCCCTCTCTAGAAAATTAAGATTGCAGAAATATTCTCGTTCTTCTCCTCGCTCGCCCGCCCTCCGCCCCATACCCCTGCGTGCAGTGTTCATTTGCATTCCGACGTGCGGCCATTAATTGTGGGGCTGGAGAGCGGAGGAATGATGGCTGCGATTGTAAATAAAAACCCCCGGGGGTTATAATGTTAATTGTTTGAACGGCTAGAACAGTTGTCTGGGCCTGGCACCGGGCATATGCGGCAATCAGCGTCTGATTTAAATCTCCTAACTGCGCTGTACGAGCAGCTTTTTCCACCGGGGCTCAGAAAACAGAAATATTGTTATGTTTTTTTGTGATTTATAAATTAGATTCCTTAATCTACCACCTTATTTATCTATTTGAATGTGATTTTTTTTTTTTTTTAAATCAACAATTTTTTAAACATAAATGTCTTATGCCTGCCAATCAGCTCAAATGACGAGCGTGTGATTGGCCAAAGAGAGAAGGAGCATGTCTTTATTACGTTAGATCTTTTTTTAGCCGCTTATACTTCCTGGTTAGAATAATAAAGTATGTTCTCATAATGTCATGTTTATTCCTGGCCTACTGATTGCAAGTGGCTTTTAATGGCCATGCAGAGTACACATATTTCAGGAATTGTGCGGGAATAGTGTGGCATAGAACCTTAAATCTCTTAACCTTTGCAAATAGCGGCGGTATATTCGTGAAATTTTACGTTTTTCTTTAATTAAAACACTCTGAGCGAAGGAGTGTGCGCTTGTTTGTTAGATATAAAGCTGTCACTGCACGTTATTCAGTTGTTTGACTGCATTTTTGGTTTGATACCTACGCTCTTGCTTATCGGCCTCCACAAGGCTCATTCTCACAAGGTTCACGACCCGTCACTTCAGACGCCCTCATTTAAATGTTATCTGAACTTTCACGGGGAATGCAAACTGCGGAGATTTCAATTCACTTGCAAATGTAATCTGGTGAAATGGGGGCGGCGGTACAGGCAGCTTTGTGCACAAGAACAACACAAATGAGTGGAGGAGGCTGATGTGCCTTGTTGTATCCTGATCATTTATGGATCAATTGAATCCATTCTGGTTTAATTCACCATATGATTGACTTTCAGCGTGAAGCTGTGGGGAAATATCCACACCGACGCGGGCCCGTTGAACGGCGCTGTCATTTGAATACAGATGCTCGCGGCTCAGACCCCTTCAGAGGAAGTCAGGGGACAATTGCAGGTTGATTATGTTGCTTCTGACAGAAGTTGCAACTCCTTTGTGTGACAGCGATATTTGCATTTAAATGCTTATTGTCGGCATCTAAAGCTTAACAACTCTGATTTTCATGATTGGCGTCTGGTTTGTTTTTCTAAAAAAAAAAAAAAAAAAAACTAACAGAAATAAATAAAAAGATAAATGATTTGCGAGAGAAATTGACAGGAAATTATATATTTTTTCTCTCTCCAAGGTCGGTGTGAAATCAATAGATAAATTGGCAATTTGGGATGCGTTGTTGTGCCGCTTTGGGTGATTATCGCAGCTTTCAATTTGAAATCCTCTCCTGTATTCCTTTTTGTCTGAGCCTTTCCGACATTTTGCTCACAACATGCTGGATTCGCGCACATTCCGGCTGCCGTTCGCTGTGTGTGTGTGTGTGCACGTTCTGAGCAGTAGATGCGTGTGCATGTTTTTATGTGTGTAGTCTTTTTTACTGATACTGTATGTGTGTGCATGCGTGTCCTGACCAGTAATGTATTAAATGTGTGTTTATATACAGTATGTGTGTATTTTAGTGCTGTAGTGAGTGTGCGTGTGCGCTAGTGTGATATCGGTGTCTATTATTTTTATAATGTGATTCTCTGCAACGATGGTGAATTTAGTGTTATTGTGCGTTATGTGCTCACTCATCATTGACAGTGTGTTACCGTGTGTGTGTTAATGGAATTTTGTGTGTCTGATGATGTGTGTTACCTGTGTGTGTGTGTGTGTGTGTGTGTGAGTAGCAGAGTGATGCACCCGCTGGTTCCCCGGCCTCGAGCGCTTTGTCCTGCAGCACTCAGCACGTCCGCCTCCTCGGGGGAACGCCGGAGCTCTCCAGTGTCGCCACACAAAGCTGAGGGTTTTCACAGAGGTGTTAAAAACTTCCATTTATGCATTCCCTGGACAAAAAAAAAAAAATAATAAAAAAATAGTACCGTGCCCATTTGAGTCCGGCGGCAACACAGGCAGACATTGTGGCCACGCTTCTCCGGACCTCATTTCACAGACTCTAAAAACCAGTATGTGGCGAACAGGATTTCAGGAGCTAAAGTGCCCCGCGAGAGGCTGGTGATAAGACGGGGAGACGGCGCCGCTCGGTAAACTAGAAGATGAGGTCCCGGAAAAATAAACACATTACCTGAGAGAGGAGTAGGCCCGTTTTCATAAGCCTGTTGTGTATATATTTATATAGATATATATATTTCAGAAAAGAAGAAGAAGAAGAAGAAGAAAAAAGCGCTTATAAAGGGGAATATGTTGCAGGGGAATATTTTGCAGCGAACACAAGATTAGTCGGAGACAAAAAAGACGAGTGCATCCTCCGCTCGGGGTCTGGTGGGCGTGCGGTATTCTAATAAGCGGGTGAGGAATGTAGGAGTCGGCATCAAACGGAATTGACAAGGCACCCAGCACGTTCCCCCTAACCAAAGATCCTCGGGTTTCTTCTGTTATCCGTGCTGCTTAATTTATTCCTTTTTTTTCCCGATGAACGTAATAATTTCTGGAATCGTTTCTTATTTATTTATTTATTTTTGTGTGCGATGGGGAGCTCGGAGGAGAAGCGATCCTCCCGTGGCGATCCTGCTCTGCAGCCGCCGGCCGGGCGGCTTTCTCCCTCTGCCGCGCTCACAGCCGCAAATAACGGCATGACACGCCGGATTTGGCTTTCAAGGGAAGGCCGCCGCTCTTTGTGACGCAGGAAGTCTGTTCCGACGGGCCGCTGCAGGGCACCGGCGGGCTGTAAAACTGTCAGCCAGTCGGCCAATCATCCACAGTTTACCTGTTCCCCTTCTCTCCCGTCCCCTCTCTCCTTCCCACCACATTCCAACATTCCCGTATCTTCTGCCTGGAAAAGACAAGCGAAAGGAGCGAACACCAAATCACGTTTCATCGGCATAGCCTAGTAGGGTCGGGAATCCCTGATGGATTCGGACGGTGGCATCAAAACAAATTTGATAAAAATTATTATTATTAATATTATTTTTTAAACCCAGTGCCGACAAAATGCACTGCAGGGAACGACAGACAATCCGAAACAATAAGTTATGGATACGCTGACCACGCTGCCAGTTGTGTGCGATACGGTGAACTAGATATTTTATCACATTGTAATTTAAAGTTCAGTGCAATAAATGTTACAGGAGGACAGAATTTCATAGCTTTACCTCGTTTGGTGTGTGCGAGTGTGTGTGTGTGTGTGTGTGTGTGTGCGTTTCTAAGTCGGCGTGTGTGTGTGGTTGGAGCTTTCGCTTTCACCGCCGCTCACCTCTTTGCTTTCGCCTTCACTTCCCTCCCCCATGAAGCCCCCCCACCGTCCCACCTCTCGCCGCCGCCCCTTTTTACCTCCTGCTGCTGCCCCCCCCCCCTCCTTTTCTTGGTGTGGTCTGACGATGGTAAAGGCCCACTTACACGGCTTCATTTTTACCCCCGCCCGCCCCCCGCCCTCGCCTGCGCCGCGCCCGGGCTGCCTCCGCCGAGATAACCCTGAGCCTTTTACCAGGTGGGGGCGGCCCGCTGATGGGGGAGATTGCGTCCTTTTGTGGAAATAACTAACCTCGGCAGAATCCCCCACTCTCCCTTTAACATGTCCGGGCTCGAGGGAGCAAAAGGTGGGAAAGGCACAGGGCGGCGTTTATTCGTGCCACCGGAGCGGGATAATGGCCGGGCTGAGGCTGGTGCTATCAGGCGGCCGCCATGGCGCTTCCCGGGGAGGCGGGGGAACTCGATTCGCCGCCCCCCCCCCCCTCCCGGCCTCTCAGATAAACAAATACCGTTTCTGACGTGCATCACTGCTGTCTTGCTCCTCAGATGAACAGAACACACACACACACACACACAGTCAGTCCAAGCTCATGTGGCCCAGTGTGTGTGTGTGTGTGTGCGTGTGTGTGCGCTTATTGATTTGGAGCCACCGTCATATGATAGCCAAAGACACAGCGTTCTGTTATGCGGTGGCTAATTTCATCAGCCCGGACCCCCCTACCGTACGCGAACACATGGCGGGAGCCTGGCGGTTCGCAGGACGTCAGAGCCCCTTCTTGAAGGATGCCTTCACTTCCTGTCGGGGACCTCCCGAGGCCACGTGTTTTAAGTGCTTTTCACCCCCCGCAGATCAATGCGGGGCCCTCGAACGGTGATGAGATGCGCGCGCGAGCGTATTATGCGGCAGGCCTCCCGACTGTCCTCGCGGGGCTTCGTCGGAATTAGCCGTTTGGCCGGTAATTTGCTCGGTGGCTGCGGTCCTACAGGAGTGTGGCCAGCTGCTCTTGCAGTGTATTCCTGTGTATTTCTTTGTGTGTGTGTGTGTGTGAGTGTGTAATAGCATTTCTACGCCACTAACCATTTTTGTTACAATCCGAGAAAAAAAAAAAAAAAAAAAAAAGCCGCAGCATTAATTGTGGACACAATGATTCGGCAATAAAACTGTTGGGAAAGTAATAAAAAAAAAAAAACGAGCCTGGAGTTGATTGGAATCCTCTGTAATGGGTCCATGATCTGCTAATTAGAGGCGGGGGGGGGGGGGGGGGCGCCTGTCCGATGGGAGCCGGCGCTGCGGCTAATCCGGAGCCGGGAGAACCCCACTTACAGAGGGCACCGGCGCCCGGCTCCGGGCCTCGTTGTGACTGCTGGATTGTTTCTGCAACATCATCCTTATTATCTTATTATTCCCAATCAAACACGTTCACGTATTCGTTTCTCTCGCCCTTCTCTTCCCGAACGATTAGCCTGAACAAGGCATGAATATGAAACGGCAGACATTCCGCCCGCTCGTCACTTTCGCCCGTTTTTCTCAATTAGCGTCGAATTATAAATTCCGGCGCTTGTTAATTTCTACCCCCTGCAATTAAAACAGCTCCCATTTATTAAGGCGCACCAGGAATTAGGCGGCTGTTACGCGTCTCACAAAGCGGAGAGGCGTTTACAGAATTACCAGCCAGTTAGTGGGAGCGTGTGTGAATTCGGGCTTTTCGTCTTTGTAGCGTGTGTGTGTGTGTGTGTGTGTGTGTGTGTGTGTGTGTGTGTGTGCGAGGACAGTGCTTGTGGGTCCATTCAACGTTCTGGAGGCGTATTAACGCCGCTCATTCAGCCGAGGGCCGGGGTCTCCCCGACGCCCTCTCACCTCCCGAGCTCAAGGCCGCTTCATTCACGCCGGTCGGCGGCGTCCCCTTCCCCGTAAACCCGCTCGGCTACGCTCTTCTCCCTCCGCGTTCGCTTTAATCCGCCGCTCCCCTCTTTAAAAGGCGGTGCAGCCGTTCGGTCGGCGGCTCCTCGCTTCGCCACTGGGGTCCTGTGCACCGAGTCGCAGATCAATTAGCCCTGACCTTAAAAAGCCCCGTCCGGGTTTAATTGGCGGCGCCGAGGAAGGGTAATTGTATAAATCAGATGTTAATAAGATCCCGGCTTGTTGTGGAAAGACATAATAATGTGTGGAAATGAACATCAATGAGCTTTGTGCCGCCACGCCGGTCCTCTCCCTTCTTCCTCGGCCGCGTTAATTCCCCCCCTTTTAACTTGTGCCGAGGTGGAAATATATTTATGTATGTATTTTTATTTTTAGTTATTTTTTTGCTGGAGCGGGGCCGGATAATGGCGAAAAAAAAAAAAGAAAAAGTCAACCGCTTGTCTGCATTTCCCCCCCCTGGTTTTATTTGCCGGACTTCAAGAGACGCGCGGTAACTACCGGAGCGTGTTGCTAAATAAATCATTAGCAGGCCGCGGTGTTCGGCGCGAGAGGGAGTGTGTGTGTGTGTGTGTGACGGAGAGAGCGGGAGAAGCGAGAGAGGGAGAAATTAAATAAAACCTCTTTATGTGAAAGCCATTTATTAGCCGAATCAAACAGCGCGGGGACAGATTAATGAGGTAGCGGAGGAGTGAATTCTAAACATTGTCTGGGGCCGAGTCCCGCGGGGGGGGGGGGCTGCTTTACTTCACTCGCCGTTTGCCTGACAGCGGCCCTCGTGTCCGGATTCCGCCCTCCCTCGTCATCGCTCGGATGAATAATACGGGAGCGGCGCGTATAGAAATGTACGGGGACGTCGACTCTTTCAGGGCCTCTTGAAGGCCAACAGGTCAAGTTCGCCGCTTTGATGAGCCGCAGCCGCGAAACGTTCGGCCGCTTCCTTCGCGACCGCTTCGCTCGCTGCTTGACCCGCTTGACATCTGTGATATTTGCGCTTTTGTTCTAGGACGAGTGTGCGACCTGTACGTGACCGCGTACGTTCGCGCGTTTACCCTGGTATACCGGCAGCCCTTGTGACACGTCTGTGTTTCTGTTCTTCTCTCTCTCTCTTTCACCGCAGGTCACGTTCATGAGTTCAAAATCACGTCGCCAGTGATCGCTGGGAATCCGGGGATTGAGTTTTTTTCCGTTTTCGTAAGTACGGACGTTCCCTCGTTCTTTCCCATCTCTGCTTTGTTAGTGAGCCTGAGTGCCCGCTCTCTCCCTCCTTACCGTGCCTTTCAAACACACACACACACACACACACACACACACACACACACACACGCCACATACTTGTAAACGGCCGTTAGCGGGATGGCGTCACGGCGGTTGCTATGGGAACGTGCGGGCCACTGGGTATTTTTTCCCCGGCAGATGACTTGTCATTCTTGTGTGTGACATTTACGGGACTGTTAATATCCAGGATCCCTTTCTCGGCTGATGCCGGGGCCTCGTTTAACAGTGTGTAAAAACGGTGAAATATGGCCCAATATCCATACATGCCGCTTGTATAACTTAAAGAAAGGGGGCTTATCAATGGCAGCTGATTTAGGGCCGGCGCTAGTTGGTTTGTATTATCTAAATATTTTAATCTCTGGCCCGGGCCCTCGGGCTCGCGCGGTATTCCCGTTTTCCTTCGGCACCTAAATCTTGCCGCACACAGAGCGCTTTTTGATTCTATTCTCTATGCAAATGCGGACGGTGTTAGGGGTGGTTTATGGTGGATCGGCCCTTCAATAAGCACATTCAGGGCAATGAAGAAAGGCGCCTTTTTCCAGGCGCCTGGCGCAGCGTACGGCTGGCGACAATATGACCTGAACGGCTGTGTTTATTCCACCAGGTTCGGAATAAAGATCGTATCTAAGGTAAGGCGGAGGGGGGGTGTTACTCCAGCTAATGTTAAGCAAATATATATACATATATAAAAAGTTTGGTTTTGTATTAATCTGATTCCAAATGTCACCTGGAGTCACCGTGCGCAGGACGGGGTTACATTAAGGCGCGCGGGTCCTGAATAATGAGGCCAGGCGCCGTCGACGCCAGATCCCAACTCAAAGTTCAGGGCCACCGAGCTAACGTTGGCGCTGTGATCCCTCGTCATTTCAACTCAAATATTGTCCCGGGTGCGATGGCTCAGCGCGCCTGCTTTCTGCTGCGCTTGTGTGTGTGTGTGTGTGTGTGTGTGTCAGGGTGGATGAGGACGAGGTTAAATAACGGACGGTGATTACTACCTTTGTGCACTCGGCTTGTCAGCCACGTTGTGGCTTTTGTTATGGTGAACGCAGCGTGTGAGCGGGTCGGCTGTAACAGTAAGTGTGAAATAAGGGGGTAATAACAGCCCTTGTGTTGCCTGTATTAGGTGAAATGGCTGGACCGATAGTACACAAGAATGTTGAATATCGGCACATAAAATAGCAGGATGTTACAAATTGGTTACTTCATGCCCAAATCTGAGCGTAAATTCTTAGTTGTGTATTATAAAATGCTATTTAAAATGTTTAAAATCCAAATTCATTTATATGTTTAGCTAATATTGTCGTTAACCCCTTGATACGCTGCGAAAGTGAAGCGATTGCCATTGTGAAACACGGCAGCACAGCACACGGTGCACACAGCAAAACGTGTCCTCTGCATTTAACCGTCACCCTTGGTGAGCGGTGGGCAGCCACGACAGGCGCCCGGGGAGCAGTGTGTGGGACCTCAGTGGCACCTGGGCTGACGGGGCCGCTTCCTTAACCGCTAGGCCACCACTGCCCGTCTGAACGCGCTAATGGTCGTGTGAAGGCGGAGTCTGCGTCACGTAGCAGTTAGAGGGGGGTCTCTGCTCGTTCCGCCCAGGGGCGGGGCCAGGCCGTGGCTGGCGAACACAGGCATTAGCATTGATAAGTCCCAGGTCCGGGCCTCTATTTTGGGAATGAAACGGTTATTGTTGGATTGGAAAGTGCTGCCTGCCGATGGTCAACATCGGCCCGGGACCGGTGGGCCGGGCAACAGTGTGCGCCTTGTTAAACTGGGGATCAAGTCAAGTCAAGCTTTATTCATAAAGAGCGCTTAAGCCGCTGGGGCGTACGTACCAAAGTGGCGTACACGCGCATTTTAAAGGACCAACCATACTTGGAAATATATTTCAAGGCACGGCCTCCCCTTGAGCCAGCGACCACGTCGTCTTGGCTGTGCTGTGCGTTGTCACTACGCACCACGTACTTCGCCGAGTGGTACGTACCGCAAACACGCCGCTTGTTAGGCCCGGGCGGTACCTAACAAAAGAATTTCCGACAGAACTGCGCGAAACTTTCCGCGGCCGGAATGTTATTTTAAAGCTGTCGGGTCGAGTTAGGAAGAAGCTCCTCGCGCGGTCCCGCGGGCCGCGGGCGCAGCGCGAAACCCTGTCTTGTCCGGTTTAGAGCCCGGGGTTGTGACGCTCGCTGGCGCACCCGACCCCCGGCGCGCCCATCAGCCAGGCCTCGCGCGCTCATTAATCTAAATTCTTTCACGACTGTAATCTGCATGTTTAATTAATCATAAAACGAGGTGGTGGGTAATTTGCAGGGCGCCGCGTTTGAATGGCTGCCTCATTTGGAAGACACCTGAGTATACGGCAGCCCTCCCCGGACGGGCAGAATGCGCTCTTTGTCAGCCCCGTCCATTCATCACATCAAAGCGAAAGGGGCGCGCAGTCATTTTGAATTTCGATGATGTCTGCGTTGACGTCCCCGGAGGGGGCGCATTGGTCTCGAGGAGTCATCTGGATGAGAAATATCACTCTGGGCCATAATGAAAACGAATAACCTTCGGGGTGGCCGCGTCCCCTCCCCCGGCCGTTCACCAAATGCTGCGGCCCACTCGGAGATGACCCCCTCCTTCATTATTGTCAACGGCGTTGTCGGCATTTTAATTTCATCAACCACTTACTGAACGTCCCCCCGCCCCGTCCCTTTCTACGGCTTCAAAGGAGCAGATTTCATCACTTTGAATTTAGAATAAGATTTAATTGGTGAAAACCCGATTACATCGTAACGAAAGAAATTCTTGAAACTCTCCGTGGAAACGTCTGAAAACGGAGGGATCGAGCGCGGTCGCCGTAGTAAACGTAGTAACCGGATGGTAGTAGCCTAGTGGGTAACACACTCGCCTGTGAACCAGAAGACCCGGGTTCGAATCCCACTTACTACCATTGTGTCCCTGAGCAAGACACTTAACCCTAAGTTGCTCCAGGGGGATTGTCCCTGTAACTACTGATTGTAAGTCGCTCTGGATAAATGCTGTAAATGTAAATGTTCGGCGGCCTCTCACGTTCCTTCCACTTCGTCTGGGGTCCCGTACGCAGGTGCGGGGCCTCAAGTCCCCCCCCACCATACATCTCCGTTTATATGCTGATCCACGCGCTGTTTAACCTGCTGCTCTGTCGGCTCGGTTTAGTCTGAAAAGACCGCGGTGGAGCCGTCGATCATCCGACGCTCGGCGCTCTCCTCCACGCCGGCTCACCTTCCCGCGACCTAACATAGTAGCAACAGGCCTCGTTCACCGGGGGCCGCGACCTCTGCCAATGTTTATTAGATATGTGGCCCTTTTGATGTCCCGACGTGCTTTATTTAATCTCCCAAAGAATAAAACCTAATATAGACTTGGCCGTCTTCCTCAAGGTGCAGACGGCGGCGGGGAGGAAGACGTCCCGCGCTATATACGGCCGTGCACCGCGTCCAGGAGCGAATCATCAATCTCCGCACTTCGCCCGCCGCGCCGAGCAATGCATAACTAAGAGTCCTGTGAAAGGAATTAATGATTTCAACCATGAACTTCTCTCACCAAACGCCATGAATTCTGTCCCGCCCATGATGTGCGCGGGCGAAACCGCGCCGCCGCGTCGAGTGTAGCCGGTTAATTGATCCACAAATTATTTAAAGTTTTGCGAGGCCCACGGGAGTGCTCGGCTCTAATGATGGCCGTTTTCCGAGGAGTTTAGAAACTCTTTCCTCCCACCTCTGCATTGGGGCTGTAATAAGGGAAGAGGATTAATCAGCACTCATCTGAGGCGGGAATGCCACGCCCCTCCCCGGAGGCGGGAATGCCGCGGCCTTCACAATGATTCCAGAACGTGGCATCACGTTCACATATTTCTTCCTGCCATACGAGGAACAAAAAAGGATTAAAAAAAAAATAAAAAATCACACTCACCACATTGTGGAATATTATGGGTTTTTATTTATTTTTATTTATATAATTGTTAAAAATATTTGCATTTAAAAAATTGCCACTGTTACACACTGATACATATTCATATCATTTTTTCAAACTGTGTACTGCACAGCTGACAAAGATTTTTTTAACATGACGAAACCAGGACCATGTGCCCTTCAATATTTGTTTTAAGATGAAACTGGAAACCTTCCTGGGAACTTGTGACAATCAAACATAAATTTCCACGCAAAATAAATCTTAACAACGTACAATTTTTTTTTAGTCTCATTATTGTCCTTACTTTGAAAATATTTGTATGTAACTTTTGCCAATTCCGTAATGGGAAACTTAGAAGTTTCCCGTGGTAGAGATGTGTTTATGTTGGCCTGGGTGCGTGGCGGGCAGAGGCCTCGTGTATCGGAGACACTTGCACAAGCTCGTCTGATCGCACCGCTGATAAAGAGGAAGAGAACACGGGATAATAAAAAAAAAAAACGGCTTCTGTTTGTCTTTTTTTTTCCCTCCGCCGTGTGTGAAAATCACATCACGCCGAAGGTTTAGGTTTCATTCACGAGCCTGCGGCTTAAGTGGCTGCAGTAGCAGTTCGGAGTCAAAAGCAACTTAAACCCAATTGAATTTGTGAGGCGGAAGAAAAAAATGTGCTTCACCGCGGGCAAATCTGCTATTCTTTACCCTATGGCAGGCTGCTTTTTTTTTGTCTCTGTTTGAAAGAAATATATATTTATAGGTTAAACCTGAATTTAAAGCATTTTGGGGGTCTGTGTTCCTCTAAATGTTACCAAATGTGGCCCCTGGTACAAAAAAAATCGCATCGGGGTGAATGCGAAGCGTCCGGCCTGGACAGAGTGTGTAATGCCATTACGTCGCAGCTTCGTTTAATCGCGGCGACGCGCCTGGAAAGTTAAAAACACTGGAAGGAGCCGGGTGTTAGGGTGGAGGTGTTTACCGCGTGATCCAGCTCTGGCACAATTTGCTCTGACTGGACACCTTTGTTTGTTATACAGTATGTACATCATGTTCGAACCGAGTGATAGAAAGGATTCTCAGTGTAGACAGTGTATTTAGCGCGATGCATCGACTATATTGCAAATAGCTGTTAGTAATGCAAATACAATGTTAAAAGCCTATATTGCAATATACATTAAAGCTGGCAATGGTCGCAAGGGTCTAAGACCTGGGATTTTTTTATTGTCCTTCTGAAACTGTAAGACATGGAGGAAAGGAAGTTCTCATAATAAATAATAGATTATATAGTCATTAGTGATTGTAAAGTGAATAAGAAAAGACAACATTAGTACTGAGCTTGACTGGCCCAGATTCCATGTTTTGTGCCATTTCGCAGTATATATAACAGGATAGCAGCTGAAGCGTTGGGGTTCAAGGGCTGGGGCGGGGTAGGTGATTCTGGTTAAATGGTTGGACGTTGCATGGGTCAGGCGGGGCGTCGGCGTCTGGGCAGCATCGCTCCATCTCCGGCTAAGTGGCTGCATCCCTCCATCAAGATGCCTCTAATCTGAGCCCCATTAGCAGGCGCCTGTCATTCAGACACACGGTGTCGGTCTGATTTAAATAAAATGAAATGAAGATAGTTGTTTCTGGTCCCCTGGCTTCACTCATTGCCATAAACATATGCTCCGTGCCCTGCTTCTTCCCATCTTATTTATGACTTTAATTTGTTGTGTGGGCTGCGCTCGAAATCAAATTTAATACAATCCTCCCAGGGACCCTGTCATATAATAACATGGTAATTTCTGTGTATCCTTTTGAAAAATGAGGAAATTAATTCTTCCTGACATGTTCTAATTATTCCAGTGTGAACGGCAAAAAAAAAAAAAACCCAGAAGCCCCCCCCCCACATCGTCGTCGGTGCAAACGGCTGCCGCCGGTCGCCAAGGTGCTAATGCTGACCAGCAGTGCGTTTAATGTGAAACATGAGCAGACACCTTTCAACACACCTTCCTAATGTCGGAGCGCTTCACACAGATTAATTCCCTCCTCATCCGCCAGCTTTGACTCGAGGGGGTTGGGGGTGGGCTATGAGTTGGGACACTAGGCGTTATTAGTTAAAGCGTAGTTGTGTGAAACAGGCCCACCCTGTCTACTCAACTGACGGCTCGCGGACGTGGGGGCCGGGGGGGGCACTGTCAGAAAAAAACGCTATTTCGCACATCCTGCCGCTGAATTTGCGAGGTTTGAAATGCTAATGAAATTAGACTGTCATCAGCCAGTCCTGAACCGGTGATTTTTAATCCCACCGTCAAGCTCTCAGGACGGCTTGGGCGTCACTGCGGCCTTGGGCTCCTGTGGCTCCCGACACTGACCTCTTCATCCAGCCAGACACGTTGATGAAATGGCACGTTTACCCTCCCAGGCGCCTGACATTTACACGTTGCTTGATCTTAGTACAGTACAGCGCAAACTTTTACACCCTTTCACATGAAAAATCGTTAATTTTGCAATTAAGCGGGACGATTCTGTTACGTAATTGTGCCAAACAAGACCAAAATCGTGAACCAAAGATCCATTTGAAGAAGACAGTTTCCCGATATACAGTCTGATCTCATTATGGTATCAGTGCACTTGTACTTAACTTGTACTTAGTCAATAATACATGGGATTTGTTTGAGGACATTTTTGTTCGAAGTGCTAAATAAAGCGTAAAACCCACCAAGGGGTATTTTTACACCCCCCAGTAGTGGAGAGATTCATTTCTTTATTGGGACCGCACACCTTTCCCGGTCCCTTTCCTCCACCGACTCACAGGGACCCTGTCATCATTCTTCCCCTCCTGCGATCATTGATTCATGAATCGCTTGAAATTAAGACACCACAGTTGTTCCCGGGTAATTTTCGGAACGACGGTGCAATTACGAGGCCGTTGCTCGGTTTTATGTTGAAATAAACGCCGGCGCTGCGCAGGGAGAGGGTGTTTGCCCTGCCCCGGGGCCCGGCTCGACCGATACGATTGAGGAAGAATGGGAAGATGTGAATTGGAAGTATTTATAGTCTCTGTGCTGAAAAATCATTAGAAGGAAAACCCAACAAATTAAAACCTCCCACCGGCGCAAACCTCGTGGCCCCGAGCTGCCATTGGGCGGTCAGGTGCCTTGTAGTCGGCAGCGCATATCACGTAATTACACAGGGCGTTTTATTGGCGCATTTCATCACCCCGGTCCCCCATGTGGACATGAGGGGTCAACGGTGGGTCAGCCCCGATTATGCACAATACTGCATAATAACCATTTGTGTTCAAATGAATGTCGGCACGTTCTTTTGCCAATTTCTGCTAGCAATTGCGTGGACGGGAGTATTATAACGTTTGTGATTTTCCCGTTGTTGTTCCGCGTGGAACATTGTGTGACGGCGGAGGGAAAATAAAGCGAGCGCGCGGTGAACCTCTGGGTCGGGTTGAAACCGCGGCGCTGTAATTGATTTGGTGTGTCGAGCGCCCCTCGCTGCGGGGAGAACAGGGAGCTCGGGAACGGTGGCGTCACGCTCGCCCGAGAAGAGGAGCGCTTTGTAGTCTGCGGGCGGCTCGGGGTCCCTGCCCTTCGCCGAGCGGGGAGGCGTTGACACGGTCCGATGTGCTCGGGGGATCATGGGTGCCATCCCGGCGCTGGGCGTCGCCTCCGCGGAAGGCCCCACCTATCCGGGACCGTCCAGAACCCCCACACTCCCCTCCACGTTCTTGTCTTTTGGGGGGAGGTGTGTGCGCGCGTGTGTGTGTGTGTGTGTGTGTGTGTGTGTGTGTGTGGAGTGTTAACTTCCTGCGGCTGATGGAGACGCGGGGAGGCCGCGGCGCATGCCAGCGCCCGCACGGCTGCAGAGGGGAAATTCATTTTCGGCCGTCAATTTGACAGAAAGTTTGGAAGTGTGTGCGAGGGACGTGTGTGGGGTTGTGTTAATCGCTGGCTTGTTGTCCATATGGTTCTGCTTTAATGGGGCACATTTGTTGCAGATGGTGGGAGAGCTGCCTGGCTGGATGGCGGCAGCTTTTGGCAGCAGAGGATTCCTCGAACGAAAGCGCTAGGCTGCCTTGCAACCAAAAGGGAGACGAAACATCGCCCTTGAAATGCATCCCGTCCTTAAACTCAAAATGATTGTGATTTTTTTTTTTTTTTTTTAAACTCTCGCCCCAGGCGCCGCCGCCCCTTCTCGACTCGAGTGTGCAGAGAGGCGCTGCTCCTCTGTCACTTTTTCCTTCCCTCCGACTCCAAAACCACACCGTCGTCCTGGCCGCAGCCCCGTTGTCTCCACCGACCGCACGCAGGAGCCCGGCGAAGGGCGCTGGGCCTGTGTCTTTATCCGCTGCCTGAGACACGGGCCGGTTCGATGGTTTCTGTGTGTGTGTGTGTGTGTGTGTGTGTGTGCGCGTTTTTGACACTCCCTCGATGTCGTGAGGAATCACGCATGGCCGGCTCCTGCAGCGTTTCGACTGCTGTTTTCTCGCATTGTCACCGGTGCGGGGGAGCCGGCCCCGTTCCCGGCGAGAAAACTCTCAGCTCCGGCCCCTCGGGGGCCTCTCGGGCTCCCGAGGCCCCGGAGTGGCCGCTAAGTGGCGGCCGGGCCTGAAAGGCGCGGCGTCCTTGGTCCGCGGATCACTCTTTCCACTCCCTCAGAGGCTTTGTGTCCAAAGTGGCGCCTGAACACCCGGCCGGAGAGATGAGTTCAGGCAGAAGGGAGCGGCGGGGGAAAGAAAGAGCGAAGTGAGGCGGGAGGGAGGGAGGGAGGGAGGGTGGCAAATCGTGCCCGTGTCACAAAAAGCGAAAGCATTTAGGGCCGAGCCTCCGGCTGTCTGGGGCTGTGTGTTATTTATGAAGACGAGTGCGAGGGAGAGGGCCGGGAAGCGGGGGAAAACACTAATTAGTTCCAGCACTTTCTGCAGCGCCGCTACCGAGCTGTGCATTCAGGAGCGCGCGGACGTTTGATGCCGGCGCGTCGTCGTGTGACGCTCTGATGCCACTCTGATGCCACTCCGCCAGCGATTTGTCATAATTAACTGTGACGAAGTCGGACTGTGAGTCCTGTTTGTCAGTTTAAGCCAGATGTCGGCCATTGATAGGTGCTGCTTGCACTTCGATAATTCACTCAGGCTTTTATCGTGTGAAAAGTGGTAAATTGCACCGCCGCATGCTGTGCAATGCTGTAACGCACGCATGTTCATTGCAACATTGCATGCAGTTCGAGCTGCCTTTGCCCAAATCAGGCATGCGGTTTTTTGGGGCGGTAGCTAGTTGGTCTTACATACCATATGGAATAAAAAAAACACAATATTCAACACCGCAGGGGACCAAATCAGCAAAGTTTGTGATATTTGATCATAATTCTGCAGTTTCTGCTATTTGATCATTAGCTCTTCTTTCTTTCTTTCTTTTTTTTTTTTTTAATCTCTCAGTAGATTGTGTTCAGAATCCTCATTTCTGATTGGTCGTTAACGATGCATTATCACCTTTCAGAGTTAATGATCCAGCCATAAGGGGACTGAACCGTCTATGTAACCATAGTAACGAGCTGAAGCAGCAGTAGGTGTGGGTATACGGTAGCGTACTTCAACCAGGGCCTCATTGTGGATTTACATTGGCTGTATATTATTGGGTGTCCCTCTATTGTCTGTCTGGGGAAGAGGGGGGTAAAGAAGAGTGGATTTTTCCAAAACACGCTCTGGAGGGCTGGGGTGACATTTCGGAATGACCTGCCATTGCCCCTTGTCCCCTCGTCCCTTCTTCACTGGGTGTTTTTCAGTGCCGGGGGGGTTGCTTCCAGAAGCCAATGTGGCCCCCGCCACACATGGGCAGCAGCTGGACCACCGGGCACCTCCCGGGCTCCGCAACGAGCCGCAGGGAGGGGCCGCTCCCGATCCGGTAATAACAGCGTAGCATCAGATCAGCCCTTTAAACCGCCGCACCAGCGGCCGCTCTTCCGAACGGGGACTATATTTAACGTTTTGCAGCGAGGATCTGGTTCCTGTCCCTTCCGGCAGTAAACCTGTGTGCGGCGTGTGTTTGTGTGTGTTTTTATGTGCCTGAGTGTGTGTTGTTTAAATTGGTTCTCTGTGTATTTCTCCTACCAGAACCCCAAATGCTGACATGGAGGGCTTTCTACGTAGCAGCTTTTTAATGAGGTTAGTTACTTTCCATTGTACCGCAGGGGGTCAGGGGTCAAACTCATCTGTCCTATCACAGCAACCAGCATTCCCACAAGTGTGTGTGTGTGTGTGTGTGTGTGTGTGCATGTGTTTTATGTGCAAGTGTGAGTGTAAGTGTACGCCCTACGACTGTGTACTGTGAGTCCCGGCATGCCGGCAGTGCTTACACCCCCAGTCACTCCGATTTGGACCACGGGCGGAGGGCTCCGACTCCGCCCTTCTGCATGGGACCCCCCCCCCCCCCCCCCCCCGTGTGTCTTCTCCCGACGCGCGCCGCCCCCCTACAGGTCGGGCCGGGCCGATTTAGCCGCTTCCTGTTTCCTTGTTTGTGTTGGTTCGCTCGAGCGCAAAGTCGAAAGTGACTCAGGATGCCATTTTCTCAGCTCCCTCCTGCTCCACCCGTGACTTTAATTAAGAATTTGTGCTGTAAATAGTGCTGGTTGCGTTCGCCATTGACTCTCCTTGCGAACCGGCGCTTCGACGCTCGTGGCGCCCTAATTAGCGATCTCTCATTACAGGCAATGGCAACATCTGCCTTTCAAAGCCGCTGTCGGCCAAACTTTACTAAAGCTAATGAACCCTCTTTGATTTTTTTCTCCTCCTCAAATGGTCATTTATTTGATTAAATTACCAGCGTGTGTTTTTTCGCCCCTTTAAAAACTCTTGGAACCCGGACAAATATAAGGACATTAGAACAAATTTTAGCTCCCTTTTGACCACAAATATGCCATCAATGCTTTTAAATTATGCTCACTTTCACACCGCAATACTTTACCGTCGTTTTGCCGGCCTGGTCGCGGGATTTACATTTTAATTAGCGCGTGGAACACGTGTTCTTGGCCACTGCGCCGCTCCAGCGGAACGTGCTGCGTGCGGCCCTTACAGTGCAGAGACGGGAGATTACGCAGACCCCGCAATCCCCGCAGAAATGAGTTTAAATTCGGCGTTGTCATCTTTACGCTGAGCGGCGTGTAATGTAGCGGGGTCTTTATGAGCCGCGCGGGGGGATTACTGCCAGCACGCTGCCTTCCCCTGCCACTAAAGCCACTTGTTGAGGGAAGCCCAGTTATACGGATAGAAACGGGTTCCGGATCCGGACCGTAATATGACTGCAATGTTTTCGGAAATAATTTGTGTGCAAAACTTCCCATCACCATATCAAACCTGCCAAGTAAATGTACTAAACACACAACTTATTTGACTCAGTTTGGACCCATGTAGGCTAAAAAATGATTATACAATATTGATTTAAGCGTTTATACTGTTTGCATGCCATTCTGTAAGGAAAAAAACGTGGCTTATTGATAATAAATTCAAGGGTCGGGCCCTGAACAAGCGAACACGGCGACAGCGCTGTGATTAACCAGGGCAAACATATTGTTTCGACCCCTAAGCCACATCCTTCTGTCAGCGTCATGAGATCCCTGGCGGAGGTGGGGGCAGGGGAGGCGTCGACAATCAGGCCGAGATTAAAGGCCGGCTTTGCCCTTTTGCTTAGCTGGAGCTCACTGTGTCCTGGTGGGCGAGAGAAAGAGCCAGAAAGAGAGAGAGAGAGAGAGAGAGAGAGAGATGGTGCGAGGTCTTTAGCATCATTTATTAGCCTGCTCTGCATCGACTGAGGAACCTCCGTCAAGTACAATTACTCTGCACACAATACCGGTATTCTTTCTGCATAATTCCCAGTTAGCACAGATTCTTTTTTTTTTTTTTTTTCCCGCTACAGATGAGTGAAGCTGAACACACTGAGCAATGTGCAGCTGTCCGACGGGACGCTTCTCAATCGGCTAGAAAAAAAAACCGAATCATCCCGCCGTACCCCGCGATGAGTCAGTGCTTTTGTTATGAGTCGATAGGTAGGTGTCGTGTGCGTGTGTGTGTGCGAGCGAGTGTGAAAAAAAAAATTCTTCTTCGCACTTGTAAGCTTCTGCCGTTGTCATTTTGAAAGACACCGGAGGGAAAAGGGGGAAGTGGTGCGCTTTCACACGTCTAGTAAGAACGGCGACAGTTTGTTTGGAAGGCGCAGTTCACCTTTGCACGCCGCTGCCGCTTCCACAACACGGGCCTTTGCTCGTGTTTTATTGAAAGCTCGCGTGTTATATTAATGTTTTTTTTTATTTTATTTTATTGCCGGCGTCGAGACAAACCTCCACAGCAGAAGTATGTACGATTGACGGGGGTTTGAAGTAGCGAGATGCAAATTGGATGAACGTGACGGGGCGAGAGTTTAAAGACAGGAAGAGAGTGATGGTTGTAGGGGAGAGGGGTAGAGAGACAATAGCAGAGTGCAGAGCGAGAGAGCAGACCCTGCCTTAATTTTCTCTTACTCTCTGAGTAGAAAAGCTGAACCTGATTCAGATTTATTCAGCCTGGTTGGAGTTCACCTCCAGTTATTTACATTTACAGCATTTACTTATCCAGAGCGACTTACAATCAGTAGTTACAGGGACAGTCCCCCCCCTGGAGCAACTCAGGGTTAAGTGTCTTGCTCAGGGACACAGTGGTAGTAAGGGGGATTTCAACCTGGGTTTTCTGGTTCATAGGCGAGTGTGTTACCCACTAGGCTACTACCACACCTACACCTATTAGTTTGTTTGCCCCAATTTAGAGACATATCAAGCCGGATTCTAGAGTTCTTGCTCATGCCGTGACTGTGTCAGGGTCTACCATTACCCTATTAAAGGAGCTCTGTGAAATGAACCGGATCTCCTCTCTGGGCCACCTCCACCCAAGCGGCGTCCCGGTGCGGCTTCACCCCTCTCGCCGCGTGAGCGCAGCGGCCTAACGCAGCCGGCTGCCCATTTCTGCCGAGAAAGAAAAGAAGAAAGAGAGAAAGGACGAGTGAGAGGGTTGGAGTGAAAGGCCTCCCCCTCCCCTCGGAAAAAAAGAAAAAAGAAAAGGCCAGACAGTTGTCTTCATCCAGTCCCCTTTTGAGCAAATCAGCGGTCTATCAAGGACCTTCTATGCAGACAATTCAGCAAAGGCCCTGCATGGCAGCAAAGACCAATCATTATGGGGGCCATTCTTTGGCGCTTTATTTTTCAAGTCGCACGACAATAGGTTGTTGATTGTGTGGACAACACCGGAACAATTACGCTCTCTGTTTTGGTGTCAGGGCAGCATTTTTATGTCTGATCCTCAATAATGGCCTCATTATCGTTATTCTTAGTCCCGGCCTGAAGAGCGGGAATAGTCGCCCGCGGTACGTCATTATTTTGCAAATTTCGATTAGCTCATCATGTTGTCTGTGCGACTCGAATGGCGGCTAATTACGGCCGGAGTGCCGCGCCGCCGCACCTCCGGCTCCGGAGTTAAAAGGTGGCACTTGGTTGGCCAATAATACAGAGAAAGGTGGTAAAAAGAAGGATTAGAGCTATTGCCATAGTAACTCCAACTTCCATCTGCGGGGGAACAATGGACTTGTGTTCCTGCACCACCTTGGTATATATAAAAAAAAAAAAAAAAAGCGAGAGAAAGGGAGAGCCGGGGCTCTGAAAGGACAAGACCCCCTTTTTAACAACAAAGTCGAATCCCGGTCTAATAGGCCCTTTGGTGCGAGTTGTTAGCCGAAACTGCCGGGGAATCGCGCGATGAGGGGGTCAACGCACCGGCCAAGGACGGCCAAAGGTCGCCGTCCTCCTTTTTACAATAGCAGTTTGTTTCGCACTTCCACTTGTTTTCGGCCCGGCCGAGACAGACGAGGGCCGTATGGCGGTTCTTTGAAACACGCTGGAGGGGAAGAAGCGTAAAGGCTGGGGGTGGGGGTGGGGGTTTCAGTTCGGCGGCGTGGGGGAACCCCACTTGTTCCTAACCGACTCTGAACAAACACGGAGCAGATTTATGCCGGAGATTTGGAAGAAAAATAACTTTGCCAATTAGACGGAGCTGTCAGACGCTGTCTGGATGTCCTCCAGCCGCCCCCCACCCCTTCGCCTCTGGGCGGAGGGGCGAAAACGCCTTTCTTCACTTCTCTATTCATCTCTGGCACCTCAACACACACACACACACACACCTGGTCCTCCACAACCGATACAAAAGACTTGGTGTCTTCACCTGATTTTTCAGCACTTTTTTTTTATCTCCACCCATATATATGGCAAGTGATCGCGGTTAAAGCAAGGAAATACTTTTATAAAAATGTTTTATTTCCTTTGAGACGCCAGCGCTCTTCTTTCAGCTGCATTAACCTTGAGACGCAGTCGCGTAATTACTGTGGACGGGGTAAATTTTAAGTTCTTTTTTAAAAAAATGCAAACAAGCAGCGAGAAAAAGGAACCCAGGACCCGTTCAGGGCCAGCATGGTCCGTCTGAAGTGCTTGCTGACTGTGATCTATGGTCCCGCTGGATGTGCGGCCCCCCTTTATTTTACCTCCCTTATTGCAGCTGGAATATATCCGCTCATATTAAGCTAATTTATGGTGCGGGCCGGCGGAACAGCGATTCGGGTTAATGAATTTGGCATTACTAATTAACTGTTATTGAGCGCTGAGGATGTATCCAGCAGATGGGAGGAGACGTATCCCACACCGTGCCGTAGCTGCAGATGTTACCTGCTCAGATTCTTCATCAGCCGTTTGTGGGCCTTGGACTTAAAAAAAACGTAAAAAAAAATCTGGGCAGGACGAGAGGAGAGGACATCCGTCATTCCTGACGCTAAGAAATAGAACTCAAATCATAGAACGTGTGGGTCCAATAAGCATGATGTGATTTATTTTATTGCCAGTTTTTGCCCAGTTAAACTATCCACCCTCATAACGTACTCACGATCAGACACGCAGGTGCCATCCCGGCGCAGAAAACAGAAGGTGACGGTATAAATATTAAAAAAATTCAATTGACCGTCAATCATGTCACATCATTGAAAAGCAGCGTTAGGGTCACTGAACAGACAGGGTGGTAGTAGCCTAGCGGGTAACACACTCGCCTGTGAAACAGAAGACCCAGGATCAAATCCCACTTACTACCATTGTGTCCCCGAGCAAGACACTTAACTGTAAGTTGCTCCAGGGGGGGGACTGTCCCTGTAACTACTGATTGTAAGTTGCTCTGGACAAGGGCGTCTGATAGGAACTCTGGAATTCTGGGAAGCATTTGGGCCCTGTTAGCCTGGCAGTCATCGCTCTCTCTCGTTTTCCCAACTCTCTTTTTCACCCGCCCTCGCCATCTTTCTGTCTCTTCCCCCCATTTCCCTTGTTCCTGTCCTCGTTCACACTTCAGCCTGAAGTACTTCCTCCCATTTCCTCCCTGTCTCTCTCTCTCTCTCTCTCTCTCTCTCCCCAAGGCTGACGCTCTCACGGTGAGCCAAGCCTTTCAATTTAGATTTCAATTATCATGTTAGTTTTGTGATTAGACTTCTGTCCTCCAGGAATCAGACCCCCCCCCCCCAACCCCCCTCTCCCTTCCCTCCCCCTCTTCCCCCCGCAATCAGATAGGATCTGATGAATTGCGCGCGTAATTGCGGAAGTTATTGAATATGCAGATCGCTGATGACTCTCGGCGAGCTGTTCTTAGTGCATTAACTCTAACTGTTTGCAACAAGAGGGGCCCGGTGAGGAGAGCCACTCGGCTAATGAGAGCGAGGGCCAGTGGATGCCATTAGTCAGGGATAATAGCAGCCGCGAAAGGGAGGGGAACTCAATTAAAAATCACACAGTCACATTACGGACCCGCTTGTTTCTTACTCGGTGTGTGTGTGAGTGTGTGTGTGTGGGGGGGGGTGCTTGCAGATGCTGCAGCTGTCTCTCAGAGTGGGTGGAGCTCAGAGGGAGAGAGTGACCGCACTGTGCTCGCGCCCCACCTTTCACACGCCCGCCCACCTCACGTCGTTCCTGTACGTCGTGGGTGAGGTTATGTGATTTTGATCGGCAATACCTGATAAACGCCGAATAGCATGCTAGAGTCGCTGGCAACATACGACCAATGAGAGCACAGCGTACAGGGTCACAGAAAGGGGCGCTTCTAGCATATCTTCTCCTGACAGAACAGTGTGTTGGAGACCAGGCAGACCAGTTGGAGGTGAAAGGTCATGTGATGTGAACCCTTGTGACCAGAAAGTGTGAACTGTACGGTTGGGCTTGTCGGTCTTCAGGGGAAGAGGGAAGGTGGCACTGGTGACATTTTTATTCTTTGCTAACGTGGTGCGGAAAGGCGCCCGGGGGGCTGCACATATTCACCCCGCTTTCAGCCGCGGTGTTTCAGCCGCCCACAACGACACAATCGCTCCCCTTCTCCTCCGCGAACTGGTCCAGAAACCTGCCCGGTTCCTGGACTGCCACCGCGGTGACGCGTCTCAGGGAATTTCAGTGGCCATGGAATTCCGGCCCTCCGCCGAACCTCCCAGCCACAGCGTTCCTGACTGCATCCCCGCCCTGCTCGCCGTAATCCAACAACGCGCTCACTAAACGCCGCGCTTGTCTTACAAACCCCGGGAAGTTTTTCTCCCGGTAACACGCTGCTCGGCATTGTATCCCTCTAAACGTCTGGCTGTTAAATATTTACGCTGGAACTGTTGACGGCGGAGTTAAAGAGGGGCGGCCATCTGCTGCCATTACGCATTCATATCGCTGAATAAAACGCCTTGTTTGCTCGCTCTTTAAAAGCACGCCACGTTTATCAATTATATAAGTCGCAGCGCTAGTGGCGGTGGTGGCGTCGGGATCATGAAAGAAACATCCAGAACAGCCGTAAAGAAAGTTTGGTCTCCCGGCGTCGGATGGGCAGACGAGGGCCATGAAACGGTAATCAAAGCCGCCGACTGAATTGTGCTCTGCACAGTGCGGCATCTGCAGCGCTGAGTTATTTATCTCCTCCACGTTGGATGGTTTTCGTACAAAAAACGAAACGAAACAAATGCATTCGTATAACATTCATTTCATTGGTAAAATAATCATTATAATAGCAATTCACCCTTGTTTGTAGACGATGCGTGATTCCAGTCAAACAACGTGAACATTTACATTTACATTTACATCATTTACCAGACGCCCTTATCCAGAGCGACTTACAATCAGTAGTTACAGGGACAGTCCCCCCCTGGAGCCACTTAGGGTTAAGTGTCTTGCTCAGGGACACAATGGTAGTAAGTGGGATTCGAACCCGGGTCTTCTGGTTCATAGGCGAGTGTGTTACCAACTAGCCTACTACCATCCGAACGTTTAATTCGTTTCAGATAAAGGAGTGTTTGCCCTTCGGTGCGTTCGGTGTTGTGTAAGAACGTGAAAGGGGTCAGATGGAGTCCGACCTGAGACTTGTCTTACTGTCTTAAAGGGACAGTAAATGCTTAAATAAACGCTCAGACTCACAGTATCTCTGGCATCTGCCATTGTATCTGCCGGAATCTGCCGTCTCTTTAGGAGACCTAGGCCGTGGCGTGGGCGGTGCTTTGCGAACTTTTGTGGGGCTGATGCCGCAGGTGACGGTGGCAGCCCGGCAGCAGGGATTAACTTGTGACCCCCTTTCTGGAGCACAAAGCGAACGGTGTCAGAGGTTGTGTGTGTGTGTGTGTGTGTGTGTCGGTCAGCTTAGCGCAGGAAGGCTTTAGCGCCCCGGACCCGTGGCCACTGTACCGGCTCCATATATATTATTAGGTTAATAGGATCGGACTTGTTTATACCAACTGTTAGCTTAGTGGCAGGTCATGAAGGCGGCTTAAACTTGGTTAATAGGCTTTTATTTCCTTCTTCTTCTCCCCCTGCAATGTAGCGGACTGTCAACACACACACACACACAACACACACACACACTCTGGTGCGACCTGCGATGGCGGAGCATTCGTGCTGGCCATGGTCCTGCAGTGTTTGAGCACCTTGATAAGTCGCGCGTTGCGAAAGGCGACCTTTGTCAGCCGGGGCTATTGTTTGCCGACCGGTTGGCCACTTTGCGGGCTGTGAAAGACACATCTGCTCAGATGGAGGAGAGGGGGAGAGAAAGTGAAGAGAGGAGAAACACACACACACACACACACACACACACTGCACAAATATTTGTCTGGCCTTCACCAGCCATTTTCTCTCGTCTGTTTGCTTTGGTTATTTAAGTCTATTTGAGTCGACCAGAGACAATGTTACCAGAGACCATGACACTGTCCTCTGTTCTTTTTTCCAATAATGCACCTTGTCGAGCGCGCCGCGTCCTTTTTTTCCCCGTTTATCAAAGTCTTAAATCTGTCACGCTGCAGTTTTTCGATATTGATTTTCTATTTAATAACAGCTAGTGTATTACATGACCCGAACAGAATTAGGTAATGGCCATTATTTTCGCGAAAACCGTGGCGCTCTCATTGTTTGCTCTTTGGCAGCGGCGGGGCTTGTAAGGTTCCCTCAAAGGCCCTCTGGAACGGTCCACCTCCAGCCGAAGCTCCTGTTTGTTTAATATGCTTTTGATTGATTTAGCGATCAAGGCCCCAAATCTGACCGCGGCGACTGCAGCCGGGAAAAAAACAAAGGCGCTCTTTGTGTTGGCGCACGGGAGGGCCAAATGGTGGGGCCGTTTGAGATTACGTGATTATTTCATATTGGGCTCCTCCAACCTCCCCTTCACGACTGTGGTACACGGGGTGGGTGGGGGGTGGGGGGGCTGCGGTGTTTTGGGGCGACCACAACAGAGCCCCCCGAGACGCGACCAGAATGGCGTGGACGGCGGCCAGAGGCGGACGGGGGGGGGGGGAAGAACGACCTCGTCACACACTTGTGGCTTTTTAAGAAAGCAATTTAGTAAATGATTTCATCCTGAGACCTTGTCATGATGCATGCGCCCGCACCGCGAGTGCCAGGAAAAACAAACAGATAAATAAAGGACAGGAGACGGCGGCGGGTGGAACAAAGGGGGGGGGGGGGGGGGGACCTGACGGAGGTGTTACGGGCCGGGCTGCCTCTCGTTTCAAATATTTTCCACTTTGTCGAGAACATTTCCGAGAGGTTAGTGTGCCTTTTCATCCGGACGACAGGCCCGGATGGTTAACAACAGGCGGGTGAGACATTTTCTGTACCGGTCAGCGTCTAAACCTGACCGCTTCTTTCTTTCTTTCTTTCTTTCTTTCCTTCATCCTTCCTTCCTTTCTTTCTCGTTCCCACCCGACCGTGTCTGTCAGCTTCCTGGTTTTATTAGAGGCCCGAGCAAAAAAAGCCAGCCTTGCGTTGCTGGAACAAGGCTTCTGCATGTCTCATGTGAGCCAAATTTTGGGGCAATTACTTACATCAGCGGCCGAGAGGTCCCCCCCGCCCTCCGTCTCCCGCCCTTTCCCTCCGCCTCCTGTCCCGTGTCAATCTCCACGGCAACTTTTTAACAGACGCGGGTCTGTTAACCCACCACTTCATTTTATTTTTTCTTATTCGGACCCTCTTCCCCCGACCGGGCTGTCACTTCTCCACACGCCGTCGACCGCGCTTTCCACACGACGGTGGCAAACGCATCGCTCCTCGGTGCTGGGAATTGGCAATCAGTGTCAGTTTTTCTGACATAATAGGGCTTAATCATAAATCTGTGAGGTGTGGCCCGTGGCAGCCCCTCAGCTCATTTTTTTATTAAAAAAAGAAAAAGAAACATAGCCTCATCCGGGTGGAGCGAACGAACGAACTGTACCCCCCTTCCGATTTTCCCACTGACGCGTCGCCACGAACCCCCTCTCCTCTTCCTCCTCTTTCCCATCATCCTCCTCTCCCCTAAGAAGAGTCAAAAGACGGAGGCAGCGCTGTGGTGCCCGGCATCCTTGCCAGTTCAGACAAAGGCGAAAAGAACGAGGGGGGGTGCTGGGGGGGGGAATAAGGGGCGGGGCCTGCGGTAAGTAACGTCGTGTTGTCCGCCCAGCCCCGAGAATAGCGCGGCTTAATCAGCGCAGCGCTGAAGGTAATTTCCTCCCGCTTCCCTCGCCTCAACGCAGTCCATTTATGAGATGCGAATGCGAAAGAGGAGGGGAGGAGGAAACAAAAACTCCTTTTCTTCTCGTTCCGACTGCTGCAAACTTTCCAATTCGGGTGACAGGCGCTGGCGGGCGCTTCCCTATTTTGGGAAAAAAAGAGAAAGGAAGAAAAAGAAAGAAAGGAATTAGGAGAAAACAGGCCACTGTGCGCTGACATTCCAGATGTCCAATGCGGTGGCTGCACCAGCTCGACTCTTTTTTTTTTTCTTCTGGCCACCGGCTGCCAACGATGACCTCATGAGGGCCCGTCTGAGGACTGAGGGCGCTCAGTTCTCCCGCCGCTCGCCATTATGGCCTCTTCCTTTCACAATCCGCCGAGTGACTCCGCTGTCCCCCGGCTCCCCGCCTTCGGCCCGTCCGCGTAAATTTACTCCTCCATAATTAGCCATTGTTCCCACTTTTGGACGAGTCGGCCATTCGAGTCTCTCACTCCAGGGCCCGCTGTCTTTTATCCCTCTCCTCTCCTGACCCCGCCTCCTGCTTATATTCTCATTGTATCTCTCCTCTGAAACGGAGGAAAAAAAAACCTGTCACCCGCCTTCCTCCGCCCGCCTCCCCAGTGCCAGCTTCTCCTCAGCGCCCGAGACCCCGAGAGCGTCAGAAAAGGCCCGAGTGGCGAGGTTGTTTACGGACCCTGTTCTATAAAAAGGCTCCGCCCACCCCCGCCAACACCACATTTCATCTGTCAGAGCTCATCCAACAGTGCTTGGTTATTTTTTTTTTTATGAAAAAAAAAAAAGACCCAGGTTTCACGGGCAGGAGAATTCGCTATTATATCTTCCTGCCAAATTCCGATCTCTGTTTTCCTTCCCCCTGCGCTCACAAAGGGCTCATAACTTACTGTCAACCGTGGGGCCAACCACAAAGCCCCACTGTAGCTCAGCAAACAGGCAGAGCCGGCCGACGGTGGGACCGGCTGTAAAGTTTGCTTAACTGCAGTGGCAGTGACAGAAGGCACTTTGGGAACGGCGTCCCCCCAGAAGGCCCGGAGCTCCTCGCCGCACTCGAAGAGGGAAACCAGAGTGAGCGGGAGAGTGAGAGTGTGTGAGAGAGAGAGAGAGAGAGGGAGGGAGAGGGAGGGAAGGAAGAGGGGGGGGAGAAAAAAAAAAACTGAACGGCTCTATTCTTGTCTGTGAATGCGCTCGGCGACTCGGTGTGCGTGTGTGTTTAAGGCAGAGCGCCGCGCCGAGCGGCAGACTCTCCGGCAGCGGCGTGCGTGCGCGCGTGTGTCTCTCCGCTCCTCGCCGGCTCCTGTTGGATGAGTGTGTGTGTGTCGAGCGGCAGCGTGCTGAGACCACGCGCTCCCGGCGCTCCGTGGATCTGAGGGGGTGGCATGCCATCCAGCTCCGAAGCCGCCAGCCGCGGGTACCGAAGAGGGACGGCGGCCTTGCCGCCCAATCACCTCCCAGCGTGAGTGTTTATTGACCTCTGGAGCGCTCTCACCGAGCGAGTGTGTGTGTGTGTGTGTGTGTGTGTGAGAGAGAGAGTCTCAGCTCGTAAGTGTTTGTTAAAGTGAAACTCTCCAAACAGGATATTATTTCTAGTAATTTACTGGGCCGAGTAATTATCCGCAATCCGGCTCGTATCTAAAGGGCCCTTCCGAGGTGGCGGGTGCCGTTCTTTTTTCCCCCGAGTGCGGCACTTTTAAACAGCGCTCGAAAGCCCCGGCTTTTTAACCGAATTACCGTCATGGAGGGGAGGGGTGGGGCGGGAAGAAGAAGAAGAAGAAGAAGAAGAAGTGGAGTCGTAATTGAGTTGACGTTCCGAGGGGGCAAGGTCAACATTTATGGATGAACAATTTAAACAAATTAATTTGGACAACTTTCAAGGTGGCTTATCGGGGTTTATGCCGCTCACTCGAGCCATTTGACATATTTTAATGTCATTAGCCCTGATTGCTTTGTCCACTCTACTCCCCGTGCATTAAATCAACCCCCCCAACTTATTAAATATTAGGACAGTATTCACTGAGACCAAGGCTGCATTTGTCTTCCTTGCGAATTTCCTCTTGTTCCGCCTTAATTTTCCCCGGGAAGTGCTAAGTGTGGGAATAAGGAGTCGCTCTCTATTGATTTTCATTTACTCGGGCCCCGCGTAGGCAGTTGGCAGCGACGGGCCGCTGTGCGGTGGGGTAGCGTGTCGAGCGGAACGGGGGTGGGGCCGCCTGACTCCTCGGTGGGATCTACAATGCAAAGCGATAATTTAATTGTGTTAAACGTCTTGGGGCTCCGCGCGGTAATTTTTTTTTTTGTTGATTCTGTTAGCACTCAGGTAGCAGGGCCTCATTATGCTGGGTGAGGACCCAGAGGAAGACAACCCTGCCCCCTCCCCGTCCTCACCTCTGCTAAATGAGCTTTTGTGTATTAACATGCACACGTATTAATTATCAATATTATATGCTCCCAAGTCTCTTTTTTTTTTTCTAGCCTGATGAGTGTATTTGAAAAAAATTAAATGAAATTCACCTTTCCCCCCTATAAATAAGGAAGACCAAGTGGTCCTGTCACATTGACTCAATGCGGTGAAATTTGAATCAGTGGGAGTGAGCTTTGTTTTTCTTACCTGCTGCTTTTTTGGTCTTTCTTTTTGTTTGTTTTCATAATTTTATTAAAAAATAAATGCTATATTCATTGCATGGTTTTAAAATCATTACGAATACAGAACTCAAGAATCCTTAAGAAGACAGAACCATCGTAAAGAAAACCCCGTCTTTTTTCCCCCCTCCGTGTTGTAATTCGCTGGCCTGCACCAGTTGTGTAAGTTTTTGCTGTAGAAGTGTGTTTTGTTAAACTTGTTCTGACGTTGTTGATTTAACACTGTTCCAATAGATTATTCCCGGTGCACTTTAGCATGCATGGGTTGGCATGTTCTCATGTGCTAAAGCGTGTGTGCGGCGTAACCCATGGAAACCCACGTCTATGAAGCAGCATTTGGCGTTTTTCAGATTTCCCATGGTTAAGTATTTTAACAATGGTCCTCTTGTGCAAATTTTTTATTTAATTTTTTTCTGACAGGGGTTTATTTGATTATTCCTCTGCCTGCCTCCATACACTACATATATTTTTAGCCTGTGCGGTGTTGCTGAGGAGGAAAGAAAAGCAGGATAATATTTTCCTCTTTGACGGACTGGTGTTTTAGCAGGGCTGGGAGTATGATAGTCAGGGTGTGTGTGTGTGTGTGTGTGTGTGTGTGTGTTTAGGGGCTTGGAAGGCTGCAGAGGGGAGTTGGCTGACGGCGCTTGCTGGCTGCCACAGTTCCGCGCTTATTGCCATTGTCTATAAAAGGTCATCAGTGCAAAAGAGCCTGAGAGGCAGCGCTGGTGACGGCGGCGGAGCAGGAAACGGGATATCCACAGACACATGGCCCCAGTCATAAGACCTTTGAGGCAAGGCAGCCGGGCCGGGGCCTCCAACCCTAACCAATTAAACAGAGGTTGTTGCGTGATGAAACCGTATCAGCGACAACAATTCATGACTCAAAGCATTCCGGGCCACATGATCTGCGGCTCCGAGAACTGAACTCCCTAATCCCTATAAATGAAGTGCAATATTGTCAGCTATATATAGGCCTTTTTCTCAGCTAACACCCTCCCGCCCACCGCAGTCTCATGCATATTCGGGGGGGGGGGGGGCGATTTTTTTTTTTCTCCAAATCTCACTATATTTTGCTTACACACTCTGGTGCATTTGTCGACCACTCTGGCCTGTTGGCTGCCCATTGTTGAGGTGTGATCAGGCATGCCGAACGCCATAAAACGCTGCAAATGCTGCGAAAATCCTCATCAGATCCTTATCTTTCTTTGTGTTGGACACACTCATCCAACATCGTGCCTTATTCCATTTTCCTTTCGAGTTAAATGGCGGCGTGCTTGTTTACTGGAGACCCCCGGGTCCCCGGTCCTGGTTGAACAGGTCGTATTTTACACCCTCTATACTGGGGGCGGCAATGACACATGAACCAAGACTGAAATCGCAACCCAAATTCTCCACGGCACACATGTCCCTTACAGACGCGGCCTGATCTGATACTTTACCAGCACAACAAAACTCTTTATTTTTTTTATTCTGTTTTCTATTCTGTTTCAAAAAAAAAAAGAATCTCTGAACTTTTGCTAAACTTGATTGATTGAGCGAATGATTGAGCTATTCGGAAAACACGCGTTTGCTCCACCCCCAAAATAAGTTCAAGTGGATTCGGAGTGTCGTTACACCCCTGCGATACGCTGTGACGCCCGCATCACTCGCCACGTGGAACAATCACCCTACACTCCGTCAAGCACCGGGGCAAGAGGCTTTTCATGCAGGAGACGCGGGCAAAGGGGCGGGAGCTGCTCGTCCGGAGCCACCCTCCCAGCTCTCGTGATGAATTATTAACTCCGACTGACAAATACTGTTACGGTGCACCCCCCCCCCCCCACCCCCCCCCCCCACGAAGAGAAGATCTGTTGCATCTTCTAACAAGATCGCTGTAGACACATGTTACAGGAGGATGGAGCCTCCCCTCTCTCTCCCTCTCTCTCTCTCTCTATCATGCCTCAGCGGTTTGACTGATGGCTGGAGACTGGGCTAAAAGTGCCGGCGAGACTGAATATTTCAGAGGTAAAATAATACCGCTTGATTTACTGTGTCATACAAAAGGAGTGCTTTGTTCCGACGACGGCGGACGTCGCGAGGGCGGCCGCGGCCCTTTGGCTGCATGAATAAAAAATGTGGCGGGATACGCCGCCACGTACGCACCTCCCTGTAGCCTCTCCCAACACACACACACACACCCACACACACACTCACATGCACCCGGAGCTGAACTTTGCTCCGAATTTAGATTTTCAATTGATGCTCCTAATTAGGAGACAGTTTTCCAATTGGATGTAATTGCAGGGAACAATTAATTGGCTGATTAAAACTTTAGTGGCGGGCGACATGCGAGTGCGATTGACAGGCGTGGCCATTGTCCGCTGCGCTTTGGAACATGCGTGTACCTGCCGTCGTCCCAGCATCTCTGCACCCACGTAACGAAGGGTGCGTAAGAGTTCGTAGAGCGAACGCCAGGCGGCTAAAGGGTTCGGCCACGTGTGCGAATGCATGGCACACTCGACCTGAGGCCGATCCAACCTGACAGCGCCGCGGCAATCCGCACATCGAGCCGCGGAGGCCATTCAGCGCGTGAGCAGATTATCCCACCGTTCGGTGTTAAAATAATCTCTCCCGGTGTCAAATTTGTTCCCGACCTCCAACCGAAAACCTGGCAAGCGCCTCCGTTACCCAGCGGCCCCCTGTCTATCTCCCAGCATGCTCGTGGGTTAGAGGAAGGAGCGACCTACAACACCACGTGACCACCGTGTTTGCCATTTAGTTGCTTCGGTGAAGCTCTCTGAAAGGCCACGGTGTGTCACGGCCACACATACTTCTGTTTTTACCAATGGATTCCCAAGTTCGGAGAAAGCAGTCAGACAGGGGAGTGGGGAGGGGCAGGGGAAATGAGGGATTATGGGTAAAAATGCACCGACCCGCTCTCTCTCGGCCCTTCAGATCAATAGGAGCACCATACGATTCTGTTATTAATACCAAGTGCATAATTAGATTAGCTTCCTCTGTATGAAACACATTCAGGGGGACTCAGCGTGAGAGCTTTATTAATTGCAAGAAAGGAGGAATTAGCTGATAAAAAAACTGAAAAACTGCACGAGCCACAAGTTATGCTGTTAAAAAAAAAAAAAAAAAAATCCCATTTACATCGGAATAAACTGCATCACGTTTCTTTTTTTCTTCTTCGCCTTTCAAGCACCTGATATGTCAAGCGCTCTCTTCAGCTGAATACTAATGAAAGTTTGTGACAGATTTGTACATTTCGTCCTTTTCTACAGCGATTAATCCCACATTCTGTAATCAGGATATTTTGCTGGGAGAAATACTGTAAAAAAATAATAATCATAATAATGATTTGCTAATTTGGAGAAAAATTAAAGTCTGCTGCTGGTTTTTAATGCTTTCTGGCTCAATGGCTCCTTTTCATGAATTTGTCATTGGTGTTGGTCATGTTGCGTTTTACCTTTTTTCCCTTGGATAAATTGCTCACACTTTTATTAATATCAATATCTACAAGCCAGACTTCATTACAACCTGAAAGGTGCCAGTGTTTATTCAATTTGTGGGAAATTTACATGATTTCTTTGGCCACATTTGGCTCTGATGCGGCTAAAGCGTTTGATGAAGAGAAGCACAAATTTGCTCCTGTGTGTGTGTGCGCGTGTGTGTGTGTGTGCGCACACTGGTGCTTTAATGAGAGTGTGTTATGTGGTGCGCTAACCCTCTTAGCGCAGTAATCGTGTTGAGGGTGGAGGAGCGGCCCTGCCCCAGGCACCGCTCCAGCCGTAGCTCAACACGTCCATTTACATTAAACAAAGGATTAAGCGGGACCCCTGTGCCCTTAACCCCCCTCAGCCACGCAGATAGCCATTGATAGGATCCTACAAACTTTTGATACGCCTCCAACCCCGGGGTCATCCGGGAACGGCACGCAGGAAAGCGTCCAGCGGCAATGTGCTCGTTGCTCACCAGTTTGGCAAGGATGGCCGAACAGAGTGGCATTGTCTCAATTCCCATTTCCATAAAACTCAGAGCCAGGAATATTCATGTGTGTCTCCGTGTGTGTGTCTACATCGGGCTTGTTTAATGTTCTCATGAAGGGCACTTTTCCCCTCCTCTGTATCCAATTAATCAACTAATTAATAATCTTATAACATTTACAATTACATTTATGGCATTTATCAGATGCCCTTATCCAGAGCGACTTACAATCAGTAGTCACAGGGACAGTCCCCCCCGGAGACACTCAGGGTTAAGTGTCTTGCTCAAGGACACAATGGTAGTACGTAAGATTTGAACCTGGGTCGTCTGGTTCATAGATGAGGGTCTTGCCCACTAGACCACTACCACCATAAGAAGTATATGTCTGATTTTATTGCTCAACAGGTTCTATTTCTCTGTCATTTGTTCTCTTCTAGCAGAATTATGTCTTCCAAGCAAGCCACCTCTCCGTTCGCCTCTGCCCCTGATGGAGAGGACATGATGAGCCAGGACCGGCTGGCCTGGGAAAAGGAGGAAAGTGCCGCTGTCGCCACCTCCGATGGCCTGGCCACACCCCAGCTGCCCCTCCACAACCTGCTGCACAGCAAACCCCACCCCGAGGAGCTCCCGCCAATCAGCAGCGTCCCTTCCGAGGCCGACTGGGACACCCTGGTGTCCGCCCAGGAACACATGGTGAGAGCCCGGCCCTTGTGATGCCATGCGTGTGCATGTCAATATAAGGGTTCAGGTTTCGGGTAATTTGCACTGCGTGGAGAGGGGTTGACCATCCAGTTCTCTGCCACTCATTTTTGTTCTGTTGTGGTTCTCGACACACCTAAATCAGAACTCTGTTTCCCGTCCAATGCGCATCCTTCAACCCATCAAAACCTCAAACTCCCACAAAGAACCCATATGAACCCCCTGTGGAGTAAAAAGAGTCTTCAAGGCCCCAAAACATTGATGCAGCATAATTAGCATCCAAAAAGTGCCGTGACTCCTAGTACTTGGGAGCTGTGGGGTGTAGTGGTTCCCTCCAATTTTAAGACCTTAATTCACAGAACACAGAATCACCTCAAAAACTTTCACAAAAAAAAAAAAAGCCTCTGCCTGCAACTCCCCAGCCCAGAGGATTCGCCTCCCAAGGACACTGGCCTAACACAGCCCTGGAACAATCTCAATGAAGACTTAAGACCTTGCGTTGTGCCAAGCACTTGTCTTTGAAGTTCTAAGCCCTCGCAAGTGTCTGGAGATCCTCCCCTATAAAGGAGCCGGGAGAACAACGTATTGGGTTGCATTTCACGTCAAGCAGATTTTATGAATCTATAAATAGAAGGACAATGTAACAGAGGGAGGGAGGGAAAAGTCCTTGAGAGGGAGTGTGTGTGTGAGCGTATAGGCCAGTTCTCCAGCGGCCCCCGTCTCCCTTTGCTGGAGATCCCGGCAGACCACAGGGCAGTGGGCCCAACGCTGTCCTGACAGCCTCTTATTGTCTCTGGTGAAGTGGGGATTCTCCACACCCGCCGCCCGCTTACCCTTCATGGCTGCATAGCCCCGAAACCCAGCATGCCCTCCCACTCTCTGCAGCCAGGCCTTTTAACCCCCAGACGCTTCAGTCTTCAACTTTAACATAATACCCGGGGCTCACATAACTTCGAGTTGTACAGTATGTGAAGGCTTCAGGAATTAATTACATGGCAAGTCAGCTCCTTCAGGATTTCTCAAGTTTGCAATTGCAACAATTAAACCGTGTTCATTCATATCAACCTTGAAATGAGTGGAATTAGATGAAATGGCAAAGTTAGTCATCATGTGGTTATGTACGTATTGCTTTAGATGACTTGCCATGTTTTAAAATTTAAAAGATTGAAATGCTTTCATGAATATTTCGAATATGAATCCTTTTGCCGACTGGACACATCTTGCACTGGACATACACACTCAGGATTAGCAGGTAGTGCAGATTGTATTTACTACTATAAACAATGCTTATTCTCAGTAATTCTTAATATTATTTAAAACAATCCCCCAAAACAGCCTATGATGTGTGTGTATGTAAGTGATATTATAGGTCTATGAGGCAGGTGCTTGTGGGGCTGAAGCGACCTCGCCTTCCTATTCTTCCTATTTTTTAAATGGATGCATGTGAATGCGTAGCTCACGTAGCTCAGGTGGCCTGCCTTTGCAGACCTTCTGATTGGAGACGCTCTCCATTGGCAAGAACAGAGACGTTTAAAAGGTAATGATCCTAATAGAGAAAGAAAGGAAGAAAATTCTTGGCACAATCAGCGCACATTCTCTTCGTATAATGACTGAAACCTTATGAAAAGTTAATTCTGCTTGTTTGATCTTTCGAGTGCAAATGCTGGAGCTTCATTTGCATATGTTAATTTGACTTGTCATTCGAGTCATGAAGTGTCTCTTTTGTGCTTCAGTGTCAGACAATTCTGTCTGGTCCAATGTTTTGTTAAAAAGTCTTATTTGAAATGATATTTGGTGATTTTTTTTCATTACAAATGAACGTCTGTGTGCTGAATCGCGGTTCCATGTTTAATGAGGTTGTTGTAAGGTGTAGCGAGGGTTGGGTAAACGTGAGGAGAACAGAAAGAGGAGGAGGGCTGGGAACGTTGCCTGGGTTGATTACCTGACTCTATGTCGTTGCCATGCTTATGTGTGGGCTGTGCCCTCCATCTGTGCCAGGAGATTAGCCAGAGTGCCCGTGGGCACCACCCTGGGCCCCAAGGACCTCCACGCAGACTCTCCTGCAGCATGAACTCCCACAGTTTCCAAACCCATCCCCGCCATTCAGGTCCCAGCATTCCGGGTGCTTATGGGGATTAGTGTTCCCCATGCTCCGCATCCCTCTCCATCCCACACCGTTCCTGGCATTCCCGCTCCACCTAGTCCCTGCTTCTCCTCACAGTTATCTTACTGAGCCCATGGGGCGGAGTCAGGGTTCTTTACTGAAGGAGCAGTTGTTCAGGAGGGACTGAAGATTTACAAGGCCCGCGAGGAGCATACAATCCTAATGCCCGGCCTGGAACGTCTGCAGCTCCAGCCACGTCTCCGCTTCAGGAAGTGACCTGCACCGTTCTAGCAGACAGTGATTTCTCGTCCAACCTGCTGAATCACACACACTGCCATGTCCAAGTCAAACATGGCCCAGTGCGACCAATGGGAGGCTTTTGATGGTTTTAAATAATACTGTAGGCTGAAGAGCAGACTCAACACAAACAGGGAAGGAGGACAATTGAAAATGAACTAATCCCGCTTTTCCCCCCTGACTGCTTTTCCAATAGGAATCTGACAGCAATAAAGTATGTTCCCTGTACTCCTCCTTCCGGAATAACTCTACCTCTCCGCACAAGCCAGAGGAGGGGGCCCGGGAGCGTGGAGACCTGCTGAGCACCTCCGCGTTCGGAACGCCAGAGCGCCGCAAAGGAAGCCTGGCCGACGTGGTGGACACCCTGAAACAGAAGAAGCTGGAGGAGATGACAAAGACAGAGCAAGACGGTAGGAGGAGTCACTCTGTGTGTGTGTGTGTGTGTGTGTGTGTGTGTATATGTGTGTGTCTTCCAAGGAAAAGTCCTTTTTTTAGATTCCCATTTGATTAAATTGATAAAAAAAATGTATTCATGAGGATTAAAAAATAATTGTTGATCAACATGTATTTAATTAGACATAGGTAGTAATGCATTTAAAGCCGTATGAAATGTGGATGCAAGGTCCCTACAATTACAAGTCTCAGTGAAGGAGAGGGGGTATAATATGCCTTACTGAGTTGTGTGTGTGTGTGTGTGCAACAGAATAAAGAGTGTTTGGCTGCCCATTTGTGGGTTTGTATGTGAATTGCTGTTTTTTTTTACTGTTCTGTACTTGAACGAGAGCCCTGGAACCATCAGACAGTCATACACACACACACACACACACACACACACACACACACACACATTAATACAGCCATATACCCTGGGTAGACTGACGTGGCCATATTTCTAGTTTGTTCTGAATCTTTTCCAGTGTGACAAAGAGTGGGTGGCACTGCTCGGCTTTAAGTGTGGTCTCCGGGCGATGCCAAGCTAAACTCGCAGGCCATAAAACACACGCCAGCGACCCAGACGCCAGGAACGTTACCTTTTTATTCTTCCACACAGACTTCAGTATTCATCTGCCCCAACAGCCAGTGCCCTGCAGCCAAGACTGCCATGCATTCACGGCTTCTGATGACAAATCAATAAATAAGGGGTGGACCAACCAAACAAAAATTGGACAAGAATTCTACAATATTATTTAGTTTATAATTTAGGTTGTGAGAGTAGTAGTAGTAGTCATGACCACACCCAGCGCCATGGTACATCAAGAGCCAAACCCCCCCCCTGAAAAACAGCTCCGTTTGTAATTAGCACTGTAGCCATATAATGTAGTGAGATGTACAGCACTGAGCCGCTCCCACCCCTGGGCATCTGCGTCTTGCTTACTGTCTGGGGAGCTTTTAGCTTAAGCACTTTGTCTGACTTTAAAACAGACCATTTTTCGCTCTAATGTTTCCCCCCCTTCCCTTGATTTTTATTTTTTGTGGTTGTACATTATTCTGGATTTCCTTTTGGCATATAAAATCTCACATATTTGATATTCCAGAAAGTTTTTTTTTTTTTTTACTGTTTATTGTGTTCTCACATGGGGTTGATAAAGTTCTGTTTTTTTGTTATATTTTAGAACCACGGTAGCTTACCTTTTTTTTTTTTTTTTTTGTGTGTATGCATTGGCTGGTTGTGTCGGTGTGAGACCTCTCTCTGCCATTTTGGATCCCGTCTGGATCTCCTCCACCCTGCCCTCTGTGGCAGAGGCCTTATGCTAATGAGACCCAGCTGGTGAGGTCGGTTGCCGCCGTAATTTAAACGGTCAAGTGCAGCTCGTAATCCTGCGCCGTATGTTTAGTGCCGGGGAAGAGAGGGTGCTCCAGCGACCCCGTACAGCTGTTTTAATCTTCCCTTAATAATAGACACGCCGCTCCGCTCATGCCCGCCGCATCGCGCCACCCAAATAAACTCCCCTGTCGGAGGAAATTAGTTTCAGAGTGCCGAGTGCGGAGCGACACGAGAGGCCCGAGCGCCGTCCTGCGGGCTGAGCTCTACTCCACGGGAATGAAGCGATTTGACGTCCTCGAGGGCGTCGGGCTCTTCGCTCTCTCTGGCGGCTCGAGTTCTGCTACATCACACGCTCTGCTCCTCGCGACGTTGGCCTGGCTGTGGAAGTGTGCGAACCCTGAAGCGTCCGGATTAACCCATTGCCGGAATCCCCAACCATTCCAGAGCCATGTGTTGCTTTAACGACACGCCTAATGTGAAACAAAGCCCGCACGGTCTAAAAATATTGCTTATCTGAGCCCGACGTTCGGGGAGCAACTGCGGGCCCTAATCCTCCGTGCTCTGTTCCGCTGTCTTGGACCGGCGTTGTCTTGAGGACTCGCGCTTGGCATCTGCTCTCGGCGTTTTAAACGTCGCAGGAGCCGCAATGCTTCCAGGAGCTACGCAATCAGGCCCCGTAATCAGAAGGTTGCCGGTTCGAATCCCGATCCGCCGAGGTGCCACTGAGCAAAGCACCGTCCCCACACGCTGCTCCCCGGGCGCCTGCAATGGCTGCCCGCTGCCCACCAAGGGTGGTGGTTAAAAGCAGGGGACACGTTTCACTGTATGCACCGTGTGCTGTGCTGCTGTGTATCACAATGACAATCACTCCACTTCCTTCTATCATCCGCCAAGCAGGCGTCTGAATTGGGCCACCATTTTGTGTTGTGTTGGGCCGATAGGTGAGCTGTAGCACAGGCCTGAGGACACAGCGCAGCCCTAATAGATGATGACAGAGGTTTCCTCGCAGTGAACCCGGCCCCTGACATCCCCCCCCCCCCCCCCCCCCCCCCCCCCCCCCCCGGCCGAGCTCTTAATTAAATGTGTATCGCCGGCTGCCGTCCGCTGCTTTCAAATTGAATCAGAGCGTATTAGAGCCGGCCGGCGGAGGCCCGCTCAGCCAGACCGCCGTCTCCCTGCTCCCTCTGTGAACCCCCCCCCCCCCGCCTGCCACCCACCATCGAACACCCCAACCCATAACCCCCGCCGCCACCCCCATCGCTCCTCTCCTCTTACAGGTCCTTAAAGTGCTCTGAGTGCTTGTGACCACTGTAATGAATGAAAGGGCCGTGGGCTCAGCGAGCCGCTGCATTAGGCTGAATAGTCACCTTCGCCGTAAAAAGCTCCGCTGGACACAGTCACCGGGAGGGCTAACGATTGTGTCCGCTGTTTATTTACTGCGCATTGTAAATGCATTATTTATGGAGCGCTCCCCGGACAGCACTTGTTAAGAGTTAAAAATGTCAGCATTACGCCAAAAAAAAAAAAAAAAAAAAAACGAAAAGGAAAACTGCACGTCATTATACAGATTCAAGGTGACTTTGTTCACATTCACAAGCAATTATGCCTGTAATGCACCAAGATAGGCAAAGTGTGACTTCGTAATGATTCATTTATGACCTTCTGTTTTATAAGACAATTATTAAGCGGTATGTCAAATTGATGTTGGCAACATGGTCGGCCATTTTGGCTCATCTAAAACAAAGCAGCGTTTTAACTCTGTTTAGTGCGCCGAAGTGCTGGAGATGCATGGGATGAGACCCTCCAGCAACATTTTGCTGGCTCCCGCTGTCCAGCCTTCGATGGGACGTTCCCTTTGCCAAGTCGTGGTCGGTGGTCTTCTGCTGCCAGGAGTGGTTCTGGCTGCCGGTCGGAGATTGTTATCTAATAATCCACATCTGAAATCTGGCATGTCTTGGTCCCGTTGACAGTGTGGCAGAGAATCAGAGGATGGGGGTCAGAGTTTATGGCGTTTTTTTACATTTTATTTTATTTTGGAAAGAGTCAAGCTGGTTTCCAGATCCTGTTAAAACTTTGAGGTTGACCCCGAAAGGCTTGTGCCAAGGATCGGCTCACCACCAGTATCCATCTTTGTGTGGAAGGTGTCAAGACAATTTTTTGTTTGTGGCAGCAGTTTGCTTTCTGCGATTCGCTCTGCTTGGATTCTGCATAATTGTCTGGGCTGTTCGTCCAGCATGTGAGCATATAAAGATATGCCGAGTGTGCCTCGGAGGAACAGGTGGGCAGGGGTGTCCTGTCCAGAATGAAATACACCCCCCTCGACGACCTGGGGGCCCCGAGAGGCCGGGAACAGTTGTTAATGTGACAGGGCGAGGACTTTCTCCCAGCCGGTAACCCTAACCCTCCTGGGTGGAGAAGAGAGAGAGCGAGGGGAAAAGTAAAAAAGAAAAGAGACAGTCAGCATGGAAGTGGCGGGCAGGTTGGTGGTTGGATCACACCTGGAGCAGGATCCTGCGAGCTGATGGTTTTAATACTCTTCATTGGTTCAGTGTGTGTATGTGTATGTGTGTGTGTGTGTGTGTGTGTGTGCGCTGGTCGCTGACGGGTACTATGGGGTATTCTCCACACCATGAGCTCATCCTCAAATGGGGGAGTGGGATATTTTAAGAGCCCTCCTGTCAGAACACACACAGCTCAACAGCAGGTGAGCGCTCTCCCGCCTCAGAGAAATGTGCTGTGAGCAGTAAAGAGCGGCGCATGCAGCTGTGTGTGTGTGTGTGTGTGTGTGTGTGCGCACGCACACTCGAAATGGGCGTTTTCCCCCCCGGTGTTGGCATCACCTGGCCATTGTGTTGCATGGAGGTGGAAAAACCATCTTAATAGGTATTTATTGCCTTTCCACAAAAAAAAGGAAAATAAATGTCACCCATATTCTGGTGTTTTTTCCCTCTGCTTTCTGTATAACAAATCCCAATTTCTGACAACTTTTACAATGTTGAACACAACTGACCAATCTATGAAATAACACATGAGGTTATATAGTAAAAAAAACAAACATATATAATATATATAGTGAGAGAGAGAGTCAGAGAGAGAGCAAAATGGTTCATGTTTTAGACTCTCGGCCAACTTAAGTTAGACCATAGGGATGGTTTCCCAGCAGCCCTGGAAGAGCTCCTATGTGAGAAGCTGTTAGAACATTGTAAATGCTGCCAGGTTCAGTGACCGGTGCTGCACCTACATAATTAACGTTGTGTGCAGGTATCAGCCAATTAGCTGCTCCTGTTCTCAACCTTCCAATTTAATTTAATCTCCCCTTTCTCCCACGTTCATTATCGGCCATCATTATCCGGGTGGCGGGGTGACACGTGCCACCCTCCTGCCGGACAAGAGCTTCAGGCTTTAGGGTCAGCGCTGTTGAACTCGACAGTGGAAGTCCCGGCCTCACTAATCCAATTTAAAAACTCCACTGTATAAACCCCACTTGAAATCATCCGTGGGTAATATGCGTGTCCCTATTTTTGGGGGCGGGGGCAGGAGGGGTAATTAACGTGCTTAAGCGCACTGCACCCGAGCGGCGCGGCGTTTCAGTTGTTGTTTTTTCACAACTCGGTTTAAAAAAGGTTGCTGCTGAAGCGAGACGCCAAGGGACAGACTTCCTCTCGCCGCATCCCGCCGCATCCCGCCTAATTAATACCCAGCTTTGTTATAATGATGTGTGGCCCCGGTCCTTGACTCCATGCATATAAGATGAGGCTGGAGGTCCCGCCCAGCCCCCTTTCTTCCCCCGTCTCTTGGCCACCAGGACCCGTTCCGAACCTGAGCTTTGGAGGAGCACTTCAAACACTCCGTCCACCAGTCCCTCCGGCGGCACGCAGCACTGGCCAAACATCAGTCGTGCCCCCACCCCCCCCGGCTCTATCCCCAGCTCCTTTCTTCTCCAGCGCGCCCCCCTAATAATGCAGGTCTGGCCGCCGTTGACCACGCCAGCAACCTGTCTGTCTGGGTAAGCGTGATGAGTTTAATTAGGACATGTGTTAAACTGCATGTGTGAACATACGATGGCCCCGGCGCTTGCCCCCCCCCCCCCCCCACTCGTGGTCTCTATGGTCTGTCACTTTTGTTTGAATAGGTAATGTGGAAGCTGAGGAGACGCGAGTTGGAAACGCTTGTTAGGACGCATGATCAAAAGCGGCGCGCTGCCTTCTGCCAATCAAACCTCTTGTCACCCTGTGAAGCAGAAGTTAAATAGATTTTTTTTTTCTTTCTCTCTCTGTTTCGTTTTTCTTTATTTCCTCCATGGCTGTTCGCCGTGGGCAGTCTGCCAGGCCTGACATGGAAACGTATATTTTTACTTATTTATTTATCCTCGGCCTGCCACTCCAAGACACCCTGGTCTGCCCTGCTGTTGGGCCTCAGAAAGACATGAGGGGCTGGATTTTGACAAAACGCTGGAAAGCAAGACACACACACACACACATACACACATTTGATTTTACATCTCGGTGAGACCTTAAAAATGTGTTAAGTGTGAGTATGATTATGAGTACCAGTAATACATATTCAGAATACTTGTTTCATTTTAGGCAATATTTACAGATATTTTTTTAAAAGATAATGTGTTGAGAAAAAAACATGCTCAAAGGTGGTTGTGGATGGTTATTATCTTCCTATTGTATATAAAACCTGTGAAGATGTTACTGCGTACAAGGTTGTGTTGAAGTGCTAATATGCATGACAATCAGTAATGAATAATATTAATGTTGATATTTAATTCATGACTACACTTCTAAAATGTATTTTGTATGTACTCTAAAAGTATTCTGAATAACATACTGCTTTATGCATTCTAAACAAGAACATGACTGATGGCATGTATGCCATTAATTTAATATTCAGTCATCACTAGTATTTTCCCTAACGTGCATAACGTATTAACAAAATGTGAAAAACGGCTTCTAAAACTGATGCCCATATGAAAATGGTAGTAAGTGGGGTTTTTAACCTGCAACTTTGTGGGCGTCTAGGCTTGGTTACATTTTCTTGGAGGTCACTGGAATAATTTTTTTTTTCTGGGCTTCTGAGGGCTATTCTGACTGATCTTTTGCCTTCTGGACCAATGGTGTGTATCTCTCCGTCTCTCGTGCTCTCTCTCTCTCTTTCTCTCTTCGGATGACAAAACAAGCAGCTGCCGCCTCTTCTTCAATTTGCCATTCTTCACGTCTGGATCACCTTCCCTCGTCTCATATTCCGATTAGTCAACAGTAGCAACTGCTGCTGAGCATTCCGGGAGCCATCTTCTCCGGGGCTCAGCTGTTGACTCTGCGCCACCCCCCCCCCCCCCCCCTCTTTCCCTCCCCCAACAACCACTATCCACCTCCGACCCCCCCCAACCCACCCACCTACAAGCCCTATGTGTCTGAACACACGCACAACGCCACCATTGTGCTGCCCTCTGTCCCGGGCGCTGGTGCCCCCTCTGTCCAGGAGGAAGCGGGTGCCTCGAGGAGACAAATCGCAGCCAAGCGCCGAACAGAGGCCTGTTTGTCCCTCAACATAGGTGCATGGCGTCCACAAGTGTGAGAGGGACGCGCTCGTCTCGTGGTTCCTTGCAGTGGAACGCCACTCCCGATATGTATGCCCATGTCGACTGTCCCTGCCGGGGGGGTGGGGGTGGTTTCATGAGAAGGTGCTAAACCGAGTGGACGGGGGGGTATATGGTTTCGGTTTTAATTACTTCTCCATTTTATGTGCCCCCCCCCTCCATCCCACCCTCCCCGTGTTTGGATTAGTACATTGAGAGGGGCGAAACGCTGACGCACAAGAAAGCGAGGAGCCATTAATGCTCCTAAATCTGTCATTGTGCGATGGCGCTCCACAAGTGGAAATATCCGACGCCCTTACGTAGATTAAAACGCCAGCGTCCCCCGTGTGATGTCCCCGTTCTGTCCGAGGTGGTAATGTCAGGGGTGGCTGGCTGTTCTGTGTTTATCGGAGGTTATACCAGGGGGATATTCTACCCCCACCCACAGCCATTCAGGCTCTCCCTTTAGGGATCACTGTCCCCTCTTCCATGGCGTCAAGTTCCCAGGCGCTCAGTGCACATAACTGGACAAAAGAGCCGGTGTCATCTGACCGAGATCAAAATAGTGTCGATGTAAGCCACACCGCGGCCGCAGACGGCCCCCTCCTCCCGATAATGATTTCAGGCCGCGCAGAACGTCCACCGCGCTGTCCCACGATGCTCTCGAGACACAACAGAGATTCCCGCATCTTCATTGTCCTCCGGTCCTCACCTTCCGAGCAACGCAAGAACGCAAATTTTTCTGGAAACATTCAGAGAAGCCGCCGCTCTTTTTTTTCTTCTTCCCTTTTCGCCCCCACGGTCTCGTTCAATGGCGCTTCGCTCGTGCCAAGAGGCGAGATGAGCATGTCAGAAGATACAGATAGAAACATGTTTTATTGCGTCGCCAGGCTGGAGTGCTAATGATTATAATTATTCGACGAAGGCCATTTCTCTTTGGGAGTGGCCCCCCTCATATAATTTTAAGTCGGCGAAGGTCGAGTGGTTAATGTGCCTGAGACCCTGTCATCCAGCTTGTGTCGTGAAGTTCCAATGATAGGTTGGAGCTATGGGTTTGGATCGTAATTAATGGTGGCGGCATTCGGATTTTTTTTCTTTTTCTCTTTTCGGAACTCCAGCGCCACTTATCATAATGCTGCAATTAGCGATTTGGGTGCCGGCGCACTTCAGCGTTAGCGTGTCCTGTTATTTTTTTTTTTTTAACCGAGAAAGTGAGGTGTTCACGGAGCGATGTCCGGCATTCCCTCAGCGCGGAGCGCTTTTCGCAGCTCCATATCCGAGCGAGAGAGTAGGGGACCGAGCCGCTTTCAGTGGAAAATGCGACGTTGCGGAACAATGGCGCATTGAGCTGCCCGGCTGTGGAGGCAGCGGACTGAACTCCGTAACCGTTTGGAGCTAAATACCATGATGGATAAACCTTAATAATGTTATAATAATGTTATAATAATGTTATAATAATTGTGCGGATGAATTACAGATGGCGTTGTTGACTCCTTGCTCCGGCCTCCTTGCGTCTCGGCTCGTGGTCTGGCTTCGTTGTGCGTCAGGAGGAACGGTAGCCGGCGGTCTGGAGCACGCGTGGATACGGGCCTACATGCGAACGGCGGCGTGGTGGAGCGCGGAGGATGGCGGCCGGCGGCTAAAAATAGCGACCTTTGGACCGTGCGTGTGTGAGTGAGCGGTGAACTCTGGCACGGGTAAACAGAGCTCGCTGCACACGGCCATAAACATCTTTAATTGCCGTGGCGTAAAAAAAAAAAAAAAAAAAAAAGAAATGCGGGAATGTCAGGAATGGCAGGAGCAAATGGGCCCCTGCTTAATTAGACAAACGAATGACGAAGGAAGCCGATTCTCCCCTTTTAGAATTCCCCGGAAACGCTAACGTCCGCCTGCCTGCTGTACAAACAGCCTTTAAGGGCGATTATTAATTCCCACTAATTCCCAGCTCACCGAGCGTGTTCCTTGCGCGTACGTTGGGCCATTTCCTCCGCTTGAGGTGCCATCCTCACGAAACGGGGCAGTGCGTTTAAATCCTTGCCACGTAGTTGCACAGGACGAGAAAAAAAAAAAAAAAAAAGATTCTCTCAAGCACATCGAAGTTGCCGGGCGTTTACGATGAAATAAAGTTTGGGCCACTCTGCCAGACACTTGGCTTCATAGCAAATTTTAATCTATTCATGTGGATCCTATTAGTCCCTTTTTGTCCTTGCAGAGTCTCAGGCACCCATTAATTTAGTAAATCACTGCGAACAGCCATGATCACGGCACGCGGCATTATCCACACATTTCTATTAATTTAGCATAGATGAATAAACGCGAATGTTTTGCAGAACTGATTAGCACAAGAGTTTATATCTGACAGTTAGATTGCAGGGTGCCCAACAAAAATGGCTGTTCTGCAAGGTACCCAGTAATTTAATTCTTGTGCGAAATTATTATAATTTATTACAGTGTGTGGGCCCTAATGATTACCGACATCAAATGGAAATTATAAATTAAAATTAAGTCCACATATCTCGGCTGATACTCATTTTCAGGTGTAGAAGCCCTCATCAGCGCCACGTGAAGTTTGATAAGACGCCTCCTTTCTGTCTTGCGTTTTTTTTTTTTTAAGACTTATTATTATTTTTTTTTATTAATTTACTTATTTTCTCATTGCATGTGAAAAGTAACACGTTGCACGCGGCGTATTTGTGTTTAAGGCCTTTTTTTCCTTCTTTTCTACGGTCGAAATCCATGGTCGATACATAGGGTTATTTGAGGCAGGGAAAGAGGTCACATTTAATGGCATTAAATGGTCCTGGTTCTTCGAAGTGACCTTGTGTGCTCGGAGACGCTTCTGCTGCTTCTGCTGCTGCTGCTGCTGCTGCTCCTCTCCTTCCAGCTGCACACATGGCATCCATCGGGGCACAATCACGCACAGTCCCAACACCTCGGGCTCGGACATATGTTGAGTTTTATTTCATTCTTCTGACATTAATCCCATTCACCAGCTGTTCTGCCAGCTGCCACTCTCCATCTTAAGAGGAGATTGCAGTTTTGGGGGCTCTGAGTGTGGGCTTATCTTGGCTCCTCATCTCTGCTTGCTAAGTTTTGATTGGATGTTGATTTCTCTCCCTCGCTGCCTCTTCTCTCTTCTGCCCTGCTTCCTCCTCTCAAGGTTTCTTGAGTTCCATACCTCCTCACCATTTCCTTTTTTTTTTCTTCTTCTTCCCCGGTGACACTGGTGACACTGCTGGATGGGGGTCTGATTCTGGCCAGTGGCATGCAAATTCTGATACGGGGACAGGGTTGCTCTCCAGTTCAAACTGAATAATATAATATATTATTCAGTTTATTTATTTTATGAACGATAATCTGTAATTGCGGGACTGGGGCTGATCTGAAGACAGGGGACCCACCTGCATTGATCAGCGCCCCCCTCCCTGCCTTTAATAATTCACAGCTGATTGCCACTCTGGCCTGCAGTAAAATGGTTCGAGGGAGGTCATGGGCTGCCCCCGCTGAGGAGGTGAAGCCTCCCGGGAGCCATTAATTCATATACGCTTGATGGACACGTGTCCCGTTTTAAGCGAGGTCACGGCCCGCTGCGGCCGCGTGGATGCGGGAGGCCGACGCCATCGCTTACCTCAGTGACACACTCTCAACCCGTCCGCCCCGTGGCTCATCCCGTCCGACCTTAATCCTGCGCTGCTTGCCAACCGGTGTCTGTGTTTGTGTGTGTACGCGAGGAACCTCGGTTCATCGAGCCTCCGCACGCCCGGACCCGCCAAATGTCAATAGCAAAATCTCTTGCTTTTAAAAACTCAAAATTCCCCGCTTTTCTCATTGCATTGTTCCTGCTTGTTTAGCTCTGTTTTTATGTTTAAAGGCCCCTGATTGCATACAGTCGGCGGAAGAAAAGTCTCTCTATTTATAGCCGGCTGTTGACAAGCCAAAATGGCTGCCGGGGCTTAGGAGGAGCCTACAGGTGATGAACAGCGATGCTCACTAAGTGGAATAATGAATAGTATTAGGTGTCAATTAAATCAAGCTTTCCCTGGGTGCAGGTGCTCCACAATGTACTGACACATCTCAAGGAGCCGAGCCTCTTCAACCATGCATGCCAACGGCCGCATTTGCATATTAAAGAGCCGAAATTATTTAACTGAAGGAAAAAGTCTTCTGGAAATGATAGAGGTTATTAAAACTGTTGACAAGGAGGGAAGGTAATTGCCTGAAAATGAGCGACGACGCGCTGTTGTACACAGAAAGTGTTGTGTTCTTTTTTTTTTCTTCTTCTTCTTCTTCTTCTTTTTTTGCCTTCCCTTTGAGCGAATGCATTGTGCTCTTTTGCCCGGGTGTGTAACCTATTACATTTAGATTGCTCCCTGGCAATTAGTGCCTTTTTTGTGCTCACTTCAATAACGGCATGATTATGGAGACTCCAGGAGCATCTTTTTGCGTCGTTTTTTTTTTTTCTCTCTCTCTCCCCCCATCGCCGCATCCAACAGCTGTTGTCTCTGGGACTGCCGACGATATGACAAAACATGTTTTCTTGTGTCGTTTCACTTTCCCGTCGCCTCCTTGTAATTATTACGGTTCTATTTTCCATGGTGATGGCGGCTTGTTTCTCCGGCTCTGTGATTAAGACATTCAGAAGATTCTCCTGAGTTTGTGCCGCTCCTAAGTCTTCTCCGAGTCTGCGACTCCGCTTTCACTTTTCATCGCAGTGAATGGAGACTACGGATTGGCCCAAAAAAAAAAAAAAAAAAAAAAAAAAAGCTACCCTTCATGCCAATTCACTGGCACGTCCGCTATTGTGTACAATCATCAAGATGAACCGGAGATCTGTGCACCGAACCTTGGGTAAAAATTGGAATTATTCCATGGAAAACACAGAAGATTTGACAGATTTGTCAAAAAGGGGTTTTACTTGATTTTTCCAAACCTGCTGTCCCTTCGCTAATAATATTTGCAGTTCTGTTAATTAATACCAAATTTGCCTGAATACACAATGAATAACAGAATAACTCGCATTTTTTTTTTTTTAATAAAATCATATTTTTGGCATTGTGTTTTCTCGAATAGACTTTAGCTGTATTTTAATATTTATAGAACTGCCGCACAAGCGGGATGGGATCAGGACACTTCCCAGGCAGTGGTCCAGTGATCCTGGCCTGTACAGGAGAGGAAATCACTTTTACGGTCCGTGTCAGCTGATCATTGATTCGGTAATTACACGTTTCCCTGTGGGGCCGACAGACTGATAAATTGACCCCACTTTTACTCCTCTTTTCACCGAGAGATCTCTCATTCCCTCTTTCTTTCCAGCCTTTTTCCCCTGGATCACTCTGATTACGCAGCACTCGTGTTGGAAGAGAGAGGGAAGCGCGGGGAAAACGCGAGGCGAGGCGGGGGTCACGGGTTGGGCGGGCGGGGCCTTCGCGATGAGGGAGATGGGGTCGGGGGGGGCGCCGGGAAGAGCCCCTTCCTTTTCGGGGAGATTGCGGTGGCCGCGCCAGGCCCCGCTGGCAGATGTGCTGGCACTGGGCCACTGGGCACGGCTCATTGGGACGAGGGAGCGCTTGGAGAAAACCGCATCCTCGCTAGTGTTCAGGCCTGCCATCCTATGGCTCCATATAGATTTCGCTTTAAAGAATTATTATTATTATTTTTTGGTCCATGCCAGCGTATCAGACCAACTTCTCCGCCACGTTCCGGCATCACATGTGGCAGTAATAGATTTTTGGCCGGTTGTCCGACAGCAGTCGCGAATGTCCTTTTGACTTTAGATAACAGCGCGGCCTAAATGGTTTAGAGGGTGTATCTTTATTTTACGGACCATTTCAAATTCAAATTGACGAGATTCGATTCGCCCATTAACGTATTTATCTGCCGCGCTGTGCCGTTTGAAGCCAACTGCGATGATGCCCTGATTGAAGCGCTCCGCCGGCGGTGGCCATAAAAGTTTAAACGAGTTAAGGACTCCGAGGCCTGGCACATCTGAGACGGTTTACAGCGGACCGCCACCCCATTCATTAATGGGGATTTATTTGTTCGTATGCGTCGTAAAAACCCTAATTGGGTTTAGGCAAAAAAAAAAAAAAAGAGAAAAACGCGTCTCCTCATGCTGGAGGTTCTCACCTGCGCCGTGGCGGTTCGCGTTAGACACGGAATCCGGTTAGTTTGGCACCGGCTGGTGACATCGTTTTTGTCTCTCTATTTCTTTGTCCTTATCAGTGGATCTCGATCTGTCTCTACGGCAGGTGTCTATAAAGATGATGGTTGCCGCCGCCGCGCCGACAAGCTGTGTACCAGAGATGGCGAGGCCGATGGCGGTGAAACGGATCGCGCCGTTTACCTGCGATACCTGCGCGACTGTAATGTGGCGTTCGCCGGTAATCCTCTTGTTTTGACAAGGCCGGCCCCTGGTGGTGCGGCGTGGGGGCTTGAGGGCGGCCGCGTCTCTGCCCGTTCCGAGAGGCCCGGGGCCTCGGCCAGAGTCCTGTCTCCCCGGGAGGGTGGCGCGGCATTGGAGGGAGCTGGTGGCGGTCCAGTGGGGACCGGGCAGCCTCAGGGGCCCGGCGCTTCGGCTGTCTGCCACACAGACCTTGGGAAAATGTAAATAAGAGGCCGATAACGGCTATTGTTGTCATTCCATTCTCTTCCCGGCAGAGTCGGTTCCCTTCCACTTTATATCGCGGTGGGGGGGAACTGGGATTCTTTATTTATCTGTTCACAGTCTTCCTCTCTTCCCGACCTCGTGGAGTAAGAAGGGTTTTTTTAATTCTCTCTTCCAGGTTCCTGTCTTCAGACTGGCCATGCAAATGACTTTTACTGTACAAAGTATACAGATTTGGAGCCCCATTTTAGAAATAGGGGATACAGCTGTCTGTCTGTGTGTGTGTGTGTGTGTGTGTGTGTATGCTCTAAAATGAGAGGCGCCCTCACGTTGATCCTAAGCAGAGTTTCGGCTGACATTTTTAAATTCTCTAGAGAAAATGAAGTGGAATCTTAAAAATTGTGTTTGGGGAGGGGGTGGGGTGGGCAGCGTTCTCGTATTCTTTATAAGGATATTTGGAAGAGCCCAGACAGCGGCTCATTAACTCAACGCGTTCTTTAAGGAACTTGCGTTCGGAGGGCAATAATTCAGCTCGACTCCACTCCGTGTTTGTCTTGCAAAGTTACTTTATGCCCAGGATGTTTTTCGCTTAGGTACGAACGAGTCTTCCAAAAAAAAAAAAGGAAAAAGGTAGAGTGCTTCTCGGGCACATTCCAGCTCCAGGGTGTGTGCCGGTGGAGGCTGGGCAGGCGGTGTCAGGTCCAGGGTGGATGAGGAGGTGCGGGGGAGTGGAGGAGGAGCAGGAGCGCCTTTCTCAGGGGAGGAGGATGGAGCAGAATGGGAGCTGGCACCGCATTATCTCCAACAGTTGGTGCATTCCTTAATGATCAAGTGCTGGAGGAGCATCTGTGCTGTGTGTGCGTGTGTGTGTGTGTGTGTGTGAACGAGTGACTCTGTGCATGTCGACGCATGTCAGTGTGTTTTTCCCTGTGACTGAGTGCATGTATCAATGCACATATGTGTTTTTGACTCCATAATGAATATTCATTGTTAATGTATGAGTGTAAATCTTTTTATATAAAAGTATAGGTTTGTATGTGTGTGTGTGTGTGTTTTTTTTTCAAGGGTTAAGAATGTGTGTCCGGCTGCTGTTTGTTGTCAGTCACTGATGTGACGTATTGTCACTGAGTGTGTGTGTGTGTGTTTGATCTGGGGGAGTGTGTAGAGGAAGACTTTCACAGGAAGCACTTTCACTCTACGCGGGAAGCTGCCACACACACACACACTGGGTCACTCTCTCATGAGGTTACGGAAACAAACTGTGTGTGTTTCAGGACTGGAGAGTCAATAACGCAGAAACAATGTTAGACCGACCTAAACTGGGAACGTCCTGCCGCTTCCGGCTGGTGCGGCCGAGGAAGTTTAGATGCCAAACAAATTCCCAGCTCCGTCTGATCTTCCCCCCGCCTCCCGCCTTCACTTTTCTCAGAAGCTGTGGGGCGTTAATCGTACGGCCCGGTGCCGTTACGATTCACTACAGACGCACCGACAAACCACATACTGCGACAATAGGCTGGCAGATAACCCACAATGCAACAGTACCGGAAAAAAGGAAGGAAATAAAACACAGGACCTTTGTTAAACTTTCTCAGAAACCGTAATCGACTTTGGGCACGGAATGTTCTCAAGCCGCCAGGGCCTCATGACAATTACAATACCTCGAGACACAAAAGGAATCTCTCAAGTCAATCTGGACACTTGCGCGCTTATGAATCGTCCTCTTTTGTTTGGTCAAAGTGTGTGTACAGACGAGCCATTGTCACATGAGAGCCGGCCGCCTGAGGGTGTTTTGGTGGAGTGTAAGAGCGAGCTTGTGCCGGCGACCCCTGGCCTCTTTTCTTGCCACCCTTCTCATCAGTTGCCTTCGGAGGGGCGGGTTTGAGCGAAAGGACGAAAGCCTCACCTGGGGCAGAGCCGGCGGGCTATTTGATGAAGTTCGTGTTCGGCCCGCGGTGCATGCTGGGAGACGGGCTGACCTCCGCGCGAGGCGCCCTGGCCCGGCGAGCCGGGTGTTCTTTATCAGGGGAGTCCAGCGACAGCGCGCCGGATTCCAGCCATTCCTCGGCTGATTCATTGTCTGCCGGACAAATGTTAATTGTTTTTCATCATCGCTTTTTCCGCGGGAGGCGGAGGAGCCGAAGGAGGCCGTTTCACCCTCCCCTCCGGCCCCGCCCCTTCACTGCGGCCCTGCCCGCCACCCTTTTCTCCTTAATGTCTCTTTGTAGTGTCTCAACCCCCCCCCCCCACCCCCGTCACTTAGCACCGTGGCACACTGACCCGGGGGAGACGGTCGGCCTCGTCTCACATTAGACCGGATGTGTGACCGTCCTCTCTTGTGCGAGACTGAAAAAGACGTTTAAAAAGAAAGAAGACTACTCGAGTTTTATAACCTTTAACGATCCACATCCCACCTGGCTAAAGGCTGCAGCGTCACTCCAACAATTTCCTTTATTTACCTTGCGGCGCTGCTCGCCGACACGCTCCCTGTTTACTTTCATCTCCGCCGTGTTTATTTTATAGAAAATGAATTCCTTCTCGTTTTTGACCTTTATAAATTTTTCTCTGCGCCCTGAGCTGCACTTTTATGGAGTCGGTGATTATAATGTAGGGCCGCGTGTGTGTGTGTGTGTGTGTGTGTGTGAGCCCGCTGCCAGTGGGGATTTATTGTGCAGCGGCAGGCCTGGCTAATTCAAAACGTATGTTCTGCAATTACCCCGTGTGCTGCCAGGCCCACTTTCCTCTCATGTGTTCTGCCCCAGAATCACTCGTCAAATGTTTCAAATCAAAGACCCTCATGAGTTCAGTGTGCAAATATATGAACAGCACTGTGCAAAAGTTTTGGTCAATGAGTGAAACTAATTTCAGCTTTTTCATCTTCCCAAAAAGTGACTAAAAGTAAAAAAAAAAAAGTGAACATGTCGATAGTGTTGATGTTGAAATGTAGAGATGTGGTAGAAGAACTGGGTGTCGGTCTCTCCCGACAACATTATATTGCTGGTCGGAGAACAATATTAGAACAGTCTCCTTCTCTACAGACATCGTGCTATTGTTTCATGAAAACAAGGAAAGTCTGCAAGAAACGGTTTGGGCAAATCAATATTTGATCAGTGTTCGACACGCAGGGTTTTTTTTTCCCCATTACGTTGCTTGCAGCTTAGATAAGCAGTGGTTTCATTTTCACTGGTTTGCATTGGTGCTTAAGACTTTTGCACAGTGCTGTATTTCAGCCTGTCAACATTTATGTCCTCATTGAGCAGAACGCCATGTAATGATTTTTGTGGAAATTTCTCAGTATAGGCTCAACTAGCTGTGTGGTGTGTTATTAGAGTTCTAGAATTGATTCATTATTGGCTGATAACATCACACTTGGAACTAAGTAGTGTAACTTTGGATGATTTATGCGTTTTTTTCTTCGCTTTAGCCATAGCCGTGAGATCTGTAAATGTATGTCCCATGTGGTTTTAAGCGGCCCCTCCCCTTCCCTTTCAGAATCCTCCTGCATGGAAAAGCTCCTTTCTAAAGACTGGAAGGAGAAGATGGAGAGACTAAACACAAGCGACCTTCTGGGAGAAATAAAAGGTGAGTTTGCATGCAGCGGTCACCCCGTCCCCTGTCCTGGCCCCTGCAACGTAGCATAATGGGAAAACCACGATTGATACCAGGGCTTTGGATTTCCTCTCCGTGCTCGTTTTCTCTGGTGTAGGGATTCCTCTCCCTATAGTTTCCTCTTCTCGGCGAATGTCCTTCTCACCCTGTATCGTCCCCAGGATGCCGTCCAAATCTCTGTCTCGAAGGTGGGCTTCGAGTCGGACCCGCCCGGTTCTCCCCCCCGAGTTTCGGGTCTTTGCACCAACTGTTACAGAAAAGCAGTGTTTACGCAGCCGAGGAGGGCGGGGCTCCATATCTCTGCCTCATCCTTCATTCGCTCCTCGCAGGCCTTCAGCAAACCCAAACAACGGAAACCGTCCACCGCCGCTTATTTGTTTCCTCCTCCCCTTTTCGCCGCTTAATCAGCCCATCATCCCGTCGCGCGCGGTAAAACGATAAATTACCGATGCCCCAGCGTTTAATTATCGGATTGATTTACTCTGTTTGCTATGACGGGAGAGAGAGAGAGAGAGAGAGAGAGAGAGAGAGAGGGAGAAGGGAGGAAGGAGAAAAAAAAAAAAAGAAAAACGAATAAGTGTATTCATCAGCAATAACCTTAATGAACCCAAATGTAAATCACGCTGCGCCCCGCTAAACTAGATTCATTGTATCTGCCCCGGTGTACGCCACCGTAGATCAAAGTGCAGCGGATAAAATGTTCAAAATGATTTAGCCTTTTGAAAGCGGATTTTTTTAAATTACAGGCGCACTCTTTTTTTTTTTTTTTTACGCGTGATTAATTGGAGCGGTGAGGTCACGCGGAGGAACAGGTAGGAAGGCAGATAGCATCCGGCGCGGCCCTCCGCCGCCGCCGCCGAGGCCGGGGTCCGCGCCCCGACTCGCAAACAGCAATCCGTGTTTTTTTTCACGTCGCACCGGCAGCCGGAGGTTTTTAATTAGCACGCCATTTCATATGACTGCAGACGTTTCAAAGGGCTGCTTTGTGCTCCGCGGTACAAATGTCTCTTTCGCGCGTTTGAAGTCGGCCTCATGTAAATACGGGCAATTAAAAGGAAGCTCAGGGTTGGAGACACACAAGGTCTGCTTAATTAAAGCACTAACAAAGGCGCCAAGCGCAAAACACCTTCTGATTAAGATCTAAAGTGTCATGGAGAATCAGAGGCCGCATTAATTGTTGGGTTAAAGATCGATGCAAAGGCCGCGCTGGAAATTAACGGCGGATAAAGGCCGCCTCGCGGACTAAAGAGGGGCCCGCTGGCGGCGCGGCCTTGCCGGCTCAGGGGCCGGAAGCACCGTGCGTCTCGCTACAAGAGGCAGGAATTTCCGGGCCCTCTTTCCGGAAGCCGGCGCGGCTGCCGCCGCGGCGCTTCACGTGTCCCTCACCTCGCGGGCCGGCCAGGTCGTGTCAGGATGGGAGGACAATGGGCCTCGGCACCCTCCGACGAGCGCCGCATTCTTTCAGATCGCTTGTGTTGGAACTTGCCCGAAAGCGCACAACTGCAGAGCAATAATTGCGGCGCGCACAACAGAAAACGGCTTTGGAGGTTTTCTTCCGAGTTGAACTTGGGAAAATTCGGTAAAAAAAAAAAAAAAAAAACAACCTCACATCTAGTTTGAAGAGATGGAGTGAAGCTCGCGCCGCTGTGATATAGGGTTACCGCCGCAGGTTGAGGGCCGATCGCTTTTCGCCCGCAGACGCGCGGCGGCAATTGTTTGTTTTCGTACCTGGGTTTAGCTGTCAGTCAGGAGGAACAGCGGGGCGGGAGATGAGATCTCGCCAACAAAACCGCAGCGCCGGAGAGGCAGGCTGTCTGGAGCCACGCCAAGCCACAGCGCTGCGCAGACCTGGGGCCGCGAGACAGACGGGACGGCCTGATAACGCCGAACAGGAACTCGTAGGAACTTCTGATTTCGGCTGAATGGTTTTTATGGCCGTTAACAACTTTATAGCGCAGAGCAGAAAGACGCGGGTGAATATTTTGGCTACGGCCTCTTCAACCGCACTACACCACCCGCAGAGGCAGATTTATACAAACCGTATACTATTACATATCGCCTTACTATATTCTATGAGGTTTAAACGAATTATATTGAAACATTGGTACACATCCATGTGCGCCTCTCATATACAGTTCTGTGCCAATATTTTATCGTGAAAGCTCTTTATCTAGAATAACAAAAAACAAATGTCAAATACTGATCAATTATTACTCAATATTTACTTTAAAAAAAGACATTATGGAGCTTGTTCCAATCCAATATTCATTTTCCACATGCTTACAGGAGTTTGATAGAAAGCTACCTCAGGCCACTTTGCTCTTTCAATTATTATAATTTTTTCCAGAAGACAAAACAGCCAAAAGGCATCTGACCATTGTGCTACTCTTCAAAAAATGGAAGCTGCAACTTCAGGCACTCAACAAAAAAAAAAAAAAAAAAATCTCCCACTCTCCTAATCAATTTGTTGCTGCCGCCCGGGTTCTGCGCGGAGGAAGCCCGTGATGGAAGTCCTGTGGCCGACTGATAAGTGGAAGCTCCTTAAGAGCAGAGTGGCAGGAGTCCTACCTGGCCTGGCTTTCCCAGTCCGCACAGAGCTGGGATTGTTGCGGCAGCGGGACCCACTTGAAACCGCGATTATTCAATTTACCGTTCAGCCTTATTCCTAACGTCTCCAGTAAGGCCGAGGCCGAACGCGCAGGGAGGTATATAACCACAGACGTATCCAGAATCACCATGTCCAGATATAAGTGTACTACAGTTTTTCTTTTCTCAAACCACCAATAAGCGCAGAAGGATCAACATTCTGTGACTTTAAAAAATGGAATATAACCTGTGACAGCACACGGTGTTGAGAAGTGACAAGTGTGACGGCGCTTGAGGGTTTTTTTTTTTTTTTGGCGAAACGTGTTTGCGTGTGAAGAGGTGTCCACCCCCGACATAGAAACGTTGTTCGCGCGTTCAGGGATGGGCTGGGGGATGGGTGGCGTCGCACCTTCCAGCCTATCTACAATATTCCTCCCTTCCACTCAACCCGCCCGCCCCCGCCCCGCCCCGGCCGGAGAACTGCGGTGGTTTGCATTTTTCTCCCCCAACGCCTCAATAGTCGACTGTGTGCCCTGTGAGTGCAGGTGAAATATGAGCCTCAGTAAATTATTATTTCTCCGCCGCGCATTTGCGAGATGAACGAGGAGGTGAGAGCCGGCGCTCCCCTAATGAATTGAGGAATTTAGCTTGTGGCACTCGGAGCAGAAAGGCACACCTTGTCTTCTGGGGAGCATGCTCTCTCTCCCCTCGCCCCTCTCCGCACTGAAGGAGAGCTATTGAAAGCCGTGTGTGTGTGTGTGTGTGTGTGTGTGTTTGCGTGCGTGTCTTCTTCAGTGCCGCGCCTCTGATCAGGGCTCGGGTCGGCCAAGCGAACTTAAACCCACAAACGCCCAGCGGCGGAAAAACAGACACGCACGGTGTGCGGAAAACACACACACTGAGGTGAGCGTTCAAACGTTTTAATTAGGAGGGCCGTAACGTCAAATTCGGGGGGTTCAGGCCCTACTCACTGCGTGGATTGGAGAGTCGGTAGCAGTGTTCTCATTGCCTTGTGAGGTGCATAACTACAGCAATATTTCACAAATTGACAAAAGGACTCCGTTACCATTCCGTGATGTAAAGTCCCAATACGGATTTCTCCTGCTTTGTTTGGAATGGCGAATTTCTATTAGCGATTGCAATTTGGAAGTTACTGAAAGTTGGAGTCCCAGCAGATGTGAACATTTTCAGGCGCTCTCCTGCCCCCTGAAGAGTGCGCCTGCCCACGGTCAGAGCCTGAATGGCGGCCAGCTGTGGCGTTTCCGATGCTGCCGCCGTTCGCAAAACAGGAAGAGGGTCATGGTGTTGTCAAGCCCGCCACGGTGAACCCAGTGACACGCCGCGCTCGGCCCCCCGCCACCCAAGGCTGCCTTAATCGCACTTTTCGCCGCTTCACTCAATGCCAAACTCCAGATAGCGAGGGCGAGCAGTCTCCACCTAATCACCCGCTCCTCTCGGCGCGGCGAGATGAGGTTTCCCCTTCAGTGAAGATCCTCGCCGGTGATATCTGCTCGCGTCCGGCCCATATACGTCCGCTGGAGCTCTTTGATGAAGTGCCTCGTTTGATGGCGGCGAGTTGGAGTGAGCGCTGCGAGTCTCGCATTATCGTAATTGCTCTGTAGAGCGGCTCTTAAGGTACCATTAGATTATTAGTTGACATTAACACGCGCCCACCGGCATCGCAAATATGAAGTGTGCTTCTGTTTAATAACCTTTTTGTTGACTTTGCGCGTCAATAATCCGGAGCGAAGTCGACCTCGGATAAATAAACAAGTTTGAAAAGAAGACGAAGAAGAAGATGAAGTGGAAGTAGTGGCAGAGTGAAGAACGCTTCGCATAACCCTGCAAGTTTTTACGGTTCCGTACGCCGCTGGTGGCTGGTGATTAGCGCGGTTTATTTTGTCGTGACGGTTGGAGGCCAGGTAGAACAGATGTTGCTTGTTTTGTCTCAGTTCAAGCGGAAAAACCAAAACCAAAAAAACCCGTCTTGCCGAGGGCCGTATCGCTCCAAAATTATGGATCTTGTTCAATTATAATGCTACATATTTGATGAACGATTGCGCACTCTCTGGAATATTCTGGTGCGTTCGCATTGATCCCGAATTATGGTCTGATTGCCGCTGGAGGCGAAGTTCATGGCTTTAAAAATATTGAAGACGACTCTTCGTATTTGTACTTTTGCACTCTTTGTGTGGACGGAGGCCGTGAACTGCGTGCGCGATGGACACGCGCGCACCTTTTCCATGACGTCTTCCGGTCCCAGCGCGCAGGGCGCGTCAGCTATGCGCTGCGTGATTCTGGACGCAGGGAGACACAAGCGGCGCTTTATAGAGGCTCTTAATTTACTTAGAGCGGACGGGCGCATCCACAATAGCCGACTGACGCAGAGACAAAGAAATTCCAGTGTTCTGACGTTTCAAAAAGCAGGGAGGGAGCAAGAATAAGGGGGGGGGGGTCATTCAGTTTTAGTCATAATGGTTCAGCTGTCCAAAGCAAAGGGAGGGAAGAGAATAGGGCGCCTTGTGATTCTTTCTCTCACCCACCACCCCACCCCTCCACACATCACCCTTTTCTCCTTTTTTTTTTTGTGCCTGAATCTTTTATCTCTGTTATTCACTTGGGACTCTTCAAAGTAACAGGCTGCCTTCTCTTCCCGGGTGCTGGACTTGGAACCCAAATTAGGGCCTGCTTGATTAGATGTCGGGGTTGTGTTGGGACGTGGGGGGGGGGGGGTTTGCTGGGGAATGGCGGTGGGACAGAACAAATCGTGACCCTACAAAGTGTCTTTCATCCATGGGCCCCTTGCTTTCAGCAGTACATTGGCGGTGCCACTTATTCATTATGGTTTTTCTCTTTTAGACGAGGTATTACCCATCATGCCACTGGTGGCAAAAGAACAACATGAAAGTAAAATGGCCGATTCTGTAACATCACTCCGGCTTAAAAGCAGCCGCAGGGAACGTAGATCCGAGGAGACACCTTTACAGCAGAGTCCAGCCCGGCTGTTAAGAGTCATGCAATATGCAAGAATGGCTCCTTTTTCAGGACGGCCCGGTCAGACCTGAGCTGGTCCAGGAAAACTTTTTTAACACTGCGCACTGTACCTTCCTCAATTACTGAATAGAGCAAGGTGGGCAGCACTTCTCAATGACATTTTTTTATTTTTAAACATTTTTTTGTTCATATTATCTGGTCTGAGGTCCTCTTTAAAGCCTCAGTTAGAGAAAACAACACTGAATGCCTCTCTATGAATCAGTAGAAAAGGAGGCATGAAGAAACGAGAGGGACAGACTTGCCATTTTCTTAATGCGGAGGGGCAGCCTGGGCTCGGCACAATGCAGTTGAGGCGGCAAAACAATGGGCTCTCTGTTAGCATTCAGTTAGTGTTTGTGCAGACCATCGCTCCCCATGCAGGGCCTCTGGGTTACAGCTCACGGGGTCCCTCTGTGGACCTCGAGATGGTCACAGCTCCTGTAAGACAGTTTAACACACGGTGGGGCACAGTACACACCTGACACACACACACGCGTAGCCAGACAGACGCTACACCCTCCCTCACCTTTACACAGACACAAACAGGAGACTCCACCCCTCCTTTGGAACCTTTATTTTCTACATTTCCCTGGACCAGCTTTCAGATAATATGTTATTATGTGAGATTTAACCCATAGGAACCACTTTAAATGTTCAGCAGCCTTCCCTTCAACTTGAAGCCTTAACTTCTGGTGCAGTCATGTGACAGTGTGTGAACTGGTGATCACATGATGTCACTGTAAACATGGCTTCAAAACTAACTACTAACTACTAAAACTTACAGAAGTTAACCAGGTGACGGGGAACATAAATGGTAAAACTGGTTATGGTTAACCTAAGGGTTACATTTACTGACATCACACGTTCTGTTCAGCCTTTAGACACGTATTGCATAGGGTTGCAATTCCATTTTCTCAGTTTACTTGTGGGAGAAAACGTCATGCAAAAAAAAAAAAAAAAAACTGAAAGATGAGATTATCATCATGTCCCGGCTGAAGTGCCCTCCTGCGGATGACAGCATTGAGTCCAGATGTTGGTACACAGACACCCCGGGGGGAGAAGGAAATAAAGGAAAGGGGTGGAGCTAGCGAGGCATTGGAGGTGGAGCGGAGGGTCCCCGCCCTAAAAAAAAAAAAAAAAAAAAAAAAAAAAACGCCACACCCCTCCCCCTCACCTCCCTCAGAGGGGTCAGAGACAGCGCCCATGCAGCCCGCCAGGGGCAGTAAATGTGGCCCTTCATCGTCTGGAGCCAAAGGTTAATAAAATCGGTGCCGAATGTATCAATTTTACAGATAAGCCATTCACAACAAGTGTAGCCGGCCTGAATAAGAAGTCAATTCAGCCCTCAGAAAAACCACATGCGGCCACGGTGAATGGCCGCTTTTAGGCGCCTTTTCTGAGCAGGATAAATGGAGAATTGCGCCTCTCTTCCATCGCCGCGGCTTGGGGGCTGCCAGTAAATTGCTCTGAATGGGGGCTGGAGGTTGACAGGCCCTATTAAGACAAACGGCCGTCCTCTTCGGAGAGATAAAATAAATCAGGTGTTTAGTCAAATTAAAATAGTTGAACTGGAGCAGGGGGCCCCTGGGAGCCCCTGCGCCGAACCAAAGACAGATGTGGCCAGAGGACGCAGGAAGACACCCAGGAAGCAGTTTAACAGCGCCTGGCGGAGAGCCAGGAGCACTGTACTGTTTTTTTGTTTTTTTTTCTTTTGCTCGTCTCCGTCTCCCGCTCGCCGTCATCCGGCCTCCCGTCCCGCCCGTCTCTGGCCATTACGCCAGCGGGGTATAAGTCAGTGGGAGGATCACTTAGCATTGATTAGGCGGAGGGATGCGTGGCGCTGCTGACGCTGTGCGCCGGAGAGGAGGGGAGGGTGAGCCGAAGTGAGGGCAGTCGTTAGAGACACGGTGGCATCACATTAGCTGGCGTGAGTGAGGAATTGTGACAAAATCAGAAAAAGATGCCACTGCGCACATATTCGCTATGCATTTGTCCCTTATTGTTTGTCACTGAACTGTCACCTCCCCTACCTTCACCTAATGTCAAACCTGTCCCTTCGTCATCGTCAAGAAAGCTGTGAGTCTGGCTAATGAAGTCAGTTCGCCCAGGAATTGGAATTATGACTTGCATTCCTAAACTTGCATTTCTATTGTAAAGTCGTGTCAAATTAATCTGATATACTTTAAAGAGGTGCAAAGAGACTGTGTCACTTTTGGTTAATGTCGTGTTCATCGCCATATGTTTTGCATCTAGTTTTTTGATATGCCTTTTGAAATCTGTAACTGAGCACACTTTCTATTCATAAATGACCATTTGCAGGTTATTTGAAACGTACTACGACAGTAATCCATCTTGGCTGATTAAACTCGCCAAATTGTCTCAATAATTAACCCCATAACAGCTCAGGCATCAGTACCACAGACAGCTCCACCTCTGTATCATTCAGTTACACACGGGTCCTTCAGATCGTAATGGAGTTCCGCTATGCGAAGGTGTAAACGTGACCTGTGACCTCTCTCCTGGCCGTGCAGCAGGGACGCCGGAGAGCCTGGCAGAGAAGGAGCGGCAGCTGTCCACCATGATCACGCAGCTCATCAGCCTGAGAGAGCAGCTCCTGGCCGCGCACGACGAGCAGAAGAAGCTGGCCGCCTCGCAGATGGAGAAGCAGCGTCAGCAAATGGAGCTGGCCCGCCAGCAGCAGGAGCAGGTGAAGAGAGTGTTTGAACGTGTGATGCCGCATATGTGTTTTTAATGTCTTTGCATGTTGTCTTGTGTCTGTGTGTGTGTGTGTGTGTGTGTGCTCGTAGCTGTCAGTCTGTCTGGTTCTCACCTGTTTCCTCGCACCCCGTCACACTTGCTCCCCTCACGCCACGCCATTTCACATGCACCGTCAAATCGCACTTTAATCCTCCCCGACTTCCAGGCAGGATTATCAGTCCGGTACTAAATGATTAAAACCGTTTAGCCATTTATGAGGACCTTTTTTTTTTTATTTTGTGTCCATATTTCAGACATATAAAGTGCAGTCATTTCGTTGTAATTAAATGTGCAATTTTTGATTTAGACTCGTAAAAATAGTAAAAAAAAAACTAAACTTAAAGACTTCATCTGTGATTTAAATGTCACATGAATGGCAGAAGCCCTTGTAAATAGATCCCTCTCATATCAATCCCCGCATTAAATCAGCAGCACAAATCAAGCAAATGAGGCATATTGTACAAATCAGCAAATTAACACAGTCCATGAAGCGCTTTAATGTCAGGAAGCGAATAAGGAAAAGATCTGTCCACATCCCTAATGTTTTATTACTAGCACGCGGCCCTAATTGCCTCCAATAAATAATTCAAAGTAATAGTCTCTGCAGTCAAGCCCGTCCTGTTTACCTGCGCGGACAGGCGCAGTGCGTCATGCGCCGGTGGCATTCGCGCCGTGGTGGTGGCGGCTGGTGGCACTTCATCTCCGGCTTTATGGGGACGGCCTGTGCATTGTATGCTTAAATGGTTTTTATAAATAGCAATTGTGCCCATCTAACGTCTCAGGATGTGCGACTGTAAATGTCTTAATGGCGGTGAAAATGAGGGAAAGCGGCGGGCAGGAGCCCCAATCCAGAGTTGGGAAGTCGCTCAGGCATCCAGACACGACACAGTAATTAACTGTTGACACTCATGAAGCCGCCCGCACAAATTAATCCTGACACATTTGCAGACGAGCGATATCTTACAGCGAAACACTTTGTAATTATATTTGAAAATGAAAATTAAATGACACTTAAAACTAGGTTGTCATACTCACTGAGGCGAGGCTGCAGTCGGATGGGGAGGAGTGGCTGGGGTTTTATGGGTGGGGGGCGGCCACACACCCCCTCACAGGCGCCTCCACTGTAAACATGCCCATATGATGATTTCCACTTTCTTTATTTCTATAATGCATAAAAACATACGTTACGTGTATTGGTATCCATTTACAGCATACATGCTGTATCCATTTACAGCATTTATCAGACGCCCTTATCCAGAGCGACTGACAATCAGTAGTTACAGGGACAGTTCCCCCCCTGGAGACACTCAGGGTTAAGTGTCTTGCCCAGGGACACAATGGTAGTAAGTGGGATTTGAACCTGGGTCTTCTGGTTCATAGGCGAGTGTGTTACCCACTAGGCTACTACCACCCCAGACTTGAAATCTTGTAATAATTATAACAATAATCAATTTTTTTTTTACTATTGCTGGTCATGCATGTTCTTCTTTTTACCAAGTGACCGTGTGTGATGTTTATAAGGAAAAAAATATTTTGACGTTCTATTATTTTTCCATTGAAACATAATTTCCTGATTTCTTTCTTTCTGACCCACGAAACTCCAAAGATAATAGAAAGTGCTGCCTTGCCCTGATGTGTTAAGCAGGCGATGAAAACATTTTGAGATGATTCTAGTCTCCCTGGTGTGCGGTGGAGGGGTCGGAGGTCAGGCAGGCTGTGGTTTAGAGCTGCTGTTTACTCTTCCACATGCCCTTCAACCCTCTGTGCAACAGAGCTGGCCAGGCTGCGCAGCCTTGTGGGTCGGGGGAAAGAAAACAGGTTCTGCAGACAAAGCAGTAGATGAGTTGAGGAAAACAAACAGACCGTGTTCCTCATCTGGGGTCTCTTGTGTTCTGGGTTCTGCAGATCGCCCGGCAGCAGCAGCAGCTCCTGCAGCAGCAGCACAAGATCAACCTTCTCCAGCAGCAGATTCAGGTTCGTGAACACTTCTTGCCTGTCTGTCTGTCAGGCTTATGTAAAAGAAAAGCACACAAAACGGCCTCTCTCTCTGTCTCACACACACACACACACACACACACACACGCACACAGACAGCTTATTTACACTCTCAACCTTATTCACTCACCTAAACGTACATGCACACACAATCAATGCATTTACTCACTCTCTCTCTCTCACACACACTTACAAACTCACTTTCTCATACACCCACATGTTTACTCACATAATTACTCGCATTACTGACATAAAGTTAGTAATTCCACACACACACATGCATATGTCAGCCATTCATTCATTCACATACACACTCATGACCTTATATAAACACAGCCTATACAAACACACACAGGCACATTCAGTACAGTACAGTCACATTACAGTAACTCTTAATACTTCTAATGCTTGTAGATCTCAAACCGCTCTGTTTGATGAGTAAGTACGATAAAAAAATGTTAGCAGAAGGCGTAAGCGAGACGATGGATTTTTATGAAGAATTTGAATAAATGGTATTTGTATCACCATTCATTTTGGACCGCCCACAATCTCAACACAACACACACACATTAGCTCACACACACTGATCAGAAACAGTTGTCTTCTGTCGCTTCTTTACACGGCTTCAGTTTCTGCTTCCGCTCGTCAACTTTTCGTTGCTTCCTCTGTCTTCCCCCATCATAAATATTAGTCATCACGCAGTTGCATGATAATTGGCTGCTCATAATTGAGGGTGGGGGAGGGTGCTGGTGAATGGAAGAGAATAATTAGCACTTCCTAATTAAAATAATGCAGAGAGGGGCCGGGCGAAGTCTCGCAACACCTAGCGCGGAGCGCGTTAGCATGTTGGCGGCAAAGCGCCTCCGGGTCCCAGACATGAAAGGGCGCGGTAAACGCCTCTGAAATCGCATTGTCCCCGCTGAGTTGTGCCGAGGACAGGAATCACATTCACCACCAAGGCGATTCCAAATTCAGCCCGGCTGTTCCCACAGTCCTCGCTCTGACCCGCCGTTGCGTAAATCCCGCCCTTCCGCAAATATTTATCCGACTCCGTGAGCAAATTTGTGTGTGTGCGTGTGTGTGTGTGTGTGTGTGTATATGTGTTTTTTTTGTTCATACTGTTCAGAGGCATGCTTTATAGGTGCACTTAAGAATAGGTTTGGATCGTGTTGACCTGAGCGTGAAAACACGCACCGACTGCCTTCCCTCCCTCCGATGTGGATTGTGTTCATTCTCCGGCCCCACAAGTAATTATGGGAGATGAAAAAATGTAAATGGAGGAGGAGGAGGAGGAGGAAGCAGCAGAATTCACACGAGACACAAATGAAGAGAAATTTAACAAGGGCGCCATAAATAAACATGACATATTTGCACAGAAAGACGGAAAGCAGCAGGGGAAGGATGTGAAGAAAGGGAAGAAGAATGAGAGTGCCAGTTCACTGTGTGTGATTGTGTGTGTGTGTGTGTTGGTGCTGCGCTGCTTTCTTGTGAGTAAGGTTTTTTTCTCCTGGACCACCCATGCTGCGTGGTGGACGTACACAAGCTGCCATGGCGGGCGGGCGGTGGGCAGTGGTCAGGGTCAGCCCACGCGTCATCCCCGCTTTGAAAGCCAAGGGCACAGGGCGCGGCTCGTGCCAGCAGAATCCGTCTTTTCTCTCCCTCCCTCCATCCCTCCCTCCCTCTCACACCCAGTGGAGACAGGTACGGCACTCTCCACCTCCACTCCTCCATAGTGCAGCTCCTCCTGGCACAGCAAAACACACACACGCACGCGTAAGATATAGAAAGCCCTCCAAACGCTCACGATGGACTCCCCCAGTGCGTCAGCGTCTGATAATCAGCGCAGGTTTGCATGATTTGTCATTTTATTACTCATCAGCAGAAATTAACTGAACAAACAGTGACCATCTATCCCGGGAGAGTCCTGAAGGGTCGCAGAGAACTCCTCTCGTAAAACTCCCTGTAGCCGCCTCATCTGCACGGGCATGGGATGGGCACGGTGAAACCAGTCTGCATTACTCGTCACCAAAGTGGAGTTTAGACCCAGACCGATAACAGTCTCTACGTGAACCTCCCAGCTGTCCAGGAGTGTGGGCGACATTAGAGTCCTGTTGCTGAGCTACTGGTGTAGAGAATGGGGCCCTATGGTGGAGCCACTACAGCCGAGATCCTGATCCGGCGATGGAGGTGCTGCAATAGACAATTTGATAAATTTGGTCAAGCTGCTATAATAAAGAATAGGGTCCTGTGGTAGAGGTTCTGTAATAGAGAATTCAGTTCTGTGGTAGAGGTTCTGTAATAGAGAATTCAGTTCTGTGGTAGAGGTTCTGTAATAGAGAATTCAGTTCTGTGGTAGAGGTTCTGTAATAGAGAATAGGGTTCAGTGGTGGAGGTTCTATAATAGAGAATTCAGTTCTGTGGTAGAGGTGTGGTAATTATTCTCCCATAGTGGAGGCTCTGTATATAGAATAGGGTTTTATGGTGGAGGTGCTGATCTGAGAGCAGACAGGTCTACATAATGATGATTCTGTATCTTTCTGTGTCTAAAATGCCTTACAATCCCGATCCTCTGGAGTCATCTGCTTGGCTCCAGTATCACTTCCTGTTCACAATTAAACAAAAGCAATTCACTCCATCTGTCTCCTAATCACCCCCCACCCGCTAAACTCTTCGACCAGGAACACAGAACAACTCCAACAACAAGGTTTAGCATGTCCAGAATGTCCCACTTTCTCCAATTTTTCTTTTTCTTGAGATTCTCAGATGTTTATCCCAGTAGACTCTGTTTCCTCCTTGTCTCATTACATTTTCTCCCCTTGTGACCCAGTTTTTACGGCATCTTCAGGAGTGCCGACCAGTCGTAAAAAAGCCAAAAAGCGGAGAGAAAAGAGTGTGTAGCTTTCATTAGCGCGTGCTTTTAAAAAAAAAAAAGGGGGGGGGGTGAAAAAATTCCTTTTAATATACAACAGCTTTGGCTTAATTAGTACTCCAAACCAGCTCTCAGCCTTCACATTATTGATGATCATGCAACCGATCAAATCAGCAGTCGCGGTAAATCAGGGGCCCAAAAGCTGAGCTGTAACCGCACACCCCTTACCGGCGCGCCGCTGCACTCACGTGTAGCGAGAGAAGGCTCTAGAATGACTCCACATCAGATGGAATGTCTTTTTCCACACTGCTTTTCTCTACTTCTTTCATCCTTTCAGCGATTGAGTGTTTGTCCTTCGGGATCACAATGTCACTTGTTTTAAGATAGCAGATGTTTTGATTGCGGCGTTAGGAGCTTATCAGAAGTTCAAGCCCAAGGCTTTCCTTTCTTTTTTCCCTCGATCGTTCCCTACCCCCCCCCCGCTCTCCATTTTTCACTCCTCTTCTTTTTTTTTCCAGCCCTATTCAGCCCCATGCCTGTTGTTTGGTTTCATAATGCAACTAATTCCATCCTGGGAGAGGATTACTCTTGGCCAGGTTCAAGTGCCGACTTCATTAAAGATTGGACAAGAAGGCTTGCGACAAAAAAAAATTCTGATCTGATGGCAAAAAAAAAAAAAAAACCCAGCCGCTGATCCGAGCTCCGCCCCCCTCTCTCCGGTCCACCTCGGAATTGATCACCTGGCTCCTGATCAGGCCCTGTCTTCCTGCCCCCTCCAATAGCGACACATCTCAGCGGCGGAGGGGAAGGCCGCCCCTCTCACGCAGCTTTTCTAATTATAGCGGCCCTACATGGCTGGACGGCATATGTTAGCAACACGAGCAGTAGTCTATGAAATGAGTTCATAAAAAAAACGCCACCGACGCTGCTGACTGGAGGTGTTTCTTAAAAACGTGTGAAAATCAAATCTAGTTTCATTCCTTTTCAAATGGAGAAAGACACGTTTAGAATTGCGCTCATCTGTGTGTATTCGTGCTATTTTGAGATATTTGAATTACATGATAAGATACTATTTTTTATACAATTATGCTCTCACACGTAATCACTAGTCTAATTAGAACACTTACTACAAATTCTGTATTTTTGTGAGTCTAAACCGTCAGAAGTGACCAAAACAGAACATGATCCATGACAATGAAGTACATGATTTGAGACACGGCAACTGTTCGGAGCACACCCTGCCATTTTTTACTCTTTGGTGTGTAGCTGCGGCCCCCCTCGGTGACCCTGGCCATTTTGGGAGAGAGGTGCCTGCACCGGGTTGTGTTGTGCCAGTGTGAGCCTTTTTCTCCAGGGGGTGTGGACAGGTGTGAAGGCCCGGCCTGAACTGGGGTGCCCTCCGCGTTGGAGGTTGGCGTCGTGCCGGACGTTCTGCATGTGGAGGCCGGTGTGACATGCTGCATTACACACACACACACACACACACACACACACATACATGGGTTATTCTCTGTTGTTTGCTTGACTTGTAGAGACTTTAAATTAAACCCGAGTTTTGGCATTCATCATACCTCATCTATGATTGGACCTGCTTACATTTCATCACGCCGGGCTCCTCGGCGATATTGCGGTGATTGGGCACAGAATGAGCGCCTTGTTCATTAGCAGACGCACATCAGTGGTGCACAAGGTCCATTGTTGTCCCATGTCTTTGGATCCTGTGTGTTTTAATTAAACAGCTTTAAACACTCTGTCATTGCGCAGGTCTGGTTCCACTTATCCGCCCCTCCCTCTGCTGCTCTCTGAGCGACCTCCACGTGGCCGCTTTCCGGTGCGACCACCTCAGCCCCCCTCCCTGACCACCAGCTGGATCATACAAGCTTCTTACATACAAACACACACACACACACACTTACAATCCTTACCGTGCACAAGCAGAAACACAAACTCACACATTCTACTCATATTTCACATTCTACACACACAACACACACATGTGGAGGTATGGACGAGTCCACTTGTCCAATAGTCTTATTTTGGGCATCAGATAAACAGCACGCACACAGCCAATCATCTTACCCCAAGTTTGGCTCAACTTGTTCATTCAAAACTCGAACATGCTGGTGGCACATCGGTGTTTTTAGGAGACAACCTCTAAGAAGAAGACTAGGACTAAAAGGAGCAGGATGGAAAACAAATGCCGTGCACTCATTTATCAACGCCACAAACAACGCCATTTTTTTGTTGCCCTTCACATGAAGTGCGTGAAGACATTTCACTTCAGTCTGATGCATAGGCTTGAGGTGTAACACACACTGTGCAAAGATTTTACTATAATCTTTGAATTTTGGAACTTGATTGAGGCACCAGTTTACTTGCAAAGATGGACTTTTGTCTTTGATTCATATGTAGGTGTGATGCGCTTTATTCACTTAACCAGCTTCTGTTGGTGCCTCCGGCTCTTTCGAGTCTCGTGGATGAGTGTCTCCTTGCCCAGTGTGAGACCCACATTCCTGACGGGCTGTAGGAAAGTGCCACTACCGTAGTTGAAACGGCAACTGTTGTCAGTGTGCACTTCAAAGGAGGGGAAAGGTTTCCTCACATGTGGTTTTAAATGGTGTGGAGGAACAGCGGGGGATTTCTAAGGGTTAAATGGTAATAGCTGCTCACAGTTCCCAGATTAAAGATGCGATTTAATTAGACTCTGCCGATGCTAACCGCCTCGATTGCAGCCCCAGACTCTTGTAATGTGAGCAACAGACTGTACAACGACATGCTGGAAGACGGTGTAACAGTGTGTGTGTGTGTGTGTGTGTGTGTGTGTGTGTGTGTGCGTTTATGAGCATTTAAGTGAATGCATTTGTCTGTGTTTATACAATACATCGGCCTGCATGTGTTATAGTCTAAATGCAATTTACTTTATTTGGCTATTCGTGCATGTGCCGATCCGCTGTTATCTGTACCAAATTTACAGCAACAACACCAACAACATTTATTTCTTATATAGCCCAAAATCACATACTGTATGTCTCAATGGGCTTTGACAGGCCCTACAGTTGACACCCCCCACACTTGACCCTTCTGCACACAAGGAAAAACTCCACACAAAAAAAACTCTAGGAGAGAGAAAAAAAGAGAGGAAGAAACCTTGGGAAGGAGTGATACAGAGAGGGACCCCCTTCCAGGGTAGAGTGAGCCTGCAAATGGTGTCAGTGCAGGGTTGGATATGATATAATGATAAGTCCTACAGGCCACGGGCCAGTCTGATTCAGAGTATATGGGGCCTGGGGGCCCGGCTTTGTTCCGCTGGACTGACAGACACACGTCTGTAGGTCATCTGGACTCAGTGGGACTCTGATGTCTCTCATGTGTGTGCCCCAATTTTGCCCCAAGGTGTCCGAGGCCAGCCAAGCTGCAGCTATTTCAATTAAAGGGTTAAGCAGTCACAGGTTTCCGTCAAACATTGTATTGATCAATCACCCATTTTTTTTTGTATTATTGTTCTGTTTTGTGTCCTAGGAGCCTTTCAGCATACCAGTGTAGCAGAGCATTTGATTGCATAACGCGTGCAGAGAATTTCGGTGCTTGCGCCCATCTAGCAGTGTTGCAACGCAGTGATAGAATCCACCAGAGAACAGCATTTAAAAAAAAAAAAAAAGCCCTAATTATACACACAGCCCTTTGTGCATCTCATATTTGTTATGGAAGAAAGTAACAATCTCCCTCCTCCCCACCCTCAGCTTACACTCAAACGCTTCCTCCCCACGGAGTCCACAGCGATCAGTTTTGGTCTCGACGTGTTTGTGCCGCCGCTCGCGCCCAGTCTAATCTCGGCCCGTGCGCGAGCTAATGACTGCAGCCCTGTCTGCGCCCCCCGGACCCCTTCTTTAACAAATGAACAGATGATTAAAGGGTTATTTAGTGTGCGCTTTTGGCGCGATAAATTTCCGAAGAAAGCCAGAATAATTTGGAGTTCTGTCGGAGATAAATGCACCGATGGGGAACCGAACAAAGCTAATTTGTCTCGGGATGGAGGCCTCTGTTGTTTCTCAAGAACACAAATGAACTTTCATGTGCGTTTTTTTTCTCTTTTTTTTCCTCATTTATTTATTCACAGACAGAACGCGCCAGAAAATTGGCTTTGTTAGGACGAGCTTCTCACCAATTAGCACCGCACGCTCCTAACGGCGGCGAGTCAGCGGGACCGAAGAGTGAGCGTTTCGGCGCCTGCCTCCGCTCGCCATGTCCTCGATTTAAAGACACTGTTAGCTGATGAGGATCCCTACACGCAAGAGTGAAGATAAAAGAACGCAGTGACCTGACTCATTAGCCTCCTCTGATTTAATATATTGACACACGGATACAAATAATTCCATTTAGCGCTCTCTGTTAGGGGGAGGAGGGATCAATTTAATTAGTTATGAAATGTGACTTCTTGTCAGGAAGCAGAAGAAACGCTGACGTTAAATAAATCCATGTGCGGTTTGAACAATAAAGCTTTCGGGGGGCAACTGTTAAAACTTAATGATGCACAAAAACGGACTTAATAGATACCGCCCCGCCGATGACCATGATGCGTTTGAAATTAAGCTAAGTGGATGAGCGGGGAGTGGTAATGTCGCCGGCCTGTTTAAACAAATTCGTACATTAGGAATATAAACAGTCACGTCTGGCTGAGTGGCCGCCATCGGCAGCTTAGCGCTTCCAGGGCTAATGGTGGCTCTCGACGCGCTAATCGCCGCAGCATCGCTTAGCGTCCACTTTCCTACGAGTCCCGCCGCGGGGGCCGCCCTAAGAGCGAGAGGGTCCAAGAGACGTGTTGGCGTGTTTATCCTGACACTGGTGGGAAGTGGAGGGGAGGGGGGGTCCTGGCAAGAACAATGGCAATATGCTGGGGCCACTTACAGGCCGGGCTAGCGTCCTGCAGTCCCGTTTAACAAAGTCGTGCTTATATGGACCTCCAGAACGCAGCGGGCCTTCGGCGTAGACAAACACTGGCAGATTATTAATGTTAATTGCGAGTCGAGGCCCTCGCGGCGCCACAACGACACCTCGGCGGCTAAGCTGCGCTAATGAAGAGACTCCGTCTTGAGGAGGGCTGTCACATGAACAGTTCTAATGTGTGAAGTCACACCTGAGTCGCTCTTAAACGAGTTACCTGAGGGGATTTTAAACAAGCTCTGGGAGACGGTGATGTACGCCCGCCAAGCCCGCCGCCCACGCCGGCGATAACAGTAATTAATGGAGCGCAGGATTAGCCGAGCCGCACTCCTTCACGTCTAATTGTGCGTTGTGGAGAAAAAAAAAAATTGCATCGGCCTCATCACGACCGAGCGCGGCAGTTTATGACAGTATGGAGGCAATCTGTGCTCTATTATTCCTGCCGGCACCGAGCGGGGGGGGGGGACGACGGAGCACCGGCGGCTGGCGTGAAGCGGCATTTTGTTCCCTCCCCTGCCTTTAAATACACGTTGAATATCATCAAGGGGGCACCTGTTTAGGCTCGAGCCGCCACAATCAGCCCTCACAATCCCTCCTTGATCAGGGCGGCCGGCCTATACTTAGCTCCCATTGTGCGGCGGCTCCGGAGGGAAAATATCATTTTGGCGGAGAACACATCCTCCAGTGTGGTGTTGACTTAGCTTCCCCACTCCCTCCCGCTCCGCCCTGTGTTTTCCCTGCTAATGTTGTGCAAACTGTTTTGTCTTTACGTTGGCTTTTACGTGGCCCATGCGCCTCCAGAGCCGGCCCGGGACACACACACACACACACAGGAGGACGGGGGACCGTTAATGGGGTCTACTGTGTCGGCCAGCCAGCAGTTAGAAAGGGGGCCCGTGTTTTCTTAGGGCCAGGGTGGCAAAAGCAAAGCATTGAGCCCATGGTAGCAGGGCCCAAAAAAAGGGCCTTTTTGTTTTCGGGGCGGAGGAGAGTCCAACCATTCCCCATGGAACACAATGAATGGACCGTTTTGTCCTGCGCCGTTTTTCATAGACACGGAATTGTTTTTTTTCCCCCTCTCTTTTTCTCTCTCTCTTTCCCCCCGTTTTTTTAATAATTATTCTTGCCCGTCACTGGGTGTGCACATGACATTTGAGCGTGTTTTAAAGTCTCAACACACTCATGTGTCTGCAATAAAGCCCCCGTCCTTCCCCCGTAACAATCTCGCTTTCTGTCAGACAACAGAGTGGCCTCTGTTGTTCTCGCAAGTCCGAGCAGCTGGCAGTCAATTGTGAGGACAGTGGCTCAGTCTGTCCTCGGACGACAGGAAGGAGGGAAATGCTCTCTGAGCCTCTCTGGACGGCGGCTTTATTAGATTACGGGTGGTCTGACTTTGCCGCACACTTCCAGCTTCGGATGCACAATATTTCCTAGTTAACTTCTCGCCTAGATAGCCTGGGCAATAATTAGAAGCAAAACTTGACTTTTTAATTGACGGTTGGTATCTGTGTCTTTCTGTGACTGATTCTGGAGTGTAAAGGATTTTCAGCGTAGTTAATGTGAAATCCCATGCCTTGCTTTTGTCGCAGCAACGGAGATTCGCTGCATCAACCTTTGGGAATAACAGCGCCAAGTGTGCCGAGGGAATGTGCACTGAAGACACACCTAATACGCCATCGGGGCCAAACAACGTGCTACAGCAGTTTATAAAATCAATAGTTTTAAGTATTTCTAATGCTTAGTGACTGGGGCCAAATCTGACCTGTATTTGCATTACGCAGAAGCTATGACGACTTCTGCAGTTGCTCCTGGTGGCCTCGTGGCTATTGTCAATGCCCTGCCATCGCCCGCCCCTCTCTGTGTGTATATACGTCGGCTGTGTATAAGAATAATGATGTTGGTCTCAGGCTCAGTGGGTGCCTTGTTTATGTCGGCACTCGCCTCCCCTCATTACCCATGCTGTTTGAGAGGGTCCCCATGGGCCTTGCCAGTTTACTGCGAACCTTTTTTAATTTTATGGCCAGACCCCGGACGAATATTTTTTTTTATCCCCAGTCGCTTCCGACCGGCTCGGCCACTAAAGTGCATTCTTCCACGTGGATCAAGGTGTGCCGAACAAACGATGAGAGGTGAGAGGAGGAGAGACGGAAGACGAGTAAGGAAGAAAAGGAGACGATATGCACCGCATGAAACACTCAGCACTGAGCGCTGAGGCCTAAGGCTTATCTTTGATATTTTATATTCAGTACAAACCTAATTGGCTGAAATATTTACAATCTTAAATTACTTTTTTTTTTTTTTTTTTTTTTTTTCATTTGCTCTTTGAGGCTCTCCTGCAAAATTCGCCTTGAGTACACATCTCTGTTGAATCCACATTGATCACGTTTCAGAGGGGTTCTCCACGGAGAGACACACACATACACACTCCTTTATTCTCCACCAATCAACTAATTTACTCTGCGTCAGCAACATTCTCCAGCTTCGCTTGTGCACCTTCTTCACGTCTCCTGTCGGACTGCTACAGGTGTGCAGGGGCTCCGGAACGACTCTTCTGCTGGAATATATCAGCAAAGTCGATTTCGGTGGGTTCCAGCTGAACCGACTTTTTGGGTGGGTTGGCATGGGGGGGTTGTCCTGCTTTTAAACAGCCCGGGGCCTAATATAGACATATTGGGGTGGCCGCTGTCCAAGAGCGCTTGTTTTACTGTGTAAGGAATTAGTGGAACAAGAAGTCATCATCGGTTATTCCTCCAGACGGCCGAGCTCGGCGCAGTGTCTGGTTTCTGTGCACCTCGCCCCTCGCGCAAACGTCCGCTGGTTTTTTTTTTTTTTTTTTTTTGGGGGGGGGGTGTTGGCGGCCTAAACACTCCCGTCTGCGCTGTCCGCTGCTTGTTTAAAATGTCTGTTTAACGGGATTACGTCGGCGTGTGCGCGCGCGAGTGTGTGTGTGTCTCCGAGCGCAGATGTTAATCTGCTACCTGTCAGGGGAAAAAATGGCATGTTTTTTTCGGCAGTCGATAAGCCTGAGAGGCATGGGGGGGGGGGGGGTGTAGTTAGAGGTGAAGGTGGGGAGGCGAACTCAAAACCTCGGCCAGACAAAGGGGCTTTGTGGCCTGACCTGTAGCTCCGGAGCTGGACGGGTCCTGCTGTTTACCCTCAGAACTGTGGGGAACAATGCGTTTAGTCTGCCGGGTCCTTAATGCCTGACCCGCATCAGCGGCCAGCCGGATGGGGGGGGGCGCCGGGATCAAAGTCCGGCTCAGGAGTATCGACCTGCGCGGCTGATTGTCATCGGGGAGCAGGTCGGCGGGCAGCGGAGCAGAATATCTGGGACTTTGATAACAGTGAGCTGCTCTGTGTGTGTGTGTGTGTGTGTGTGTGTGTGTTGTACAGACAGTGTGGGGGCAGTGTGTTTATGAACAAGTGTGAGTGTGTGCGAGTTTGTGCGTGTGCTCTAGCATGTGGTCGGGTAAGTGGTGGGGCAGTGGTGGCCTAGCGGTTAAGGAAGCGGCCCCGTAATCCGAAGGTTGCCGGTTCGAATCCCGATCCGCCAAGGTGCCACTGAGCTGCCACTGAGCAAAGCACCGTCCCCACACACTGCTCCCCGGGCGCCTTTCATGCCTGCCCACTGCTCACTCAGGGTGATGGGTTAAATGCAGAGGACAAATTTCACTGTGTGCACCGTGTGCTGTGTATCACATGTGACAATCACTTCACTTTTTTTCTTTTTGAGTCTTCCTGTATTTACCTTTTATAACCTTTACAACCATATTGATTGAAATTTCACTTATTTAAAATGCTGGTATACATTTTATTTTAAAAATGTCATTTTTAATAAGACATATGTTACAAATGTGACATTTTTATTTCCTGACAAAGTGATACAAATATCCAATGTGTGATATCAAAGGCCCAGCAGCTCCTCTGTTCTTTTTGACTTGCTTTAGTGTTACACAGCAACACATGTGTATTTGTGTGTGTGTGTGACGTGTCGATATAGCCGTCTCTTCTTTACATCTGTATTTATTTCCTCCGCACCTGCCGCTGTGTATTTGGGGTCTTTGGGTTGATGTCTTTGTTTACCTGCTTTGACTGGAAGCTCTTTCTCTGTAGTCTCTGGAGTACAGAAACACATTCTTTCACGCACACCTGACACTCTCCCACACTCTGGCACAGACAGATGTGCTGCGGCTTAAATAAGAGGCAGATTAAAACAGAAGCCCCCTTCCCAGCCTCGCGCTCTATCTGATCATGTCAGCGCTGAAGGCATGTGGACGTGTCGGAACAGCTCCTCCTGCTCCTTCATGAAAAGTGAAAGCGGCGCCGGTCCCAGAGTGATGCTAACCGAGGATCCGGCTCCATTTTGGAGTTCAGCTGAACAGGGGTCTAGCCGCAGTCAGGACGTCTTGGGGGGGCTCCTGTTGGAAGAAGAAGAAGAGAATTTGAAAAAAAAACAAAAAAAACAACATCTTAAAAGACACCGAGGAGGATGGGTGCTGACAGGGACCCTATTGAGCGCGGTAATGGCTTGTACATCTCCATTTCCCCTCCACCCGTGTGACGGCCGGGCCAGGGCCATCAGGACAGAAGCGGAGAGGAGTGAAAAGGGGTTAAAAAAAAGACCCTCAATAACACAAGCAGACAGATATAGACATCCACACGACTCGCACCAGCATCAGCCACTCCACAGCGGCCAGTCCCGGTATCCCCGAATCCTCCCTGTCCCTCGATCTCGGTATTTTTTTTTTTTACTGCTGATGCCAACATTTCCTCTAACAACATTGATTAATCCATACGCCTGCATTTAACCCTCGTTCTCTCCCTTCGCCCCTTTTCCTTGTGGCATTTAAACCCTTGCATCTGTGCCGTGCTCCACATTGTGTACATTTAGCTCCTTGGTGGAAACGTTGAGAAAATGTGCGTCAGCGCCTTCAACGAATTGAAAAGGAGCCGTGACTCATGTTGCAGGCGGCGCGGCGCGGCTCGCGCGGCCTTCGTGCAGGTCATGTGATTGGATGCAATGGTGCAACCCCCGCCCCCACCCCTCCTCCCCCGTCGCTCCTGGTCCAGAGAGCCGGTGCGGACTGGGGTCTCTGCCAGAGCTCCTTGTGACTGATTGCTACAGATGCTCTTCCTCAAGTATTCCGAGTGAGATCCTTAACATGGGGGGAGGGAGGGGTGTCTCTTTGGGGACAAACAATAGCACCTGTTCCTCATAAGACGCGACCGTTCATGTATCTTTAATGAAGCTCGGGGGCAGATGGCACGAAATGGCATTATCCCGTACTTAGCCGGGCTATGACAAAAGGGGAGCGGTGCCAGGGGCAACAATAGGCCGCATTTTTTTTACGGGGAGCCGGAAAAGGGGATGGTGAACCCCCCTCAGATACCCCACTCACATCTGCTGCACTTCATTCTCTCACACTCCTGAAGATCACCCCGCAAATGGAAATATGCTGGGCATGCAGCCGGCTGGCAGATGAACTCGAAGAGGGTTACACAATTACACACACACACACACACACACACACACACAGCATGCACTAATCATATTCTTACACATTTTATATAAAGCTATTATTATTATCATCATAATTAAATAATGAACATACTGTAATTGATCAACTTAATCATAAATAAATACATAATACAACCATGATAATAATACAGTGGCATGAGCTGAATAAACTAAAATTGCTGATACAGATGAGCTTTGACGATCCCTTTCATTTATCCAATCCATCTACTGTGCAGTAGCAGGCACTTTAATTCCATTCTCGGCCCATCAGCAGTCGAAGCGGCCCTGCCGGTGCAAATCTTTAAATCCATAAGTGCATTGTCAGGGCAGGCGGTGTGTCGAGGAGCGCTAACCTCCACCATTTACCCTGTTGCAGAGTCCATGCTTCCATTAACCCTACTCGGACAAATCAGCATTTGGATCTCATCAACGTTCCAAAATGTGAATAAATTCATACCCTTCTCATAATTTTTTTCACATAGTTGTGTACTTAACCACCTTGTTTTTATGATTTCACAATTAAAATCAGAGCTGGACGTTAATTATGAAGCAGTAGGAATGGAGAGGAAATTTAGCACAGCAGCTTGTAGCGCCGCTCGGGAAGACTCGTGTTGCGCAGGACGGTTTAATCATAATCATGTATGTGACTGACCCTCGCTGACCCTTCTGGCAAAGAGCACCATAAACGTTGCACACATGTAAATTGCATCTGAAAACACACACACACACACACACACACAGCGATGTCCAGCCCTGATTCTTTTGGTTAATTTTTTATTTTTGTCGTTCGCACATTGTCCACAAGAGTTTTTAGTGCAGAACCCCCCCCCCCCCCATGTAATTTGGAAGTCCTTTAATAGACCATTTACTTTTGTCATGGCGCAGCACATTTGAAGTAATACGTTTCAGATTACAGGAAAAAACACAGAGACTGACGCAATTCTTCTCTCTGTCGTTCTTTTTCCTGGGGCGCTTGTGGCAGTTGCACTTTCCCCAAAAAAGCTCAGTGGACAGAAAGTCTGGATTCGTATTCATTCGGCCCGGCAGAAAAACTAATCGGTGTTACGGGGTGCTGAAGACGGGTTTAGTACCTGGGGAGGGAATACGCTGCGTGGGTCAGTTAGCCGGCGTGGGTGGGGCTGGGGAAATGTGGCTATCACTTGCAAGATCTGGGAGCAAATCGTGGAGCGAGCGGGAGGGGGGTTGTGGAGAGGGAAATAATAATAAAACGGCCTTCGCTCCGAGCAGGTTGATTTCATGCCCCAGTGCCGAGGCAGTAATTGCGCCCAGACCTGCTCTTTTTTTTTATTTTTTTTTTTTTATGCGGGTTGATTTTAAGAGGGACAAATGGAGAAAACGTTGGGCAGAGTGTTTATTTTGGGGGTGGGGGTGGTGAACTTTACCGACCCGTTTACCGGGCCGGGCCCCCACGGGACCCGGGCCTGCGTTGCGGGGCCGAGGCCGTCGCGGGGCCCACGGTAGCGCTGCTGGAGTCTGTCAGAGGTGGGCAGGAAGGGGGAGATGACAGCCAGATTGGGGCCTGCCTCACGTCCCTGCACCGGGGCTTCACCCAGCACCCCTCTGGAAATCAGAAAACCGCACAAAAACACACACACACACACTCTTACACACACACACACATGCACAGATGGGCAGTTTTCCCGCTTCTTTAACCACTGGGGCTCAGACGCTGTAAATTTCCGGCCTTTTATCGTCTGTATAAATGATCTCCCGAAATTACGAGACAGCAGCAGTATATCTGCCAGGGTCCCTGGCTGTCACCCCCCAAACGGGCCACGTTGGTCCCGGTCGCCCCGCACAGCACGAGCGGAGCCGAGGAGACACGACCTCAAATCATCGCCGGTGACGAGAATCTCACCTGTTCTGTGCACCGCCGCTGTCGTCTGTTTTCATTCCTGTTCCGTAGCGTTTTATCCTTCCGTATTCTGAGCGCTCTGGCAGACGCCTTGAATAGAGATTTGGCCCGAAGTGGAGTACATCTCTCTGATTGATGGCCCCCACAGCGGCCGTGGCCGCTTTGGCTTTGCGACGGCGTGTTTATTTTTTGCCGTTGTTGCCAGTTTAGAGACGGTGGCTTTCCAGCATTTCCCACATTCTACTTTTCTCAGGGAAAGAAAGGTGAAGTTACCGTGTGGAGGAGACATAATGGTTGCTGATCCGCTGCGGATCAGGTGGGGTGGAGCGGGGGCGCGCACGTCTCTTTGATGTGATAATGCGCGATTGGCCGGGATTAAGGCCGGCGCAGGTATTGTGGCCGCGTCCGTCGGAGGCTGCTGTCAGGGTGCGTTAGGCCGGCGTCTGATCTCTGCGCTTTCTGTCTCCAGCAGGTCCAGGGTCACATGCCTCCGCTCATGATCCCCATTTTTCCACACGACCAGCGCACTCTGGCTGCGGCCGCCGCCGCCCAACAGGGATTCCTGTTCCCACCGGGAATGTCGTACAAGCCAGGTAAGAGTCTGTTCAGCGTCTGCCTCGCCTCTCCTGCATCAGTCATCTCTCCTTTTCATCTCTGGTTCTGTTCCTGTCTTCTCTCTGCGTCTCACTCCTTCTTGAACTCTTTATCTTTCTTAGATCTTTTGTCTTTTACCTCTGGCTAAAACACACACACACACACTTAAAACTCTCTCTGGCTCATATGCAAGACTTTACATCTCAACATCGACAACTCAAACTCAACTTTATTGACACTGTTAAGCAAATGGCACTGGCGCAGCTCTAAAGCAAACAGCGTCACAATATAAAGAGGGAACAATGAAAAACTGAGAAGCGATGGAATCGGATCTGCCAGGCGGGTTATCAGGAGTGGCTGAATGGAGACGGAATCGTTTGTCTGTCAGCGGGATTAGCCCCGTCACGATTAAAGGACGCCATCGGCCGCGCAAACAATAATTACGGTAACAATGGAGCGCAGCGCTAATATTTACAGCGGCGCCTCTTTATGAAACGCAACACAAACAGAACCTTTGGCCATGACCCCGCCGGGGTTTTACGCGTCTCCCTCACAGCCATGCAGATGATTCCTCACACTTGGTTCACTCCACTCTGTTCTCATCTAAGAAGATAATCCAATGCGGCCCCCGGTCTGGACGGACCGTCCAGGCAGGAATGTTGCGTTAAAATTCTCAGACTCTCAAAAATATAATTGCCTTTGAGGATCAAGATACGAATGATGGGGTTAATCTTAAAAAACCGGGATCAAAAGGTCGGTGCATTGTGAAAGGCGTCAGTGTCACTTGCCCACCAGTCATTGGTCATGTGACAATCCATCCTCCCCTCTCTCTCATTCTCTTTTTTTTTTTTTTTTACTGTATTTATTCTTATTAGTACAGTTCCTATATCTTCCCCCCTTAGCGTCTTTGTGTATTTCCATTCCTGTGTTCTGTGGGGCCAGTCGTCACATTGACGCTGTCCCCACTCACCTGCTCCTGAGCCCACGCACGATGAATGCGATGAATCGCGTCACCTTGGAATGGAGAAATGCTGCCATTCAGCTTCAAGGTGGCCACGGCCATCGGACAATGGGTCTGGATGCAGGAGTCCAGGAATCTAAACAGAAAGTTGATGTCAAAATGAAAACACTTTAATTGCCATCTTGGAATGTTACAAGGCTGTTGAGATAACACTGACATGCATTCATTTAAAAAGCTATTATTTCAGAAGAACTATAATAGACTTGGGTCATGTTCACTAATGTCATACCAAGTATTACTTCAGGATTAATAGAAATAAACAGATAAAAACAAGAAAGGACCGCTTGAGAGTTTTCAATATTTTGAAGTGGAGGAACTAACTACCCACTCAGTCCTTTTTGTTGGCGTGTAATTATTTTTGACACCCAGAAGATGACCTTTGATGATGTTTTATAAACAAAGTTTAAAGAGGTACGAGCCTGTAGCAATGATTGACAGCTCTCACACACCCTACTTCCTCATTCTAGACTGTTGTTGTGCAGTGTTGTACAGGACTGATTCTGCCCACAAAACTGCCAAAACGTTCTGATAATTATTAACATACTTAAATATGGGTCCATGAACACAGCATTTTTTTAAAAAATATATCATAATCTGGCAACGCTGAGTTCAGAGTCCTGACTTCCTGTGGGGTTCCATTTTGTGTACGTTGCGCATACCTACACCGTCAGCCAACATCACAAACATCCCTGTTATAATAATCTCAGGAACCATCACCCTATTTTACCCATTACCCTAACATGCAGAGAGATGATCAGCACTTTTCCTTTTAAACTAGTCACTCTTTCTTCTGTGAATGTCCCCAGGCTAGTTCATAATGGCAACATCATTTTTTGATGTCGTGCCTATAGGAAAATGTTTGCTGTTTATTAATTAAACGATATTGTGTACCAGTTATTACTCTCGCGTCCAGGGGATTCTGTATTTGGGAAGGTAAGTTTAAAAAGCCCCTCAGCGTGAGGCTGGTTTCCCCCCGTAGGGATGCAAGGTGCCGTGCTCTCAGGGCCGTTACCTCCCCTACCTGTCCCAGCATGCCTCCGCTCCTTTTGTGTGTTCGCTGGGATGGGGGAAGAGAGCAAGAATTTTCTCCTCACGCAAGCATTCCATATGCAAACAACAAATTTTCAGGAAATTGCTACAACATGCAGCCTGACTCCCTGCCAGGCCGGTTACCCGCATGCACCGAGCACGTCTCCCTATTGTTCTCCCTAAAGAGAGGTACATTCCACTCGCACCCCTTGTAATTAAAAATTAAAGCCAATTCCTGCCCACGGGTGTGCTGGATCAAGCCGCCCCGATCCCGAGCCGACGCTCCGTTGTCTCTCTCTTATCTCCTCCGTGCCATTGACTATCGGCCGCGAAGGGGCTGAAAACGCACAGGCGAGGGTTTTCCCCCCTCTGGCTGAGCCGTCTATTGACACATCAGTAGGCCGCTGGGAAATGACACGCTGCAGGATCAGTGAGCGGAGAAGAGAGAGATGTCAGAGAGGAGAATTTATGTCCTCGGCGCTCGGCGGGGAAAGCCCTGGACTCCCTTTGTCTGCTCCCGCAGAAAACTACATTTGTTGTCAGCACCTCATCAAACACAGCGAGAACAGAGCAGCGAGAGCAGATGAGCGGGAGAGGTTGGTTTTAAAAAAAAAAAAAAAAAGAATAAAAAAAAGGCTGAGCAGTCAGCAGGTGAGCCACAGAACATTACAGGGTGTGGTAGAGCAGCTAATAAATTAACTATAAAGCCGGGGATGAAAAAAGAAAGTCAGCTATTCCGGAATTGCGGAGGCATGACAGACTGAACAAAGAGCCTGAGGGGATTCTTCAGCCAGTTTGATTTTTTTATATGTTTGACACAGAAAGTGTTTTAGTACAAATACCGGGAGTTATAATGGAAGCCCGGGCGCTGGTCGCTTTCCGCTGCATTATGCATGAGTTTGTAAAGCGAAGAGAGAGAAAACGATGAACAGCTTGGCCCTTGCATGCGGTGTCTCCCCGAAACACAATCCCCGATCGGATGATCCAGGCCACGTAAAGCCAGGAGCTCCGCGGTGTCCCCGGCACTCAGCGGAGATAAGTGCCTCGCTTACCCGTCGCCCTGCGGAGCTGTACCGCGGCCTCAGTCCACACACACACTGTGCTCAATGATCTAGCCCCCCATTGGCCAGGGGCTGTGTCCGTTGGTCATCTTTTATGCAGAGTGCCGCTGTGGCACCCCCCCCATCCGTGTACATTGACTGTAATGGGTCCGCAGAACGACTCCTTAGCCACTGGCTGTTTTACGTTGGGATGAGGCTACAATGCCTTATTGACTTCCCACCGCAGGAGCCTACGATTAGCTGCCAATAAATCTCCTTAGCCCTCCGTTTGGGATCATGCCACGTTTGTATGGGTACGGATGGAAAAATCAACTTTTCCAGTTCATTGTCACCAAGAACAAACATTAATTTCCCTGTTCAAGGGCTGTGTTAGTGTATTTCTGGACCCTGCAAAAAACAAACAAAACAAACAAACAAATAAATAAATACTTGAACTGTCAATAAATTAAAAACGCTAATTCATTTATTACAAATTTCACTCACTAAAATGCATCAGACCGGGAGTGTCGTAGAGATGACCTGGACATTTTTAAATAAAACACCCTGCATTCTGTGAGCATAAATAAAATGGAAATATAATTTTGTGCAAATAACTTTGGTTGTCTCAATAGTTCAGTAGGACATCTTTTATTTCCGTTAAAGAGTTGATTCAGATGATATACCTAAAAACGTAGTGATTCGTGTATCATATGGTAATGAAAAAAAATGCCCATAAGCAGGCGTGCCATTCAATAATAGCGATTAACATGTTTTTTTTGACAGCCCTACAAAAAAAATATTTTCCTCGTTCAATTGACTACAAATATGGCAATTGACAAACTCATTCTAATATTTTGGTCCCCATCACAGACACTGTCCATTTTAGAAGATCTAGAAGACCATGTCTGAGGCAGAATAAATTTGAAGCTGTTGCCCTTGGCATCAGGTGGCCTGAGACTGAGTGCCTCCCAAATAACTCTTCCCTCACTCTCCTCCACCTCTTCATTAAGCCGGCTTGCGCTCTCTGTTTTTTTCAAGCACCAGCTGTAGTGCCCGCCCTTTGCCAATCGGATGGTCCTTTTCTCATGAAGAGGGTCAGTGCCAAGATGGCAGCCCCGGACATAACTAGCCTTGCCATTGCAGCTTGATACATGGACCCAAATAGAGTGCAGAACAGTGAGAACCATCAGGCTTCAGACCAAATCTAAGGATCAAATTAGGGTTTTTCTGCTTTTATGTTTATCTAAAACCAACCTTTAAGTGTAGGACTAGCATGTTTTGTATTCTTACCATTATAGAGACTTTCCTATTTAACCTGCTGGATTACTGAGGGCCTGGGGATCCGGTGTCCCCCGGGTCTTTTTGGCAGCCAGTGTCTAAACACAGTCACCTTTGGAGGCCACAGAGTGTCTTTTGAACCAGCCCGCAGCCTGGAGACCTGCCCAGTCTGCCTGACGTGATTCCCTGCAGCCCTGTCACCCAGGGTCCCAGGATTCCCAGGGGTTGAAAAAAACTTGTTAGAAGAAGAGAAATAAGAATAGATGAAGAAGAGGGGACATGCTGGACAGGAACGACCCTCCCTCCTCTCTCTCATAGCACTGTATGAAAGTCACATCAATTGTGAGCTTCATGTCTCCCCCTCTTGGGCGTGATGGAGGTTTCAATATCCAGAATGTTTCACAATGTGCTGCATTGGACAAAATTGGAATGTGTTACAGCGAGAAAGTTAAAAAGAGAGGGAATTCACGTTTTCCCTCCATACATGTGTTTTAATAAATCTATATGTTTGTGCTGGAAAACGTGGACATTTTCTTTCTCACCCTAAATCATTCTTCTCTTTCTCTCTGAACATTATAATCAACTATCTCAATTCAGAGAAAATGCCATTTCTAAGTAATGTTACACTCACATTTACCTGTTGGCTGCAGGAATGCTATTATGGATTTTATTTAAATAATACAAAAGACCACTATTGAAAAAAATTATACAAAAATATCCGTCTGCATTCCATCTCCTAAATGTAATCTGTGTGATATAGGAAGATGCATCTAAAACACCAAAAAATGTGGCCAGAAAAAATTCCTGAATAAATAAACAAATACATACATAAAGGATTCTGATTCTTTTGTTTTTGTTCTTGACAGCATTTGTAATTCCCTTTTTGTTCTTTCATTCTTTTTGTTTCATTTTTTAACCCATTTGGTTCCTCAAGGAGCCTCCTTACCAAAGATGTTTCCCCCTTGTCTTCGCTTTCCTTCCCTCTCTTCGCCCGTCTCTTGTTTTAAAACCCCACAGAATACCGTTTAACAAGCTCCCTGAAGGATCCGTGTTTGATTGCTTGCCGTTCTTGTTTGACACGATGAGATAAGGGAGTGCTTAAGTCTGCTGTTGTTTGGGCTTCGTTTTCATTGCACTGTTGATGAATGTGATCTGTAGATAAAAAAATGTGTCTTTCCTAATCTCGGCTGTGTGTTTCTAAGCACTTACTTGTTCCAACCAGTTTTTGTGGCGCTGTGCTCCTCACCTGTGCCAAGACTCTCACTCAGAGACAGACAATGTGCACGTTGGACAATAGCAGGGCACGTCTGCAGGCCTGTGAAGAGAACACGCCGCTTCCCCTGTTCTAATAACACGTAAACACCGCAGACGTTCAGCAACGCTTTTAACCGCTTCTAACTTGCCGGCTCGCACACCACACGCTTGTTTTTACGAAACACCAAAGCCCTTGAGCGCAGAGCGAGAGAGGAGGGGAGCAAGGAAAGTGACAGGGAGACGACAGGGGCGAAGACGAGGCCGAAGGAGAGAGGAGAGACGGGAGAGGAGGGGAAAAGGCAGGAGGAGAGACGCTCCTCAGTAATCCCGCTCTGCTCTGCCCAGCTGAGCCTTTTGTTGGTGCAGATGTTTGGGCCGGGTGCCGAGGCGGCGGGAGGGGGGGGGGATAGGCAGGCTCGGGGGGGGACCGTGTTGGCACTTGCCTGGCTGCCGTTGGGGCCGCTCATTGTCTCAACCTGTGCCGTATTGTTCTCTCTTCCCCCGACAGGTGATAACTACCCGGTGCAGTTCATTCCATCCACAATTGCAGCTGCCACCGCGTCAGGACTCAACCCTCTGCAGCTTCAGGTATGTACAGAAAAAAAAAAAAAAAAAAAAAGGTAGAAAAGAATGTGGCGGCCGGCTGCCAAGCCCTCAGCAAAGCGCTGCGAACCAGCTGTATGCTAAGTAACGAGCCGCACGCTAAATAGCACTGCGAGCCGGAGGATTCGCCAGCGCTCTCCCCCGAAACACGAGCCTGCAGTCACTTGCGAGATGGCAGATATATACGACGGTAATGGTTATGGTGGAGGACATAGGCCCGCCCACTCAACATCAGCCCTATGACATGCTGATCACATGATCCCGTGCGACTTTTGGGTCTTCTTGCCAGATACGGATGTCGTCACTAAGTTAGGACAATAAAAGCTGGAAATGATAAAATACTGACCTTTGGTATGAAACAGGTCCAAACTGTTACATAGATTGGTGTGGCACATTTATTTAGCTGAAAACCATTGATTGTTGAACAGGCATATCAGGCTGGAGGGGTTAAGCACAAGTTATCGCCAATCTGCTGTGATAGAGGCAATTACAACCAGCAGACATTTTGAGAGAGCCGCGTATCGTTTATTTAAAAATTAAAAAGAGGCGTGATGCGCATCATGGGAAGCAGAGTGATATTGAGACTGAGAATGCTGGGACAGGTTCCAGCAGCCTCCAGGCTCCTGCTGTGGAGTTCTCAGGGATTGGTTGTACTCGTCAGTCAGAGGCTTCAGTTGTAGATGCTTATCTGCATTCTCATTACCGCCCTACTCATCACCACTTTTTTGTTTCCAAAATTGACAGCATGGTTTCCCTCGGATCGCATTTGCATAACAAACATGCCGACCCTCAGGATTACGCTACTGTCATTGTTCTTGGCGCCTCGCTGCAGAACTATCAGAAGCATGAATTGGATGTGCAGGATGAAAAATACACTGCCCCCCCAAAAAAATAAAGGGACCACACAATTAGACACCCTAGATCTGAATGAATGAAATATTCTTATTAAATGTGCTGACAACAAAGTCACACAAAAATTCAAATAAAATTTATCAGCCCATGCAGGTCTGGATTTGGAGTCACACTCAAAATTAAAGTGGAAAAACACACTAGAGGCTGATCCAACTTTGATGTAATGTCCTTAAAAGGCTCAGTAGTGTGTGGCCTCCACATGGATGGTCTCCTGAGGGATCTCCTCCCAGGCCCGGACTAAAACATCCACCAACTCAGTCTGTGGACAGTCTATGGTGCAACGTGGCATTGGTGGATGGAGCGAGACATGATGTCCCAGATGTGCTCAGTTGGATTCAGGTCTGGGGAAATGCCACCCCACACCATTACGGACCCACTGCCAAACCGGTCATGGTGGAGGAGGTTGCAGGCAGCAGAACGTTCTCCATACCGTCTCCATACTCCAGTCATGTTTGTCTCATGTGCTTAGTGTGAACCTGCTTTCTTCTGTGAAGAGCACGGGACGAATTTGCCAGTCTTGCCGTTCTCTGGCAAATGCAAAACGTGCTGTAAGCACAGACACATCAAACCTTCTTGCCTCAGCTCGCATTGATGGGCCATCCTGGATGAGCTGCACTACCTGAGCCACTTGTGTGGGTTGTAGACTCCGTCTCAGGCTACCACTAGAGTGAAAGCGCCACCAGCATTCAAAAGTGACTAGAACATCAGCCAGAAAGGATAAGAACTGAGAAGTGGTCTGTGGTCACCACCTGCAGGACCACGCCTTTATTGGGGACATCCTGCTAATTGCCTATATTTTCCGCCTGTTGTTGGAAATCCCTTTATTTTTTTTGAGCCGTTTAGTTAAGAGCTGACACAATCCAAGTAGGGTTGAAGCAACAAAGCAGCGTCCTTCTTAAGTGAAGGAACAGGTCTTCAGATGTTCTGCTTTTGTGAATGCGGTTGTTTTGTCAACAGCCTGGATAAGTAGTCGATAGCCGTTGGACATTAAGCTCTCTTGCACTGAGATTCCAGGGAAAAGAAAAAAAAAAGGGAAAACACAAGAGAGAAAGAATCTTTTTTTCCTTTCTTGCTGATACCCAAGCTCAGTTTGTCCTTCAGAACCTTATCACCGTTAGCATTAATGAGCCTTGGCAAGTCCTGACAATGCTGCAGCTGGGACTGGAAAGGTCTCCTTTATCACCGTGGCTATGGGAAGAACAATCGCGAATGGGGAAGGTGTGGGATGGGTTTGCTCATGCACCTGATGATTAGTGCGTTTGTGTGTGTGTGTGTGTGTGTGCGTGCATTTTAAAAGTGATTCATTTCCTGTTGGCGTGTGTATGTTGAAGACGATTACTGAAGAGGATTTATGGTTTTGCACGTTCCATTTTTTTCTTTTCGGATTTTTTTTTTTTGCATTTATCAAGACTTTTGCAAGCAGCTGTGTGAGTGTATGTGTGTGTGGTGTTTGGCGGAGTTCCTTTAACTGGGAATGATGGCATGACTCAAGCCTGCGGGGTCTATTTATAGAGGCTTGCCGGGTCAATCAGAGGCTGGGATAGTCGTATATCTGTAGGGAAGGGGCTCCAGCCATTAATTCTGATAATGTGTTTAACCCTGGGAATGGGCTAAAACACGGCCCCCTAGACCATGACTTGGCTGACCTTTCTGGAACACAGTAAACAAAAAGAGGTGCATTCCCATTAATTGAAGTCTACCCGCCTGCCTTATACTTCGCCTCGCCGGCTGCTATTTACCCTGCGCAGAGTCTCCCTTAAAACAGCAAGGCTAGTTAAACATGCCCTTTACTCTGGCACCGGGATCACCGTGTCATGTGACCGCTGCGGCTTCCTCTACAAAAAAGCGCCACGGAGTGGGATGATTAAAACATAATATCATGCCGGAGATGGAGATGATTAAATCCGCGCTTGGCCGCGGTGGTGATAGCGTTAGCGCTAGCTCGCTTTTGGAAGGTTCGCGGTGTTTGGAGATGCACGGAACCAGGGACAAAGGGGGGCGGGGGCACAAAACAACCTTTTGAAACAAAGAACAACCGACAGGCAGAATGGAAACGTGGAAATATTTCGTATTTATTATTTTTGTACCGGCCCAGCCTCCCAGGTCGTTGTTAATGAGCGGTGTTTGTGGAAGGGCAGCGAGACGTGCGGGGCACTCGGAGCGTGATTGATCAGTAATGGGTTCGCCAGCGTGAGCTCGCCGTTCACGCCTCGGCGAGCAACGCCGACCCCTCACCTGCCGCGGGGCCTTACTTCCTGTGCCAAGGGATCCGCCCACCCAGGCGCACCATTGGCTTGGCGTGTCTCTCTAATTAAAATATCTCCCTGCCTGTCATCATCCTGGCAAGGTATCATTTTAAGCCATTTACACCTCCTCGATTGTGAAAATACACGGACCTTAAAATAGTTGCCGGTGTCGGTGGAGCTAATTTCCACAATGCAGCGGCAGTAATGTGCTCAACCAGCCTTCCTTCATGTAGGCCACGCACACCCCTCACGTAGGCTCCACCTGTCATATCTGCCGATGGTGGGCGAAGTAAAGCACCGACAACCCACCCTCGTCTCTCCACCGTCGCGGCAAAAAAAAGGTCTGTGGCTTCTGGTCGGCTCGACTCTCGCTCCTTGCGGTCGGAGCGTAATTTGCTTATCCGAGGGGGGTGGCGGAGCGTGACAGAGGCTCCCGTTGTCACCTTCTCACTCCCACACGTTTGCGTGGTAATTTCGGCCCGCGCCTCTCCCCCCCCCGACAGATTGTTCCACGTCCGCGGCTAACAGCGGAGCAGGATGCGCTGCCCGTCTTTATTAACCCTCATTCACTGGCAGTGCGAGGCGGCGGAAGACCCTGGGAACAATGGCCCCGCTCTGGACCGCCCCTCGCCTTATTAGAACTGACACCTCTCACGCCGGCTCGGAAATTGCGCTCGGGGCGCAAAACCGGCACTCGGGCCTTTTCCTGAGACGAGAGCCGGACTAAAGCAAATTATACTAATTCCACAAAAGAATGCTGCCATTCCTCTCGGCCCTGTTTCCTCCATCTGGATTGGCACTTAATTCGCTGGTCTGCAAGATCACCTTGCATCAATTGCACCGAGAAAAACAATTTCCTTAAAGCCATTCTCCGTCTTGATATATTGTTTGCCCGTTTTAAAGGGTGGGGGCTATAAACAAATCCGAGGCGAGCGCCGAGAGAAGTCTGCTTTTCATCATGGAAAGCAGAATTTCGGGCTTAAGCAGTTTTAAAGTAAGCATCATTGGATAAAGCCAAACATCTGCGTCCTCCCTCGATCGGAATAGGGTAGAGGGCCACACGGTGCCGACTGCTGGTTACCCCGTCCCTTAGCGAACACGTATCTGCGCTCTTCCTTCCCAGCAGTATTTGTGTCTCTGCATCTCCGTCTCCTCTTGCGTTGCCTTTTCTTCCACTAAATTGCCCATTCCTGCCACATCCTTATGCCCACAAAAAAAAAAAAAAGGCCAGGACATTAAAATTGCTCAAGTGGTGACCGTACACTACCATTACTGTCCGTGTTGGAGGAGCCTGACACCGGGTAAACATCCTTCAGCGCCTGTCGGCGAGGACATGAAAGGCAACGAGAAAAAAGGACACGTGTGTAGGGGGGTGGCCGCTGGAAGAGAGCTCCTTTTCGGAGCTGGAGTGATGGAAGACGACCCGGCAAGAGCCGAGAGCCCTCAGCCGGAGAGAAACGTGGCATTATCTTTTGTTTGGATGCAAATGGCTCAATGCTCCGGATGTGTAGAAGTAGACCAGAGGCCCTTGCCTTCACTTACAACAAGTGTATATATAGAGAGAGAGATAGATAGATAGATATAGATATAGCTATATATATATATATATATATATATATATATATATATATATATATATATATATATATAGAGAGAGAGAGAGAGAGAGAGAGAGAGAGAGAGAGATAGATAGATAGATATAGCTATATATATATATATATATATATATATATATATATATAGAGAGAGAGAGAGAGAGAGAGAGAGAGAGAGAGAGAGAAAACAGCTGTTTATTGTGACGGAGAAGTCAGGAGGAGCGTAGGTTTTACCCTTCAGAGAGGAAGAAAGGTGGATGGCTGGAGGGACGCTTTGGAGAAAACAGAGACAGATGGACTAATCTGATGAAAAACCAAAGCGAACAGCTTCAAAACGCTGCCTCTGGCCGGCAAAATGAGGAGAGCAGCTCTGAATGAGCTCTGTGGGTCTGGGACGGGGGTAGGGAGCAAGTCCGTGGGGTCCTTAACAAGTCTGTCCAGAATCTGCCTGCAAGAGTCAGACTGACCTCAAAAGAGCACCGGATCTGGCCTGAGAAGGGCCGTATTGGTTAGAGAGAGAGAGAGAGCGAGAGAGAGATGTGAAGATGAGTGGGGAGGGAAGGAGGGAGGGAGGTAGGGAGCAGGTTTCTGCGCCAGCAGATGAAACAGATGTTGGGCCATACTGGAAAGCATCGGCGCAGTGCACCAGGGCGCAGCCTCTCTCTTCTCGACATCTGGCCTGGCCTGGGTCATCCTGCCCGCCCAGGGCACAGAGCCCGGACAAGCCACGTGGCAAACAGGGCCTGGCGCTGCGCTGCCTGCTAAACGCCCAAGGCACAGAGGCAGGCTCCCCACGCCAACGCCCGGCTCTGCTAATGCAGAGGTGACGTACGTGAGAGTACGGGGACAATGTGGCTCAGTGAAAGATCCACGCGCCGCACCCATCCGTCCATCCATCCTCACTCGTTTGTCAGGTCCTGCTGCCCCCATCTCCATACGGCTGGTCCTGAGGCTAGAGAAGGGGACGAGGGTGGGGAGGAGGAGGGAGGGGAGCAATGCGGGATCACAGCTGCGAGGGCTTCGGCTGTCCAAAATCTGCCACTGCATTTCGCGGCATCTGCCACGCGCCGATCTGCCCGCCTCCACCGCATCTTCTTCATTTCCACGTCCCCCCCTTCAACTTCCGATCCCAGCGTGCCGTGAGCCACGGCGCAGCGCTCAGTTCTCATTAGTTATTCGTTATATATATATGTCACCAGAGGCTGGTTAATGACTTTCTGATTGGAACCAGTGAATAGTGGTATACGGAGGTGGGGCAGAGGCTTTTGCCGGGCGTCAGCAGAAGTTTCCACAGTGACGCGAGGATAATGTTGTAGCACGCAGAAAAAAAACAAAAAAAAAACAAAGTTAGCCTGGCCATTTGACCCGGCCGGCCTCGAGAGAGCTAACTTTTTATTAGCACAGGCTAACAGGTTGACCTCGGGCCGGGCCATACGTACAGAACCCAAGCGCTCCGGGATGGACTCTGGCCCCTATGGGAGAAAGGGGGAATGGAGGGAGAAGGTATTAGGTAAAGAGTGTGTGTGTGTGTGTGTGTGTGTGTTTAATCTGGCCCTTCTCTCTGACTAAGCTGTATTGCAGTGAGTCATTTAATGCTCAAGTGGACAAAGGTATTAGCCCAGTCAGTGGGCTGGAGCGGCGCAGCTTCAGAAATCACCCAGCTGCTGTCGCACTCGCTCTCCTCCAGCGTCCTCGACAACAAAATACGAAGCTTCTTATATTAGAAATTAGAGGCTGTGTTCAAACACGCACATGAAGACGATGTCTCCTGATGAGCTGAACGTATAAATTAAACGCGGAACGTCTGGTATATTTGGTCCTGTCTGCTGAATTATTCGATTTGTTTGCTCTTATTAGAATAATAGGCCTTTTCAGGGTGCTACATGAAATGTAAATGTTAGATTTACTAGTTTGCCATTCAGAATGCTTAAATTAAATCAGATAATCTATCGCGATATTTCATTTGGTAGCATTTGTGGTTCAGATTTTTCTTCTTTGAGCCCACAGATAACCAGCAAGCGTTAACGTCTTTGTACGTTAATTTTTGCAAACCGTAAATGTACTGCATCTTATGTAGTGATGTGGAGATCTTAGTTGCTCTGTTCATTAAAGCTAATTGCCATTTTATAAGTGATAAATATTCATATGTTATTAATATGTTTTTGCATATTCCCGGCCAATTTTTTACATATCTGCATGTTCTGTATTCTGTCTGGCTGGAGTGACCCATTTTAGTCACCCTGACTCTAAAGTGCAGAGATGTGCTCAGGAATGAGGGATCGGCGGAGAACGGCGAGAGCGAGAAGGAGAGAGGGTGGGGGTTTGACCCCTCTTGCGGAGGTGGGGCAGGATGCCAGCTCAGCCCAGCGTCTGGTCCCTCCGTAGCCATTGACTTTCAGCATGACCCTCATTACCGGCCACACCTTCTGCCGTCCTGCAAGATGGTGGAGAGGAGAGGGAGCCGGCCGACCCGCGAGGAGATGCCTCGGAGAGTCGGGCAGATGCCCTTCAGTCAGGGACTGGAACATGTGTCTACCTCTGGGACAGCATCTGTCAGGGCTGCCAGGGCGTCTTCTTCCTCCTCTTCTCCCTCTTCTTCTCCTTCTTTTTATTTTTATGCAACCCTCTCATTTCCTGCTGCTTAAACCTTATTACAGACACGTTAAAAGCGCTTTGCTGGATGAAAAAGGTGAGAAGCGTGTTAAGTGTCTCCGCTTCCTGTCTGTCCTTGATGTCTGACAGGGGTTTGCATGTCACACCTCCGCTTCCTGTCCCTCTGATTGTATTTATTGTTCTTTCTGTCGGAGGGGCGCGCAGCACGGGCTAGCATTACCCTTCAGCCCCTTTGGCGGCGACCCGCTAATCAGGCCTCACAAAAGGCTGCCTCGCTGGCTCCAATTTGAAGCAAAAACCCAATTATTCTCTTTTTCCGGAACAATAAAGTTCTTCCCACACAAGGTCGGGGTCTGCGCCCATCTAGACCATTTTAACAAACATCTGTCCAGCAGACGCGTCGCCGCAGTCCCACTCCAACCCTCCCCTCCTATAATGAAAGACCACAGCAAACTGTCAGTCATAAATAATAACTAACTATGCGTAAATTGTGCCGAATTACCTGAATTGGTAAATGTTCTTTTCTTTCTTTTTTTTTTTTTTTTGGGCCTTTTTGTTTTTTCGAGAGGGTATAAAGGGTGTCTTTATGCTGTTGCTATCACTGTGGGAACCCAATCAGACTGTCATTTCCGCAGCTGATGTCCTGTTGTTTGTCCGGCTCCCCCTGGAATAGTGATCCTATTGTGTTGCACCAATGGGCGAGCGATAAAGTTTCATGTCAGGGAGAGAGCGTGCGTATTTACTGCACTGATGTGCCACCGTGTGAAAAGCCAGGGCTTCTTCACTCCAAACTGTGCTATTAATTCTGTGCATTTTCAAACCTGCTTAACAAATGCTATTATTAGGTATTCCATACTGTAGTTGAATAGTTTGTTCTGATTGGTTCCTGTTATTCTTAATTCACTTTGAACAGGGGAGGGGGGGTTCTTCTTTTATCCGTGTTTAAATTGGGGGTCTACGCAATTTTCATTTATTCAGTGTTGAAATGCATACATTTTGGAGAATGTCCATAGTATAAGCAATATAGTTGACTATGACTGCTTTTGGTTGTATCGACGCAGCTTTTAAATGCTTAGTATGCTATTTATGCTGTTCTGCTTACATGTTCGCTGAACGCTATTAGGCTTTAGCTCTTGTGTTGAGGATTTTAATTTATGTGCCACTTACTCAAGTGAGGTCACAGAGGGCACAGCCTGTTTAGTTCAACCCTCCTACTTAAGGCTGGAGACAAAAGCATTAAACAGTTTAACCATTTACCTGCGGCACCGATCAGTGCCAGTGTGGGGGTGACTACTGTGTTCGGGCTGGAAGCCCACGAGGGAACAAAGCGCAACTGTTTTCCAACTCGCCCTGCCGGGCTGACATCTGAAATGGGTTATCAGCTCGTTGCTAGAGGTTCAGTTATAAAATAATAACTCACGGCACTTTATGGGTTATGATATATGGAGGATATGTCGTCAGTGAAATGGAAAAATCTCCGCTTGGCACGTGCCTTGTGATCCACCCAGTAGAAGAAACCCACACGCTCACACACACACAAATCATGTTGAGGACCTCCCTTTTCCTGTGGCAATTAATGATTGACATTCGGAGTCCTGCTAGTCATTTAAACCATATGCCGGCTGTGTGCGTCCGCTACGTCACCAGCAAAGCCACCGACTCCAGGCCAGTGAAAACAAGCTTCACGGTGATTTCAGGGTCTACAGATTTCAACCTTTTAATAAAAAGAGCGAGACTGAAACCCACTTTGAGTGTCGCTCTAGTCACTCATTACTGGAGCTCCTGGAAGGGAAGGGGCTACCAAAAAAAAAAAAAGAAGTGCGTAAGTAAAGTTCTCCTGTGGAAGAGCGTTAGGAAATGAGATATGAGAGCCGTCTGGAACGGCAGGCTGAGAACTTGTGTGATGAGAGGAAAAATCCGAGTCCAAGCCTCTTGTATTAAAGCCATCTCCGTGTGGGTTTTTCAGCCTTCTGTCTCTCGCTCTCTCCCTGGATTCAGACGCAGCCTTTGATATACAGTTAAGATCTTTGATGGAACTTCTGTGCCAGGATGGAAAGACAGGGAAGAGGAGAGAGAGAGAGAGAGAGAGAGAAGAAAAAGAGAGTGGAGTGGAGGCTGGTGGGGGGTAGAAGTGAAAAGGGAAAAAAAAAAGGGGGGGAGGCTTTGAATGGTGGCTGGCTTTGGATGTTAACGCCTTGTGGGTTTCCTCCTTGCAGCAACTGTACGCCGCCCAGTTGGCCAGCATGCAGGTCTCTCCTGGAGCCAAGATGCCGCCGCTGCCCCAGCCCCCCAGCTCTGGGGGGCCGCTCTCCCCCACCGGCCTGAAGAACGACAAGAGGTCCTCAAGCCCCATCGCTCAAGTCAAGGTAGGGCTTCCTCCTCCCCCTCCCGTTCCTCCGCGGCTCGGCCGAGTGGTGCTTGACCCGGTCCGCTGGGCCGGGCGGGTCCAGAAAAACCAGTGGCGGTAGCCCCAGCGTTCGCGGGCCACGCCCCCCTCAACCAGAACCCTGTGGGCAGGGTTAGAACTTTGCCCAGAGAGCAATTTTTGGAACACGAGGTCTACAAAGAACAGCATTACATCACATGAGCGCCTCTCTCACACGGTCATGCTGGTGAAAATCATGATGACTCTCTTTGGTTTCCCTAAATGGGGTGAACGACGGGAGTTCTCATCAAAAGCGCGATGGCTGGGCTCGACATGTCTTCTGTTCGGAGCACAGGCCGTTTATGTCATCCTTCTTATTTTTACCGCTCTCAACTCTTTAGTTCTCTCGGAGGGGCTGTAATGCGAAACACGTGCACATTTGGAAAAGTTTAGTTTAATATGACAATAGGAGTGAGTGTAAATCATGTCGCTGGGCAGCGGCACGTTGCAGGGCTGCTGTGCTCTTCAGGCGCTCCGCTGCGTGGGACAGACGAGCGCTCCTCTGGCTCCGTACGTCCCACAATGCCCTGGGCGCCCCATCTACATCGCGAGCCCACAGCTCTCTCAACATCGGCCCGGGGTGGGAGTCTGTGGCAATTAATTTCAGCCCAAAGGAAACAATAATAAATAAATCTGACACACATGCTCTCAGAGCACCACTTCAGGCAGCGTCAAAAACAGGGGCTTGTGGGTATATGTGAGGAATTCTGCGGCGTCGGATCCATATGCAGATATCTTTTTTGCTTAATTAGATTAGTGGTGTGTTTGGTTTGTCGACTTTCGAGCTTAATTGAATGACAAACTGTTATTGGCAGTGTGGTATGAAGACCTTGAGGCAGACTTGTGTGCGCGCTGTGCCATCTGTTTGGACAAATAAGTACTCAGGCTCCAAATGAGCTTCGGTGAAAAGGCATCTTCTTGTAAACATCCGTGAGCCACGCCGAGTGTGCGAGAAAGAGAGCGAGAGAGAGTTAAATTGACTTTATCGCCACCGAGGCTCATAAAGAAGGATGCTCATTAACCATGATCATTTCTGACTGATTTTTGTGCGTGCATCCATGCATTAATAAATAAATAGATAAATAAATAAACACACTTGCGTACAAAAAAAAAACTTCGCCAGGCCAGGGGTTTGAGCCCACTGTTTGATTTTGTGAAAATGCTGCTCAAAGTTGCATACAATAAAATGTAAGAAATACTCAAATTGCAAATAATTGCATACAAATTGTTATATTTCAGTCCAAATCAGTTGCATTTATCGGTTTGCCTGTGGTTTGAAATAAATGCAGATCATTATTTAACATCGTAGGACTAGGCGGGTATTTGCTCTTTTCGAAGAGCTTCTATAACTTGTGGAGAAGGGCGTGGTGATAAATGTCATCATGAGACGTGGGCTCGAGCGAACAGGTACGCCGATAGAGCTGTAAAGAGCGCAGGGACGAGCCTTAATTAATCAGAACAAACGCGCGGCGACAGCGAGGCAGACGAATGAGACCTCCGTCCTCCCGGTTCCGTTAGGAGTTGAGTAATTAGCTGCCCGAGACAGGAATAGAGAGAGAAGGGTCCTCTGAACGTCTGTTCCTCGACCCACAGGAGGAAGGAACGCAGCCCCTCAACCTCTCCGCCCGGCCCAAGACGGCCGAGCCGGTCAAGTCCCCGACGTCCCCCACGCACAGCCTGTTCCCCGGCAGCAAGAACAGCCCCAACAGCCTGTCCACCAAGAGCGGCATCCCCAGCCCCATTGGGATGGGCCGCGGCTCCTCTCTGGGTGAGAGACCCCTCGACAGTCCCAAAAAAAACCCACAACTTTTTACACATGAATACACTTTTTAATTTAGTTCTTCAAGTCCTTTTACTGCTGCTGCATGTGGAAACCCTTGATCTTTAACTGGCGTCGCTCTTCACCTCTCTGGGAGTGCGAGAGTTACCTCACACAATCTGTTTACAGTATACAGAAATACACATGTTCTCAGACCGCACACACACACACACACACACACACACACACACACAGAGTGGGAGCGATTTGGAGCTCCAGCAGTGCTTCCTTTTTCTGACACTGCTATAAGAGATGTGCTTATTTCCTGTCTGTGTGTGTGTTATATGTGATAAAATATAAATATAACAATATAAAAACCCAGTAGTTGCATTATTTAGCAACTAGGACTCAAACTGTACTGTGAAACAGGTGATAACATCTGTCCCCACCTGCAGACATCCTGTCCAGCCTGAACTCCACGGCACTGTTTGGGGACCAGGACGCGGTGATGAAGGCCATCCAGGAGGCGAGGAAGATGCGGGAGCAGATCCAGAGGGAGCAGCTGCAGCACCAGCAGCAAGGCATGGAGGCCAAGCTGTCAGCCCTCAGCAGCCTGGGCCTGAACAATGGCAGAGACAAGGTAGGGCTTCCCGTCCCCACCTCTCCCTCCTCCCCATTCTCACCTCTTGTGTCCGTCCCTCACATTTCCTGTTTCTTTCAGCCGCCCGGCTCTCCATTAATCGTCCCTTTCTTTGTCAGTGTGTTATTTACGCCGTCGCTCTCCCTCTCGTTGTCCTCCGTTTAACATAATCTCCTTCTATCGCTCTGTTTTGTGTCTCTGACGCGCTGACATGCCCATTCAGTCTGATTTCCCACTTACTGTATTTGCACCGTTGGTACCATTGTCCTCTGAAAACTCTGAGCCACTTTCCAATTTCTTTGAGTGGTGCACGTTGAACCAAGGCTAGAAAAGTGCTTCTCTTCAATTCAGTCTATTTAACGAAAAAAAAAAAAAACTTTTTAAAACCAATTTAGAGACCAGTTTTTATCGGCCTTTGATGGGGATCCAGAGGAGGTTTTTTTTTTTTTTTGATTGGCACCGGCTTGGCAGACGGTGCGGCGGCTGGGGGTTGGTGGTGCAGGAGGTGCGAGTAAGAGCAGCAGATCGCGGCGCATTGGGGGGGGGGGTTGCACCGGTGGTCCTGCACCGGACCCGCACCGAGGGGGTCCAAACTGTGATGTCCCTGCCCAATTAAGGCGAGCCCGCCGCCTCTGGTGTGGCACAGGCCGCTTTGTACCGGGAGCAAACAGACTCGGAGGGATTCCCTTTAAAAATATCTTCAATCGATGAGTCAATCAAGGGCCGAGAAGGAAAAAAAAAAAAAAAACCAAGAAGCCTCACCAGCTCCCATCCGGTGGATGCCACATTGCCAGTTGGCCACGAAAGGCAACCAGGAGCTGGGAGCATCAGCTCATGAATATTTCAGCGGCGGGTACTTTTAAACCAGGCGTCTTCAACTAGGTCAATGTATACGTGGGAAAAAGTAGACGAGCGTATCTATGTTAATTTTTTTTTTTTTTAAAGTTAGAAGTAAGCGAGGGAGGCGGGGCTTGGGGTGTGCGGGGACGCACTTGACAGACCACAGTCCCTGTCGAGACACGCCGATGCTGCCGATGTCAAATTAGCAGCGTCTGAGAGTCCAAACAATATAAGCCGCAGGATGGGAACCTTCACTAAATCAAAGGTCTCTCTTTAGTTTGGCAATTACCGAAACCCCTCCTCCTCCGTTGCGTCCTGGCTTTTGTCGTACAGTCAGGTTAATTCCCCTCACTGTCGACTGGATGTTCCGGGATTTTTGTGTTACTTTTTCCTTCTTTTTGTTCTCCGCTCCATGAAGGTGTGGAATGTGGACGTGTCCCCGCCTCGTCCCTCCTCCACCTCCTGTTGTTCACGCACGACGTGGCCCCCCAAATGCCTTGCCGGGGTTGACTTGTGGTCAGACGAACGGGAGAATGTGTCGATACACGACCTGGCCGCGCCTCGCGAAACAATGGCAGCGAAGGCGTGGCCGCTTTCAACAAGTCCCGAGCTCACCTACGTCGCCATTGTTCCCGGCAGCTAGAGCTTAACGCCGCTTTTATTTTTTTATTTTCTCTTCCTTGTCTTCTTTTTCTCCTCTTCTTTCTTTTTACCTTCGCTCTGCTGCTCTTTTGTCTGGCCCCGCGTTGTCTCCGGCGGGATGGGGACGTCTTGTGTTCAAGCGTCCCTGGCTCTGGCGAGCTTTGTTCGAGAGATCTGGCGATCGCTCTGGCCATCACTCATCGGCGCTATTCTCTCCGTCCCGAGGGGCGACTTAAGCAAGAGCATTTACACCCCATTTCTTTTTCTTTTTTTTTTTTATCTGCTCGGAGGTAATTCTGGGAAAACCGTCCTGGCCCTGACAGGGCCGAAGGAGGAGGAACAACAAATAATAATTAGGCGGCGTTATCACTATGAAAGAATGACTGGTATGTTTGGGTTATCGTGTTGCCATGGGCAACCGGACACGTCGTAAAAGTACTCCCTCTTTTTTTTTTTTTTTAAGTCAATCAGCCATCATTCTCTTTTCCGATTCACAGCATTGTGTGTGAGCTGAGCTGTGCAAGCTGACTAAAGCAAGTGGCTTTTTACTCTTGACAACTATTTTAACGTAGTTATTTACCTTTATATCAATTCATGAAGATATTTTTATCTTCACAATTGAATTGAAATTGAGTTAGAAGTGTCAGGGACGGTTGCCCTCTCCGGTCAGGAGCGGCCAGCGGTATTTCAGACTGGGCCGGCGTCGGTGCGATCCGGCGGTCCGGAGGGGTCTAAATGTTCCAGATAAAAGCTTTCACTTTGGTCAGTTTCAGAATATTAATATTTCAGCGCGGCTCCTCACCTGACATAAATACAGCGGGCCGCTTTAATAGCCCACTCCGGGCCGGCTGTTTGGAAGTTTATCACGGTGAAAGCCCACCCCGAGATTCTGGAGAGGTAACATAAATGGGATTAAGGAGAGGTTAAAATCATCTGCCGGAGCTGCAGTGGGGGGATATTAAATATTGATTTATTCCCGCGTAACGACCGCGCGGCGGAGCGGGCCTAAGTGCTGCTCACAGATGGATCAATTCATCTGTTAATACAAAGTGTGTCCGAGGAGCACAATGGAGTGACCCGCGTCTCCTCTCCCTCCCGCTCGCTCGGTGGTGTTGTTTCTTCGTCGCCGTACGTCCCTGTCCCTTCGTCCTTCTCCGCTCCCATCACACATTTTCACCGTCCCCCACTTCTCCCCTTTACTTTCCGCGGGAGCTGCGTGCTGAAATATTCATGCTTTAGCATGTTTCCTTCCTTTTATTTATTTGTCCTTTTCTACTGTGCCCCACCAGAGAAAGAAAAGCTTTTTGCCGGGCCCCCCCGAACAATTTGCTCGTCTGAAATATTTACCGAATGTATTATTGTCTGCGGAGGGCAAAACTGCTTTATTTCATTATTCATTCACCTTTCAGGCGCTTTTATCCGCGGCGGCGCGGAGTGGGCCTGGTCGTGCGCCTGGTCGCGCGCCCTGCGGTCCATTTGTTACGCGGAGGTGGAAGCGAGGCTGCTGGGACCGACCAGCATTTTATACGGATCTCACCCGCACCAGTATTGATATTTCCATTTTCCTGTACACACCGACGTTAGAAACTGCAGTGCATTTGGGTATTTTAGAATATGTGAATATTGATATATTGATATTTCCGTCCCACGTGCCGTGTTTCTGATAGCGGACGCGACTAAGGGGGTGGGGTGGGGGGGGTGCTCTGCAGGGCATAAACTGCGTTCTTCTTTGCTGACACCTGCCAAATTGGAATCAAAGGGTGAAAGGCCAGTGTATTAACCTATTGAACTGCTCCCTACACACACACACACACACACACACACACCTTGGCTGTCTGCATTATTGATGAGAGAGCATTCACATCCCTCACATGCTGCAGTCCAACGTCTGAGAATATTCAAATGGAGCTTCGCTGGCGCCCCTCAAAATCCTGACTCTTAACCTTTTGGATGTGGAGTTAGAGTGTGAACCCCACCCCACCCCGCCCCGCACCCTTACTGTCTGTTACAGCCCCATTCAAGCAAGCCCTTACAAAGCCTGGGAGCATAATCTTGTCTGGTCTGCAGCCCTGGAAGCAATTTTCTGCTCCTTTTCTGCTGCTGTCTTGGAAATTGCCAGCCCGGGATTTTTTTTTTTTGGCCGCAAAGTAAATTCTGCCATGCAGGGGCCCGGCCGTCCAAATTTGATTATTCCCTTGCACTCAGACGCTGCCGGTGGCCAGCAAGTGCCATTGTTCCATGCCGCTCACATTAGTGCTCCGTCCAATTGTTCATATCTGCCAGAAGAATAAAAATAGACAGGGCCCCTGAAAAAGAGGGCGGCTTGAATGTGTGCGGGCAGAGGGCCCGGGCCACATCTGAAACAACGGCATCGGCTTTCCTCCCCGGCACGACACGAGAGCTGCACCCCATTGAAGGCCTTCGCTTTTTCCACCGCCGCCGCGCAAGACCCGCCGCTGCCAGGGAACCGCGGCCATCCGTAAAAACGCAACAGGCTCCCCGAGTTCCAGTTCCAGACCTGCCTTGGCGCGTCACTTTCGGATCACACAGCGCTGAGAACGGGGGCCACGACGGGTCACTTATGTGCGGCTACATCGGGACAGAAGCCACAAAGCTGGATGAATAAAAGGGCCCTGTTTTTTTTGCGTCACGCGGCGGAGATTGTCTGTTTTTTTTTTTTTTCTTTCTCCGTTCCGCCATTGTAAGTAGATGGTGCGATAAGAGGTTGCCGAGCAGTTTAGGGTCATTTAGAACCGGAAACCCATAAAGAGGCATGAGCAAATGGTCCTCGCGCAGCGTGGAATAAAGGCAGCGCCAGTTGAACTGCCCCGAGGCGGCAAAATATGAAACGCATCATTGCTAATCGAGTTCGGAGGTCACTCAACAATTCAGTGTTAAAAACTGGTCGCACCCAGAGCCCGGATTTGTTACTTCAAATCTTTCACTATATCACCGTCGAGCATTTACCTTATCCAGATAAGGTCAATTCTCTGTCCCCACACAAGGCCCCGCTGTCCCCGTGCGTATTACGAAATATGACGTATCTATCTAGCTGCCATTAAATGAACCAAAATAAATCAATTAATAACTAAAGCCCCAAGTTCAGCGCGTGGAGACGCCGCTGCCCCCAATATTGTCATATGCTAATGAGACAAACCTCCAAATGCCTTGAACCATCCGTTAACGTCAGTGAGACGCGGGACAGCGAGCCGTCCGCCCCGTCACACAACTGCATGGACTTGAAGGGCACGGCACGACCCCCCGCCCACCGTCGGAGGTGCTGGGGGCCCAGAAAGCGGCAGGCGCTGAGAGCACGCCGGGCTGGTGGAGCGCCGCACCACATTAAAGGCGCCCAGAGCTCACCGCACAACTGGATGTGCTTAAGACCTAAACGCTTCGAAACTACCAACTACTGGAGAGCCGAGAATTATAAATAACATCGCAATTGGTTAGGGGGGGGAATTAGAAACAGATGAGGCGAAGGAGGGGACGTGGGGCGAAAGGGCCGATCCTGGGGGAGACCGGAGGTCTCAGAAGTCGTACGTGGAGTCTGGACGGAGGAACGAGGCACAGAGAACCTCCATTATCCTCCTGGCTGTCAGGTGTGTGTTCTGGACCCGAGTCATCAACACTCACTTACCGTGGCGATATGTCTTCCCCCCCCCGTCCCTTCTCCGCCGGGACATTAGTGCCATGCACCTGTGTAGCGGGAAAGCAAATCGCAAGAGCGAAGCGCCTCGCCTTCAATCTCTCCTTTTGTTCGTCCCGGCTGACGGCCGACCTCCCGAAACAGCTCGAGCTATTTCAGCGCCGCTACGGACAACGGGAACAATCCAACGCCACATGGTCCCGTCTATTTCCAAGCGGGAGGAAGGACGTCAGTAGCTCGAGGCGCGATGCCTTAAATACAGGGTTAGGCAGGCAGCACAATGCCGAGGGCCCGCTCCTGCCCCCGCCGGCCCAAAATACGGCCCTCCGGCACATGCTCTGCGGCCGGGCCGATTAAAACCTCCTCGGCGCTGGCGCGGGATGAGATGGCCCCCGCCGCAGCTCCGCCGAGCGAAACGTGACCGGCCCGGACCGGGAAGAGGGACGGGGAGTGGATGGGATTATTGCGGGTGTCTTTTTTCCACTTCAGCTTGGAGCGCTCGTCTGTAATTTTAGATGTGGGTTTTTTTTTTTTTTTTTGCTTCGAAGGCTGCATGCTGAACTCATTTGAGGGAAGGGCCCCGCCGCTCGCCCGACTTCGCCGCTGCAGTGGGCGTGCACCGCAACATCGCTGCATTGTTTTTTGCCCCGATTGTCCATTCTGTTTCTCTCTGTTCCCACCCTGTCATCATTTCATCGACTTCTCAGTGCTGGCACGAGGCGGGGAGGCGTTCTCGCCGCCTCCCCAGTCGTAATGTGCATTATAAATATCCTTTATAGCGAGATGGTTACTGCAAGCTGTTGGTGAGCATCTCTCAGCCCCCGTCCCAGCATGGCGTCCGTCCTTTACTGCTCTTCTGTGGCAGAGTGATCAGTAAAAATTTAATGACACCATAAAATAATAAAAATGCCATTAATTTATCACAGCACTTCTTGTGAGGGGTAGTGAAGTAACATTATTTCCCCTCAACATTTTCAATCCCTTTAGAAAAAACAGGCCTAAATATAAATTATCTCCATAACTTTTACTCTAATACTAATGCGCAGAGATAAATTACACCGGTTAGAACCAATAAGTATATGAAGTGCGGCGTATAAAACTTAAAGGAGTCTCTCGTCGTTATTTCACCAAAGCCGCGTAATTACTAAGAAAGCCGGGGTGCTCGGGTCTGATGAAGGCCGCGCCGGACACTCGGGTGCTGTAATATTGGGGCTCCACTGGAGCCGGTCCCACACGAGCACAGCGATGATGTGGCTTAATGAGGGACGTTTGGGGGGGGGGGGGGACGCTTTATTAATGAAAGTCACTGACGGATGGCTGTTGTTCTCCGCCCTCCTTTGCTCGGCCTGGAGTTTAATGATCATGAGTTTATAAAAGGAGATGATGGATCAGAGGGGTCCGGGTCGGAGCGAAGGCGGGACCAGCTGGCCAATTTATTTGCGAGGAAACTCGGCCCCACCTGCATGCGCACAACACTCCAACGCTCTTTGGGTCCATTCGGGCTTTCCATTCGTCGCCCCCGCAACCCCCCCCCACCTTCATCCTGCTAATCGCACATCCGTCAACGTGTCATCGGGGCCGCTAGCCTCTTTCATTAACTGCAATAACGTGGCCTGGTGATGAATACTGCAACGCGGGACGATTCGCGCGGCGTGCGACGCTCCGTCTCATTTCCACGAGACCCCCCCCTCCCTTGCTCCCGCGGGGGACGTGAGCGTACATCATAATTAGAAAACACTTAAGAAAGCAGAGCCCTGTGAGACAGGCGGTGTCTAATGACAGGCCGTAAGCAGGTACTGGTTAATTGTACATCAGAAGCACTCAGGTGATCATAAATAATGATTGTTCCTCCGAGCGTGATGCTATATCACTCTGCCTCTCCTTTTTTACCCCCTAAATAAAAAAAAAAAAAGGAGATCAGGCTCCACTCAATGACTTTTAAATCAAAAGTCGAGATGGCTTTGATTCACTTTTTCAGCGAAAAAGCGACGGCTGCATCTAAATGCACAACTATTTATTGGCGAGTTGTTAAACGGAAATAAATGCTGCGTACCAGACGCCTTCCGTTGGGCTTCCGTTGTCATAAAAGGCTGTAGACAGTTCAAGCTCCCGCGCTCGACTCGACTCGACTACCGGCGGCCCCCCCCAGTGGGAGGACCGTCAGAAAACCAACACGGCGAGGCAAGAAAACAGCGGGGCTGAAAGATTAATGCGCGTGTGTGTGGTGTCGATGTCTGCGCGTGTGGCGGGGGAGCTGTTGGCCATTGCGTCCGCAGCCCACCTGAGTGTCTCGGCAAACAGCGCGTGTGATGGGCGTCCTCAGGACAGGAGTGAAGAAAGAGACAGCCAGAGAGAGAGAGAGCGGTGAAGGGGACATGGTGGGGGGTGGGGGACGAAGAATGAAAGCGAAGGGAGGACCAAACCGTACACCTTTGGCAACACTCACAAAAACAAATGCTCCCTTCGTGGCCCGGCGCTCCTGCTTTTAGGGGAGGGGGGGCGGGCGTTGGAGATTATTTGTATCATGCTGAGTCAAAGTGTCCGTCTCCTACTTCGGTCTTTACAGCCGGAGCCGGTCCTGCGCTAATGCCCCGCGCATTCACTGCCGAACTAGGTCATTTAACAATGGGCCGAGCCGCGGTCGGCACTCTCCCCCTGCATAATACATTAAGTGTAATGTGCGGGGACCATTCACAGGCCCACCCGAAAGCTGTTATTTTATTCCGTAAATGCACACGGACATGACATTTACCATTGTCACCGAGCACTTGAATGACAGGGTTTCATTGTGTGTCAAGTACAACATGATGCCAAGTTTAATCTGAGCATAAAGCGACACGACAAAAGGGAAAACACGGCGCGCTCTTTTAAAGCACGAACCCTGAATAAATGATAGGCAGCGAGCTCTGGGCGCCGGAGACTCGGAGGCGGGGGGGGGGCCCTCTGGAACAGATTACGGGGGGGGGGGGCGGGAGGAAAAACACAATCTCAGCTCAGGATGCGAGAGGTCTCCCGGCTCCATTGTGCCCGAGAAGACGTCTCGGTGTGCCGCTTCGAGTCCTTTTCACTGCGGAGAGACTTTTAATGTTTTCTTACACTTGTGTTTTCAATTCGCCGTGGATAATGGGCCGGGGCCAAATAAAGACATGATAAAAAAGAAAAAAAGACACTATTTCATGCTGAAAAAGTCGTGTCGGAACACACTAGATTACCAGTCTGTGATATTGTACATTGCTTTTATGGAATGTAAATGTGTTCCTGAAATGAAAAAGCCTTGTGTGTGTGTGTGTGTGTGTGTGTGTGTCTCTGTGCATTTGTGGAGTGTGTGAGTAAGCAGTGTGTTGTTTTCTCTTTCGTTTCTTTCAGGAGAGGTCCCACTTTGAGAACCTCGGGCACCCCCTCGGAAAACTTGGCGAGGATGGGAAGATGGGCCACAGAGTCATCGACCTCACCAGACCAGAGGATCTAGATGGTGAGCTAATCCCCCAGAGGAAAAAAGAAGTTATTTATTATATTTAAAAGTAATAGTGTATTTCTAATAAACCTGAACACACATGAGGAATCCACAGACTGAGTATGTATTAATTAGATATCAGGGTAAGTGGATAACCTAGCAGGAGAGGAAATTGACCCGTAATCGGAAGGTTGTCGGTTCGAATCCCAAGCCGCCAAAGGTGCCACTGAGGTGCCACTGAGCAAAGCACCGTCCCCACACACTGCTCCCCGGGCGCCTGTCATGGCCGCCCACTGCTCACCAAGGGTGACGGTTAAAACCAGAGGACACGTTTTGTCGTGTCACCGTGTGACTTCACTTTCTTTTTTTCACTGTTAAGTGACTCAAATTGAATTTTACCAATCCTCCACAAAGTAAAAACTGGACATTTTTAAATAATTCAATTATTATGTCTTTTAAATACATTCAATTTAAGGGGTAGGATTGGGTTAAAACCTAGAAGATTCATTTAACATAGCGTTATTAATACTAGGCTTATGATACAGCTGCTACAGTAGGTGTGTAAAAAATGTAGGAAACAATGTGTGTGTGTGTGTGTGTGTGTGTGTGTGTGCACTTTGAAACTGCTGGCAGAGCCAGTCAGGCTGCACCGTTACGGCATTTGAAGGTTTTCGCAGCTCAGTGTGCAGAGCCTGGTGTCTGCGGGACAAATCTGGCCCTCCTCCATGCCGGCCCTGCCGCTGCTACCCCGCCGCTTGTTTCGGGTCTCTGGTGCGAAGGTGTGAACTCTCACAGCGCCGACCCGGCGGAGCGCCATGACCCCCAGACGGTAGCAGGGAGCACCGCGTTAAGTATTTGTCCCAGTTTTCCAAGCCACTTCAGGATGCTTAAAGTTTTGAAGAGAGACTTTAGGCATTTTTTCCAGCTGAAGATGAATATTTCTCATGACAATGATGATATCAGATGAAAAACTTGTGCTTTGTGAGTAGTAGGGAAAAGCAGCTCTTTGCAGAAATAATAGGATCTGCTTTCACACAGACTTGTTTACAAGCCCGTCAAGATCATACATGATTTATGCCCGGGCTGCTTTCACATGAAAATGTGTAGAGTAAATAGAGGATTTGGAATTCAGTTTGTTGCTCTGCTGGGATCTTCCTCGACTCTGGCCACGCCGGAGTCGGATCCACCCTGCCTCCGTCTCGGCCCCCGGTCCGCGCTGACCGCTGGGAAAACTTCTCCCGTGGCAGTGCCGGCGGCAGCGGCCGTCCCACCGTGCCGACGGATTAGGGGGCCGTGGAGGGTTCCCGTCCCAAAGGCCGGGGGTGGGGTTGCGGTGGACAGACGCCAAGGCCCTATGCGTAGCTCACCAGGCTGGCCGCTGCCCCGTCTCGCTCCACAAATATATCTGTCTGCGACTGCCCATGTGAACCCACATAAAAATGAAATGCTTTTAAAAACCCGAATGTGTTTACGAGTCCGAAAAAGATGAAAGGTGTTTACGTTGGAGAGTAACTCTCTCTTATGAATTATGCTTTTGGCCAATAAAAGAACTGATGATGAGAACATAGAATTCCGCAGCATTCTGAAATATCCAAGGTCATCTCTAACAGTAGAAGAGTAGAATATTATGGTTCCTATACCACTTAATAAAGGCATTGTACAGTATAACAATGTTTAATAACATAAATACTGTATACTTGCAATATTTGCAATACTGTGGTCTATAGCAGTTGCTGAAGCGTTTCACTGCATATCATACCGTGTATGACTATGTATGTGACAAATAAAATTTGAATTTGAATATACTAATATACATTCTTATATTGAGGTTAAATTTATGCATGGGGCACATGGTAAATTGTTATTGTTAATCGTATTGCTATTTGTTATACTGTTATATAGTATAATATATATCATTATTTTTAGACATATTGCTGTGCATGTTAGTATAATCCACTGTACATAATATTATAATTTCTTTTCCACTCTAAATGAACGAAACTGCAGAAGTGCAGAATGTTCCGCCATCACGCCAAGAGCGTCTGTAAAGGCCTTTTCCCAACGCATAGAAGCTGCGCATTGTAAAGGGGTTCGTAGCAAAGCCGTCCACCGTGGCCTCGGCTGCCCGTGTTTAGGCCGCTTAAACTAATGTCTGTCAACCATCCGGCAACCGAGTGAACTGCCGGCAGCTTTCTAACGACGGAAAACAGCGTCCGCGCGCAGAATCAGACAGAATGTCCTCCGCTTTCCTACGAGAAAGCCGCGAGCCACATGCATCACTCGCCCGCAGAGTCATTAGGTCTTTTTAAGCTCAGATGAGAAACATTAAGAAATACCACAGGCGGCTTGAGCGCGAGTCCCTTTGTGCGCTTCCCGTATGGCGGCGCAGAAGAAGTAATGCCCGACTCGCCGAGGGTCTTAACAGAACAAAGAGGACGGTGAGAGATTCCCCGGGCAGGAAACCGAGCTAATCCAAATGCACCCCGCATCCGACAGTATCAGCCTGGTGAAGAAAAGCAGGGACTGATAAGCGTCGAATGGCCGAACGCCTCCGTGGCGGATTTCCCCGTCGCCGGGCCCACTCTGTTCGCGTATTACGTCCACAGAGCTCCCACAGATTCATTAGGAGGTCAATCTAGATATTTAAAATGACAGCGATGTATTTGATGTGCTAGGTGTGTATCTGATAAAGCATCTAGAAATCTGGGATCTATAAGCAGACGGGAACGTGAAACTGATTGTTTGTGTATGAATGGTGGGAAGGAGAAAGCAGAGGAACTGCACCCAGCAGCTTGTGTCAGCCCGGGTCATGTTGGCTCATTCCTGCAGTACACAGTGTCACGTCAAGAGAGGAATTTAACATGCCCTCTAAAAACAGAATGGCATCCAAGGTGAAGAGCCGACGACTAAAGCACTAGCTGGCGCAGGTGGAGACATGTCAGCGGCACATCGCTACGAGCGCGGAGACACGCGTTGGGGAGTGGGGTGGGTTGTGTACGGATGTGCATCCAACAGAACTTCAGTGGCGGAGCACAAAGCTCGAAGAAAAGCGGCAGAATTTGTAATGGGTCCGTTTGCGTGAACGAGAGTGCGGACCGTATGGTTTTATCTTTTGCAGAAGGCGCGTTACCCACGATCCCCTGGGCCTGACAGGCTTGCGTGATTGTTGCCTGTTCACCTGAGCAGATCCTTCAGGTCAGATTCTTGCATGACAGAGTGTGTGTGCTCCAGAACAAAGCAAGGAAGGAGGGAACGGAGAGAAAGAGGGGGAGAGAGAGAGCGAGAGAGAGAGAGATTTAGCCCCTTGGCTCTACTCGAGTCCGGGCGTGTCCCTCGCAGGTGTAATGACTCCCGCTCTGCCTCTCATCCCGTCTTCATGACCCCCACAAATTAAATGAGGATTCGCATCGCACTTCATCACGTCAGAACCCGGCACTCATAAATCACAATAAAGCCCATTAAAAGCCCCCCCTCCCCCGGGTGTCTTTTCTCGCGCACACCCAGGGGAGCGACTCGCGGCGTCACTAAACACCTGCATTTATTTACACTACCTGACAGCCGCCCCCCCCCCAAAAAAAATAAAAAACCTGAATTAATGCTCATTTGTAAATGTTGCAGGCAGGTTGGGTTTTTTAATGAGCGGTAACAATGGGAGGAACCCAGCAGTAAAAACGGGGACACTCAAAATGGCATGTTTTGGAGGCAGGGCGACACCGGTGGCAGAAGGGCATGATGTTTGCAGAAGGGCATGAGACGTTTTTTTCGATATGGAGTTGCCCAGCCAACACAGGAAGTGACCCTGTCGCGGTGTCACATTCACACGATTCTTCGATGCCAGCATGAGGAGATGCACTGAACACAGCAGGGAAGTAATTTATAGGTAGACGCAAATCTCGAATGTATTTTACCATAAGCACACATTGAGGCTCAATATTCTGTGTCGGCAGAGTGGGCGTATTTACATAAATTGCTTGAGAATAGGTTTCTTATTTAAGCATGTTGGAAGTCAGAGAATATAAAATATGTCAGTAAATCTTTGAATGACAGGTATTTGCCAGGACTGGGTAGGGGACTCTCTGTGTTGATCACATTGCCATGTAACTACCATATGTGTGAAATGACAGTAGTATGTATATATGTATATATGAACAGTGCTCAATTTTTTTCCCGCAATATCAATTTTTTTCATTGTAATATGCATAGACGAACAGTGGTGCGTCATGGTGCTTCTGCAATTTTTGTAAAATTCCACTGTATCCAGATTAGGCTCCACCCCCTGGGAGACACCCAGTCTTGGCTGTGCAGCCAGCTGGACGTAGTCGCTATTCTGACGCTGTCATTTGTTTGCTTGCTACTTGCCCACGTTAGCACCGGGCGCGTACGATTCTAACCTTTGGCCGAACGTGTTTCTGCCAGTATATAAATCGCTGAATCAACGTCACCGGGGGGAAAAGTAATGGCACGGGCAGGACACGCAGCAGCCCCCACCCCGCAGGCAGACAGTGGCTGTCGTGTGGGAACGAGCGCTCCGCTGCCAGCGTAATGGATGCCTTCATCTGGGCCCCAGCCGTCAGCAGATTGCCCTGCTGTTGATGGATACTGTCGGCCCCGACGCCATACTACATTTCATTGCACAATAAACATGGCTGTCACAAGTCAGACGAAGTGAGATCCATTCATCCTGCTCTGGTGGCCGCGTGCTAAATGAAATTAATGTACTGGGGGCTGGGGTTCGCGGGGGCGCACGAAGAGGATTGTATTATCCGCCTGGTATCTTGACAATGACAGGGGCGGAGCTAGCGTCATGAAATGCATTCCCGGTGGCGCGGGACGTGTCAGAGAGAGAGAGAGAGAGGAGATATGATTTTATTGTTGTGGAGCCGTGATGCAGCATGACGGCGGGTGAGCAAGTCGAGGGCCGCTAACTGGCCAGATAAAGGAAGGCCTCGGTGGCTCATAAACGTGTCGGCTGCGGCTGTTAAACGGGCGCTGGGCGGAGAGCATGTTCGCGCCGCCGGAGCCCAGCAGAGCCTCCTGCTGGTCAGCTGGACCCCAGGTTTCGGGACCCCCCCCCGAGCACTCTAGCCCATAGTGGCCGACTTCAGCACCACGTCTGTATGTAGACGGTAGAGTAGCATTAAAAAAAAAACATCACAAAAATATTGTCTGCTCGTCCTTCTGCCGCTAAAGCGTCTTATTGACTCGTTTATTTATTAATTTTTCAGAATGAACAGTGCGTAATATTTTAATTGCAGTGATGCTCGGAGCTCTGCCACTCGTTAAGACTTCATGAAGTATAAATACGTAGTTGCACGAGTTGAAATGATAAAGACACCAAAACCAGGTGAAGAGTGCCAAGAAGAAGAGCGAAGGTCTTAATGAATACCATCACATGTGGGTGATGAAATATTCATGCCATTCCAAGCTTTCTTATCCAGTTTTTGGATCATTAAAGATGTATCGGAGCATATGGAAAGCTTTTTTTTTTTTTCTTGCGAGTGTGTGTGTGTGTGTGTGTGTGTGTGTGTGTTTGTTTTATTTTTCAAGCCTTGTTTATCAACATGTTTTTGTTTGTTTAAATATTCATACAGCTTTTATTTAATTCTTTCACATCTTACATATAAAAGCGAGCAAATGTGCACGAGAACAGAAATCAGTTTCACTCTGCTGTAAAGTTAAATACAGAAACTCCAATCTCTCGTGCTGATTCTCAATGGCCTGATTGAGAAGCAGTGTGTGTGTGAGAGAGAGAGAGAGAGAGAGAGAGTGTGTGTGTGTGTGCTCCCAAAAAACAGCAACATAAAGAATGGTGTTTAGTAGGACGCCGGCACAGATAATTCCACTCCATTTTTTTTCACGAACAGCTATATTTACTATTTAGATTGTAATTATTGGACTTTACATTGAAACATTATTCCAACTGTCAGCTTGGAACATTTGGGTCAAATATAGACACAGACAAAATATTTAACCACCATTTTTGTCAAGGTCATCCTTTCTTGATTTGGGAAAGATTCTGCTCTCATGAGACGGTAGTTAAAAAAAAATAATGTCTACTTATAATGTCTACTTGTTTTTCATTGGCTGAACTAGAATTTTACGCTGGTTGTGTTTAAAGGCCAGTTCATAGCTCCTCCACTTCGACTGCCTCTTATGAAGGTGAACGTAAAAGTTAATTTCTCCTCTTTTTCCAGGGGCTAAAGAACTGAACGGCTCCGCAGACAAACCGCAACAGTATTACTGCTGGCCAACAGGAGGCGCCAGCACTGCCGAGGCGCGGGTCTTCAGGGAAACCCGAGGAAGGAACAATAACGAGCCGCACATCAAACGGCCCATGAACGCCTTCATGGTGTGGGCCAAGGATGAGCGCCGCAAAATCCTGCAGGCCTTCCCAGACATGCACAACTCCAACATCAGCAAAATCCTGGGTAAGACAAAAGCCCACCCAACCAATCAAGCATCCAAAGCCTGCATTTCCGTCTCATTCGGGATGCTAGCATGTTCCAGCATAAGCGGACCACGCCACAATGGAATTCCAACATCACCAGTGTTTTAAACAGGCTTTCGACAGCAACTTTTGAAGTAGCTCGTGTCTTTTGAAATCGCTTGGGTATTGTGGGTATTACTGTAACGATGAGTGCAAAAGTTTTATCTGGGCTGAGTACTCATGGCTAAATATAAACCCGAAACACCAAGACACAATCTAATCATATAATAACCAATTATGTATACAGTCTATTAGGGCTGTATATTGTTTTTATAAATTAAAGTAATTAGTTGCACGTTTTGAAATGAATTAATCGTGATTAATTGCGATTAATCGGGATTACTTGCGATAATGCAAGTACAACAAGACACAATTGTTGGAAAGAGGTTAAGACACAGAGTGATGGGCGTGGCATTTTTATTTTTTATCTTAAGGTCTGACTAGCATGACCAAAAATGCTGTACACTGCATGTCACTTGGTACTGGGTTTGTTTAAATATTTTCATCTAGTCCCATCGACTGTCTGTGCGACTGCAGCCACGTGAATAAAAATTAATACATTTTAATAAGAGTAATAGAAAAGCCCACCGAAGCCCTTTAATACAGCTGCACGTAAACGGCATGCGATTTAGCTCTTGGCAATAGCGATAAATGCGCAGTGTTTAAAGGCCGCGTGTTAATAAGGGGAAGAAACAGAACGCCATTGAGGGAAACACTGAAACTCTGTGGGGCTGGGTGGGAGGCCAGAGGGTCCGAGCTGGAGGCTGGAATACTGGGCCTGTGTGTTGGAGACGCAAGAGTCCGACCTGTCAAGCTCCCGAGCTGGTTCAATGATGCTTTATGCTCTTCCATGAATTAAAAAAAAATACATATTTATTTCACTGTCGGTACTGAGGCATGTGTGAAGAGTGCAGGGCTGCACACTGAGCGATCGTTTCAACATATCCAAAATGCGTGGGTTTTTTAAAAGCACACTGGCAGAGGCCATCAAAATACCAATTTTTAAAATTAAATAAATACCCCCTACGTGCACATCGGTGGGTAGATACCTTAAAAACAGACTTTTGCCGACATGACGGAACGCCCGGCTGCTCCACCAGTTCTATTAGATGGATTTAATGGCCGTCACGCGGCAGTGTTTGTCATGAAAAATGACGGGGCTAAATGGGTCTCGTCCCCTTAGTGTTCAGGGCCTATAGATCACAGCTACTAAAAGTCCCGTCAGCCACGGGACTCGGTCAGGACCGTGGATATTTACTGTTCCATCAACAGCATTAACACAGCACCTGCACTCGAGGCAAATAATAGTGTAAAACAGGAGAATTTGCCCCTAAAATGGTAAAAACAGGGCATGTTTGGTATGAAAGAGACGATTATAACAGATAGTATGTCATGTCTGTTGACGCCGCCATGTTATTATCAGAAAAGAAAAAGAGGACCAGCACTGGAGGGACCGAGGAGACACAAACAGAGTGGTTTAAATGTGATATTACAGGAAAACCTTCGAGAACAGGTTTGTTCACATTTTTGGATGCTTGTGTGCTGAAGCAATCAAGCATCTGGCAACACGGCGCTACGCCTGTATTTGTGATGTATTGACTGGAGGGGGGTTTAAAGTGTCCAGAATGAGGAAGTATGGTGCGTGAAGTAGGGTGTGTCGTTATAGCGGCTCCGTTTTTTTAGGATTTATTTCTTGATGAGCCAGCATTGAACATGGCCCCAATAAGCCTCTACAACTTACATTTGCTATCCTGACAGCCCTGTTTTCTCTCTGCTTGGCCCGTCTACAGGCTCCCGCTGGAAGTCGATGACCAACCAGGAGAAGCAGCCGTACTACGAGGAGCAGGCGCGCCTCAGCAAAATCCATCTGGAGAAATACCCCAACTACAAGTACAAACCCCGGCCCAAGCGCACCTGCATCATCGACGGCAAGAAGCTGCGCATCGGCGAGTACAAACAGATGATGCGGTCGCGCAGGCAGGAGATGAGGCAGTTCTTCACTGTGGGGTAGGTGCACAGTGAAGAACGCCAGAGAGATAGCACAGGAACACACACACACACACACCATTACACGTAAACAGAGTTATACAAACTAACACCCGTGCTCAAACATGTTCCACACACACACACACACACACACACACTGTCTGTAGAACAGAAGAGAGAACCTGTCTGGATTTGGAGCCAGACCTGTAATCAATAAACCATCATCCCTTTGACTACAACACCTATGAACCATTTATTCACATTACACAAGCACGTTTACACTCACATTAGATACCATTTTCACGTTTCCCATCCCTTAAGGATATCTGACTCTCATAAACACCCTTCTAATCACTTTTCCCTCGAGTGTGTGCTAATAGCAGTGCTTCAGATCTGGACAATTGTGGAGTGCAAACAGAGGAACGGGACGCTGGCATTGTTAGAGGATATAAAAGTTAAGTGTGTGTGTAGGCCGCGCTGCAGGGCAGCGATCTGGACCGGAGCGCGGTAATTTACTGCGTGTGGTCGGGGGGGGGCGTTCGCTCCAGGTGTTCCCGCCTCGGCCCCCCGAAGAAATACGACCGCTGGAGTATCAATCACCTTAGCGAAAGAACAAAAAAAAAATAACCAAGAGAGAAAAGAGTACAAACCGGTCTTTCAGCCACCAATTGACTTTACCACCAAAAAAACAAGCCAGAGGTATAATTTCTCGACTGTAAAGAAGAAGAAAAAAAATTTTGTTCCACCATAACTGCCCCTCAAATCATTTTCACAGAACCTCTGGCTGTGAACGTGCCTCTTCAGAGAACACTAAAGTCAGAGCTTTCGGGTTTTTAAGTGGCTAAATTAAAGAACCTTGTCTGTCGACAAGGGCTTTGTTTGCTCTCGACATTCTTTCCATTCCCAAACTCCCAGAGGCTGTAATTGTTTTCCTTGATGCGTGATAAACATGTCATCTTTACGTCAAAAGCATAATCTGCGCTCATTTTTAGGAGAGTAAGAACTGCAGTTAAACTGTCAAGAGGTTCCAGTGGAAAGTATTAACGCCTCTTTTTTTCTGTCTTTCTTTCTTTCTTTCTTTCTTTCTTTCTTTCTTTCTTTCTTTCTTTCTTTCTTTCTTTCTTTCTTTCTTTCTTTCTTTCTTTCTCAATCCTTCCCTCCATCCCTCCTACCTGCCCTGGCCTCCTGGCTCTCTCACAGGCAGCAGCCACAGACACAGATCCCCATCAGCACCAGCGCGGGCGTGGTCTACCCTGGAGCCATAAGCATGGCGACCACCACGCCCTCCCCCCACATGACGTCGGACTGCTCCAGCACCTCGGCCAGCCCCGAGCCCACCATCCCCGTCATCCAGAGCACCTTCGGCATGAAGCTGGAGCCCGGTGCCATGGTAACCAGCGACACAGTGAACGGGGAGGACGAGATGGACATGTATGATGACATGTATGAGGACGAGCCCAAATCGGACTACAGTAGCGAGAACGAGACGCAGGAGCCGGTCAGTGCCAACTGAGGCAGCCAAAAAACGTACATCTGCTGGAGCGAGAGAAGCCCTGCAGGAGGAAAGACCAGACAGAACTGCAGAACAAACGAGAAAAAGAAGAACCTCTTTCTGACAAGCTCTGTCAGGGCCTGCATGCATACGTGGCTCCCACAGAAACAGCTATTGGTCTTAAATGTTTCTTAAAAAAAAGTGTGAAGCAGTTTGATTGTGTTCATTTTGGCTTTTTTATTATTATTATTATTATTATAATTATTTCATTGTTTCTTTTTTTTGTGTTTTGCTGATGGACATTTAAGCAATTAGCGTATTGCCTGAAAAAATTACAGGACTTGAAATGTAACGTTTGATATGAATCCATATCTCTCACAGTCTTATATAATTTTTTTTTTCCTAAACATGTATGATTTTTTTTTTTTTTTTACTTTTTATTAGCTTACATTACTGTTTATGATGGGGGTTTATATTCTCACTCAGGTATGCTGTGCCAGCTAACAGCTAGTGAATGTTTTTAATCTGATTTCAAACAAGGAAGAGGAAAAATATTAGAACATTTTATTTAAAGAGAAAACCTTTAGCTCCTTAACGTCCTCAAATGCGAGAACAGAGAGAAGGCATCAAACTCCCTTTTATTATTAGTAGTATTATTATTATTGATTTCTGATGTGCCAAACATTTCATAAGCTTCGTTCACGTAAATATTGGAATTATGTTTAGTCTTAATGGAGAATGCATCATGGACAATCTTTGGACCCCCCCCCCCCCCCCCCCCCCCCCCCCCCCCAATACCCCAGTCTGCACTCTCCTCTACAGAAAAGCACTCAGGAATCTGGAGGATCGTTTTTTTTTTTTTTTGCTTTCAGATCGCCTCCGAGTATTCTGCTACATCTTCAGTAACATTTCTTCTCTCTGCGAATCTAATGCAGTGATCACCAGAAGCGGGCACCCTCACAGTCCCACGCGCTGATCTCCAATTCAGTCTTACACACTTAAGTTCTTAATCAGAGTGATTGTAATCAGTCCAGAAAGCCCAGGGGCCAAAACCAGCGTCCAATCCGCAGACTTGGACCGGCTGCAGAAGGCAGCTTTGGTGGCATTACAATCGTAAATTGCTGTTGTACAATATGCACAGTACATTTTCTTTAAACACTTTAGCCCCTGCCAGGGCACGAAGTATAAGGTCCTTAAGTCTCCGGGACATTGTAAATCTTAATTGACACAAGAAAGTCTTAAAGCGGAGCATGGCCTGTGGGTCCGTGCGCTGCGCTCCTCATTAATGAGTCTTAAGAAAAGCTCTGGTTTATCTGGGCGCACTGGGCCCAGTTGCATAGAGAGCAGGTGAAGGGAACAAAGTTGCTTCTAATAACGAATAACAGCACTTAATCTCTCAATATGCAGCAGGCGTCCGTCCCGCCTGCCCCGCTGCCAAATGCGCTCCAGACCCCGAGAGCAGTAATGCACTTCTCTGTCAAACAGAAATATATCTGATACGTCTCCATGTGCTGGACGAGATGTGAAGGTTACAGGGACATCAGTTTTATTTTTAGATCCCCTTGTCTCAAACGAAAAGAAACAATATTTAAATAAAGAAATAATATATAATATTATTAGTTGAATTTAGAATTGCTGGGATGGTTTAAAATGCGTCTATTTAAAAATATAAATGACATGAATAGCTCTAATAGAAGGACAGCCAAGAGACAAGCAGCAGTCAGCCACTAGTTGCTGCTTCGTGTCTGCTGAGCCCCTCCATGGGGGCCAAAAGGTTTAACCCCACCTTCATCTCCCCGGTGCCCGGGCCCCAGACTTGGACCCGGACCCAGGAGAGCACCATCTGGCACCGAGAGCACGGCCGCGCCCGAGAACAGGAAACAATGCGGGCCGTTTTTTTTTTTTTTTTTTTCCAGTTTTTATTGTGCCCCTCCATCAAAGCTCGGGGTGAAAAGGCCGCGGCCGAGAGCAGGCATGAGGTGCTGCCGAGCAGATGGAACAAGTGCATCAAGCTGTGGGGGATTATTAAAATGACTTACGAGTCGCTAGCATCCCAAATACAGCATTATTAATGCATGAATCCTGCCATTTTCTTTCGTGCCCTTGAACCTGGCCATCCTATAATTAACGCCAAGGTGTTGGTATAGAAACGCCCGCCGCTTATCCACACGGGTGATGCTGGTCACTGCATTAGATGACTGCATAAGTCTTCTTTTATTAAAATAATTTTTGAAAAGGTACAGAGAACGGATATATGCTGGATGGAGCTTTTTTTTTTCCTACTTGCAATGCTGAATTTAGCTCGTTTGCTGTTCATCCCCATCAATTTCAAAATGATTCTCATTAGGGTTTTTTTCAAATATATATATGGTACAGTGTCCGACAGGATTTATCCCAAGTCCAGACTTCCCTGAAAAACAAGCTGTCTCTTTTCCTACAGGCCAACCTGTCTTGTTGAAAGCTGTCACTTCTGTGTGCTGGAGGATCGGTGGATTTGTACGTGATTTGTAGATATTTTCATGACCATGCCAAACCAATTCAGTAGGCTGATGGACAACGACAAAAAAAAAGGACTGTTCTTGGAACTGAAACTTGATTGCGCTTGTATAACAAAAAAAGAAAAAAGATTTAAAAAAAAAAAAAAAAGACAAGAAAAAAAAGAGAGAAATTGAATTCTCACACAGAGACAATGTTTTCGTAAGTGTTATAAGCACTGGATATAAATTGTATTTTTATCAATTCTGACTAATGTGAAGCTGTTGTACGAGAAGAAAAAAAAATGACATGAACAAAAAGTCATCTGTTTGAACTCATGGGCGGTTGCCAGATTTGAGTCTTATTTCTGTCTATTTGTTTTTTTTTGTGTGTGTTTATTTATGCAAAGACACGTGATGAACGAACACTCATTTTTAGCTCCAGGGCTGCCTAGTGGACAGTGAGGAGTTGACATTGACATTGACAGAAGGCTCGCAAATTGACTGGTCAACTGAGAAACGCCGGACTTCAGTATCACATTTTATTAGTCGCATATGTTTGTGTTGTATATTGTATTTGAAGCTATATAGTTCATATAGACATTTTATTGTATTTATTAGCCATTGTTGGCTCTAAAATGTGTCAGTAGAAAATAATAAAAGGACAATCAGAGAAAAATATATAATAAAAAAAACAATTGACATTTGAAACAGAATTGGAGCTTAAAACAAAGTTTCCTGATTTTTTCTTTCTTTGTTTTGGAGTCAAATTCACCATCTCATCATAGAGTTTTATTGTACATATAACATAGGAATAGAGAATTCTATTTTTGTTCATGAATACCTAGTGAAGTATAAGTTATGTTTTTTTTTTCTTGTTTTCTGCATTGTGTATGTTAGTCCTTGTTAGAAAACGAATCAGACACGTCGCTGTACCTCACATAGATGCTGAATCCATGTCCCTGAGAAATGAGCAGTATTTGAGCTGTAGCGGACACAGCCGGGCAACTCGCTTGCTTGCGTGTCAGTGACATCAGTATAAATGTAGAAATTCACACTGTTGGATGGTGCAATTCAATTTTTAATATAAACCTTGCATGCAAGCACATTAACGCGTCTCTTCTGGATAAAAGAGGTATTCTGTGCTCATGGTGTTTTAAAAGCCAACCTTAGGATTGAATACAATTAAATTCATGTGGCATAAAATTACACTAAAATGTATTTGCATGGGCACATTTCTAAAGAATACAGAGTCAAAGATACAAGAGTTAAAAAAACGGTAAAAAAAAAAAAAGAAAGAAAAGGCAAGTGAGGTTTCTTGTGAGAGATTTCTTAGTACCTGCAGAGTTTACTTATGTGTATTAGCGGTCCTTTTTGGTCCATTGTGTTTTTAAATAGTTGGATAAAATCCATCCAGCAGCAATTTGGCCTACTTGACGTTTCCTTGTTTTCATCATTGTCACTGCCATATAGAGCATTAAGCGAGCAGACACTACGAGACATGACTTACCTTACTGTAACTGTTTTATTTTTTTCTGTTCTGTAAGTCGTGCGATTGTTCTCTCTTAATTTAATTGGCACAATTCACTGACATGCTGGACTGACTTGCTGCTGTTCAGAGGACTTGCTGTCAGGGACAACTTCACAGGCTGTTGTCAATGGTACTCTGCTTCTGTAGATATTTGTTCTTTTTTAAATCGTGCTTGTTAAGGCAACACTGTGTGTTCAGCTCTTCGTTTGCTGCGGTCACAGTTGTCCTGATTCCCGCTGACAGCCTGATTACATGTCTTCTTCCCATTTGTTCCTATGTTTCTTTGTTTGTTTGCATAGAGACCGGTTTCTTGGCTGGTACCTAGGCCCATGGCGGGTATTGATCGGGCGTTAGATATGATGAAATAGTGTTTGTTGCTGCTTTTAAAAGTTTTAAGTCTAAAAATGTAAATAATTTATCATAATATCTTGTACAGTCCAGTGTAAAGTTTTAATTGAACTTAAAAAGAGGTTGCCATCACATTTGTGTTCACATGTTCTTTATAAAGTACAAAAGACAGCTATTTGCTATGGATATTATTGTTTAAAAAAAATTAAAGAAAAAAAGGTACTAAAAATAATTTCTTTTTGGGGGATTTTTTTTTTTTTTTTTTTTGCTTGGCTTCGATATGTAAACCAGCAAGTCATTGGTTTCCATGTGCAGTATTGACGTGAGGTAAACTAAAGGTTTAATAATTCTACAGTGCTATGTTTGGAGACCAGTATTCTGTTTTGGTAGTATTAATATATGAGGCAAAATATACCAGATTTGGGTGTGTGTAGGCACCTCAGTGGTGTATACAAATATCTAGGTTGTTCTACCCCACAGGACGCATTTTGGCATTTTGTAATGTAACACCATCTTTCTACAGTACGTGTATTCATTTGCTGTAACTTGGCCAAGGTGGGTGTTACGACCTGGTTACGCTCATTTACCTCAAGAGTATCCAATTTTTCTGTACAAAAAAAAGAGAGAGAGTGAGTGAGAAAAAAATCACACACACACACATACACACACACACACACACAAAAAAAATCCCACCATCACTCCATCTTTTGTACTGCTGTTGACACTTACAAATTAAAGAGACATTTTGTTTTACGACACCGGTGTACGTCTCATTTCATCACGAGTGCCTGGTGCAGTTTTACAGGGTAAGGCCGGTGTGTGTTGGGTTTCACATAAACGTGAAATAATTCAGAGTCATCTGTGCCATTTATAAACGCTGTCAGAATATCATTATTTAAAGACTATTTCAGAATATCATTAGTTAAAGATTCTATTTAAAGACTATTTCTTATTACATATTTATACCAATGTTTAATGAGAACAATATGTTCAGTCTTTAAGCAAACTGGATGTCAATAGAAACTATATATATATATATATATATATATATATACACACACACACATATATATATATACACATACATATATATATATATACACACACACACACACACACACATACACACACACATATATAAATAATATATTAACACACAAACTACACATGTACAACATATAAAATATATATTGTGACAGCACATTTTGAGTATTTAGCTAAATAGAATGGAAACCATGGCACAAATAAATAATAAATTGGTGCAGAATGGATACTTACTAATTATTGCATAATTGACAAATCATAATTTAAAAAGTTTGAAGTGCACGTAACACCCCTCCACGCTCAGAGTTGTGGCTTCTGTTGGGCCTTCTAGACTTTCCTTCTGATTTAGAGCTTTGTGAAGTGTATTGTCACATGCTGAACCTTAATGAACAGTCCATCACTGCCAGCTTTGCACATTAAAACAGGGTGCAGTACGACAGTATTATTAGATCATTTTTTTAATCAGTTACAGAACAAGTATTGTGGAGTATTTCAGCATTTTCATTCACAGGAGAAAAAAAAGGTGAGAGGCGTGTTTATCGCTCACCCGCGGCACCAGAACTGGCTGTTAACTGGATCTGCTCGAACATCTGCTACCGTGGACCTGGGAGAAACGGCGCTCCAGAGAGAGAAAGAGAGAGAGAGACGCAGACTTTTCTTTTCCTGTCTTAACTTCTGCTTGCCACGGCGCGGGAAAAAAAAAAAAAAAAAGAACCGCTCTGGAACAGGAGTAGTTCGAAAACATTTTGGAAAAAGCATTTCATGCGCGCCCCTTTGTTCTCTTCATCAATCATTTTGCGTCCTCTGCCAGAAAACGCCTGTAAGCTCCTATCCCCGGTGCATGTGTAAAAACCACATTTTAACTGTGTGTGTGTGTGTGTGTGTGTGTGTGTGTGTGTGTGTGTGTGTTACAGACGCCTGTGTCAGCTTTCTAAGACTGCTGCGCTCTGCCGTAGCTGGAAAATTAGACACATACTGCTGCACAGTAAATCTTTCTCTAATTCACAAAGCTTGCGTTACAAATCACTAGCCTGCGGGGGGAAAAAGCTCTTGCTTTGGTGTGTGTGTGTGTGTGTGTGTGTGTGTGTGTGTGCATTCAAGCCCCTTTTGGGAGTAAAGGGGCTCTGAACCCCCTGGCGGTCATCTTGTAACGTTGGTGTGCGTAATGAGTCTACCTGCATGTTTTTGGAAGAAGGACCGGGGCGACAGCGCGGGCGCTACGAACGCCGGGCGGCCCCTGACAGTTAACCTCCCGGGCCCGCGGGGTCGCAGCCGCTCCCCTATCTGACTTTCTCATTACGTCCGACTCGCGCCTTTATCGAGCAGGCTTCGGTGGGCCCGAGGCAGCCGGGAAGGGCGGACGTCCCGTAGTTCCACGGCATCTGCATTTTCTGCACTTCCGCTTCGCTCGCGCGCGATATTTATTTATTCGAACACTGCGGTGATTTTCAAACCCCGACTCCCCCTGATAAGAACGCAGCCGAGCGAGCGAGCCAGTTCATTTCTGATTTTGTGCTCGATTGCGGGGTATTTAAGCTGTCTGATAAGAGGAGCAATTTCCGTAAGACAGACAGCGACGGAGAAAGTGGCTTTTAGCGGAATGCCTCCAAATCTGCGGCTCTCTTTTGTGCGCCGTCTGTTTGCAGGATGGAGTGTCAGGACATCCTGAGGAGGCGGCGGGCTATTGGACATGCGTACATATGTAAAGATGGCTCAGGCCCAGAGCCATTTTTTAATCCTTGGAGGTGAAGGACTTAAGGAATCTTGCTAATTTCACAGATGGTTTAAAATAGATTAGTGCGGCGTACCAGCACCCGGAGATGCGTGGACCCACCAGGCACCTTGTTCCTCTGCCAAAACTCTTCTCCTGGACTCGGAGGTGCCTTCCAAAAGTCCTGCAAGGTTAAAACTCAAACTTCTGCACCCCCGAAGCAAGCGTCTGCTCGGCGGCGCGTGGTCTTCGTCTTGGTGTAGCTCGGGGCGACTCGCCGCTGCAGCAGAATTCTGGGTTCTGAGTTTCACTGTGCTTCTACAGATTTACGTTTACCACTAACAATCGGTACTTTTACCACTAGGCTACTACCACCCTACCACGCGAGATCATCATCAATTTCTAAACTTATACATTTCATTTGGAATCTAACTATCCATCCATCCACATGTATATCTAGATAAATATGAGACTTTAAAGACACTTTTAATAAATGGCGAGGGACATGTGGTAATGATTGACAGCATTCACACGCTTCTTTATTCTGGATTAAAATCCACATTCACATCTTATTCATGTCCCTCCATTCTCTTCATCCCTAGAGTCCCTGGGTCTCTACTTTCAACCTGACGCTAAGATACATGCTAAGCATGGCGCTTGCTTGCCTGGTCAAGCCCTGTTGTTGACATGTTGATGATGTTTAAAAGTGGAGGATCGTGCCAATTCCTCATTCAGGATGATGCAAACCATCAAAATGTCACATTTGTAAAATCGTCAAAAATAGCGTTCCTTTCTTGTGTCACTGGGGACGCTTTTGACCTTAAACCAGCCAACAAGCTTCACGTTTAGCGCACAGCGCTAGGTCAAAACGGGGCCCGTGATCTCAATCATCTCTGGACCACTGCCGAACCAAACATGGAGACACGTTGCCAGCGGTCTTATTTAAAAATTCCCCTGTTATCATCCATCTCGATTTAACGAACACTTTTCCCGAACCTCTCCTGCTGCTGAGTTCATCGCCTCGCAGTAAAAAGGAAAGGACAATGGAGAATGCGGCCTGCGTATTTTTTTGCGGCCTGTTGCTGTGTTCGGCCGCAGCCTTCTTCAGGTACTTCAGCGTCCTCGTGCTTCTGAGATTGGGGGCCTTCGTTCTCCGCTGAAATAATGGCCAGTGAGCACAAAGAGCCCCCGGGCCTCGGCATGGAGCTGAATTCGCGAACCAGTTGGCTCGCAAGGCCATCTTCAATTGTTTAACTTCTCCCTCGGCCCACCAATCGCTGGGCTGGCGGAGGCCTTGAGGCCAAGCTGCTGCGCGAGGAAGAGGGAGGAAGAGGGAGGAGGAGTGCGGGCCAAGCCTGCTGACAGAACCGTCGCCGGGCCAGCCGAGGCCAGACGGAGCCTGGCCGGGCTCAAAGGGCCCAGCTTGGCGTAAATGTGGGAACACAATGCGGCCGGGTGAAAAACGCGACGTGCTTTTGTTGAGCTTGTCATCCGCCGGCACATTGCTGCACGGAGAGCCTAGGAACCATCTGAATGTCGTTTGTGCTCTTCTAATGCACCATATTTGGGTCAGCCTCCACACTGGCTTTTGTGAGGAGGATGGTCGACAATGGAAAGATGCTTTTTTGGAGTGACACGCGCTACAGATCAAGCCAAACCCTCTTGGAAAGTGGTCTCCAGAAAGCTGACCTCATGGCTCGGCGGGACGCTATTAATCGGATTCATTCAGCAACAATCAAGAAAATCTCTGCAGCAAACAGCTTTTTCCTTTTTTTTTTTTGACTTGAAAAGGGAAGCAGAGACTGAAAGGCTGTTGCAGAAAATGAACGTTTTGCTGGCGAATTTCAGGACATGATTGGTTTATGCTACGGCGAAGAGCAGGTTCATAATAAAACGAGAGTGAAATTGTGTGTGTGTTTGGGTCTGTTGGCATGCGTGCATTTGCCAGTGTTGGAAATGTGTTTTTAGTAGAGCTCATTTCATTTGTCACCGGGAAATAAAGAAATAAAATAAAAATGTTTGTTTTTGCCCGTGTAAAATCCGACCACATGTTGAAAATTCCCCCGCCGCACGGTTGTTGGGCACATCGGTTTGCTAAATGAACTTTTGAAAAATCCACATGGGACAATATTTCACAAAATGTAATTTTACATACTGTTTCACACGGCTGCATTTCCTGGGCGTATTTATCTCTCCATGCGTTTTGACTGCATTTCTTTTGGGAAGAATGAATACGTAATGGACATTTAAGAGCGTCTCCTTGACTCCCTCTCTGCCGTTTTTTTTTTTTTTTTTCCCTTGAAGAAGAAGAATTTAAGCAAAAATAAAGGTCCCAGCGCAGGCTACACCCTGTGTTATTATCTCAGAGCCATCACTCAGCTCCCTCATGCATGTGTCAATTACTCAGCCACACCTTTATGAATATGTAAATGCAGTCAGAATGCCTCATTAATTAGTAATTCACGCATTTTTCAAAAGCCCGATACATTTCCAATGGAGTCTGGTGACTTATTGCTGCTAAGACGAATAAATGAACGCTCCTCTCGGAATTTCTGGGGTTTTTTTGTTTCTTTTTATTCATTCTAAATCGGCTTTTTGAAGTGTGTGGAGTGCGGAGGGTCGCTCGGTGCCTTGTCGCCTGATTGATGGGGAGGGCAGCGTCGACTGTGGCGCCCATCCTTGCCGTCACTGGCAGACTGATGCGCGGGGCTTTAGATAAGAACAGGAAGCTCAGCTTTCCCCTTGGCCCGGGTTGGGCCAAAAGCGCTGTCGACCTGGACAGGCCAGCCGCTAAATATTACAGCAGCCGGCATCTGGTCCACGCATCAGCTTTGGACTCACCCAGTGGGAAATCAGCCATTCCTTTTCTTCAGCATCCCTGTTTAGTTCTTGTGTTCCCGTAATATATTCATTACACACCAGCCACTTGATCTTATTTGTCTTTGATAATCACTTGAATTAAACAGACGGCTCTTGCTTCGGGGAGCCCTTCTCTAACAGAAAGATAAATGGAGATGTGGATGTGGCTGACCTGTGTTTCTACACGATGAGTAAACAGCGTTGGAGAAGGTGGGGGTGGGTGGGCTGTGGGGAGGGGGGGTTTGTGTGGATTTTGAATGCCCCGCCCCCGGCCTCATTAAACTATATGTGGGAGGTGGGACTCAGTGCAGTTTGTCATTCTCATTCAAGGTTTTAATGCCAGTGAAATAACGAACGTGCCTGATTAATGGCTGTTGAAGGCATGGTGTTTTGAATAGATTGTGGGGGCATAAATGGTGGGAAAATTAAGACACTATTTAATCAGATATTTGATTGCATTACAAAACTTGGGGTCATGGGGTCAGTGCCATACTTTTTCAAGACAATTACATGATCAAAAAAAAGTGCTGTTTTGTGTGCAAAGAGCAAAATTGGATGTGGCATTGATCCAACTAGACCCTTATCTACAGTGAAATGGGATTTTTAAATGTTATTGTACAAGAGCGTAAGATGCCGTGGTTACACTTGGGAATGAAGTGACAGCCTTGGCTGCAGAATCAGATTTTTTGATTAATTTCTATAGAACATTAGGCAACGGTGCCATGGTGTCTATGTTTCTGACAGTTAATAGTTGAGTTATTGATACTCATAAAAAAAATCTTAAAACCTCAGGAATCATCACCATAGGCAGCTTATCTTTATTAGCATCTTTTTTTTTTGCTGCAGTAACTACACTGAACAAGGATATGGGACCACCAAGTCATCTGAAAAAAAAAAGCATTTTCACTAAATGTGATATGTTAGTTTAACCCTTTCACCCAACTACAGGGATATTTTACACTTGGGATAGAACCTACAGACAGCAGCAGCACGACAGAATAAAAAAAGGAGCCAAAATTAAAGTCGACACACTAAAATTTAATTCAGATTTCAACAATCGGCACAGCACCATGCTGATGCATGATTAACATTGCATTAAATATTCATTCCCCTGGTCCTGGAGGAATAATAGAGATTTACAAAGTTGTCTTACACCAATCATGTTTTTATCCACTTTATTTTGGCCCATTGGAAGACAACGTGACAACTTTCATATATTATTTTTTCTCTGATCAAAAAGAAAAAAGTAAAATAAATAAATAAATAACTAAATAAAGAGAAGCGGAAGACAGGATGATGCTGGCCATGTCCAGCAAATGTCTATCGCTCCCCTCCTGTCTTCCCTTCCATCCCTCCTTCCCTCAGATTCTCACTGAAGAGATTGACACACTAATAAACTGATGTTAATTAGACGCACTTTGAAATTCCTCATTCTGCTCCCGAACGTCTTGCCATTCTGGAGCTGGTGGCTTATTAAAACATTTGCTGCTCTTGGGTGATCTCCTTTTGAAAGTCAGCCTGACCCTCCGGGCACAATTTATTTTTATTTCAGAAATGATTTTTACCAGCAAATTTTGCATTAGTTCAAGAGAATTATAAATCATTATTACACAGACAGACACTTCAAACATTTAGCGAGGGGAAGAAGAAAAAAAAAAAAAAGCGATCAAGCATCAAAGTTGGGGGTTGGGGTTGTGATGCTGGGCCTGACGCTTCTCCGCTGCCTTGATTCCATTCATTAATCCTCTCCGCTCTGGACTGGGGATGTTGTGCGTCCGCCAGCTTTGGCGTTGGCCTGTTGTTTTATTAAAAGCCTTTGTTACCGACACCCGGGAGGAGTGTTCTTCTCAAGCCCCCTGCCCAAAAACTGGTAATTGACTGGAATTGGACTGTTGCTTCCAGCAACGCGTCATCTGGCCCAGATCCGCTGCGAGGGTCTCATGCAATAGTTTCACAAAGGCAACTCTAATCAGCGGTAATATTTCGCCCATCGGCGGTGCCCTGCCTGTTATCTAAAAAACGCCTCCTCTCTTCCCCTCGTCTCGCTTCCACATGCCCAACAAACGGGGCCTAGTGCTTAATATTCCTTTCTGGGGAATTATCGGGGTTAAATAAATATATAAGCCCACGTGAATAGGCTGACCTTTGAGTGGAAAATGACGTGGGCCTTTATTCTCTTGTCTTGCTCTCTTTTCTGCTTTGAGGGCTGCGGATCTATTTGTTTTTTTTACCGTGAATCGCCTTTAATAAAGTACGGTTGAAAGGTAAAAATAAAAAAGGAGTCTAATTTCAGCCTTGAAACGTGCCTGTGTGAGCGTTTGTATCAGAGGGATGTGCGTGTGTGTCCCTGAGTCGCTGCATGCTTTAATACGCCGCTGTAATTAAATACTGGTAACCTTGATCAGGTAATTGTGCCTATTTAAACCGTGAATAATTGCATTGTTGAAATGGAGGATGGGCTCCTGGTGAGGAACAAAACGGAGCCTCGCATTAATTACCCCGGTCTCCCGAGCCCATTGAGCAGCAGATGAAAACACTGACGGGCGCCTCTGATACCCTCCGATCCAGGGCTTTTGATTCCTCGGCTCTTCTTAATCTGCTGTGATCTTCGTACGCGGCGACTCGCGTCACCTTCGCTCTCTGAGGCTGATTGTCAAGTGTGCATGTGGCAGCAAGGCCTGAACGATAATCGTCGAGATGATTTCTGTCTGTCATTTTTTTCCTCTTCCCAACGCTTTTTGGGATAATCCAAAAGTCAAAAACACAAATAATAACGATATAAAAGTGAAAGTGTCAATAATGCGTTACGTCCTTTAGGCCGCAGAATGGCTTGGGGTGCTCTGTGTTGTGCGGGTTTCTCTTTTAGGCTGTCCGCTGGGTGGAGACCAATTCCCTCGTCAACTGGCAGCCAATCAACGCACAGGACAGAGAACTACTTAAGGACCATTCCAGCCACCATTCAGGGCTCATTGTTGTGGAGCCGGAGGAGAAGGAAGTGAGAGGAGAGTTTTGGAGTTGGAGTTTTTGGATTGTGTTAGAGTTGGATAAGCCTTTGCTGTATGTTAGTGATTAATGTGATTAGTTGTGGCTTTGTTGTGTATTTGTTTTGTCTCTCCTTTCATGGTGTGTTGTCCTCCTGTGAATTGTTGTGTAGTTGTTGTATATAGCACTTTAGGTTGGTTGGTTGTTCACTACTCACTGTATATAAAAGCACACTTGGGCCTGGTATCTGTGTCTTCCCACTACACACATTCCCCTCGTTTGTTGTCATGTTTCCTGACCCCTAGACGGGGACGTGACAAATGTTCATATCTAGAGATGTGCTAGAAGAAGTGGGGGTTGGTTTCACCCTACTCTGTAAACTACAGAATGATCTCAGGATAAGAGCATCGGCCAAATGCCGACAATGTAAATGTAGGCAAATCAATAATTGATCAATTTTTGACAGGACTTTTGTTATGTTAACAAAATAGCTTGGAGCTTAGATACACAGTGGTTTGGTTTTCACGGGTTTGTATTGCCGTATTAATAACCGTCTGTGTGCGTTTAAGTGGTCTTTGTCACATAATGGATCCTCAACAGATGCTAAATAATGAGTGACCATATAATAGCTAGTGATAGGTGGTGAAAGTAACTATAAAATATTAACAATAAATATAAAAATCGGCCCTGTCAGCTGAGGGAGGCGGGAATCAGACAGGAAGTCTGGCTCTGTAATAAAAGTATAATGGTATGCATTTAACAGGATTATGGTCTCCTAAGAATTGCTCTATAATTTCTTCCTCCGTGCTCTAGATATGAAATACTAGTTGAACATAAAAAAATGCATAATGTGGAATAAGGATTTTTCATTCCATTAGAAATTATCATTTGTCTGTTTATTGACTTTCGAACGTCCTTTATTTCAGGATTTGTGGTTTTTGTCTGAACAGACATATGAGCTTCTGTATGAAATACATCTCCAGACTGGAAATCATTGCGATGTTGAATTTGTGACTAATTCAGTCAGGAGCGCTGAAAAAAAAATTAATAAAGGTGTCATTGTTGTGTGTGAATCTTTCCATAAAGGAAAGATTCAACTCCTCCTGACCTTAATATGTAAATGAAACACTGAAATCTGTTCTGTATTAAGTCTGGTTATTTAAAAAAAGAGAGAAAGAAATCAAAGCATTTTGAAGTATTCCACTAAATAGTAGTGTTTTTTTCTCAGTGTGGCTCTTAACTCTGCTGAGGACATACAGTAATGATGTGTGGTTTGAATTATAAAAGCCATCCACTGGAACAGTTGTCATCATCCCAGTTGATTCTGATTGGCCTTCCCACCCACAAGCACGCCGGCTATTATTGCCGAGCTTCTCAGCAGCGTGATGTGGAGCTGGAGAGGAGGCTTTGGGCTGAATGTCGCATATGTTCACAATGACTTCATTTATGGCTGAGAAAACTATTATCTTTGGACCACAGTTGAACACGATCTATTAAACTGCAGACTTTGAGTCGGTTCTGAGCTTTCTGGACACTTTGTCCACTGTGTGGAGACATGGCTGCATGTGCCTCTACAGCAATTCATGGAAATGGATTGGAGTGTTGAGCAAAATAGCTGCATTAGTATGTATAATAATGACAGTGGATACATTCATGGGTCTAGGAAAGATTATTTGGACTTGATTAGCCTTGCTTACACAGTTCAGTTTATGAGTAACAGGCAGATACAGAGTGAGTTCTGTTCTGCTGAGTGTTTACTTTACGAATCCTTTCAATTTTACAGGCAGATTCAGAAAGAGTTCCATTTTGCTGAATGTTCGATTTACGAATCGTTTCAACTTCACAGGCAGATTCAGAATGAGTTCTGTTTTGCTGAATGTTCGTGTTACGAATTGTTTCAACTTAACAGGCAGATTCAGATAGAGTTCCATTTTGCTGAATAATCAATTAGGCATTGTTTCAAATTTACAGGCAGATTCAGAATGATTTCTGTTTTGCTGAATGTTCATTTTACGAATTGTTTCAACTTTACAGGCAGATTCAGAATGAGTTCAGTTTTGCTGAATTTTCATTTTATGAATCATTTAAACTTCACAGGCAGATTCAGAATGATTTCTGTTTTGCAGAATGTTCGTTTTACGAATTGTTTCAACTTCACAGGCAGATTCAGAATGATTTCTGTTTTGCTGAATGTTCATTTTACGAATTGTTTCAACTTTACAGGCAGATTCAGAATGAGTTCAGTTTTGCTGAATTTTCATTTTATGAATCATTTAAACTTTACAGGCAGATTCAGAATGAGTTCTGTTTTGCAGAATGTTCGTTTTACGAATTGTTTCAACTTCACAGGCAGATTCAGAATGAGTTCTGTTTTGCAGAATGTCGTTTTGCGAATCGTTTCAACTTCACAGGCAGATTCAGAATGAGTTCTGTTTTGTACAAGGTTTGTTTTACGAATGGTTTCAACTTTACAGGCAGATTCAGAATGAGTTCTGTTTTGCTGAATGCTCGTTTTACGAATCGTTTCAACTTCACAGGCAGATTCAGAATGAGTTTTGTTTTGCTGATTGTACGTTTTACAAATCGTTTCAACTTTAAAGGCAGATTCAGAATCAGTTCTGTTTTGCTGAATGTTCGGTTTATGAATCGTTTCAACTTCACAAGCAGATTCAGAATGAGTTCAGTTTTGTACAAGGTTTGTTTGGGAATCATTTCAACTTTACAGGCAGATTCAGAATGAGTTCTGTTTTGCAGAATGTTCGTTTTGCGAATCGTTTCAACTTCACAGGCAGATTCAGAATGAGTTCTGTTTTGCTGAATGCTCGTTTTACGAATCGTTTCAACTTCACAGGCAGATTCAGAATGAGTTTTGTTTTGCTGATTGTACGTTTTACAAATCGTTTCAACTTTAAAGGCAGATTCAGAATCAGTTCTGTTTTGCTGAATGTTCGGTTTATGAATCGTTTCAACTTCACAAGCAGATTCAGAATGAGTTCAGTTTTGTACAAGGTTTGTTTGGGAATCATTTCAACTTTACAGGCAGATTCAGAATGAGTTCTGTTTTGCAGAATGTTCGTTTTGCGAATCGTTTCAACTTTACAGGCAGATTCAGAATGAGTTCTGTTTTGTACAAGGTTTGTTTTACGAATTGTTTCAACTTTACAGGCAGATTCAGAATGAGTTCTGTTTTGCTGAATGTTCGTTTCATGAATCGTTTCAACTTCACAGGCAGATTCAGAATGATTTCTGTTTTGCTGAATGTTCGTTTCATGAATCGTTTCAACTTCACAGGCAGATTCAGAATGAGTTTTGTTTTGCTGATTGTACATTTTACAAATCGTTTCAACTTTAAAGGCAGATTCAGAATCAGTTCTGTTTTGCTGAATGTTCGGTTTATGAATCGTTTCAACTTCACAAGCAGATTCAGAATGAGTTCAGTTTTGTACAAGGTTTGTTTGGGAATCATTTCAACTTTACAGGCAGATTTAGAATGAACTCTTTTTTGCTGATTGTTCGGTTTACGAATAGTTTCAACTTCACAGGCAGATTCAGAATGAGTTCTGTTTTGTACAAGGTTTGTTTAAGAATCATTTCAACTTTACAGGCAGATTCAGAATGAGTTCCTTTTCATGGAAGGTTTCTTTGGGAATCATTTCAACTTTACAGGCAAATTCAGAGTGAGTTTTGTTTCACAGAAGGTTTGCTTGGGAATCATTTGAACTTCACAGGCAGATTCAGAGTTCTGTTTTGCAGAGCTAGCCAATCAACTAACATTTATCGCATTCATCAATTAATGAGAACTAGCTTCAAATAATAAAAAAATATATAAATGATCTGCCAAATCTGGTGTCAAGTACATCAGTAGAGTGAATCGTTCAGTCTACTTATTTTGATACTTTGCCTGCAATATTTTGCCTATAAAATAGGTCTGTATTCAAATTTTTTTGTCTGTTTTAGAACTATTTATAGGGAACATCCACTCAAGAAAGCGAAAAGCTCCGAGACTGATGTCAAATCTAGGGGCTCACCCTATAGCAAACTTATCAAAAGCACGATCAATCTGCCAAGAAGGCACACATTGTAAATTCACAAGGAAAAAATATATATTCCCCTCTAGAAGTCAGACTTTTCTTCTCTTCTTTCCCATTTCCCCCACCCATACATTTGCATGAAGATGAGTGCAGTACAGTAGCTGTGCCATTTGAAGTTTGCCGTCGGCGCCGCTGATCAGGGCCGACTCACCTGTGCACGGTGTCAGGCAAGATAAGAGCCATTAGAACTAAATGACTGGGACGAGTCTTTTAAGCCCCAGGCAGGGGAGAACCTGTGAACTGCACCAGCCGACTTTGATTTAAAGAGACGTTCATTAACACCAATGTTGCAGGTTGCCATGACACCACGCTGTTCAGCAGGGTTAAAAGAAACATTTATCTAATAATAACCATTATTAATGTCCTCTTCTGCTAATGACACATGAAAAGCTTTTAATCACCATTTTTTAAGGGATGTTACTGATGCTATGGACCAATCAACGTGACATCAAAGAGAAGGGAAATGACAAATCAACTTCTTAATGTTTTACTCTGTTTATGGCAATTTATAATGAATTACACGAGGTGATGACGATCATTGTTTTTGCAAGGGTGGGATGGACTCGGTACAGTGTCCCGTCTGTCAGGAGGCCCAAATGAAGGAATGCGGGAATAATTAAACCCTTTTAACAAGCCTGGCAGAGCTGAGAGTGAGGGCATCCTTCTTTCATCTTGGGAAACCAGGACACACCAACAGGGAGACTCCGGTTGCCAAAAGACGCCCCAGAGCCACTCTTAAAGACACAGGAAGGGCATCAGCTTGCCTCCAGAAAGCCACAGTCAACTTTCACGGGCAAATGCACTCTCTCTGTCTTTTTTTTTTTTGTCTTTTCAGCTGAATGATATTCTGGAGACAGGTTTTGACCATGCTGCTGCATTTGCAGACAATGCCCCTGTTGAGACGGATGGAATGAGACGTTCACCTGAAAGGTTCTTTCTATTGAAACCATGTGTGCTTTTTATTCTGTTCCCGAGGTTTATGTGAAGCTTTCCATAAATATTTACACTGAAATTATACACAAATCTGTCAAAATTGTGTCTTCTGAACACAAAGATTTTTCTTTATTGGTGATATTTCATCCCTTTAAAAGAAAGCAAGATTGAAACTGGATATCTGGCAGAAAGAAACTGTTTAACTTCTCTGGGGTAGTCACGGGAGGGAAAAAGAGAGAGAACATTCCCTGGAGAGCCCAAAACGAACTCCTGTTCGCCGCGGTCGGAGGGCGGGGGCTCCTATTATAGTCCTGTGAGCGGTCGCCCCATTGTCACTTGCATTTGGCTTTCATTAGACGGCCGCCCCAGGCGCCTCGCGGCCTGTCAGCCAGCCAGCAGTTATTTAGTTTATAGAGATCATATGGCAAGGAAACACGGCTTGGAAAACACAACTCTGAGAAGCATATTTGATTAATTTCCTATGATTTTTTTTTTTTTTTTTTTTTTAAAGATTGGGTTTTATTCTTTCCTGTTGTGGAACAGACACCGCTTCAGCACACGTGCCGAGGCCAAAGGGTTGGATGAGCACTGCGGAGAAGCCAATTAAACGACAATATGCACTCTGTTTCTTGCATGTCTCCGATTGCATTTCCTATCAGAAGAAAGGGGGCTCTGTGAGCGATCCAAACTCGGGCAGGAAACCACACAGAGTGAAGGTTGCCTTTGTCATTAACAATTAATGGGCCCGCCGCGTCTGAGGTCAGCTTCAGAAGACGAGAGGAAGGAGCTTCGTCGTGCCTTTTGCCGTGGGCCTCTGTTGTCAGTGAGAATCCAAAAATCAGGTCGAGGCGGCAGTGATCCTGAGCGAAAGGCGGCAGGGAAGATTTGCTTAAGATGTCTGTTGCCGGCCATTCCGGGCCAAAAGAAAATGGTGCCACTCGCAGACGTGGCCCGCTGAAAAACAAGTGCCAGTCTTCATCAGCATGACCAAAATGTCATCAGCCAGTTTAATGCTCCGTAATATGGCTGTATCGCTTACAATCCCAAGTGTGCCGGAAATAATTCCCAGCTGGTGCTTGTTATTTATTTATTTATTTATTTATCACCCAAAGAAATGGATTAAGGGTGGGGTGGGGTTTAAAAAAAAAAATTTGACAGACTATTTAGATGGGCTCCTTCACTTTGCATTAGAGTGTACGATGTCGGGCGCCGGGAGCCAGAGACGGGCCGGGTTTCAGGTGCTGCTCGTTGGGGCCCGGAGCAACGGATCACTTACCTCAGGAAATCAAAAGTCAATGGCTGAAGATCTGGCCTGGAGTGCAGCCCAGAGCCCCCCGGCTGCTGGAAAGAAGAAGAAAAAAGTGTGAAACCTGTAGGAAAAGAAAGGAGAGGGGAGCTACAAAAAAAAAAGAAAATCCATTATGGCCGCCAATGTCAGCGAGCATGAAAAGGGCTGTCGTGTTAAATTCGATGTTTGATCGAATGAAAGGCACCTGCAATATGAGATCATGTCACCTTCCTCTAATAAATATATTTTTTATATTTATATATATTTGTATTTATCTGATTTCTGTTTCTCAAAGAACACTTGGCAACAAGTGTTGCCAACCAGTGCCAAAAGTGTGTCAAAATCTTTTTTTAAATTAGAGGCTGAGATCACTTCCTCCAAGGAGTATCTGGTAAGCGTCAAAATCTCTGTCTCTTCTTCAGCATGAGGAATCTCTGAGGATGCAGATCCTGAGACGATAGAAAAGAAAAGCCTTAGTCTGCTGCTTCGTTCTTCGTTCCGCCAGCGACTTTATTTCCAGAGGATTTGGAGCTTTTAAGTGCACAATGTTCAATTTCTCAGCCACTTGTAATCTGATGTTTGGATGTTGTAATACTGTACTTTTCTCTCCACTCGTAAAAACTAAATAAATAAAGATTTAAAGTGTGTAGTGGTGGTCTGAGGATGAAGATGTTCATATCCTCTTAATGCTGGTTCTCAGGCATTTGCTTTGCTGGCGGCTGTGCCCTTCAGCGTAGTTTTTCTGTGTGTGTGTGTGTGTGTGTGTGTGTGTGTGTGTCCTCTGTGATGTATTTATATCAAAGATTCACGAAAGGGTCAAGCTTATTTTTTACACATAAAACATACTGATGCAAAATATTTAAAATAGATGTGATTACCCCATGGCACATGGTATGTACATGGTGAGTATGTATGTATTTCTACCCCAATAGTAAAAATTTGTCATTTTGAGCGCATCACATAAATCACATAAATCATATAAAAGGCAGAATCCCTCTGCCCTCAGGACCAAGGTGAGAGGCATCAGGTAGATGCCACCTGTCAGAAGACCGTTGACCCTTTAATCGTCTTGCTCCTCCTAAGCTGGTGGCTCCCCCAGTAGATTTGTTTTTAATGCGCTCATGTTTTTTCCCCGCTCTCTCCTCTCCAAAAGCTCCTCTTTTCTTATCTCCGACCCGCTGTGTTGGTGAAGCCCTGGTGTGCCCAAGGCAAGCTTCAAATCCCTCATATTAGGACGGGCGAGGTGAAGGAACTTCGGGCCTGCATGGGTTTTTTTTTCCCCACCTCGTCCCATCCCTACCGAGACTGAAATATTAACACACCGCCATGCTTGTGATGTAAAAGCAGCATTATTATTTACCTGCGAATAATTAAAGGGTTTGTGGAGGAGGATCATGGTCAACATTCAGTCCAAGCCAACGTTACAAGGCTCACAGTCGTTTCTTTAATTTCTTCTGTTTATTGAAACATGCAGATGAGCACAGATAAGGACAAACACAGACATGAACAACAGTGGAACAAGTGGCCAATTCTGCCCTGCAGAGAAACAGAGGGAAGGCAAGCTGATAAGCAGCAGCCATTAGACTCACCGATGATGACTGTCACCATGCTAATCTTCATCATCCCCACTGGCAAGAACAGTCGAGCCTGGCAGTGTCATCAGCGATCCAGTGGCTTGGAATAAATGACAAACGTTCAGTGTTTGCTGGTATATCGTTCTGCTCGAAAGTCATTCAGAGCCTTAAAAAATGATGTGAGCGCCTGGAGCTCTACTGTAGGTGCAATGATGCCAAAAACAATTATAAATGCTTTGCTTGCAAAATGAAACATAATTGTGTTATATTTATTTACAGTATGTCCATTTTTACAGAGCATTATGATGAAAAATGAAGTATGATTCAATTTTGTTGAATTTCCCCACGCCCAGGGAATTTTGTGGAAAATCTGTGGAATTTTCAAACACTCCACCCCCCCAACACACACACATACATATACACTTGCACAAACACAAAACCAAATGTCACTGCAGTCTGATCTAAATTTGAAAGATATTATTTATGCTCTTATTAATATTCAGCCTAAACGTTCCTTGGTTTTGGCTCTTATCGGAGTCGTTTCAAAAGAAAACACTTAATCATCATTTACTCAGAATTTCACAAGTCAGCCACACCATTCTCAAACCTCGACAACAATTTTGGCCATTGTGTGTGTTGGGAAATAAAAAAAAAATGCTTTTGGAACAGAGCAATACGACCAAAGTTCCCAAAGAATGAAAATCATCCCCCAACTCAAATAAAAGTCAAACCAAATAAAGCTTTTCGCTGAAAAGTTCTATGCACATCAGTGTGCTGCAACCCTGATCCCACCAGGCTAATGTTGTGTAGATTGGACTCTACAAGCTCCCAGAAGGTGTCCTGTAAGCTGTCAGGTGGTGCCCTCCGTGGATCAGACTTGTTTTTCCAGAACATCCTACTGATGCTCAGACGGCCTGAACTCTTGTCACGTTCCTCTTATCCAGAAATGTTCTTTTTTCGTGTAGTGTCAGGATGCATTATCCTGCTGAAAGGTTCCCATCATGCACACAGCCTCAGACAGTGGGGGGTGGAGGACAACCGCCTTCTTCAGAATTCACTCTGCAGAAGCAGAAAGGGATTTCTCATCCCAAAAACATACGTCGGTGTTCCCACTAGTCACAACATGTTAAATGTGACAAATCTGTTCATCTGTTGGGCCTTTCACTTCTTTTAAAAAGGTCAGATAAGTGACCCGACGTCAAGGCTGAAACGCTGATGTTTTCACACTTGATTTGCATTTGAAGAAGAAAGTAACCGTTTGGCGGGGAACAGGGCATAAAGAGGCATTGTTGCAGGACGCAGGTCCGCTTTGCCAGCCTACCACTCTAGAACATTCCGTGGTGTCATGTAATACTGTCAATTTCCTGTTGGAAGTGCCAGCCCAGAAAGAATGAGTGTACTGGGCCGTTTCTTTGTGTGTGTGTGTGTTTTTTGGGGGGGTTAAGTGGTAGTGGTCTGGACACGGTTATAACGCTCTCGGAAAAAATCTGTGGATTTCTCAGATAATTACCCCATATTTGCTGGCGAGTGTCTGTGGCGGGTCCTGGGTCCTGGGCCCCATAAGCACCGAGTCTCATGCATTTGTTTTCTCTTTGTCCCAACAACGGTAAAATCCCTTCTACGAGTAACGCCGTCCGGTCTGACGGTACGGTGGCTGTGTTCAGGCCTGCAGACAGACAGAGTTGAGGTTGATTTTCCCTCTGAGGACGTGCAAAAAAATTTGTACCAGGTCTGAAAATGGTTCCAGTCAAGATTATTAATACTATAGCAAGATAATGTGGCATCACAGTTAGACTAAACTTATCATATAATCAGGTTACAGTAATATAGAGGTATCTGCACATGTTCATACACATAATTGTACATTAGCGGCAATTTGGCGAATTCTAATAAAAATAGTCAGTTGATGTGCAGTTGGCTGTGAAATAAAAAGAATAACCTCCCTACACTAAAGCGAACTCAGAAATCAGTATAAAGGATATTATAGTTTTTCGTTTTTCGCACTTTATATTGTCCAAATACCAAACTGTCGAGGTGCCACTGAGGTGCCACTGAGCAAAGCACCGTCCCCACACACTGCTCCCCGGGCACCTGGCATGGCTGCCCACTGCTCACCAAGGGTGATGGTTAAATGCAGAGGACACATTTGTTGTGTCACCGTGTGCTGTGCTATGCTGTACGTCACAAGGACAAAAACAATCACTCTCACTTATTCTCAATCTCAGGTTAGAAGGAGCGCCCACCGCTGGCCGCACACACCAATCAAATACCATACACTCACAGTCCACCTAGTGTGCATGCCCTTGGATGGTGGGTGGAAACCGGATGACCCCGAGGAAACCCACAGCAACACGGGGGGAGCATGCAAACACCCCCCGTGTAAGTGTGAGGCTAACCGCTAATAGCATATTATTGTTAGTTCCATCCAAATGCAAGTAAACCCAGCAGACAGAACATATACTAACAAGCGTTTACTGCTATAAAAGGCAGCATGTGACAAGACTTTGGTTAACTTTAATGATCATTGGTCTTTATGAGCCTTATTGAATCATGTCCGAGTAAAAGTGTCATTTGTCCTGCTGCATATTAATCGTCTATTTAAGAAGGTTTATTCCAAAAAACAGAATGAGTTTGCCAGATGGGTGGGCAAAAGGAGGCGTATGCTCTCCTAGATGCTAATATGCATTTGAGCCCGGCAGGGTTATGTTTCTGCGTCAGGCGCTGATGAAAGATTGCATTCGCAGCTGTTACCATGGTGCAGTCCATCTCCGTCTTTAGGTTTTATTGGATCTATGGCCTCGTATGGCCAGCTTTTTGAATTTTCCTTTCCAGATGCCAGACCGCACCACAGCTCAGCAACCGTGATGCCTTTTGGAATTAATGTGCTACCGTTAAATGTGGTGGAAGTTCTACAAATGTCAGATTCAGATGTGCTCACTTTAGCAATCGTTTACTTCTCGAACGTGGTGCCAGAACGGTCGTGTTTTGTGGCATTTTTCAATGTCCAGCCTCCCCTGCTCTGGCAGAGCGAAAGCCCTCATAACGAAACAATTTAATTTACTGCAACGTTTAAGGCTTTGAATCAGGCCAAGGGTTTATTTTAATGGCTGTGCGCTTTTTAAAGTATCTGCGGAGGAACAAACACTGGATTTGGCCGCGTTCGTGCTTTCAATCATTGTTGCAACAAAAATAAACACAAATACGGAGCACTGTGAAAACTTAGAAGCACTTTTTTTACTTTTTTGTATGCGGAGAGAGTCGTGACTCGCATGGCTGCATTAAAAAGAAAAAAAAGCCACGCATGTCCTGTGCAGCCCCGTCACGTAGCGTTTGCCAGATGAGGACCGGCAGATTGTGTCATTGTGAGTTTAACCCCTGTCCTGTGCGTCACAGGGCCGTGCACGTTACAGCTTCACCGGAGCCATGAGATGAACGCGCTTATTCAATATTTAGGCGGTGAAAAAAGAAAAAATGTGTAAATCAGAACTGGCCTGCTCTGTCTCCTTCAGTCTGCGTCGGTGGCGAGCTGACATTAATGAGCAGTGAGGGAGATCGGGTGATTTACCGCCGCCGCGGCCCCTCTGTCACGGGGCACGGGCGAAAACCCAAATAATGGATCTCCAGGCTGTAATTAAGAGGGTCGTGATTCGACAACGAAGTCACGATCGCGCCGGCCTAGCCATGGCGCCATGACAACCTGTTGTCAACTCGAACCGGTGGGCACAGCCTGGCGCTGTGGCACGGTGCCACCTTGCAGCTGCAGGAAAGAGTGTGAGACTCTACCTTTTCTAATTACACCACCGAGGTTTATTGGGTGTCCACGCAGAATTGCGCAGCCTTACGCCACGGGACAAGTTTATAGGGGTCAATGCCGTAAATGGAACCACACCCGGCAAACAAGCGAGAAGTTGTACATGGTGGGTATTTGCAGCCAACTGTACTGAATCTGACATAAGAAAAAACGTATTCATACATGTGGCAGGAATTTGATTATATTTGTACATCGTGTGTGTGTGTGTGTGTGTGTGTGTGTGTGTGTGTATATATATATATATATATGCGCCTATGTAATTTTCAAGCATTTTTTCATACAGCATATTCACTGCACAAAAAATTGTGTGGTACAATATAAATGCACATACCTCATTTCAAAAGCTTCGGGTCATGTAGAAATATGCTTGTTTTGATTGGAAACAATTGTTTGATGCATTAAAACACATAAAATAGGTGAAAACTGCCCATCGTTGATTCTGGTAGCTGGAAAAGTATAATAAAGATGGAATATCTGCACAACATCTGTAGAGAGGAACTTTATCAGCAACAATTAGTCTCAAGTTCCAGTGGGTTGCTGTGTCCATTAACCCAATTCTTTACCCAAAACTTAAAATTATTAGATTTTAGTACAGCAGAAACCTAGTAGAGTATGTAGTGTGATTTATTACAGTGTCTTCATATGTGGGTTTGACTATCATTATTTCAAACTTTATCAATTCATATTTATTATTGCTTTTGCAAATTTTCTCATCCAAATGCTTTTAATGGAAAACAAAGATACAGGTTAATTGGGTAATTGTAGAAATTGTGCCAATGCTGAATTGAGTCTTTTACAGTTTTATAACAAAATGCGTTCCATCTTGAATACCTATGCAAATTAGCCAGATATAATCAGCACTGACAAACTGGCGAACCCTGTTACCGCCATTTACTGTCATTTGCTAAAATGACCTAACAGATTTTAAGAAGGCCATTATTGCACGTGAACATCTGAGCAGAATTAAAACAGAACGTGAACATCATCTGCTCAATTAACATTGCTGTGCTGCTGACATGACAACGTTGTCTCCCTCCGATGAACTCTTTGTAGGGTAAAATTGGAGTCACAAACATTTATTTATCTTACATTTATTTATCTTGGTCTGGTGGCTGATTAGATTTTTTATTTTTTTTAAACCTGTGAACCCCGAGTTACACCCCTGCTGTAGCGGGCAGAATTCATTATGCTGTTCCTCGCTACCGGATTTTCACACTCCAGACTGGAACATCTGCACCCTGTCATGTAGCATCTCATTCATTTCTACTTAATTTGATCCTAATATGGGCCTACATGAGGGGCCAGATGTTGCTGTCGACCGAGGCACAGAAAGTTTAGCTGTGAAGACCTGGAAATTCAGCCCGAGAATCCTGCCTCGACTCTGTTTGTTTTTGTGCCCTTGTTAACATGCAGCATGCTTTCTTCCTTGGTTCTTAGTCTTTTTATTATTTGATGTGATTAGTGCAAAGCAACCCATCAGGTTCATCACTGATTTCTGTTTAGAAGACAGTTATCCGTTTATCTCCACCGCATTCTGGCAACTTCCCGTTTATGAACTGTGGTTTCGGCTTGAAACTGATATGATACACTGCTGACCTTATCATTATCGCATATTCTTGGCAATCCATGTGCATGCTCTACTATAGATACCATGAAGTATTCATTGCATTTCTGCCAAAAAAAATGAAAACAGCACAAGCAAATGTTTTTAATCGAAAAGCCCGCGACCGGAGCCCTCGAGAACAAAATTGGCCCGATGAAGCAAACGACGCCCAAGAAATTGCGTTTAAATTGTCAGGAATAAAACAGGAAGACAGAAAGATTTTTTGCGGGGTGGCTGGGTTGGTTATCTTTTCAATGAAAGAATGACAATTGACAATTAAAGATGTAATACCGAGGTTCATCCAGAAACAGAAAGAAGAAACGGCATGTCTTTGATTTTGTGTGCATGCGTGTGTGTGTGTGTGTGTGTGTGTCTTCTGGAGTGCATGGCTCGGTGCCTCGCTGATTAGACTGATGAAAATCCACCCATACTTCACTCCTAACAAGCAACATATGCCATTCTGTGGCCTTCGCTTTAGTCTCGCACAATCGAGTTGTGATTTTGGCTCGTCTTCCCCCGCGCCTGCCGCCCCGCCGTTGTCCGGGGTCAGGGGTAATGCGAAAAGCAGCGATGCCCAGAGGACGCCGGGTGGCGCACAGGCCCGTGTGCACATGCCAGAACCCCGCTGGGTCTCCTCACAGCTTTTATCCGAGTTGGGAACATCACCAAGAGCAGGTTGCATGCGTCTGTCCCCCTCTCCTGTCACCCTTCAGACGTTACAAGCCGTCCCTGGCCTCTGCAATGCCAATTAGATCTTAATTGGTGAATTTGGATGTTTGCTGTACCCCACATATGCTGAGCAGGGATTACCCCTTCATTCCCTGATCCTTTAAGGGGTTTCGATAGAAGCGGCGTGGGCGAGGGGGAGCGTGGATGGCAGGTGATCATCCAAAATTAGATTAATATAAACACTCGCACGCTGCCCAGGCTTGATTGCAATTTCATATTATCCGCCACGGGGTCAAAGGGTTGATTGCGGCCTTTTTTTCTGGAGAGTTCCATTACATGGAGACCTGTCTGGTCAGGGCATGTGCTCCTGTTTAACCCTGCCATTGTTCATCTCACAGCGGGGTCGGGATCTGGGCAGGACAACCTGTTGTTTTAATTACAGATGTGGCGTGGAGCGTTCTGAAAAGCTCCACTCGAGGCACGCATGGATGGCTGGACGGGCCACGCTCACGAAGCAGAGAAAAGGAGATGATTTACTTCCTACTTCTCCAGCAGTCCGTCAACCCTCTGCCCACCCTCATCTCAGACTTCAGACATTGAGACAGAGGTGGACTTGTAATCGGAAGGTTTCAAATCCCGAACCACCAAGGTGCCACTGAGCAAGATACCGTGCCAACACACTGCCGAATCTGCTTCCCCATCAAGACAAAAGTTGCTTTATTTACTTCAAAATGAACTAAGAACATTTGTAATATTTAATTGCTATTAAAAATATAGTTGCTATTAAAAAAACAACTGTTTCCAACCTAAGTGAAATAAAGTTCATAGTTAAACAAGTATTAGTTTGTTTATTTGACAATCACGTTACAAAGTAAATGTCAAAAATAATAAGTAATTACAACACTGGTAAGGAAGCTGAAGTGAATGGTGACCACGGATCCATTTTCTCTCCGCTTGTTCCTGGTCAGAGAGCGGAAATTCCACGTTCCCAGTTTACTTCTGACACACAATCAAATTAACTCTCAATTACAGTTAAATACAGTACAGTTTTTTTTTACTTCTGTGTGTAGAAGTCCACGACTTGTTATTATTTTCGTATTGTTATTGCCGTGTTTTATTGTACGTATGAGAGTGTGGGGTAAGTTTGGAAGCATTCGGCCCATTTAAGTGGCACACTTGGGCGCCGCCAGCCTCTGTAAAATCCCGCCGTCACATAAAATGACGGTGCAGCTTCTCTGCGACAGCCCTGCTGTCAGCTGACTGGTTTCACATTGTCTTACACACACACACACACACAGACACACACACACACGCCGTGGCAGTAAAAAAGCCCTCGGCCCCTCAGGCGAAGCACATGTCAAACAGCTTTGTTCTGCAGCGCCGCGCTTCTCCTGCTTCCAGAAGCGGCATCCTGCAGGAGTCGTCTCCGTGGTGTAATGCGCGGGGACAGCTGTAATCGTTCGGGATGATTGATTCAAAGGAGCACAAGGAACGGCTGAAAGAAAGATCACCCGGCCTGTCATATTCCTAATGGGGCGCTTCAATTAATTCCAACGCGGCTTCATCCGTAATGTGGCAACAGGGGTTGTGTAAATGCATTCCGTTTCATTCGCATAAATAAATACAAATACTGACAATGGCAGGGAAGCAACACGCTTTAACGCCAGCGTGTTCTGTGTACCACTGAACGTGACATCGGCCTGATCCTTGTCACGTCTAAATAATTCAGAGCCGAGAAGGGTCTTAAAAGGCCCGCCTGGTGGCTCCGGGAGTGGCCATTGTCGGACAGCTTCTACATCTCGCTACCGGGTCCTTCCCCGGGCAGCTGCTGCTGCCACAGGATCCAGGAGGGGAGTGCAGGGATAGAAGAGGGTACGAGGGGAGAGAGAGAGAGAGAGCGAGAGCGAGAGGAGCGAAACAACAGTGGGACACATAAATATAAATGTCTGAAATGGTCATTATTATTTCATACAAATGCCTTTTCTTTGCCTGAAAAATTGAAGCCGCCGCAGCCGTGCCAGCGCTGCGTATGTCAGAGGAAAAGCCCAGGGACCACAGATGATTTAACTAGGAGAGGGGAGCGTATGCAGAAACCACATGTGCAACAGCCAGCAGTAAACAGTAAATATGCGGCCAACTTGGCAGGACACTGCGCAGACAATTTGTGTCAAATAAAGAGAAGGCAGGATCCTTTTTCAGCCCGAGGAAACACCCATTGCGCTTTAAAGGAAACTCCTGCTGCAGGCTTTCCCGAGGAACGGCGCAAAGAACGGCCTAGAATCGGCGACACTTCTATAAAATGCATCTAAAGAAATGGTAAAGATGTTGTCTAGACAATACACCGATTATGCCAGGGAATATGAAAAGTTTCGCCCTTAATGGGACACATTCTGGAAAAAGAATATTTATTTTAGAGTAACCTTTACTTTTATCTCACTGTGCAAAGATTATTTTCAGCCTCTGGGTGACTTGCATTAATGTTTGGGGGGGTGGGGGGTGTTAGAGGAGGCACGTTTGGTCAAATATGAAAATATCATTTCAAACTTTGGGGACATCACAGTTGGAAGCGGCTTATATATTTTATATATTGGCTGTATTAAATTTCTTTCTAATTTGAACAAATTTGTTTTTATTTCAGCCTCATCAATCATTAAAATCAATAGTTTTTTTTACATTAGTATTAATATATCTGTATTTTTTTATATTTTATATATTTTTTTAACCTTTGAGACTTTCACCCTGTCATTGGCCATTAAAATGAAAAATATTATTAAGAATAAAACTACGAAAAAAATTGACATATATTTTGACTCCCGACAAATCACAGGAAAAGCCAGTGAAGTGTGTACCCCATCTCCTGACAAGTCGTACTGTAATCTTGATGCTGCATCCTGTTTACACGAGGTCATTAGGTGCACTAACGAGTTAATCCTGACACCGAATATCAAAATGGACATGTCTTTTTTTTTTTTTTTTTTCTTGTCTTTCTTTGACTCCATCTCTCCTCGAGGTTCGGAAAACAGCAGCTCTAATTAGATACATGCCTGATGATGCAGTGTCCGCTGAAACTCCTCACCCACTGCATTCTTCCGCCGCCTCACTGATCGTCTGCACATAAAAATAAACAAGAAGATCTGCTCTCTCTCTCTCTCTCTCTCTCTCTCTCTCGCCCCTTCCTCCTCCTTTTTTTTTTTTTTTTTTTTTTTAAAGCCGGTGTTGAACCCTCACAGCGGTCCTATCTTTGATGTGTGCTGCTTGATCTGTCTGGCCCATGGTGTCATATCCCCCTGTGATGTGCACGATTAATTAGGTGGAACGGCTATTTATCCGTTAAAATCATAATACTAATTTACCCAGTGCACTGTGGCGTCTCTGTGGGAGACTGTGGCCAAGCCAAGTCTTTTTTTTTTTTTTTTTTCTTTTCTTTCTCTTTTTTTTGTGAAATATGATCACACACACACATGTATGCACCTCGTATGATACAAAAACAGATGAGACAAAACAGATCGAGCATCACGGTGACAAACTGTGGGCAGCAGCTAAATTAAGTTGCCTGCTCATTAGTGGGAAATTGGCAAAATAAGGAATAAATTTGCGTGCATTGATTTTCAATTATTAAATTTGCTTTTATGAAATACAGATGTTCGCCATCCTCAGGGTTCCATACGTCTTTGGAAGCGTGTTTATTTGTCAGCGGATGACAGTACATGACTGAAAAAGAGATAAAATATCTATACGTGTGTGTGTGTGTGTGTGTGTTCGCAGAGGTTACGTATGTCTGCAGCCAGCGAGGAGTGGCAGCAGTTTTGGCTCGCTGCAGCGCTTCAGAAGTGCTCGTGAGACTGAGTGCTACATATGTACTGGAGCTCTTGACATTAAAGGAGCATCGGCCTGCAGTCTGCCTCAGGATGAAAAGCGCTCCGCCTCCCGTGCAGCGACGCGGCCGAAAACCGGGGGCTGATTCCGATTAAGCTGTCAGTCCGAAGGGAAATTTTCCCCCTTCGAAATAATTACAGCAGACCTTATATATCCACGCTGAAAGGCTGTGTGCAACAATCTAATTCTAAATACTGTGAACGCACGTGTGTGTGTGTGTGTGTGTGTTCTGTGCCAGTAGCATTGACTTATTAAACTCTCGGCCATTAATGTCATAATACTGTGAGAATGTGGAGACCACCGTTCCATCCTCTTCCTGTTCCTGTTTATAAGCGCACTGTCCTGCGGTTGATGGGGGACTCCTTTGCATTTTCCGTTGTGTGACACTGAATATGTCCCTGGGTGGAACGTGCCTGGCGCTGGTGTGGCCGAGGCAGTGGCAGAGGAGGAATCAGGCTTTGGCCATTAGCGCATAAGCCTCAAAATTCCGCCGGTATTGAACCAGCGCCGCAGTGACGGGCAGAGGTGCACAGTATACACAACCGAACACACCAGAAAACCCACGCCGAGCGTCCATGCACCAGCCTGCCAGGCTGTCTTCCCGCGGAGTGTCTGCTTGTCTCATCGCGGCGAGACCCAGCATAGTGCACATTGTCCGGCCCTGTGTACAATGGCCTGGTGAATGCGCCCGCTTCTCCGGCCCTGGCCCGTGAATGCTATCGCTTAGCAGCAGCTCGCTCGGCGCACCCTATTCCCACACCAACCAACGCCTCTCCGGGGACGAGGACAACAGAAAGCATGTCCTTTCTTTCTTTCTTTCGGTACGGGGCTGCCCAGTTCCGGGGCTCTTATCAGGGGACAAGCCCCTTTGGAAGCAGAAAAAAAACAAACAGAGAGTGGGCCTGCATTGTTGCCCTCAGTCCGTGTTTGGAGTCGCCGTTGGAGCTGCACCTCGGCCCCAGGGGCTGGGATCCAGTCGCCGGCAGCTTATTTTCACCGATATCCATTTCATCTCTACAATTTCCATAACAGCTGCACCCCTTTGTGTCCCCGAACCTCCCCTCTTTGACTTTTCTCTCGGAAATGTGCCATCAAAAAACAAACGCACACCTTGTGAGTGTTCCTTTATGTGCCGATTCTTTTACCGAAGAGAAGAAATACATTCGTCCAAAATGTTTAAAAAATTTGTACAATTTTTACTTTTTAAAAAAAAAAAAAAACAAACATGTATACTTATACATTTTTTTAGACTGTGAGGCAGCACCCCGCCAGGGCCTGCAGGCTGCACGGCTCAGTGTCATGGTAAAGCGCCATCTACTGGTGAAGCAGCACAGTGCATTTTCAGCAAATACACACACACACACACACAAACACACAAACGTCTGGAGATCACCAGAATAATGTTGACTGTAAATACAGCAGCAATGTCTCGACAGATGAACGATACCCTGAACCCGTGCAGAGACGTGAGTACGTCTCTTTTATTTAAACTTTTTTTTTTTTTTTTTTGCTTTTCTTAATTATTTGCCTCATCTGAAATGTTGAAGATCCATTTACAAATTAGCATGCACACGTTGGTTATCTCATGAAACCCCTCCTGAAAGCCTGTCTGGGCTTCTTTTCTGGCAAAATTCATTTGCATGTAATTAAATGGTTTTGCAGCTATTGGAAAGCCAAAATGTTTTCGTGGGGGCGATTCGTTATGTCAGCATCAGATAATTAATGTACCTCTCTCACAGTTGTGACTCTTTTGTCACCAAGAGCTTCCTTGCGCCGCGCCTGGCAGACCCCTTTTTCTTTCTCTCTCTCCCCCTGTCATAGATCTATATATTTTTTTTTTTTTGGTGCTGAATATAAAACACGTATTTATAACACTTGTGTTGCCTGCCTGCTTGAGTGAAGAGGTGAAAATCCAGTTCAAGATCCAGCGGCGGAGAAATATGTCAGCTCTGGTGCTGGAGGCTCGGAGAGATGAATATGTTAGTGTAAGTGTCAGCACCGTTCTATGACTATGACACCGTGGGGCAATCATTATTACTCACTGAGTGACAGCTTTAGAAAACGCATCTCCGCCGCCTCCACCCATCGCTGTCACTTCCACACGCCCGTACTTTTAGACTGCCTGTATGAGTGTGCGTGTGTTTAAAGTGTTGCTGGTGTTCTAATTAATATTTCTAAAGTGTCGGGAATGATTGTGAAAGTTCTAGTGGAGATTAGGATCTGATGGCATAATTATCCGCAGCAGATATTATGAAGGAGTGAAATTCTTCATTTAATACATTTTTCTTTTTGCGACTGTGCAGATTTGCCCTGCTGGTGCCGTGGACCACGCTCCACTGTGGTCGGTCTTTTGATATTTTAGCAACGGAACCTTGGACATCAATAAATTAGTTATAATTGGGTTCCACGTTTTCATGTTTTTGCAGCAGGCCGAGTATGTCTGCTTTCGTTATTGTGCGGCATTATGCAGTCGAGCTTAGCATTATAGATTTTTTTTTTCTTTCATTTTTTATTTTTTTTTCTCAAGTAACCTTCTGTCAAAAAAGTCGAGGAACAGTGGGCGATGGAAACAAACCCCTGTGCCATTGTGCTGATGGGCCCGGGTCGTCCACAGAGCTTTGCGAGCGGCTACTCATCCTTACTGCCTGAAGGCTGTTTTCAGCGCCATATTAATCAGAGGGACTGTGCCACGGGCCGCGGGCTGGGGAGGGCCGGTCGTGTTCGCACTATACCTTTACTAATCTCACAGCCTTGATCAAGACACAGTAAATAAACCCCCAAGGCCTCTATTGATCAGCCTTGAATCTGCTTTCTCCCAAACCAGGAGCACGCCGTCTCTGGTTGGTTATTAGAAATGTCTCGGTGTTCGATGGATCATTTCATCAAAAAAAAAAAAATAGAAAAAAAAAAAAGAAAAGAAAAGCTGGGGGGACGGAGTGCAGCATTAAGCAATTATAAGTGAAGTACCCCAAGTCCGCCAGAATTTGCACTGGGAGCCAGGCATGTTGTTCTGTCGTAGAGAGTAATCACAGCCGAGATCCCGCGGTCAATATGGAGCTCGCCGGTGATGTCTCCATGGAGGTGTAGCATGGAGGTCAGCGCTTTTGGCCCTTTTTTTTAGCGGAAAAGCAACACATTTAAATTATTTACGTATTTCGATGCAGGACATAAAAATAAGTTTACTGTGGAGCTCTCGTGTGGCCTTTTTTTCCACAATGTCCATTCATTCATGTAAAATCAAACTTGGACTTGTGTTTCTTTGCAAAAATATATATGTTTCTCCAAGAAAAAAAGGTCAATGGCTTGAGCATTTAGATAAATAAATAGAAAACACAAGAAATCTTTAATGATGACGTGACGTATTGACAGGAGCAGGTTTCAATCGTTTCATGAGAGCTGCTTATCATCAGGCTCTCTCTTTATAAAACACCATGACAGATTGCATTCTGGGTGATAGAAAAAGTTTAACAAATGGCACTGAAAACCAGTACCTTTTTATGCAAATCCTGAGGGTGTCTGTGACTGGCCACTAGCCTGCAGTACAAGCCCCTTGGCCATCGTGTTTGAGAATTGGGCCCATGGTTTTTACCGTTGACTAACTCTGAGAAGTTTAAACAATAAAATGGAACATGATACGCCCTAATATAATCCTGTTTTATCGTCCCCGCTGGAAGATAACAGTGTGCTTTTGTTGCAAGTGATGACTGAATTAATATTCCGTGGAGCGCCAGGCAGGTTTTAAGTGATTTTTTAAAATAAAATGTTTACAAATGGATTGGCTCTAAGCTTTCTCTATTACACAGAAATGTGGAGTGTGGCCCCAGAGGCCTGCCGCTCTCCCAGGATGGATGACCCACTTGTTAGCTAATTGCCGCTGTGCCCCTGAACACAAAGGAAATGTTAAATTATGTTATGTGCTGGCTGGATAATGAGCTAGGGCAGGACACACAGTAAAATTTGCTCTGTTTTTGGACCTTAATATAAATGCACTCATAATATATGCAGTCAAATGGATGATAATGGATTATTATGGATTCTGAATTAAAATTCTAAGTGTTTGTATGAATTGTGTGAGGTGCTCATTTGAATATTTATGTTCAATGTATTAAATTAATTATGCATAGGTTGCATACATTAATATGTTCATATACATCAAGATATAATTATCATTTCACCCCGTCAGACATGCATATACATACATGGCCAGAGAATGCATGTGTTTGACACACACATACTCCAACACACACATTCTCTGACCACGTCTCCTACTGAGAGTAATCAAAACACTCAACCAGACTTTCGGAAGAGACTAAGCTCAGATCCTCGTCCCCAACGGTGCAGGCATGTTAAATGGTTGACCTTCTGAAGAACAGGGGTCACACAAAATCTAAAACGCTCAAATGAGGGGCCATCACGCTACCCTCTGTCTTTCATTTCCCCTCTCCGGCTCGCCAGCCTGTCCGATCGGCAAGCCCCCCCCTCTCCGCGGAGCTCTTTATAAACTCGGCCTGGCCGGGAGAGGGAGGCGGGGGGGGATTCCGTTTCATATTCTTGTATTTGCCCACCACCAACCTGGAAAACCTGTAGGAGTTACAGCCATCAAGCCTCAACAAAAGCCAAGTAATTCGAACCAAATGACAGCGCAGACTTTATAAGGCTGCCGGCGAGTAAAAGCCTGGCAGTAAAAAGAAATAAACAAAAAGGCTCTCCTTAAGGCCTAATGAGGTGTCTCGCCATCAAGCTGAGATCTTGCTGAATGCACGTTGAATACATCGACCCACGTGTGCTGAATAAGGTTTCAATTTATCTTAAAGAGTCAGGCTAGCAATGGGATATCTGAAGTAGGAGCGTTAAGAAAACGGTGCCACTATGTGCCATGGGTGGTAGTAGCCTAGTGGGTAACATACTCGCCTGTGATCCAGAAGTCCCAGGTTCAAATCCCACTTGCTACCATTGTGTCCCTGAGCAAGACACTTAACCCTAAATTGCTCCGGGGGGGATTGTCCCTGTAACTACTGATTGTAAGTCGCTCTGATAAATGCCGTATGACTGGTGGAGTAAAGGTGGGTTCTGGGGTGATGCCAGGTTGCCCAAATGTCCTTTCACTGGGAGTAATTTTTATATATTTTTTTATTTAATTTTATTTAATTGAGGCCTTGACCTTTTGGAAAAACTCTAGCTTGGCAGTGTAACATCTCGGGGCATCTTTTCTGGCTGAGACTTCACCTTAGATGTTTTACAATGCTGGCTTATTTAAACCCTGGTTTTATTTCCCATTCGGAAAGCCCTCCTACGAACGCCCGGCTTTGTTACGGCTTTGGTGCGTGTGTCTGAAGCCCCTGTGTTTATTCAACCCTCAATTACCAAAGGCTCAGCCGGTAGGCCTTTAATTGATTGCTTTAATTGATTGGTTGTGGAGGAAGGGGGCTGGGAGGGTAACCGTGGCTGAAAAGCAGTTTATCTTAATCAGTCAAGAGGAAATTTGGAGTGCGGCTTGATTTCCTCCAGCTGATCACCCCGGTGTGGCCAGACTGACGAGGCCGGGTGCGAGACGCGGAGGCGGGTGGAGGGATCCCGCATGGCGGTGGGTGCGCGCCTGTCACCCGAGCATCAGGCGGCAGCTCGTGTTGGCCGCTATCTTCATTGATTCTGATTGGCCGCAGGGGAATTCAGAATTTGAAGGGATGTCTGTGATTCTAACTCATCCTCCTTTCTTCCAGGTCTGATGAGATCTGCCATTAATCAAGTTTTGTGCTTATTGGAAGGAATTCATTAACTATCGGTAATGCATCTTCAGTGTTTTCAGTCTTGTAAAAGAAGCAAGAAGATGCTGACGTTTTAGTCCAGGATTATAAATTCTGCATGTTCTCTGTCGTGGTGATTTAACCCAGAGCCAGAACAACAGCGAGCACATTTTGTCACCCTTTGACCCCTGAGAGCCATGACTTCCCCCGGCCTGTGGCTGCTGATTGGTCAGCGCGGCGGGCCGTGGCAGTTTATTACATGTGAATCTGTCGTGGCGAGAGGGCTGCGACCAGAGACGCCGCTGACCCCGTCTGAAAGAGAGCACGCCTCCCCCTGAGAGCTGAGCCTGCGGAGAGCTCACAGCCGAATCTGGTCTGTGTCAGGGCTGGCTGGGACCCGTGATGGGGGGGAGGGGGGGGAGGTGCGCGCCTCTGACAGTTCCCATGGTCTCTTCCCCTACCCTCCGTACTACAGACCAGCACAAGATAAGAAAACAATCAGAATTACCCCAACTGGCTCCAAATGAAATTGCCAGTGCAGCCATGGCAGTTTGTAGGCCCAGTTTTTCTCACATGCCAATATCCCCCTGTTTTTAACTATCAAAACTGCACAATTCCACCTGAATGCAAGCGTCAAAAGAAGGTTGTATCTAATTAAGGCGAGGCGACCGGAAAAGCGTTTACTTGAGGAGCGTCGCTGCCTGCACCGGCATCAGCTGGAACACTGCGGAAGATTATGAGCTTTGTGTTAAGATCTCAGCCCCGGGGCTTTGTGTTAGAAGTGATCACCCTCAAAGCCTCTCTAAGCTTTCAAACATGTTTAATGTGTTCCACGTGCACTAAGTGTACATGTCTGTGTCCTGGTGTGTGCAAACGGCGGTTGTTTTTTTCCTACTGAAGTGGCTGTAGTCTCACAAAAAAAACAAGAGATCAGTTAACCAGTGTGATTTGTCAGGAACGAGAGGCAGGGAAAATGACGCAAATGCGCAACTCACAAACACAGAGATTTAGTAATAAATAAACTGGGCTCACACAGACAAAACACATGAGCACACATGAAAAGGCGTAAAAAATGAATGACCGAACGAGGATGGGACACAGCAAGGATACACTTATACAGGTGACATCAGGTGCCCACACATCACAGCAGTCTTTCCCGCTCCTGTGGATTCCTTCTCTACAATATCAGACGAATCCGCCCTTGTCTGCCAACACAGGCCACCCAGATACTGGTTCAGTCCTTAGTAATCTCAAGACTGGATTACTTCTAGCTGGTCTACCACTATGTACCATCCGACCTCTACAACTCATACAAAATGCAGCAGCACGACTGATCTTCAACCTTCCCAAATTCTCCCACACCCCCCCTCTGCTACGTTCCCTCCACTGGCTCCCAGTAGCTGCACGCATCAGGTTCAAAATACTGATGCTGGCCTACAAAGCCAAACATGGAGTAGCACCGTCCTACCTCACAGCCCTTATTACACCTCGCACTGCACCTCGTATACTCCGAGCCTCCAGTACTGCTCGCCTGGTCCCTCCATCTCTGAAGGTAAAAGGAAGACGCTCATCTAGACTCTTCTCCGTCTTGGCCCCTCGGTGGTGGAATGAACTTCCCCTCGAGGTCAGAACAGCTCAGTCACTGAGCACCTTCAGACGACAGCTCAAGACCTTCCTCTTTAGAGAATATTTAGATTAAATTGTAACTTTCTTGTTGTCAAACTTATGTACAGAATCTACAACAGAGTGAATAAAAAGATTGTATTCATAGTTGGGGGTCCTAATGAATCGGAACTGATCACTTCATCGATGGTAACTTGAAAGCATGTTGTAAGTCGCTCTGGATAAGGGTGTCTGCCAAATTCCTTAAATGAAAATTTAAATGTAAACACAAAGCAAGGCAAAACATGAAATCCCAGTCCGGAGTACCAGGATCCGGATCATGACAATATTATCGGCGATAATAACACTGTGTTAGCAATAGTATTTGATTGATTTGATGTAATGCATCAGCGATACATCTTTTCAGAAACAATGGTCATGCAACAAAATATTCTCCAATACGTTTTGGAGTTGGGAGAGAAAAAATATTGACACTGCTATGTTTTTAACTGATGTTTGTTTCCTGTGAAAAATTATACAGAATAATCCATATTTGTTAATACTGTTATGTCGTGCAACAAAATATTCACAAAATTTTGGAGTTAGGAGAGAAAAAAGATTGACACTCCTATGTTTTTAACAGATGATTGTTTCCTATGAAAAAACAATGCAGAATAATGACATTTGTAAATACTGTTATGTTAACATTTGTTAAAATCTGTTATGTTTTCACTCCATTTGAAATATAGAAATATTTTTTTGCACTTTATTTATGCACTTCAACTGTATATATGTATGTATACATATTGATATTTTCCATAATTTGTTGCTTGAATGATCTTTGTTAGATTAAATCAAATGTGCTCTCTAACGTCCCAATATTTTCATTGTGTTTTAAAAAAAAAATGAAGGTGACGTATGTGGCAAGACATTTATAAGACATGATTGGTGTCTGCCTCTGTAAGGAATTGTAATAGAACGCGAGCATGTATGTGTGTCTGTGTTCTTCACTCAGACCATCTCATCATTCGTTGGGAAATAAATGGCCACTCACCTCTGTCATACACTTAACATTACACTGAGACTTCACTTTCCCCTTTTCCTTTCATCCCATAGGACAAAATGAACATATACGTTATGCTGTGCGCGTGGGCCTGTGTGACAGTGGCCATTCATCCGGGTGACTTTTCTCGAATTCACATGAACTCGTCTCTCCTGCCCTCTCGTTCCCTCTCACTCGTCTGTCTCTCTTTCTCTGTGCCGGCCCCCAGCCACTCTTCCTATATAAATGTTTCATAAGGCAGCCCTCATATCTTCCTCTAGAATAACATGTCCAAGAGATTATAGGAGACATCACTCAGTCACTTTCACCTTAGACCGCACATCTGCATGTCCCTCCATTTATCCTACACATAGTGCAGGAAAAAACAAGATAGAGAGGCATATTTTAATACCCAAAAGTGACTGTCAAATAAGGTCTGCATTCAAATAACTATCAGGGGGTATATCCGTATGCGATGTGAAAGCTTAAAGTGGGTCATGGGCTCCCTCCACTGTAATGTCACAGTAAAAATTCACCATCTTATCATTATTTAATCATAGTCTAATGGAAAAAGATCCCCACCCATAATACAGGCCCACCTCCAAACCCAGCTAATCTCCGGACATAGCCGCACAATGACATTCGGGCAAGAAGTAAAACTGCAAACCAGCAGAAAACTGTGGATGATGTAGGTTAATAACATCCTAAAACTACTAAGAATGTTCTGGTCATACTAGTATAATCAATGTTCCAAAAAGGTAAGAGGAACAATATGGCTTCCACCATAAAAAATCTGAATGCATAATTAGTTATTGTACTTCTAGGTCTAGCCTGAGATAGATAAATATTATCTGGTAAATAGCCAAGAATAATACATATTAACTAGTGTGCACATTTGTGAACACATTTGTGCAATCACAAACAGATTTTTGTTATGACTAATGCTGCCATATTTAAGACAAAAAAAAAAAGGGCGGGGCCTGAGTGTTGGACATTTATGGCCAAGCTTTGGACATTATTCAGTCATTTCTAAGAAATATCGCTTAAAAACCAATAGTGTTGTTCTTCACAGTATGTTTTTAATTTAGATTTTAAAGTAAAACTTTACTCATAAGTAAGGGCTCAGGCGCTACTTAAAAGGCCATAGGTTCCTCTCTTCACACTAACATCTTTCACAACATTCATATTCATGCACCTCATGGTGACAGAACCAGCCTGCAAAGCATAAATGGTCCAGATGAAGACATTTGTGCACCTTGTGCATTTGTGTATCTTAGACCCTGCAATTCTCAGAACACCGGTTCAACCAAGGCTTTGGGGTTTGTTGTTTTTGTCAGATTCGAGATTTATTCGAGTTTGCCTTGTTTTCCTTCAGCTTCAAGGAGCCCTGTGTCGGTGAGCTGTTTATTCAAATCCATAGCCTGATCCATTGAGGGATTCTGTCTATGCTAGCGATCGATTGTTTGGCTTCTAAAGACACATTGTGCTTTAATGAAGCTTAGCTTGTCTGGAAGAAGAGTACAAGTTTTTCCCCAACACCAGGTTTTCTCACCAGTCTCCTGTAGTTCTTTTTTTTTTTTTTTTTATCATTTTTTAAGTCGACTTTTTAAAATTTAATGCTACAGAACTTTATTGCATTCAGCACCAGATCAAAGTGTTCTGGGGCGCATGTTTGAAGTATCTTCCATTTGAAGTTGATTCCAAAGACACTGCGTGTAAAACAAAAGTTTACATATATTTCTGCCTTTGTGGTACAGGGCGTATCGATCAGGCCTTTGAAGAGGGAGGCTGAACGGGGGTGGGGCGGGGTGTTGAGGATTCATTCGGAATTGTTGCATCGCGAGCGGGGAGCCGGGCCATGTGTGGCCGGCCAGGAGGCCGGTGATTGACAGATGGCTGGGGATGGTTTATTTATATATATATATATATATTTCAGGCCGGGTCAGGTCCACTTTTCCACACGTGACTTGCGCATCCTCGTGCTCCGGTTATGTAAAAGTGGGTAATTGACGGGTGTTTTATTTCGCGGGCCGCCGCCCTCACTGCCAGAAGAGATGCAATAAAGACTGCGACAGACTGCGACAGGCCCCCCCCGCGCGAAAAGGGGACACTGCAGCGTAAAATCCGGGCCGTTGCGACCTGCGGGTGTCTGACGGGTGACAACAGAAACCGTCGCACCAATGGGGTTGAACTGAGGGAAAAATTCGCAAGTCACGTCGCGGGCGTTTTATGCGCGTGATCCACCGGTTTATTGCGGCGGCCGCGCCACACAGGAACACGAACACACCGCGGTGGAAAAAAAAATGGGCGGGGGGGGGCAGAAAACAATTAGGCCCCGAGATCTGAAGCTCGCCTCTTCACTTCACAACAAGCTGACTCTCGTAAAGTCGAAGCCGACAAAAATTATGGTGAGGAAGTCTTTTTGTCGGAATTATGTGTTTGCTGTGGCTTTTATGGAAAATCCCATTTTAAGTCCTAATTATTACAGAAGCAAGGCCTCTGATAAGGGAGGAAATGTTTTGAAGTCATCAAATGATACCCTGGAAGAGGGGGGTGTATTTTTTTTATTTTTTTTTACCCCCTCTTCATATGAGAGGGAAGCACATGTTTTTTTCAAAGTGGATCTTAAGCATTTGTTCCGCCAAAATGAGAACAAACCGTCCATCGGTAGACGCACAACTGAAACCGCCAGCTTCGCAAGCGCAGATTTACCATTACCGGCTGGCGGGGCCTGTCCAGTTTGCCTCTTGTCTGTCTGTGCTCTTAAAGTCAAATATCTGCTCATTTATACCCCCCCCCCGCGCGTTCGCTTTGATCAGTTTCAGGCCTTAAGTGGAGCCCAGTATTGCACAGCACGTTGATCCGAGTGCCACCAACGTTATTTGGCCTCGGCTGTATATGTGAATGGAGTCCTTATTCACCGGGATGTGTTCGCAGCCGTTCAGCCTGGCGGTACGTAAGAAAAGAGAAGAGAAAAGCGGCCAGCGTTTCCAACGGCACCCCGTTTTTTGGAAAGGGGATTACAATGCGGCGCCCAGCAGGTCAGCAAGTTTTGAAAGCCCAGGCCTTCATTTATTGACCTCAATCCATTTCATAGCTGCCATAGCCTGGCGTAGACTCAGTGCTTTATGATGGGAATAAATAACGTGTCAGTGACCGGGGTCCTTCGCTGATTATGCCTTGAATCCATTTGTCAACGGAACATGAAACACTTAGCCTATCAGGCTCAATTTTGAGAAAATACACTCGCGAGCGAGCGGATTTAAATCTGTGCTTGTCCTGCGGGAACAATAATGCAAATCAATAGGAAGCACTTTTTATTCCTTTAAATATCCTTATAAAACAGAATAATGTCCCTTTGTGTTGTTCTTCTCCGTTCTTTTTTTCTGTGCTTACAGGATCAGGTGTGTCTTAGCTGCCGCTCATCGATGTGCTTTAAGTAATTACCGATGCAACCCGGATTGATGCTTTGTGTCTTGTAATATAATTTGCGGCGTCTCATTGTCCCTCTCCGCTATTATTTTCGACGGAAAAGCGCACTTTGGCCAGCTGCCCTGCACATCCTGTTCGCCCGAAGCCCTCGCATTACGAATTGCACGTTCTCTCCAATAGCGCGTGAAAAAGAAAGGAGAAAAAAAAGGGACTGTGATTTGGAATTGAAAAACCTACTTGGCACACCTACTCCTGCGTCAGTGTGCGCCTGAAGTGGAGGGAGGATCTGGAGAGACTCAAACAAAGAGCAAAAATAGAGAAGCTTCCTGGGCTGAAAGCTGCTGATGAGGCGCCCACTTCTCCCATCCAGCTGGACAGGGCTCAAGTGCCTCGCCGCGAGCGAGAGAGTGACGGAGCGCCGCCACCCGCCCCCAGAACCGCTCCCTCATCCGCTTCCTGGGTGGCGCCGAGGTCCCCGCGGGCACAGGGTGGCAGAAGCGGATGGCGAGCGGATAACAATCCTGTTATCGGGTCGATCAGGGCGTCAAGGACATGGCTTTTTTAATCATGACAACCACTGACAGATAAGATCACATATTCGTTTCTGATATCGCAATGTAATAAAGCCATTTTTATCCAGCTAAACACGAAACATGAAACTCGTACAATTACATCTGAATTGATCAGCTACTGGTAATTAATGATGATCTCTGGTGATTTTAATTCACCGTTTAGTTTAGTGGGTAACACGCTCGACTATGAACCAGAAGACCCAGGTTCACATCCCACTTACTACCATTGTGTCCCTGAGCAAGACACTTAACCCTGAGTGTCTCCAGGGGGGGACTGTCCCTGTAACTACTCATTGTAAGTCGCTGTGCATAAGGGAGTCTGATAAATGCTGTAAATGTAAATGTTAATGTAGTTCAACGGTAAAAAAGCAATCTTCCATCATTTTCGTATTAGATTTTGGGTCTGGGGGGCTGCTCAAAATGGAGTGTTCACTGATGAAGCAGAGCCGTCATTCATGACTCCAAACACAGGAGGCTCGGACGGGATCAGCGTGACGTAGAAGGCAACGTTTCAGTAGCACCGTTCTACCCACCTGATGCGGTCGGTTCTCCGAAACAGCCCACTGGAAGTGCTGGAACATTAAACTCTCACCGGATTCATATAATGTCCACATGCGTCCCACGCGCTTGTTAGGGTATTTTAATTTAACGCTGAACAATTCTCCCTTTGTGCCCGCCCTGCACGACCGTCAAAAGGTCCCTATGTCTCCGCCTCGGCCGGGTTTTACCTGTCCGGCTGAAATAAACTCGCCCCCCATTTTTTTTGCATGTGTTCTGTCAACACGACAAGTTCATGGCTGGAGTTGTCATGGATCGTGAGGCTCTGCCAGAGAAAACCGGCTCTTGTGTGGTGGTTTGTTGGGGGCCTGTCGGAGGGCAGCGAGGCTGGGAATTGGACCTTATATTCTTATTTATTTAGGGTTTTTTCTCTCTCTCTCTCTCTCTCTCTCTCTCTCTCGTTCTCACTCTCTCTCGCTGTAAATTTTTTAGTTTTTTTTGGACACTCTGTGTGCTTTCTGTTCACAAGCTGGCCTCAGATTGAAAGATCTCTCGTCCCCGGCTCTGCTGGGACCCGACTCAAGCACAAAGCCCATTTCTCTGGGACGCTGCTCAGCCCTTTGCCGACATGAATGAAGCCGTCCCCTCTTCAGAGCCGAGCATTTGCCCAGGGAACGCTGCGTTGCCGTCCTCGGGATTATCGCGGCCTTCGGTGGCCGCCGCTTAACAGAGCCCCCCCTCCTCCTACACGCACTTCAGCCGGAGAAGAGATACGTGTTTGTCCTGTTCGCCTCATTGTGTCCTTTTCACTGTCGCCATAAAAGAGATCCGAGCCTCATCACCGGCCATCCCATCGTTTACTTTCAAAAGGCCGGCGACACGCTTTGCTTGGAAAATATTACACGATTTCGGTGTTCGAACAGGAAAAAAAACGGGCTTAAGGGGACATTCAGCGAGCTCCAACACCAACTGTCCCATGCATTCCACGTTGCCAGAGAAGTGTGCCGAATTCCCACAGAGGAAGCTCGCCGGCCCTCGACCGACGCTAACCGGGCCTAACCTCCGACAAGAGGCGCGGGACGGTGACGAATTCCCCCTCTGACCTGAGCGATGAAGATGCTGTTCTTCAGCTGTCATTCCTGCTTGTAGCGACCAGCATTTCCCATAATAAGCCTGTCCAGTTCTTAGCCCCGTTTACTGCCATGGACGGCCGGCGGAGAGCACCTCCAGTGGGGCGTCTGGTTTAATCCCCGGCCTGCAGGAGCCGGGGCAGTCCTGGGTGGTCCGCTTCCAGGTTCATCCCGGTACCCACCCGTGGGGCGCAGTCCCTGCTTTATCTCCAGGCCAGTCTGCTGGCCACTGGTGGGGTAAAGGGATCTCATGGCTGGACCTATTCCACCCACAGTTACATACTGATTATTGGTGAGGTCACAGGGTTTCGCATGCCATGGTAAATAATGCATAACGTATCAAAATATGTCGAAATGTAAATGCATGTTTAAAAAAGCAGTGCATGATTCGTTCATTTTTTAGTTTTCTGCAAATTAGTCAATTACTCATTTAATAATTAATAATATAGCAACATAAAGACTGTCAAGAAGCACTATGCATGTGTGTATGCGTGTGTGTGCGTGTGTGTGTAGAGAGAGACGCATGGAAACTTGTCCAAGCCCCATTCTTTTATTCATCTATAGGAGTCTTTGATGAGCTCCACCCCGACGTCCATCCGAAGTCGGAGGAAGCTGCTTCTCGACTCTCTCTGAAGTTCCGGCCACATTTCACAAGGTATGAATACATTTTAGACTGGACACGGCGCCGGCCAATCGCAGCCACTGCTGGAGATGTTTACCATTCGGGACGCGGCGCGCGTGCGTACGTACAGTACACACTCAGATGAATGGCACTTTATTACATGCACACGCTAGTAAATACACTGCACACGCAGCTTCACCCACGTCCTGAATGACCTGCAAGGAGCCGCGTTGTCCGGAAGTTATGCAAATCCATGCATTATGAGTCATTCTTTCTTGTCTGTGCAATTCTGTTGGAGGGGGTGGAAGAGAAAGAAAGGAAAAAGATGGAACAATGTCCCCTCAGTAATAATTAAGATGATGGCCTATTATGCTGTATTGCAAATCAATATGTGCTGTATTTGGCACTAGTTGAAGTGGGCTACGCTGGCGGCAGGCCAGCCCATCTTGCACTCTGAATGAACAGATGCAGGTGCATCACAACTTGTGTCTGATGCAGTAAGAAAGAGCAGCCGGGGAAACAATGGCGGCCGTCCTCTTGAGTGTAATTGTGTGCGAATGCTCATTTCAGAAATGTTGTCTTTGTTAGGCAGGTGCTCTGTGCGTGTGTGTGCGATGTAATCAGCATCTGAACACACTTTATTCAGATAAGTTTGTCGCATAGTTCAGTTTTCGTAGCTTCCAGTATGTAAACACATGATATTGAATTTATTACAATGCTACAATTAAATATTTTGAGGGGTGTGATATATTTAAGTGTTTAAACGTGGCACAGTCCCCGAGGTGTGAATGGGAAATCACCAAATCTTTGCCCAAAATTCCCTCCGGGAATAAAAGCAGTACGCATATTTACATTGTACAGATCCCAAGTGTTTACCCAAGGCGTGTTTGCTTGATGTCTCTCTGTTTATCTGCATTAATTCCAGATCCCTCCGTCTATTGGATGTTGTGTAGTTGTCATCAAAAGGCACCTCTCCATGCAAGTTCTTGTGTTTTGAAAGAGTACTGAATATTGGCATTAAAAATTAAATGGTATATTGCAAAACATCACTTCATAGATTCAGGGCAAGTGTAGGAGCAGATGTTTCTCCAGTGATCTGTAAATAAGTGGAATTGTAGATAAAGACACCAAGGAGCTTTTTAGATATGCAGGAAGCAGCGGCGCCCACTTTAAATTGACTGCGGAGAAATTGTAAGAAAAACAGTCATAAACTGTTACGGCACGGGTTTGATTTTTCACTTCTTCTCCTTCTTCCCCCTCTTTCTCTCCTTTGACTCTGAAAGTCCTGCACGAACTTGTGAAGAGGGGAAAGAACCTTGAAGAAAACTGGTGGAGAAATGAATCATTGATAAGCCGAATACATTGACGTAGCAGTATGAAATAAATAAACAAACATATATATATATATATATATATCTTGAAAATGCATAATGTGTTTGTGTGCAGTGGAGGCCTTGATGATGTCTGCGGTGAGAGACGTTGCCTCTGCCCTTTGAACACTACATATTTAATGAAATTTATAGCAATTGTTTCTCAATCAGATTAAGTGCTTGTTCGGAATGCAAATACGTCCTTGTCGGTGACATGCTGTAATTAAGTGGAACAATGCTGTTTTTCCCTCTGCTATAACACTACACTCATCAAGGCCTTTGAGAATGGGACAATGATTGACCATCTGGTTGTGTTACAGTAGCTAAACTTATTAAGGCCTCCAGCCTCTATAGAAAATCATGGCGGGATTGTACGTGGGAGGCGGCGGGGTCAGGTTTGTCGCTCTGGCGAATGTAAAATTAGGATTGACCCCGGTAATCGGAACGTGAAAGACATACCTGCCATGTGGACCTTTAAACATTCCACGACAAGTTGGACCAGATCTCGGATCTTGAGGAGCACTTACGTTTTTCCAAGTTTCAAAGTGACTGAAAAAAGACTTGTACAAGTTGTATTTATATGACTGCGGGAACGAATAAAACATGAGAATGTTCTAAGATGCAGTTTACAAGTGCAATGCGGTAAGACTAGAAGGTGAAGCAGTAGAATCTATCCTGTGACTATTTATTTATTTATATGACTGTCAATTACAATTAATTCTTAAGAGTAAATTTAGCTATAAAGCATATGTAAGGAGGGCCATGAAGATGTGATTGAAAGTTTTAAAGCAGACTCAATATTTAAATTGTATTAAAAAAAATATATATATATATACAGTTTTAATATAATAAATAATAAAACGTATGTCAACTTTTAAAAATCTCCTCTCACTTTTCTCTCTCATCTCTTTCTATTCCCCACTAACAGCTTGGGCCAGCCTTTATGGACCTATACCAAACCATTTATGAAATAGACAATAATTCATTTAATCTTTACACAAAACAGTTCATAATAAATCATATTTTACATTCATCAAATAATAAGCTAATAAACATTTTAAAACATTTTGATTTTAAAATTGTGAAAGAGACAAGTGTGGGAAGAGGCTCAGATGGAGAATGACTGGGACATGATCTGTTTTTTTTTTTATAAAACACCCTACATTACATTAGAAGCAATAGATACATTTTTTACCTTTTAAATTAAATTTAATCTCAATTACAAATGATGCACTGGCAATGTGTTAGATGGTACTTTTTGTGTTGAAATATTTTGATCTGGATGTGCCTGATTACCACGCTCTGTCTAGACACAGGAGCATCACGGACACACCAGAAGCGTGCTTGATCCCATGAATAGCACCTAAATCTCTTTAACTGTCTCCATCTTCATGTAGGGATTGCCTCTGTCTGGGAACATTTTGTATACAAAATCATTTACATGTTTATAATAATAGCATGGTTTTTTTTTTTACTTATTTATTAGTACACGTCTACTCGCTACATATTTCTTGTTTGTAACATATATTATTTTTGTAATTGTAAGCCTTGTCAGTCACAGTGTTGCCTCATTCCATATTCCGTGTCAATTTAACAGAAATCAATTTAGCAATATTCCAGCTGGCATATGATTAAATTATTGTGCCACCAGTTTATTTGAGCACGAGCACACGGGAACAGAGGGATTTTGGATATTTCCCCTCTGTTTAATTTGTTATATGTGGATGGTCTCAGTATCATCTCCAGTTATGTTTACAGAAGGGACTGGGGAGGGTGGTGTGTGTGTGTGTGTAGGGTAGGGGAGGGGGTTCTTCTGCAGCAACGAAGAGCGTTTCATTTTAATCACGAAATCATGACACCTTATAGCACAACTCAGTGGGCTCAGAAGCGTCAGGCGGATCCCCGGGACGCCTTTACCGGCGTGTTCGTCGTTAATAAGAACAGGCTGTTCCTCTGAAGGATAACGCCTTTGCGAAATGAACCCTGCCTTGTCTCTCGAGTCAATTTATAATTATGATATTGTGTCTCAATTGAACGTAATCAGTGCTCTCACACACAGTTTGATCCGTACCGAGCCACCCGGGACCGCCGTCTGATGAATCCAACGCATTCTGTTGCATCGGGAGAAAATTAATTGGATTAAAATATCTGGTATCGGTTTCTTTGTGCATCCAACCTTGCATCCTCGCCTCCCCCCCCCCGACCACCACCACCTCCCCTGTTCTCTTCCGACGATGTTGGTAGGCTCGTTCTTAAACGCCCCGGCAGCTTCACGGCCGAGGTGTCGGAACCCGCCGTTAATACGTTTAACATAATCAGCGTCGGGTAAAGAAACTGCTAGTGCCACACTGGCAGCCGTCATTCTGTGGAGGACATTCTGTCACAGCTTTGCAACTCGGAGGTGATGAATGTGTAATTACCTGGCCCTGCGAACCCTGTTCCGTTATGGCAGTCTTTGTGTGAACGCATGCTGTGAGTAAGACGTGTGTGTGTGTGTGTGTGTGTGTGTGTGTGTGTACATGTCCACTACTCTAATGAATCCCTCTCCTAAACTCCCCGCCCTGTTTTACATGTCCACATTCTCCTCGTGCGGCTGTTTTGATAGATGTTCGATGCACTCGATGTCTTGGCGCCTCTTCCATGTTGGACAAGATGCTTTAGCTTGGCTCCGTCCTTTCCGATTGGGAGAAGATGACCGGCGGGGGAAGCCTGGGCACCTGGCAAAGAAACAATAACTGTAATGGGCCCTATTTTCAAACTGGTGCTATGCGTGGGTCTTGTTTGATAGATAGTGACGTTTAAGGACAAGTTTAAATGATCCAGAATGGGGAAGCTGTATGCGTGAGAGATGTCAGTCATCGAGCTCCTCCCATTTAAAGAGCTGTTTATAGAATCATAACTAACGATCATGTTCTGGGTGACGGGAATAATTATACACCAACAAAGAAGGAGAGTTAGTTTCTCTTCGACATTCAGAGGACACCTTTGACCTTAGACTAGTGAACAATTTGGACTTTTAGCAATGAGTTTAGAAGTGGTTTAAAAACAGTGGCCTTTGTGTTCATTAGATTATTAATTTAAAATGCTGAAATTCAAGGTTAAAGCTGTTATTATCATTTGAATATCACGAGGAAGCAGATTAGATTAAAATCGCTGATATATCTCTGGAAGCGTCTGATCTCCTCAGGCCTCCCGTGGAACTAGTCTGTACACGCAGCGTGAGAAAAAGAGCAATTTTCGGAGCCAATCGCTGAAGAAGTCGGGATTACAGACGCATCACTCAAACTCGGGGGAGACGAAAATGAAGAATGTAGGTTGCAATGATCCGTCTGTCAGACGAGGCAGAAGAGAGGGGTTCGTGGTGGTGGGGGTGGTGGAGATGCAAATGTGACGAGCGGGAGCAAGAGACGCTCGGCGGCATTCGCAGGCCCGGGCTATTCTGACACCTGCATCCTCCAGAGCTGTGACAGGCCATACCCACTCAATCACCGCGCCGCTAATCGTATGCTAATGAACTTCCTCTCATCTCGGGGTCATGTGCACCCCCACTCCACCCCCCACCCCCGTTCACGGAAAAAGCGGCGCCGCCGACTCGTTTTTTATTTTCTCACCCTCTCAGGAGGAAGGGTGGCGAGGCCGCGGTTCCAGGCGAGACCAGAGGGCCTGCTGGCCTACAACTACGTTTCGGCTGTTTAGTGGGGTTTTGTTTTTTACGCTTGAGGGTTTTTCTCTTTTGCCATTTTCACCAAATGTAGCAGCAAATGTTCAAATTGTCAGGATTATGAGAAAGCGCCGAAATTATTCATTAGTGCCTATATCTTGCGTCCCACTCTCCCGGCTCCCGCAATGATTCGTTTTTAATCATTCTGATGTTTGGGTCTAATGTTCTGTGGGCTGGAAACTTTGTGCATCTTCTTTAGTAATGAGAGTAAAAATGGGTTGCCATCTGTTTTTTTTTTTTTTCCTCCTCTATCGCTTTTTCATTCCACCCCGCTTTTAAACTGAATGTTCCTTTGCAAATGTGTCCTCCACAAGTCAATACTTATGAGCATAATGCAAACACGTCTTTTTGATCCCCCCGGTGCAAATGATGAATTATAATGTGCCCGACTTTCGAACCAATTATTATACCTTTTGTGACAAACATCAAAAGTGCTGATGTGTTAACCGCCAGCGCTTTGTTGGGACCCTTGAATGATTTGCTTGACTTACTCGCAGCGACTTGCATTCGGCTGTTTGAGGTTTTTTGTTTCATTTGAATATATTCGTAATTATGGCAGGCGGCGTGAAAGGGTGCCATTATGAGCATTTGCAGCGACTGTACTTCAAAAATGTTTTATCATCGGCTGGGAACATCAAATGGGAGCACAGTTGAACAGTTACCCTACCTTCGTTAACGTAATCGAATAACGCTGGGATTTAGCCGGGATGCGGTTTGTTCCGGACCCCCCGCCCACGAGAATAGTGAGTTAAGGTCATCGGATTTGTTTTGATGGCATTTAAAAGTAATTTAATTTTACAGCTATTGATAATTACACAATTTAGCTTTTTGAAATGAGTTTCTGCCGTGCGTCTGCACCACTGGTTGGAGCCGCCAGTCCCATTTCCTCTGAATGGTTCATTGCGTTAATTTGCGTGGCACACTTCGGTGGCTGATCTGAGGCAAATCTTCTTGAATAGACCAGCAATCATTTGTCACTTCTACAACAGAGAAGATTCTGGCTTTGGGATAATTAATTCCCTTTTACACTGCAATACCCCCCTCTTATGTAAAGTACCTTTTCATTTTAAATAACACAATTATTTACCATGAAATGTCGTTTACTGTGCAACATAGATAACTTTCCCCATAACTTTATGGCAAATAGAGCGGGATTCTTTATCATAGCAGAGGAAATATGCATGTATGTATGTAGTGTTGCAATTTTAGCCCTTTCAGCCTATCCACTCTTGACACGGGCATGAAAAATCATATGGTTCTGGAGTTACTCTGGTTCACATACAGTATATTGATATTCAAGCCGGAATAGAATTCAATATGTCATTCCTAAGCATTTCCCCCCCAGAGAATCGCTCCTTTCTCTATAATTTCCATAGAAATCTTGTGTGCAAATGCAGTAATAGACACATTTATAACATCAAAAGGATTCAATTTTCTTTTCAATCACACAACAGTATGAATGGCCTTTTCCATTGAATCTAACAACGAGGGGCCATTACCGCACACTAAAGGATGGGTTGCCTTCACTTGCTTTTATGAAAGTGTGTCAAACAATTTGCCCATGTCGCACATTTGTTCTTTGCTAACGGGAGCTGTCAAACAGGTTTGTTTCTAATATGTCAGGCAAAATTGTCATTTTTATTTCAGCTCGGCCCGCGGGTAATCAGCAGTGCTGCGTGCATGTATATTCTAATGTGGACTGTTAGTCTCTCTAATACATTAACTCCACTGCCGCCCGACTTCCGCCACGGGCTGGAGATGACAACTGCAGTTAGCTAATTGCAGCGGGTAAATTATTTGGAGAGAGCGGCGCGGTGATTGTAGCCGCCTCGGCGTCTGGAATTGGATGGCAACAGCCAGGTAGCGGAGTGCCGCACCTTCCCTGCCGCCTCGCCGACGTCAACCTTGCACGATTTGACGGTTCACCGCGGTCCATCCCAGAAGTTTATCTCTCTTTTTTCCCCAGTGAACAGACTTTGTTGTTCTGCCAGCTTGGATTCACCGCAACACTTGTGAGGCCTTTACAATCTCGTCTGTCGTGTGGAAATTTCCACATCTATCAGGCCGGGGGTCTCTCCCGGTCGGGTACATAGCGTACGAGCGCTCTGGTGTCTCTGCTTCATTAAAGGTTTTTTTTTTTTTGCACGAGCTGACCCGCGAGCGAGTAAAGCTCAGAGTGCACCAGCGCATGTGCCGGAACAGATGGCCTGCAATTTGAAACACGTATGTTTTTTAACGTTCCCCACCGCCGGGGATTTAATTATGTCTGGCTTCTCTTCAAAAAAAAAAATGGGGGGGGGGGGATAAGAAGCCAAGTTTGTTTACAATATAAAATTTTATTTAAAAAGGCCAACGCGACTGCACTTGCTGTCTGTGTGCGGCTGGTGGCGGCGAGGTTTCAGGCCGGGGTGGGGGAGCTAAAAAGTATTAAGATAAATATTTCATCAAGAATGTTAATGTGAGCAATTACACTGTTCAATTCCGATGAGCAAATTAGGTGACGGTGTAAAGGGGATCTGTCAGTCACGGCTCGAGAGAAGCCACGTGTCAGATCTCCGTCGGCAGAAACAAGAGACTTCCATATCGTGAACACGAGCCACTAGCCTCTCCGAGGGGCCGATGGCAGACCTACTGCGGTACAAAATGTATTTAACGTGGCGTAAAAAAATCCATATTCTGCCCGACAAGCCAGTCAGCCGTCGCCTGAAGATCTTGTACGTCAAGTTGCAACGCACCGAAGACACGAAATCATGGAAAGGAGGGCTCGCGCGCCTCATATTGAATGATTTTAAGATTAGTGCTAGCACGTATTGATTTTCAACCCCGCCACCCACCTAAAGGTTTCTCTGTGTGGATTGACACATATTTATTCAATTTGTCCATTCATTGCCTTAACCAGAAACAAATCCAATGGACGCCCATGAGCAGAATGGACTGTTCCAGCCTCGGGGAATTTATCAGACGAGAGAATATTGAAGCTGCCCGGGCTGTATTAACTGTATATATTTATACAGTTAATACAGCTACTTAATTCACTTCATTCTTTCCTGCGCCGCAAAAACACCATGCCTTTTGCAAGAAAAAAGTTGGAAATTGGCTTTCGGAATTTTGCCCTTTTGCACTTGTTTAAAGAAATCAATTTTTCTGGCACCATGGCCTAATTGGACTGAGGGCTGTTCAGCGTCGGCTATCAGGTATTCACATAGGTGCGAAACATCTGAAAGTCAGACAGGAGTATTTATTAAAGTGATGGAGCCTTCCAGCCATCTGCCGTGGGCCAGGCTGAGAAACAGCTGGAGCGATTCCCTCTGACTCCCACCAAATATCTGCACCACCACCCCGCCCTTCCCCTCCTGTTTGGAGGACCTATTGCCAGGCGTTCTGGCCTGGCAGAGGACACAATTTTAATATTTCCACTCAAATACTGGACACCCGCAAGAAAGCCTTGAACTGAATTGTAGAAAAGTCTTTCTTCATTTAGAATAAATAATAATTATAATACTTTTTTTTTCATGCAATCAGGACTGGATTTGACCACAAAAATGACCACATGAAGCATTACAATAAAATAATAAATATATACACCGTAAAAAATAAAAAAACTGTAAAATGTAATGCTTGATGTATGATCACAGGTACACGTCACATCAGCACGCGTGTGTCGGCCATGCAGGAAGCACAGAAACGGCGACCAGTTGTTTCTTGCTAGTGACAAGATGGTGGCTCAACCCCCGATTAACCCGGCATGAAAGGATTTAATTGGCTGTTGCTTGCTCAGTACTTGAAAAGTCCAAAGTTTTGAAAACTTTCCGCTTTGACTGCTTCAGTGCATATTAACTATTACAGCAGGCTTACTACACTATTACCATTATCTATTACTACAGGCTTACCATTTACAACACCGATTTTTCTTGGTAACATTATAATGTTAATAAAATAAATATAATCAATTAGAAATCTGTGAGACACTAATGAATCGGAATTATACCTGCAGTCCTGTAGTGAGTCTGAAAGACCCCGTGATGTGTCCTGATAATTGATTTATTTCTGTACGTATGTGTATGTGTGTAATGTACGACTGCCTCCTTCGGGTGGCCCTTCGTCTCTCTCTCTCTCTCTCTCTCTCTCGCCCTCTCCTCTCTCTCTCTCCACCATAAGAGGCCTGTGTGCGCCGTGCCAGCCCGGTGTTTTTGAGAGCGCGCAGGAGCATGAACGCCATTACACCTGACAGTGCCTTCACTTCCCCAGCCATCGCTGTGACAGGGGAGGGCTGCGCAGGGCGGATAATTGTATCCCAGGACTGCGGCTCGCTGCTTATTACGGATTCATGGCAAGCGGAAAGATCTCCTTGTGAATGTATAAAACGCATTTAAACGTCCATTCTCCTCTTTTGCTAAAATCACAGCCCCAGCTATCTTGCTTTTGTCACCCTCGGCCTGCTCGCTGCCAGTGTTGCTTTTAAAGGCTTTTGGCGGCCGGGGATGGGGGTTTGTATTTAACAGAGCTGACAGGTCCGATGGTAATGCAGTTGTCTGGGCTTTTATTTTCTACATGCGATCCACTTTGAGGAGCTGCGCCGCATTAGAATGAAGTGCTCCCGGAGTAAGCCCGTCAGCCCTCCCCGTGCATCAAAGTTTTAGCACGGCCCTCTGGCGAACGGCTCCGCTCTGCCGCAGTTTGTTTCCCTGAGCGGGAGAGGAGATTGTTTTAAGCTTGTGAGGGGTCTTGAGGTAAAACCTAAATCTCCATTAACGAAAAAGAACCCTCCAAAAACCAGAAAGAAATAAATTCTACATGATGCAAAAAGGGTACTTCTATGCTGAATGGACCCTGTGGACCATCAATTAAGGGTTGCGTCATTTACATATAATAAATATAATACACCACTTAAAAAGTGGTGTTACTACTGAACATTGTTCCCTGGATTTTAGTATTAGTTGGAAAAAATACAAATCTATTGATTTGTTGTTCAGGTATTCAAAGCATTATCGGCACTTGTTTGCTTTGAACTGAATTCTGTTGTTTTTTTCATAGAATAATTGTTTTTGGCGGCCTGTCTTAATTTTAGTCATAGTCTAGTCATTGAGTCAAGCTGTCATTTTAGTCTTTACTAGTCTTATTCATGTCCATACTCATTTTAGTCTAGTGAAGTTTAGTGAAGTTATTTTAGTATTTTAGTTAAATTTATGCATGAATGGTTTTCACGGAGTTTGCTTCTGTTTCTATTATAACAATTTGCTTATACTCCAGAATATTATGAAGGGTGATCAGATGAGTTGCAAAGTCCTTTTTTTAACCATGAAAATGTGAAAGTGAAGTGATTGTCACACGTGATACACAGCATCACAGCACACAGTGCACACAGTGAAATTTGTCCTCTGCATTTAACCCATCACCCTGAGTGAGCAGTGGGCAGCCATGGCAAGCACCCGGGGAGCAGTGTGTGGGGACGGTGCTTTGCTCAGTGGCACCTCAGTGGTACCTTGGGAGATCGGGATTCAAACCAGCAACCTTCTGATTACGGGGCCGCTTCCTTAACCACTAGGCCACCACTGCCCCAAAATGAACTTAATCCCAAAAAAACATTTCCACTGCATTTCAACCCTGCCACAAAAGGACCTACTGAGATCATTTCAGTGATCCTCTTGTTAACACAAGTGACAGTGTTGAGGAGCACATGCTGACTGAGATGGAATAGCAGACTGGATGCTTTAAAAGGAGGGTGATGCTTAGTATCATTGTTCTTCCTCTGTTAAGCATGGTTACCTGCAGGGAAACACGTACAGTCATCATCGTGTCGCATAAGAATATTGCTGATACTAAGATTGCACGTAAAAAAAAACATTTATCAGATCATAAAAAACTTCAAGGAGGGAGGTTCAAGTGTTGTGAAGTAGGCTTCAGGGCGCACAAGAATGTCCAGCAAGAGCCAGGACCATCTCCTAAAGATGATTCTGCTGTGAGATCGGGGTGCCACCAGTGGAGAGCTTGCTCAGGAATGGCAGCAGGCAGGTTAAAAAGTGGTCCATCTGTGCGCACAGTGAATAAAAAACATGAAGTCAGACTGATATTCTGCAAAAAGTACAGGGACAGGGGTAAAGTCATCTTCTCTGGCGAAGCCCCTTTGTGATTGTTTGGGGCATCTGGAAAAATGATTGTCTGGAGAAGAAAAGGTGACGCCACCATCAGTCCTGTCTCTGGCCAACAATAAAGAATCCTGAGACCATTCATGTGTGGGGCTGCTTCTCATCCAAGGGAGTGGGCCCACTCACAATCTTGCCTAAGAACACAGCCATAAATAAAGAATGGTACCAAAACATCCTCCGACTGCAACTTCTCCCAACCATCCAAGAACAGTTTGGTGAAGAACGATGCCTGTTCCAGCATGAGTCCAGGCCAAATTGATAACTAAGACGCTCGAGGAACAAAACATTGAAATTTTGAGTCCATGGTTAGGAAACTCCCCAGATCTTAATTCACTTGAGAACTTGTGGTCAATCCTCAAGAGGAGGGTGGACAAACAAAAACCCGCAAATTTTGAAAAACTCCAAGCACTGATCAGTCAGGATTTGGCCCAGACGTTGATTGACAGCATGTCAGGGCAAATTGCAGGTCTTGAAAAAAGGGCCAACACTGCAAGTATTGACTCTTTGCATAAACTTGATGTATTTGTCAATAAAAGCTTTTGAAACATCTAAAATGCCTGTAATTACACTTCAATACACCACAAAAACAACTGACAAAAAAATCTAAAAACACCGAAGCAGCAGTATTTTTGTCATTCTCAAAACTTTTAGCCACAACTAGGTTAAATCAATGAAAATATTTAGTAATGCAACTCTATTAAATCCCAGTCAATAGTACAAGCACCTAGTAGAACAGAAAAAAATACATTTATTTTTCTTTTAGTCAATCCCATTTCATAATTAAAACAAGCGTATTATATTTATATTACAGTTACTTTCCACACTACATTCATTCCATTCTTTTCCACTTCGTTGTAAAGAAATAGCATCCAAAGATCACTTCGTCATGTTCTCAGAGCCATCTGCTCACCCATCACAAGAATCCTGAAATCTGATTAATGCTGCGATTGCATATTGCGGAAGTTATGTCATTTGTTTGACCACATGGGAGATACACGAAAAAGAAACTGCAATATAATAACATGATTAAATTAAAGGAAATAACATCTCACGAGAATTAAGAGACATTTTAGTATAGTTTTTATCTTGCAAACAATATTTAGTCTTATTATTATTAGTCAACAACATTGCAGGATATTTTTTGTTATAGTTATCGTCATTTTTTTTATCACATCAAAAAGGTTTATTGAAGATATTTTGTTGACAAAAACAATATTATTTGATTGATATATAGATCTCCTCTTCCATGCCCCTTAAAACTGAAAAGGAGCCCAGAATGAAGTGGAACCTTGAGGCTATCTTTTTTTTTCTGGTAAAAAGAATGTGAGCCTATCTAAGATATAAAATGTCTCAAGGTCAAAGTATCTATCTGTCTAGTTTTTATTGATCGCTCTATCTATTTATCTACTGATCTTAGCTATGTTTAAAATAAGTTTGGCGATGATTTTTTTAAAGTAGAGACGTCACCATGCAGCAGCCTTTACAATATATTTTGACAGCTGCACCAAACCGTGCAGAATTGCTACCCTTCTGGCTTACGGCATACTCGAGATGCACCAAAATAGAGACGGATAGGATTTCGATCTGGGCAGCGGGATGAGCTTCCCTCAACTATGTCACTGACTTAAATTTAAAATTGCAAGACATTGCCACTCCCTGTAATTTGCATTGTATATTGTTCGTCACTGTAAATACATCCAAATCACAGCACATGAGGTCACCTCACTGCAGTGGGGCGTTCTGGGTAATTAGTGTCTTTCCTTCGGTTTGGGGAAGGTTTGCCCAGCTGCTACTCCTCACGTTCACTGGGGTGGAAGACAATATGGTCGAGCCGCAGCTGGAAACGGTCATGGCGCGGCTTCTGGTTCCTTTTCAAATTGACCTCAAACCTGGCAAGCACTTTTATCCCATCATGAAAGAAAAAGTGTCATTTCTGATTTCACATTTTAATTAAGCGGCAATTTCCTTTTGTTCTCGAAAGTGCCACCGAATGCTGGGAATTGCACAGGAAGTCTGAAGTTGGACTCATAAAATCGGAGTTGGACTCATAAAATCGGGGAGAAATGTTATAAAGCTTGACATGTTCACCTTGCATCCTTAAATTGGAAAGATTTTACAATTTCTCAGCATTATTTCATTCCTGAATACTGGACCCAAGTGCTTAAAAATGCAGATTACTGTACATTGGCAAGACAAGAGGGTCACAAAACACAAAGGCAAAAGAAAGAAAGAAATCAGTAAATAAAGAGGCCCTTCAGAAGAGCACGAGTGAAGAAATGATTAACTATCCACAGCGGCGTCTGCCTGAATCGACAGGAAGCCGTTGCTGCGCGTACAGGAAAGAGTCCAGGCCAGCGAGGGGACTGGTGCTGGCAGGCACAGCCCCGCCATTGTGTCACCCGCCTCTTGATGAGCCGGGCTGAGACCGGCCATTCATGCTCCGCAGACCCCCCTTCTCCGTGATTGGCATTGTCTCGCTCCAGATGGCTCCTGTGTATCATGCCTCCGTGGGGGAAGAAAGGCTCCTCGGCATTTTGATCCTCTGCCCCAATGCCAAATGCAGATGTACAAAGGACAGATGCCACAGTTTGAGACCCGGAGCTGAGCATGCTTGACTCATCCACATTTTGTAGCTACGTTGTTCTGGAACTGGACATGGAACTGGTTTGTAGTAGAGCTGTATGAAGCGAGACCCGAGCCCAACACGACAGCTACAGCCGCCGTATGACCTCACGATGGTGGTTGAGATTTGCAAATTCGGAAATTTGACAGCACATATACTAAAATTGGATCGATACAGATAAGATTAGCATGGAAGAAAGCATGGCAGAAAGGATGACAAGCAAATCCGCAAAGCGCTCCATATTTTAGGTCAGTGGTGGCCTAGCAGTTAAGGAAGTGGCCCAGTAATCAGAAGGTCGCCGGTTCGAATCCCAATCCGCCAAGGTGCCACCAAGGTGCCACTGAGCAAAGCACCGTCCCCCACACACTGCTCCCTGGGCGCCAGTCATGGCTGCCCACTGCTCACCAAGGGTGATGGTTAAAAGCAGAGAAGCAATTTCGTTCGGGATTAAGAAAGTATAAATAAAAAAATTAAAATTGAATCATTTAATTAAAAACTGATATTTAGTTAAACAGATTTCCAACATGTTAAACACATTAAAACACCAGTCTTTATTGACATCGTCACTTCTCAAGGAGCAATAAAATTTAAGTTGCAGTCGACTCAGTGTGAGGCATATATTTGAGACAGGAAATAAGAAAGATTTAAATAAAAGTGCTGAAATAAAAGAGAGTTCTGCTACACTTTTTGCAAAACCCCTTTTAATTCTGTCCAGCTTTCACTGGAAGTTTGTTCAACTTTAAGGCTGGGAAGGGAACTTATCTTTGTCAATCAATAAATTCAGGTCATTAATAAAGATGGTTTATTAAAGTTTTACTGTAGAAAATCTACAAATCACCCTGAACACCCTCCCATGTCCATCTACCCTTTGACCTGGACTCACCTGTAAATCGACCCAAAGTCCCCAAGGGCTCCTTCAACCTTCCACGCCCTCCTCCTCACTTGAACCCCACATGATGGGCCTCATCATGAAAGCCTTTCGCCGCGCCATCTGACATGATACAGGGGGACAGGAGAACTATTAAATACGCATCACGCCGCGCTACATCACTCCTAATGCAATCAGAGACACATGGCTACGTCGGCCAGGCCCCTTCCATCCACAATGATTAAGTAAGTCTTTAATTTCCAAGACAAATAAAAAATGCAGGATCATTTTATCATAAATGTAAATGACCTGTCTGCTCAGATGACAGTTGGGTGGGGAGGCGTTGGCACTAATGCAGGACTTTGTATACTTCAGAGAGCAGCGGAGGTTTCTATTTATTTATTTATCTTGCATCTCCCCGCGCTGGCGTATTATCATTTTAATGAAGCAGGATATCTTTTTTCGAGGCCGGTGCCGTAATGCAGTTGTCTTTGACTCCCTTTCATCTGTCTTCTTCAAACGGTGCAGGTTGTTGAACAAATGGATGTGTCTGAGAGCATAAGGGTGATTGGGCCACACTATTGTCGACTGGGCCAATTACGGCCGAAGCGAAGTCCGGGAGTGTCTATGGGAAAGAGGCCTGGACAATGGCACCGAAGCATTTTTATATATTTGTACATGATTTATTTTTTTAGTGCACATGTTTTTTCCTGGACTTGTTTTTGATGTTAACCAAGGTCATTAGTTGTCTTTAGGCTGCATGCGGCATAGTGCGACAGCTCATATGCATATTCAGCTCCTCCTGTGGACTTTACACATGCAAATTAAATCTCCACCATGGCAACAGATGCAAACCTGCAAACATTGTGATGGAGAGTGTCAATTAATTTCTTAGTGTCACTTACCTTTTTTTTTTTTTTTTTTTGATTGATTGATTTGACTGAATCATTTCTCATCCCGGGACCTGAATTGTTGGACCATTGCTTACATGTGCTCGTTCTTTCAGCCCACCAGAAATCAGAGGCGGATAAGAGTTGATAATTAGATCCGCCTGTGTGCCGTGACCCCGGCGGGAATATGGGAAATGAAATTGGCATCAATCTTAATTTCCAAAATTGCAAATAGCGCCACAATGTCACAATTTGTGAACGGCAACTTGTTAAAGAGCCAATAGTATATGTGTGATTGACGTTCCACATCTGCATCACCTATTTGCCTCAAGAAATAAATGTTATTTTCAATTAGGGAGGAGAAAAAATCTATTTCCTTGAAAAAATCACATATTTGTTTTTATTTATAAGTCTTATTTACACATATGTTATAGTGCTTTTATTGATTTGAATGTGTGTGTGTGTGTGTGTGTGTGTGTGTGTGTGTGTGTGTGTGCGTGTGTGTGTGTGTGTGTGTGTGCATGTGTGTGTTATAGGCTGTCATTATTTGTGGACATATTGATTAACATGACCAAATCTTACCCTGAGGAATATTTTTGTGCCCATTAAAATATAACACAGTGTGTGCTTCTCGTTGCCAGGTTGGATCCCACCATTGTAAGCACTTACAATCAATGGACATTTCACGCCAAATATTTTTTTTTGCTAAATGGAATTGAACAATGGTGGCACCTGCATGACAGAAGGTGTGTAACACAGGAGCAGGGAGCCCGACCGATAATTTAAAAAGCTTCTGTCATGGTCGCAGGTGAGACGGTGGTGTTCGAGGCTGGTTGACAGCCCTCCTCGCCACATCGGAGCAGGCAGGCGCTCCAGACGCTCCCCGCTCCCTCTCCACGTCTCATGTTTATGCAAGGGGGTCGGCTGATTTCTTTTGATTTGGCGTTGAAGTACTTGATTTGCTTCTGACTGGCTGTTGGCAGACTTTCAGTAGTGTTCCACAGGTTCAGGGCCCCTCTAATTATAAGAGAAGAGAAGAGAAGAGAAGAGAAGAGAAGAGAAGAGAAGAGAAGAAAAGAGAAGAGAAGAGAAGAGAAGAGAAGAGAAGAGAAGAGAAGAGAAGAGAAGAGAAGAGAAGAGAAGAGAAGAGGGCAAAAGGTGATATGAGTTAAAAGAAGATGAAGAACTAAGGGTGTTCAGAGAAAATAGGTACGTCGTGTTGTTCTCCCTGCTGGTTCCATGCACCAGCTCTCCGAGTTTTGAAACCAGCCCAGTCACTGACAGACAGAAGCTGGATGAGCGCATTATATATTCACACAGCCTTGATAAATATAAACATCTTAAAAGACGCCTTTTTCCCGCTGGGGTTCAGTCGGCAGCTCGTCTGTATCCCACAGGTCTTTTTATTCAACGTGAACGGGCATTAGACACATCGTCCGTTGCCGTTAACACTGTTGCTGGAATAATGCGATTTTTTTTTCCTCCGACTCTCAGACACAAAAGGCCCATAAATCCAACGTAGATGCAAGACGAGCGGCAGCGTGTTATTTAAGAATTACAGCACCTTCGCATCGATTCCGAGCCCCCGGGGCGGAGGGTTTTTTTCTTTTATTGAAAACTAAATCAAGCAGCTAAGCTTGGGGTCTGATGCGGAGGACGAGCAGAAACGTGGATCGCGGATCGCATGCTCCACAAGCCCACACACACACACACACACACACTCAACAATGAGAGCGCGGGCTCAGTGGCGAAGCCGACAGTTAGCATGACGAGGGCCCGTGCAGATAAATCACAGTTCACTCAGGGAGCAGTCACACTCAATGACATATTCACTGGCTGCTTCAACAGCTCATTTGACAACGCGGCCCTCGCGCCGTTCATTTCTCACCGAGATGAAAGCTGGCCGAAGGGAAGAAGAGGAAAAAAAAAAAAAACTCATCTGCTCAGTCAAGCAGGGCGGATAGTCTGAGGCTCGGAATAAAGGGAGGGGGGCGAGGGAAGGAGGCACCTCCTAATTAATTAAGTTTCTTAGGCCCTGCCACATCCACGGGAATATCCCGCCTTTTTCCAGGGGGGCTTTCAATTAGACATGCGTTATAATTAAACGCTGCGTCACCGGCCCGCCACCGGCTGCCAGATCTATGGTCGGGGCTCAGCCCCTCACATTCATCATCCTGATGGATGACGGCAGCGACGGGAATATTGTTTCTGACTCGTTTTGTCTTTTTGTTATTGTTGTCATATTTATTCTTCCTGAGGATTACTCAAACTGTCTGTGCAGGACTGTCAATCAGAAATGAACTAATACATTGACCATCGCAACCTGATTAATTGTGATTAATCGGAATTTAAACTCACCAATTTTGCCATAAGGCATATTTAGGACTATGACAGAGACGAGTTGGGAAAGATGTTGGAATGGGGAGTGAGGGGGAGATGATCTGGTCATTTAAAAAAAAAAACATGCTGCAGGATCCTAAGGAGGGCTTATTCAAAAGATGCAGCCAAAAACAATATAAGCTAAATATTTTCATCTCCTGCTAATTTAAAAAAAAAAAAAGAATTTGTTTAGGAAACATTCAACATGCAGTATTATCTTTGGAAGGGCAGATCTCCCTAAATTGGTGAAACCGAGCCCTTCCGGCACTGCTGTAGCCTTGTGCCTGTTGTTGTGGAAATGCAATATTTTGCCTCAGCTTCCATTTTTTTAGCAGAATGATGAAGGCTCTGAATTTCATCATGCATCTGATCCAACACCATGAGTGTAAATAATGCGCAATGTCACTCATATTGGCCAATTTATTCTTCCATGAAAAAGAACTTGTCTCAACTTTACAATTCGTGGAACTATTCTACTACTAGAAAACACTTTAGTCTTGCTGTTGGCTGCTGCTGTATAACCGTGATTGTGTGTGTTATGTGTGTGTGACGTGTGTGTTAGCGCCACTGTGTTTCCTCTAATTACTTGAAAATGAAAGTCCCATGCACCGGTTGTTTTAATTTCTATGTTTTAATTTCAAAGTGCTTTTGCTTTTTTGTGTGGGGCTATGGTGGTTATAATAGGGCGTTGCGATGCAGACACAGTTCTGTGTGAAGGCTGCAGTCTGTGGTGGCACCATGCCCTCGGGTAGCCTTCAGATCACAGGAGTGACTACACACAGCGTTCCGTCTGAGCATCATTCTGGGACCAGGTATCTCCCTCTCTCTCTCTCTCTCTCTCTCTCTTTAGCTTTGATGTCAGAGCACTACTCTGGTTTAAATGAAGGAGTCTGTGCTACGACCCTAGCCGGGGTGGTCCTGTGAGCAGCGTGGACCAGGCTGCAGGCTCCTGTTTGGGTCTGTGTCTTAAGTCCTTGCAGTGTCAGATGTTCTTTCAACCCCAGAACGGCCCCAGCACTTCAAATGTCGTGCTCCTCACGCCGTTCCCGCCTGGCCGGTGAGGATCCTACATCAGTCACGGGGTTCATGCAGCTCTGGATCTGCTTTGTCTCAGTGCTTTGGCTCACTTGGACCCTTTCTGCCACAGGCTAATGGACAACAGTCTGTTCTACCTGTTGTTTTCTTTTTTTGGGGGGCCTTTCAGGCCATAAAATCCACACAATTTTATATATACACCCTCTGCCTTCCATAGCATTGTTAGAATCTGGGTAATTATTTAATCATTATTTTTAGTCATCTCTGAATATATTCTATTGTAGGTGTCACTTCTGCGAGCTGACGGGGGGAATGAAGCGCAGCGGCGAGACATACTGCTGAATGGGATTTATTGAACCCAACACAAAGGAATACAGAACAAGGGCCAAAAACAGGGGAAACAAAAGAGGAGAACAGAAACTAACCTGCAGGCGAGTGACAAAAAAATCTCAGATATTGTTATACATACAGTACAGGCAAAAAGTTTGGACACACCTTCTCATTCAATGTATTTTCTTTATTTTAATGACCATTTACGTTGGTAGATTCTCACTGAAGGCATCAAAACTATGAATGAACACATGTGGAGTTATGTACTTAACAAAAAGTGGAGACCTGGCCTCCACAGTCACCGGACCTGAACCCAATCCAGATGGTTTGGGGTGAGCTGGACCGCAGAGTGAAGGCAAAGTGGCCAACAAGTGCTAAACACCTCTGGGAACTCCTTCAAGACAGTTGGAAAAGCATTTCAGGTGACGAACTCTCAAAGCTCATCGAGAGAATGCCAAGAGTGTGCAAAGCAGTAATCAGAGCAAAGAAAGTAGAATATAAAACATGTTTTCAGTTATTTCACGTGCATAACTCCACATGTGTTCATTCAAAGTTTTGATGCCTTCAGTGAGAATCTACCAAATGTAAATGGTCATGAAAATAAAGAAAACACATTGAATGAGAAGGTGTGTCCAAACTTTTGGCCTGTACTGTGTGTGTGTGTGTGTGTGTATATATATATATATGGCTACAGTTGTAGTGTAAGTGCTGTCATATTCAGTAGCTCAAACTAGACATTTTCATTGCTTTAATTGCATTTTTGAAATCAGCTGTAAACTGTTGCTACTGAGTCCGATATCAGATTCACTTCCCTGCATTTGCGCACAGACAGAGAATGCGTCTGGCCTGGAACAAGGCACTTAACACACGATCCTTCAGCCAGCACAAGGTGGAACGTGTCCACGGGCCGACACAGAGGTTTTAGATTCCCCTTAAACCTCGCTGCCAGAACAGAGGCCAACTTCAAAGTCTGTAATCTCCTTTATCTGGCCATTTCGGCAAACCCCACCTATCTCTGTAACAATGAAATATGGCCAAGCACTGGGCGCGTTCGTTCTGAAGCTGCACAGCTGGTGTCCGTATTTCAACCAGTTTGCGCCGTTGAGTTCACCCGCACAATTTGGGGGTGACCTGCTGTGGAGATCGCTTTCCCTGCCTTGGCTTTTTCTTGTGTATAATTTTGACTTGGCTCAGAGAGCAGGCCGTGCCGGGATGCTTGGGCAAGACAACTGAGCGGCAGCTGTTGACATGCAGCAAGATCCTGGCGAGGGTCTTTATTTAAACAGGACTCATTTCCTCTCCAGCACCTCTGACATCACGCCACCGGCATTAAATAGTTACGTATTATAGAGCCTGTTTATTACTAACGGTACGTTTTGCGTATTATGCACGTAGGCACGTGTGCCGCTCCTCTGCACCCATACACAGTGGTGAGACACACATCAGTGGCAAAGGCAGGGTGTCATTTTGACAGCAACACGCTTGCTAACAGTCATTTGATTCGGCACGACCGCTGACCCCTAATTTCCTTTATTTTTCACCGCTTTGTTAAAAGGCGAAGGGGGAGCGGCGGCTGTCACTGGTTCTTTACCCTTTCCCTGGCCCTGCTGTCCATCTCGCCGGCTGGTGGCTCAGTGAAATTGCTGCACGCCATAATGGACTCGGGCATTTGGGCCGGCATACAATGAATGTTGTTGTAATTTCCGCTGTCACGGGGCAATGAAATGGCCCGTGTGAGGTTTTTTTTTTTTTTTTTTTTTTTTTTTTTTTTGCTTGTTGCCCCTATGTGCAGAGAGCAATTTACATGGAGACATTAATGTAACTGTCATGTTCCATCCAAGAGCAGTGAGACAGAACTGCCAAGAGACACCGGCTAGGGCTGAGGGTGCAGGAGATTGAGCTGCAATAGCAACTTAATGGAATTAAGTCAAGAATTCCTGCCATTTAATACTGCGTGGAGGCGAACTGAGGGAGGAAAAATAAAGAGGAGCATAGAAATAAGCACCATTCAGAAGTGTGATGTGATATTACAGATTCTGTTATGCATATGACTACATATAAGAAACCCAACACATTGTTCATTCATAATTAACGAATGAACTTTGTGATGTACAACAATTAATCACAATAGAGATTCATTCATTAGACTAATGCTTGCGATAATGTTTAATGACAAATCAGGCATATTATTAATAATTTATTAATTATTAATAAGTAAAAAGAAAAGAAAGAAATATATATATATAAAATATATAAAAATATATAAAAATAAATATACACACACACACACACACACACACACACACATATATATATATATATATATATGTGTGTGTGTGTGTGTGTGTGTGTGTTGGTGTTGGTGTCAATTTATACAGATATAGTACGTCACCATTAATCAAGAAAACACAATCAAAATCTGTAGCCCCCGTCTTTGCATGAGCCTTCTGCCAATCTCGGCTTATCTCGCTGGCAAGTACAGTAATTTCGAGTGCGGACAGACTGTAGCCCTGGAGTCATTTGGCTCCATGCACAAAAAAAATATATGTACGTCTGATGTTTTCATTAGCCATTGTTCCCACTCGAAGCTGTGCAATTTTGTTCTTAAACTGCAAATTTGCTCCCTGTGGGTAAAATGCTGCACTGCAAATAGACAAAGAAATAAAGTGTGATGTTTCGGATTTTCCTCCAATTATTTTGCAAGCCTGGCCATGTGCAATAAAAATCCATAAAGCGCACATAAATTGGACCGCATATTTGTTTTCCAAGTCTGGGAAATTTTACCACGTTTGTACAAGTGACCACACTGTGCTGCGCGAATAGTTTTGCCCTATTATTGCCCATATCAACGCACATGCAAATTCACATATGCCACATTTGACAAACGTTCCGAGGAGAGCTGGCATAAATGCACTTTAGGAGTATGCGTGCGCAGAGCGTGACACTAATTCAGTTGTTTATTGTTTACCCGACACATACTCCCCACTTTCTGCTCCCCGAGTAATGCATCGAGGGCCGCCCGAGACCAGGCCTGCCCCTTCCGTCCCTCGCGCTGACAGGAAGCTTTCATTCCGGCGCCGGGGTCCGAAGTGTATTGTGTTTCTCTGAGTTGGAGGTGCTGGTGGGGTGTTAGCGGCAAAACAGTTTTCTCTGTCAAGAGACTTGAGCGAAGGGGAGAGCCCTTGTATCCTCACATTAAATGTTCAAAGCGTGGCTTGTTTTCAGGATGGAGGTGGGGGGGGGGGGGGGGGGGGGGGGGGGGGGGGGGCAGCACAGGGTCCAGGCGGTAAATGGAATGCATGCTGGGGTGGCCTTTTTCATGGTGATTAACTCCACAGACGGACAACCAAGGGGGACACTGGCTGGCTCACATTAATGCCTTTTAGAGGTAGACGGCTGGTGCGGCTGGTCTGAATGCGTCTGCACCGAAGAAGGGAGCAGAGCGGGCCGGAGAAGAAAAGAGAGAGAGTGAGAGAGAGCATTTCCCATTGAAGAACGCGCCTCTGCCCTCCCAGTGTATACTTTAGACACTCTCCGCATTTTATTTAATAACGGCCTGCCACGTATTCCTTTATTTCCCTCCGTGGATGGAGGAGTGCTGACATCTTTCATTACCGCAACCCCCCCACTACCACCATGGACACACACACACACACACACACACACTCACTTCCTATACCCCAAGTGTGTATGCTACTAACCAAACGTTTTTTAGAGCATCGGTGTGGAAACTGCATCGGTTTGACCTTCCGCAGAAATAATAATAACTATAATTGTTGTTAATTAGATGTATAATTATTAAATAAATAAGCCACCCCAAGTTCACCTTCCTCGATGCTCCACGTGTCTGGGTGTCGGATGCTTTGAAGGGCGGATGATGAGGTGGGGGAAATCGTTTGGTCATGGCTGAACCCGCGCCGGCCCGCCTGTCCCCGAGCATTGTGCTCATTTATCATTAATGATTCATTAATGCCCTCTTCACTAATTCATAATCGTTTGCGGAGCCCTAATCTTAATTGCTTGCTATGATTTCGATTTGGATCGCGGCCAGGCTCCCTCTCTCTCTCTCTCTCTCGTTTTTTTTGTTCCAGTCAACAAGAGCCATTATGATATGACACGGTGTAAACAGTTTGCTCGGAACAGTAATGGATCATTTCCTCCGGTTTATAAGACTCCTCTCACCATTTGGGATCTTTCCACCCCAGACTGTGCCAAAGTTTCCTGTGTGTAATGTAGAGAGCGTCGCTGTCAGTGAGAGCAGAGGGCGTTCGTTCGCCCAGGTGGCACCAGTCTTGCATTCACAGTATCACTTGTGTCAAAACTGTGTGCAGCACAATACACAGCAAAGTGAATGTCAATGTTCTTAATACACACCCAAATCATATATGTAAATGAGTAAAATGACTTGATAAAGAGAATAAAGGAGATTTTTACGTTGGGTAGTTATACATTTATAATACCTATGATACACATTGATTACCTTTAGTCTTCACACAGACATAAAACGGGTGCGTTTATGTGCTATTTGTGTGAGTGAATGTAAATACATTTAAGGATATTGGCTGTGTGTATATATATATACACACACACACAGCCAATATCCTTAAATATATTTACATTAAATATATTTACATATTTACATATATGATGTTAATTATGTTAAAATACATGGTCCACTGAAAGACATTAAAAAAATTTGTGTGTGTGTGTGTGTGTGTGCGTGTGTGCGAGTACCTGTATGCTCCCACTGGCCCCCCCACTTGTCATTTAACCTCAGTAATTGGCCTTGTGTGTCGTCTCTCTCTGCGCCTGACCTGTTGCTCCTCTCGTCTCTCTCTCTCTCTCAGGCGTTTCAGAGTTATCAATGTTTCACTCGCAGGCCCCCCTTGCGTAGTTCATCCATCTTTTACTGGCTGCATTGTCTCCGCTGCTATCATTGTTAAGGCTCCCCTGAATAAATCATTCAGAGCCACGGTTTTCGTGCCCGGATGAATAAAACAGGAACGGCATGCATGAAAAGTGAGATAAAAATACATCTTTTCCTGTGTGCTGTAACAATGCGCTCCGGGAGAATTGAGTTGGAATTGACTGTGATATTGTAGAACGCAGAGCTCTCTGCGGGATAGAAGAGAAAAAGTCATTTTTCTGAAACACAGACTTCAAAACTGTGAGGTTTGATGTCTTAGTCTCAGGTTGTTAAGACTGGGCCTCAATTGATTTAAACACTTTTGACCAGAATGGCAAACAAAATCTATGAAATTATTAGCTTGATATCAAAAGAATTGTAGCTTTTCTACAGAATCATCCTTTGAGAAACTTGAAATAAAAACGTTATATGTATTCCATTACAATTGCATAATAGGATTCAGAGGCTCTCAAATGTTAAACAATTCTGAGCCATGTGTATTCAAAATGTTTTTTAGGATATACTATAGGGTTTTAATATAACAACATTGGCAGCATTGATCCCTGAGGATTAAATTCAAGAAGAAACTCTTTTAAAATATTCCACCGGGATTCTTTTCTGAAAAAAATGCATCGCGTTTATGGAACGTGGCAGTCTTGTAATGAGCTGTTACTGTCTAATATAATGAGGAGGGCACACTGTAGCACTTTCTCAGTCTGACATTTCACACGTCTGTCACACACACTGTCTGCCGATTTTGTATCAGATGCCAAATTACTATTCACGTTTAATTTTTGCTTATTATTAATACAATTCAATATTATATTACTAATATATTTGCATGAAATTGCATGCTGAAACACTCCTTAACCAAGAATACATTATGAGAGAATCATATCATATTGCGGCAAATACATATAAGAAAGAAAAAGATGTATTAATTAACTACTCATTTGCTAAAAATTGTGTCTTGAAGGAATCTTTCTATGCAAAGTTTCAGACACGATGAAGGACAGGATGATGTTCAGCCTGATGCAGAAAATGTGGCCATATTGTAAATGTGGTGCAAAATCATGGTAAAATCACATTGTAAATACCATAATTGCGCATAATGCCGTTGTTGTACCTGCAGGTACTGGAAGAAGCGCCACAGACCAAAAGCAGGCGTTGCCAGATTGTGACCAATTCCCTCATTTCCTCCTGCGCATTGATTGGTCAAGTTTAACACGTCAGATTCTGGTGGAATGTCTCACCACAACACTTACGCTTAATTAAACCCGCATAACAACAAGACGGATGTCACAGGCGTAATCCTTTTAGCATTCTCCAGATCTTTTGAGGGCGTGTGTTGATTGCCGATTTTTTAATTGTCGCCTCTCATCTCGTGCTGTTCTGTCTCTCCTCTCTGTCTGTCTCCTGTCCTCGCCATCTTTTGCTCTGTGTCTTGCTCAATGTGCATCACAAATTCTTCGCCTCATTCTAGCGCCAGGCAGCACACGGCGTCTACAGTCATTTAATAAGTACAAATCAGACTGGAGTTGAGGAACAAATATTAGTAATGATGAAAAGCCCTTCAGGCTCGCGATTCTCTTTACAAAATGACTGACTTGAGTGTAGCAGACGAGCGTGTATTAGGATGTATACGCCGCTAATTACTGATTAGTATCGTGGCATAAAACATCCGAGTCATTCAGCGCCCCTGTAATTTTTCCCATGTTTAATAAGCGTCACTGAAGCATTACCCTGCCCTGTTGCCGACAGGACACGCTCGCTCTGAAAGGGGGTAAAAAAGAGGGAAAAAAAGAGCGGGAGACGCAAGCATGCACGTGAGCATGCGCGTGCACACACCGCTCTTTTAAGTGAGCTGCTTTGAACACATCACTTAAATGTAATTTGGTGTTTTATATGAGATTTATTCAGAATTAGGCATAATAAACAAAGCATGCCTCCCTGTGCATTCCGATAAGCCGGAGCACATGTCACATTCGCCCCCCTTGACAGGTCTGACTTCAAAAAGCACAACGGTGGCGGTGAATAATGAAACAGATAAGTTGCGAGTGATTACTGCACTACTTTGCTTCATCTCGCTCTTTGAGCATATGCTTAGTATGAAGCATCACCCGATCACCTAATTAACTCCTTCTGCGCTACACAACAAAGCGACTTCTCCTCCGAGCTGTTCTGGCGCGTTGCACCGACACAAATGCGTCGTGAGCATTTATAATGTAAATTGAATTTGAAGGTGCCATACAGATTGTTAATAGCTTGCAATTTGGGAGTGCTCGGCTATTTTACCCTTTTAGTGTGGTAATAAGAGAAGCATGGAAAAATAAAAGAGGCCATGCGAGGGGGGGGTCTGGAAATACATGCATGAATTTCTGTCTAATTTGCCCTTTTTTATGCTTCATGAAGGCAGTGCCATCAACACATTCCTACGTCTAAGCTGTCTTTTTTTTATATCCGTTGGGTCGATATCCATATGTAAAAGTAGGCTAGTAGTAGCACTTCCTAGCCTACAGCTAAGACTTATTTCTGCTAGTTTTCATGCAGCAAGTCAAGGGCCCATCAGGAGCCTCAGATAGTTGTAGTGAGTGTACAAAAGCCACAATATCTGTTGGTGTGTTGACTGGCTATTGACAGTTATTTTTTTAACTTATGGGTTATAAATTATTTAGGGTTAAATGTACAGGAAAACATTTAGGGTACTTGGATTATTTCATACTTAATCTGTTGGCAACGTTGGGTTCCCTATCCTGTCTCTTGGGCTGAGGATACACGTAGCTATGGTGTGAGGGCATGATGCCCCTGGTCCACCAGGTGTCACCAGCTCACAGGTGAGTTTCACAGGTGTACCAGGTTTGTGTCATGATGTCATGGACCCCCTGTAATTTGTTAATTTAAACTAACCTCACTGACCTGTCCTTGTGTATGCTACGTTCGCTCGTTTCATTGTTTTCTGTTCAGTGTACGCCCACCTAAGTGTTTAGCTCATGTCTATGTTCTAATCCTCTGTCAGTACTACAGTCAAATGCACATTTTGTAAGGATATGTACTGTACTGTGCAATGCGAATATTCAGCTATGAATATTAACTATACTCTTTCCTGGCCAGTAGCAGTAGTGGGAGCCCGTGTACCACAGTTTTGAGAACCAAGGGTCTAGACATTCTATATAAAAAACTGCAGATAAAAAATGTTGAAACTATTTGTTTCTGAGGCAGAGGCTCTCCATGGAGGTCACAGAAGGGAAGTGCAGACACTTCTTTCCACCGGCCGCTCACACTGCGTTCGCGTAATAAGTTCTCTATGTGCTCTGCTGGCCTGACCAGAGGGTAGTGCCGCTAATAAGAAGTGGCAGCCTACATGTGCTCAAATACACACAGACACATGCCTGCACAGGTAGGGATCATTTGGCTTTGTCTTCAGGCTGTGGTTCAGTCTAAAGCAGCAGGTAAAGCCTCGGCAAATTATGGCCTGGGGGCAGACTTTTTTTTTTGCCCCAGTGTTCGTGGCTGTTTGATGCCGTCTGTCTGGAATTTATGTATTCCCATTATCACAGACTGGGTTTGTTTTCCCTGTTATTCTGTTCTGATGACATGTCAAAATAAAGAATATCTGACACGTTTCATATGCAAAGCGTGAATTTGCCAAAGGAAATTTGTTCTCAATTAACATGTCTGGTCAAACGAAGACAACATTCATTTGAAAGAAAACAGTGAATCCAGTGCCTCATCTAAGCAAACCAAACCCAATACAGAATTTTTACTATTTCTGTAAGGTTAAATTCATTGTGTTTTAAAGTACTGTCCTACAAACCAAACTTCACAGCATCAAATTCTGAGATTTTCTAGATTTCTATTGACCAGCGTGTTTTGAATAATAATTTTGAATATCTCTTTCTCACTGAGCACTACTTCTGCAGCTCTCATTCTAAAATAAGCTTTCAGGTGTGCATGTACAGTATAGGGTTTGCTCTTGTGCATGGGGGTCTTCAACTAACTGAAGGTCAGGTTTCAATTGATAGTGTGAGTGGCCAACAAGTCCAGAGAGAATGAAAATTTTCCATTCTGATGTGTAAACTCTTTACATTCTGAAATTGTTGCATTTGTTCTCGTAATGAACGTTGGCAATCTTGCCATGTTGGTGTGTTTTTCCCCAGTTGTTCACATATGGTTACCCACATCCGTCACATCTGTCTCCTCTGCTGAAAAACTAAATACGATTTATAATTTATATATTTGGCCTAGATTTCATTCCTCCCCCCCTTGACAATTGGCGATTGGAGGAAATCTTCTGGAAATGCGTCGTGTTTGTTCAAGAACCTTGCTTGGTTGACAGGTCCTCTGCTCTCTGTTTATTTGCCGGATGCTAAATCCGTCCAGAAGTCAGCTGGTACGACAGAGCCGTGCATTTGTGAGAATGTAGGTGCTGATTGAGCTGATGGAGGAGAGGCACTCATAGCTGTGAATATGTCAAATGTGGAGGAAGAAAATCATGCACTGGCAGCGAAACAGAGGCAAATTGTGTTTGCCGTGTGTGCGTGAGCGTGTGAGAAAGAGAGGGTTGTGGGGTCATGGGGCTTTGCCTGATGGTAGGACGTGATTTTGTTCTCTGAGTATGCAGGATCTGTTTGACATGCTCAGCGTCTCGTCTCTCTCTGCTATAGGCTCTGCTGGCTATAGCTTGTGGTGCTCCCAGTGGAGTAGGCTCTTTCCACTAACAAAATGCAAAATACAAAATTAATAAAAACACCCTTTGAAACTGACAAATATGCCTCAGGCAAACTATCGGCCCGCCGGCTGCTTAAAATTTAATCAGTATTTTTTTATATATATATATATCTTTTTTCATTATTTATTTTTTCCACGGCCATGCTGATTTTTTTAATAACACGTTGCCAAGATCGCGTCTGTGTACAAAGTTCCCTCCCCTTCAAGAATTACATGTTTAATTGGTTCTGACATTTCATGGACTCTCGCTCCCTCGGGGTGTCTCTAGCTAATAAAATAAACACAGGGGCTTTATCTCTTAACCTCAGTCCTCAGCCGTTCCCAATGCCCGCCCGGACCGTACCAGCCCCTAATAAACGTCCTCTGCCCATTAGGCTCCTGAGTGAAATGGAAACCACTTCTGCCAGAGCTGATGTTGTTTAGTTTCATGTTTACCGCTTGTTTACCACGTTGTTGTTTTTTTCTCCGACCAGTAAGAAAGAAGCATATTGTTGACTCCAAGTAATATATATATATATATATATATGCATAAAATTTTCAGAATCTGTTATGGTGTCTCAGTAATGGATGTCCCTCCACATAATCAAATTAAATTAAGATGGGTTAATAAAAATCAAGCGTGACAGTCTAAATCCTATCGCTGGTGTCAATCAACATAATATCATAATGGCAAGAAATACCGCCACAATCGCACTCAATTATTCATTGACTTCTGAGAAGCCGCTCAACTTGAGGCTAAATTGATGTATATGTATTAGTCATTCAAGGAAGAATTTTCATACTATAAAGTGCCAATGAATTTGTGTGACTTGTTATGTTTTTTTATATTTAAATAAATACTAGGGCTGGCAATCGATGAAAAATTTTAATTAAATCAATAATCAAATTTCTTATGACTTAAGTCCTGCACCTTATTTCAAACTGAAAGTCCCTTTTCATCATTAGTGATCTATGGTGTCTTCTTTTGGAATAAACAGTATTCTTGCTCCATTAATGAGTGTACTCTCCATTATAGCTTGCTGGTAAAGTAAGCATAACGCTAATGCTGCTGCATGAAAAACCGTATATTGTAGCTTTGATGAAGATGTTTCAGTGTTGGGTTGCAGGAAGCCAGGACGTCATTTGGGAGCAACAGGAAACTGCTGATTGATGAGAAAAGAAGCACCAAGTAAACATCTAAAATAATCCCGACTCAGGCCTGATTGTGCGAGTGCTGATGCGCTCGCTTCCTTGCCGAAGTTTTCTCTCTTCGCCGAGCACCAACCTGAAAGTAGACCAGTGGCCCCTTGTTCTCACACGTAAGTGCATCTCCCCCCTGCAATAAATTCCACATGGCAGGGTTCTCTCTTCGGCGGAGAAAGCCTCCGGTTTTGTGCTACTTTTCCCCTCTTTCGTGTTTCTCAGTTATTAATTGAGATCATGAGCCTCCAGTAAAAGAGCAGGGCCAAGACAAGAAATACTTGAAGTCCTCCGTCATAAATATTCAATCCCAATATATTATGCATATTATTCTTTAAATACCACATAAAATGCACTTTTTTTGTGACTCGGTCTTAATTTTGCATATGCTTTTAAGTAGTATACATTAAATAATAATTACCATTAAATTGATGGCAGAGGCAGCTTTGGTTTTGTCAATCAAGCCCGGCCAAACCCTCTGTGACATTCCTGTCTCCCATCACTTAGTGTTGCACGGCCGTCATTGTTGGCCTCAGCACTTGCACAGCCAAGCAGAATCAGCAGAATTAGCTGCACTTAAAGCAGAGAGAAGTGCGGCGTGGCGCGGGGACGAGCGGCCGCGGCTCATTCGCATGCTCCCCACCTCGCGCTCGGCTCCAAAAAAAAACCCAACCCCCTTCCAAAAAAAAAAAAAAAAAAAAGTGGGCTGTCAGAGGCGAACAATCCTCTTTATTAGCAGCAACGGCGAGCGGTAATTGTCGTGTTTGATGTGGGCGGCGGAGGCAAGCGGCCATATTGGTAAAAGCCGGTATTGATTAACGTCTGAGGCCTGATCGCGCGAGCTGCTCGGGCGAGACGGGCGTAATTTAACAGCGGCCTGCTCCTGGCTTTCTGGGCCCGGAACGCCGCTGAGCGTTACTGGCTTCGACGAGCCGCCGCTGTAATCACACGGCATCAAAACACGGCGGGCCCCGCGAGGCCGCCGCCACACAATGAGACGACTGCGGCGAATAACACATCATCGGCAGGAGTGTCGGGGGAAGAGTGAGTCGGTGCTTCGTGCTTTGTGCTTCCTGCCGTCGCCAGATCCTCGGTTTCACCCAGCCGACAGCCAATCCCACGCCAACGTCTCCAGAACGCCCCCCCCCCCCCCCCCTCGCGTCTCAGCCGCGTAACTCTTTACGGGGGGGGGGGGGGGCGTCTTTGATCTGAGCGATTTGCAAGGGGCTTAATTATACAAACTGGATAATAACAATGGAAACAACAAGGCGTCTCGCGCACGCCTGTGTTTATACAATATACCCTCCCTCTGTTTACAGGCGCGGTAACACCCCGGAGTCACATTACCGCACGCACCCTCGCACTTAATTCTCAGTTGTGCCGAGCATTTCCTGCCACGAGTCGGAACAACAACAACAAACAACAATAAAGGCTTCTTATTAGACAAAAAGGGGCATCATTACAGATAGATAGCAGCAGAACGCCGTCGGAATTACTTCCAATTAACTGATATGGAGTCTCGTCCCCTGATTCGCCGCTCAGATCTTGGCACTTTCGAGCCTCCGGGGGGAGTCGAGCGAGCACAATGAGGAAACGCTGCTAGTCTGCACCCCATAATAATTTATTAACTTATTTTGCACTCCAGGATGGGGCGTCAAAGCCTGGGCCTGCCGATGGTTCGCCATCGGCCCTTCAGGAACGTTCGTTCTCTTCTAAAAAAGCTTCTCAATTAGCAGGTCTGGAATAACTGGAGAATCTTTTATTCTCCGCCAGTCGTGCCGAGGTCTTGTACAGTTAAAGAATACAAAACCTTAGATGTACTTTGGAGAAAGCGGGACAACCGGTGTAAATTTTTGATGCGAGACAAAGCCCTTTTTGTCCGACTGAGGGAGAATGGCTGGCGAGCGCGGTTGGTCTCCTGCTATTCGGAGGGGAGTTTCGCCTCATGCATTACTGCCGCATTAATTTTGGAATCATGGCCCTCTTTGAGTTCAAATAATGAGCATTTAATTATTGACACCAGATGAATTTTTAACAAAGGCGCCGGGGCTTCACTTGGTTGGCCGCATGTGGGGAAGTTTTAAAACAGGCACGCTGTGCTTATGACCCAGAATCCTCGGCCTTTCGCAGAAAGGCGCGCCCATCTTTCCTCGTCCGCCTCTGAGCACGATCAGCTGCATTATGGCCCATTAAACGCCGACCGGTAAATAAAAAAAACTTTCCATGTTATCGTCAGATTGCATAAAACATCACAAATGTCCTGAAATAAAAGCCACTTATTTTGCCGGTGCAACATCGTTTCCTGGCGAGGGACTTCGTTTCATTTATAATTTCACAGATAGCCCCGGAAAGGATTCGCAATTCATCTCGGCCCCCGATGTGAAGTGAAACGCGGCCCGTGCCCGGGGAGCGTTATTTCCTGATGATGTCTGACGAGCTGCTCGCTGCCATTGTGAAGCTGTACTCGGGGGCCGCTTGAAGTCCCAGCGTCGAAGGCCCTGTCACCGTCCCTCCCGCCCCTCCCTTCCTATCGCATTGAAAAGCCCTCCACACACTACCCCGTGCCACCCCTTAAAAGCCCCTCAAAAGTATCTTGTGTGTTCTGGAATGAAAAAAGGATGAGAGATTAGGGGATGACAGCCTGCGAGAAAAGCCGGAATGAGAGATCGTCTGTTTTTCTGTGGTCCGGCTGCGAGCTCCAGAGGAAATGACTAATTTAATGCTTGTTTTAAGAACTTTCTCTTTGTCACTTTCCTTTTGGAAGGGGACACATCTGGTTCCGAAAAAGTTCCGGCCTCATGCGTCAACTCTAAAACTCAGACTGCGTAACGCTACATCTGATATCACAGACTTCCTGCCTGATCTGCCCACTGTGAAACATCCACAGTCTTTGTGTGTGTGTGTGTGTGTGTGTGCGTGTGTGTCCAATGGCTAAACGCAACTGTCCCAATCAGGATGATGAGGAACTTCCTCTGCCCTGGCCGAGTCCTGCAGCAAAATGTGTTTAAAATGCCAGCACTTCACAGCGAATCTGCTTCACTAAATCACAGGCCTTTGCATTTTGGCTCGATCCGGCCGCCAGCTCCCTCCGCCGCGGCGGGTTCCCTTTGTAGCGGTACCGTATATCACGCGCGCGCAGATCCTGCACTGCAAGTGACCCACGCCAGCTGACATCTTAATTAAATCTTTAGGATCCCGTTAAACCTTTTTATTGGACGGGAGAAATATGGGCTTGTTCTGGAGCCAGGAAGGCCACATGATCCCGCCGTTCCCCCCCCCTCCCGCCGGATCTTTGGCATTGGACGTATTCACTCCGTGCTGCACATGCATTCACTTTTTATGCTTTTTTTTCCTGGCATCAATAGGTGGAGCCTTCACCAGTGACAACACGAGCCCTTGGGGTCCAGGGTGTGGATGATCATTTATTCACCCAAATGCTCACAGGGCGCCCCCCGCGAGGCCAGTGACAGCTGAGAAATGTCATTACAGAGGCTAATGAATAATGAAACCCATCGCTCTGTGGCCATATTTCCAGCCTCAAATTTAATTAACGCCACTGAAGGTCACTTAAAGCGCGTCGCCTTGTGAGGTTTTTTTTTTTTTTGCGACTTTATTTGTGTTGTCACAATGTTTGCCGACGAATCCGCCGACGGATTCGTGCCTGGTTTCAGGGGAGAAAAAGGGACGTGTCTCAGCTTCTGTGTGTTTAGCCTCGCCTGTTTAACCCCACATGTGAAGCGCACTTCCACCAACAAGTGGGCGCAAAGGACACAGAATTCCAATGGCGCCGATTTGGCAACGGCGCGCCATACCTTCACACAATGTTCAATCAGGGCTCGTGCATTTCAACGTGTGCCAAGTGAGACAGAACGGCAGATTTTGCAGATAATTTACGCCTTTTCACATGAATATGATTCTGAAAAAAAAAAGTCTCTTTATTGTAGCCATTGTGCAGCATTGGATGTAGGCGAGCCTGTAATGAAATCCTGTCGCACTGCATGGGCTGGGTGGGTCTGCTTCGCACCCCGATCCTTCGTCACTGACCTCGGCGGGACACCGACTTTCTCTTCCGCCACCCCCAGGAACAACAGAAGGGCGAAGACTTCCTCCGCAGCATCCGTTGTTCCCCACAAGGTTTTTTTTTTTTTTTTTTTTTTTAACAAATTTCCTGTCAATCATCCCCTTATTAAAATCCAAACGACAATTTACTCCATTTTAACCTTGTGTCAACACCAATCAGCGTCTGTAACCAAGATAATCAGTGGCCAATATCATGCATATTTCCATGTCTGTATTCGCAACTGCTCCCTCTCGGGGCTCCTGTTTCTCTGCGTTGGAGACAGAAAGGCAAGGTTAATTTTTTTAATTGGCTGTGAAAAAGGTAAGGAGAGTGTGTCTGTCTTTAATGTGGCCTGCTTGCCACTAATTGCCTGATTATTTTTTGACTGGGTCTTTGTGTTTTTTTTTGTTTTTTTTTTTCCATTATCTCTGTAGACCAGTTATAATAAGAAGGCGTTTATTAGCAATTAGTTTAAATCATTTTCTGGAATTTAAGTCAGTGCAAACAACTGATGAAATGCATATTATTTCGTTTTTTTTATTAGCAAATATCCTTTAAATCTATGGCCGCCTGCATGTATGAATATGCTCTGTGTGTTTATTGCCTAAAACAGTGGCTCTCAGTCCCCTCTCCTGCAGTACAGCAAGCCTGAAAGTTCTCATTCCAGCATTTGCTTAATTAGGATCAGTTGATCGTTAACCGAGTGCATGAGGCGGCCTGGAAGCCTGGAAGCCCCGAATCGCGCGCCGAAAAACTGCTGGGCCGCGGGGCCTGCAGATTTAATAACAGCTGACATAATAGTTCTGTGCTCAGGCACGTCCATCCATCAGAGGGGGAATCGCTCCGCGAGTGGCACCGAACGAGAACGAGTGTTTCAAATTAAAAAAATAACCCGCGCTGCCGAGGGACTGTCCCCAGAAGAGTCCCCGCTGGTTTGCAATGTGCATTGTCATGTGGTGCCTCGGGTGATGTCTCTTCATTATCCACTTATCCCCTAACAGCCATGTTCCACATCCACTTATCCAGTTATTCCGAGCGCAGCTCCGCTCTGAACTTGGGATGGTTTTCTCGTGCACATCTGTTTCGGGGGGGGGGCGATTGGCTGCAAACTAAACACAAAAGTGGAAGAATAAAGTCAATGGCAATGCCAAAAAAGCAAAAGATTTATTTTACTGTTTACATGCAAGAGGCCACAGTGTCCAAGGCGGCAAATCACAGCTCGAGACGAGGCCGCCTCGTAATTCCCTTTTTTGAAATTCTCCCTACAGTGGCGATGGAGTTTTGTGTCTCTTCCTCATGCCGCTTGGCACCGGTTCTGATTAAACCTTGGAACTTTAATCACTCCTATTCAAATAGAGCAGCCACTGATTCTAGCGCAGCGTTATTTAGCATCAGAGCGATTTGAAGGGCCGCATTAAAAGACAAAAAAAAAAAAAAAAAAAAGTGCACATACACATATGCTAGGCCACTGTCCAGCTGGGGGGGACTCTGGACGGCGTTCGGACCCTCACCGTTGCCGGGCATAGGAGAGAAAAGCACGCCTCGGCCCACCTGCCACAATGAAGGTCATTCTTGCAGCATTAAAGAGAAATCCGTGAATATGCTTTTAAGTGCCAAAGAGTGAGACCTTTTTTTTCTTTTACTCTCTCTCTCTCTCTCTCTCTCTCTCTCTCTTGAAGCTAGCATCAAGCCGCTAATGATTTTAATGAGAGCTCCTAGATTCATATTTTTTTCATAGAACACATCACACTAAAACAAAATCAATGAGCAACTTTAATTAGAGGCCTTTTAGACTGCCTCCGCTGTATTTTTACTTTTTTTTTTCCCGCTTCAGCCTCTCCGAGCCTCGCCAGATGAGAGATGCTGGGCTGTATTTAAACCCAAGTTATCTGACATTTAGATGTAAGAGGAATAAAAGGAAGGGAAACAGCAACAAACACGGGGACAATTTTTGACAGTTCTTTGTCACACAGGAGAGAAGAAAGGGTCTGACTGTGAGACAGTACTTTGAAGCCCTGGAAATTTGTAATGAAAAATTTAAGCTACATACAGAGAGAGAGGGAGAGAGGGAGACAGGGAGAAAAGGGGGGAGAGAAGAGGAAAAAGTCAAGCCATTCATTTGGCTCTGCATACATTAGTGCTTGTAATTCAAAGGTTTTGCCATGTGTTTTTGTAATTTTGCCTCTAATAAATATCTTAGAGAATTGCTTTGATATTCCAAGATTGTCTCCATTAAGAGAAAAGAGGGGAGGGGGGGAGCGTCAGGACCCTGGCTCTAATGAGAAGGTCATCTCTCTCTAATTATCACAGGCAGCTCAGACTCAGCCCATCAAAGGGCCCCAGGAACGCGCCGGCTGCAGACAATACTCTTCATTTACACACACACACACACACACACACACACATCAGTGTAGCGGGTAAACAAGCTCCGTGTGCACAAGTATATATCCTGTGTTGTATACACGGTGGTGGGGGGGGGAAAGTGATGTTCCCCTGGATCCGGCCGGGCTGCTGAGGGATACTCGTCACCCCGGAGCCCGGGGGACCCAAATTGTTCCACTTTATCAGCGGCGGGTAATTTTACCGATGCATCGCGGGCGTTAATCCTTCACAGGCCATTGGCTGTCTTCGGCGCGAGCGAGCCGCGCCACTTCTTCCCTGCCCTCCGCCTCAAATGAGGAGTGGAGGAGAGCGACAGGGGCAATCCATTCATGCTGCATTTATTTTAAAATAATTAAAATGTGTGTGTGCGTGTCTTAGGCCTTTGTGTAACGATGCTGAGAAACAAATGATAATTTATTTATGGGGTGAAAACAGGATTGGGGAAATAGCACACACGTTTCATTATTAATGACATTTTTCAGGCAGTCTTAATTTATACAGTCCTGTGATATTTTTCCCCTTCTTTTTTTTTTTTTTATAAACCAAGCTGGAGACTGATGGGGGGAAATGTTTGCGTTGCTGTTTTTGTGTAGCGCTGATGCGTCAGGGTGATAGAGGCGGATGGCGGTTCCACCCACACAAAAGGATCCAGCACACAATGAAATGTGGGAAATGAATGTCATATGGACAGGGCCTTTTTGCGGCCTTGGCCTAGGCTCCCGAGTAAATCACGCCGCAGAATTAATCCATTTAAGGAGGGTCAGCCTCGGAATGCCAGAGTACAGTCACAGTCAGCTGCGGCCGAGCTGCCAAGCCAGTACCTCTGAGTAATCCGCTCTGCGCCGGAGGCCAATTCGGCTTCCAGAAACTACGGGCTGGCCCACCAACGTCACTGTAGCGCTGGCTTTGGTGGCGAATGAGTCAAGGCTATGATGCACACAGGGCTGTGTTTGTTAATCACTGAAGAGCAGTCGCTAAACGAATTGGAACCAGTGGCATCAAAAGGCAAGGGAGGCTTTGTTCTGACTTTCTGTCTGGCTTGTTTATGGCCTCTTGGTCCTTTGAAAATATTGTGCGGCTGAAGCAGATGAAAATGCACTCACACATGGAGACACACAGCACCACCACGGTTTTCATATCTCTGGAAGAAATTTGTTTTGTTGTCTTGTGCAATGTCGCCGTTCGCAGCTCATTTTGTACATTTGTTGCCCCACATGCTGTAACGATCCGTCTGCCATGCGGTACACGCCGTGCACAAGCCAGCGAATGAACGGCCGTGTGTGGAAATAAAACTGTATGAATCGGATTTTGACAAGCATGAAATGGCTGCAAAATCCCTGCGGAGGACAGTGAGGTTGGTGGTTCATTGAGGAAGGTTCGTGACTGTCTTTCTTTAATGAGTCTCAGACACCCGAGTGTTTATTCAGAGAGAGTAGAAACCATGAACCGGCCGTACATCTCCGCATCATCTAATGATGATCTTGCTCTGGCAATGCAGACCCTATGGTCTGTTGAGACTGTGTGGATGCATTGTTGAAGGTCATGTTTGCCTCAGAACTCATTAAATAAGTGTAGCAAGTCTGACTTTGGTAACTCAAGAACGATATAGATACACTAATTACACATCTAGGTTATTCATTAATTATTGTATTAATCTCTGCTCGTCGATTTTTTTCCATAGATCATCAACAGCAGAAACCCTCTGCAGCATGTTTCCTTACACCGTGTACCATGTTTCTGTAAAAGTCTAACAGTGTGTAGGTTCTCAGAATGCCAAAAAAAGTTTTGACTGACTCCATGGTCCAATATATACCAGTATCCTGTCCGTTTATGTGATGCCATTTTCCTTCTTCCTGGACTTCCTGAGGTTCACAGAGTACACATGACTAAAAAGGGACTTGAGGCTGTGTATAAACAGAGAGTCAAAATGAACTGCACGCCTCCTCCCTGGTTTCTAGTTGATCTTAGTGTGTAGGTAAAATGTATTGATTAGGTTTTGGACCTTTTGTTTGATCTTGTGTTAGTCCGAGGGTTTTGGTTTTAGGCCTTGTGTTTGGGCTACAGATATGGATGTTGAGTTTTATGGATTGGTATATACTTTTGATGGTGATTGATTTTTTGTTCTTATGTGTTTTGGGAGTTTTATCAGCAGTGAATAAAGAATTGTTCTGTGTCATTCATCCATATCCCATTCTACACTGATCATTTGTTGTGTCCCATCACCCCTAGCACCATTGAGACATAGCAGTGTTGTATGTTCTACATTTCAGCTCCACCCTTTGACCAATATAGTGTATGAAGATAAACTGATCTTTTAAATTATAGACAAATTGGAAAACTGAGGTAATAGACCGAATAAAAAACTACTGAATGCCTACTAACATTCTGAGGGTCAGCCAACATGGGTTGAGGAGAAAGAGTTAACGTCTGGCTAATCCTTTTGACTTTTTCAGGAGGCCCCAGGGGGAATTGATGAAAACTAGTTATATCATGTGGTTTAGGAAGATTTCATGAACCCCTTTGAGGTCTTGTTCAAATCAGGAGATAACATTAGCACCTGTAAGCGCTTGGATGGAAGTCTGGTTAACAGAAAAAAAAAAACAGATTTCACAGGCACAATGCCACAACTGGCCTTTATCCATTGTGGGATTTAGGACCACTGTTCATCCTTAATTTACATTTGTCACTCACTATCCATAACCACCCACATAGTCCTTTTACTCAGGGTTTCAGCTGCTGGAGCTCATCCTGGGACACTGGGCAGGTACTCACCAAGGGCAGGGCGCGCACACACTCACACCTACGGTCAATTTAGAGTCAGAAAATCGCCCAGTGTGCATGTATTTGAACAGAGAGAGGAAACCAGAGAATGTGGAGGACACGCAGGTCAACACAAGGAGACCATGCAAACTCCTCACACACAAGGTTTGAGCCAGGTTCACAACCACTTTTCAGCCCTATTTTTTCATTTATATAAACAAAATAGACATGGACATGTTTGCTGATTTCTTCAAAATAAGAGGTTTGGTATTTTGTGTCTACAAGAATGATTTTAGTCTAGTCTTTTCGTCAAGTTGTCGTTTTAGTCTTTAAACTAAAGGTCTGAGAAATTTAGTGATACTGTAGTCAGATTTATCCATGAATATTTTAGTTTAGATTGCCATAGATAGCTTTGTTATCTGATTGTGTATAGCGGAAGTGACGTCATCGGTGTGAAGGGATGGGGGATACAAGAAACAGAAACTGTGATATAAAAATGGGATTAAACAAGAGGAAATAATGTCTTGAAATTGAAGAGAGATTTTAGTTTTTATCTTCTAAACCATATTTAGTATTTTTTTTTATTTAAATTTTTCAGTAATATTACATGATATATTTTGTTACAGTTGGTCATGACCAAAATTTAATAGGTGACGTGAACCAGGCATACTACATCCTAACAGGTCTAGTTGCTGTTCATCAATTTCATGAATTCATGGCCATAGATGGAAACAATTGGAGGAAAACTTGGATCTGAGAAAGTTATGGTATGGAACATTTTGCACAAGGGGCTAGTGCAAGGGGCTTGGCAACTTTATGGCCATTGTAAATTATTAGTGCAGTTTCTTCCAAGCAAGCTAGACTGGCCAAATGGCCTCCTCTCATTTATACATGTCTTATGCTTTATGTGGCTCAGCCCAAAAGACTTTTATTACCACGAACAAATTGAGCACTATTGGTATAAAATGGACTGATACCCATGCTCTCAACATTTGAATTGGAACGTTTTATTTAAATAATTTGATTCAAAAGAATCCAATGCCCAAAATGAACACTTCAACAAAACAGCTCATCTTCTCCAACTCCAGGCTAGCATTAAATTTCTGTACAGTAGCACTCTAGTTCAGGAGTTCTAGTTCAAGCTCTTGTGATAATACAAGTGTTTCCTTTTCCTCCTCTTGTAGAATACTGTATGTCTGTTTCCACCCCACTTCTCTAACAGCCTTATCAATCGACCGCCGCTTTCTGCAACAGCCTCTGACCCCTAATGGATTTCAGACGACATCGGTCTCCAACCTCATGCACACTGAGCCTGGCTCTAACATGACAACCATTTGCCTCTTCTGATGTGTGCATATGTGTGCACTAGAGTGTCACATGCTGACCTGTCCCCCGAGTCGTCCTTGATTGTATTCACTCTGACAACCTCCAGCCCCAGCACACAATCCCAATGAGCCTATTATCATGACAGCCTGTGCACACTGTGCATTCTGGGAAAAGTGGCACATAAAAGAATGATCAGGGGAAGCTTTCAGACAAGGGGGGGGGCTGCTGAGGGGGTTGTGTGTAGACCGGCTCTTTGTTGAACAAAATGGAAATGCGAAGGTGGACCTGTTGAGAACCCCTTGCGGAGTTTGTAGCACTTGCATGTGGCATTATGTGTGGTATTATTTATACGGGGCTGCCAGACTAATACTGTGCGCGGGTCTCCCCCCGGAGCACTTTCTGCCATCCATGAAAGTCGCAACGAGAAACACCCAAAGTTTCTTAGACAGAGACCCTCTCACCAGGGACCTTCCTTTCTGCAGACTTCATACACTGCTATTGACATAATGCATCTGTGCCGGCTCAGATAAGCATTCTTTTTCATCTCGCTCCTTCCCGCTGTTTCCTCGCATTTTATTATATTTTCTGCATCTAGCCCACACTGCATTTTTAAAGGAGAACGTCGAAAGAAGTCACTTCACATCTATGCGAGTGTGCAAGTGCAAAACAGTATTTATATGTGACAATGATGAAACAAACAGTGCATTTCATTTGCAAAAATAAAAAAACTGAGAACTGAAACCCACCCTATTGACTGCAGCAAATTGCATGCACTTATCAAAAACAGAAATCTAGCTGCATCAAACATACTTTTTTTAAAGTGTAAGGAACCTGAGATATAGATGCATGACATGTATTTAAGCATCATAAAACAGGCTTATTACACATTACATTTGACAGTGTTTATATGTTGACAATTTCCCCATTACTCATATTAATAATTCACAAGTTTTGGGTTTCAGCTTTAAACTTTGTTCTTTATTTATAAGAAGTAGTCAGTGAAGCAGGAAGGAACTTGAGTCCATGCACTCTGCACTTTATGCATGTTTGCACATTTTTACATTTTCCGAATTACTTTGTTATGCAAGAAATAGATATTATATTCTGTAATTCACATTATGTGTCTGATTTTTTGACTGACAGACTATCTTTGTGTAAGCAATTATTTTGTTAGATGTCATCCATTATATTCATGCAAACTAAATATGTTGATTTGCCAAACATACCGTTCCTGAAAAGTGACTTTTACTTAGTTTGATTCGAATTTTGATTAGAAGTAGATTTTTCTCATTAAAGCATTTCTATTATCCACCAATAAATAACATATTCCATTTGCATTTGAATCCCCAGTAAAGCACAGTAAGTTCCACCATAATTAGACAGAATTCACTGTATGACGAACCCTAACTCTAATTTTCAAAGACTGTTTAGTAGTAATATGCAAGAAAGCCTAACTGAATGTACAAAAATGAACTGTCAGCTTTAGGGCTGCAAATAACGATTATTTTTTGATTAATCATAGAATCGGATAAAAAAAAAAAAAAAACAAGAAAAGCATTCATTTCCAATCCTTTATTCAAAAACAGAACCAAAATCTCACAAACATGTTGCTCCTTGAGCTGTTATAATAATATTAAAATAAAATAAAAATGGACTAACACAAAAAACATACACATGTATGCTTTACATCTGCCAAATATAGACTTTTTTTTTTTTAATAAAGTGCCACCTGAGCTGCCAGAACGATAAATCATTAATAAAAAATTAAAGAACAATACAAATCAGAAAATTTAACAGGATTTGTTTGAATGTCAGAACTTGTGTCTCTACACTACACTGCAGATGCACACACTCACAAACGCTCACACTGACACACACACACTGCAAAAAATGCTTTTCTAACTTAGTAGTTTTGTCCTGATTTCAATCCAAATCTCTAAAAAATCTTAAATCAAGATACATTACTAGACACATGAAATAGCATAAGAAATTATGTCTTGTTTTCTGATAAAACATCTCAGAATTAAGTGATTGTTTATTTAAAACAAGCAAAATTATCTGCCAATGGGATAAGAAAACTAATCTAAAAAAAAAAAAGTGAAGTGATTGTCAGATGTGATACACAGCAGCACAGCACACGGTGCACACAGTGAAATTTGTCCTCTGCATTTAACCCATCACCCTGAGTGAGCAGTGGGCAGCCATTACAGGCGCCCGGGGAGCAGTGTGGGGGGACGGTGCGTTGCTCAGTGGCACCTCAGTGGCACCTTGGCGGATCGGGATTCGAACCGGCAACCTTCTGATTACGGGGCCGCTTCCTTAACCGCTAGGCCACCACTGCCCCTTATCTTAATGAGATATAATGTCAAACAGAAGTTTTAAGCATCACTTAATTTTCTCATGCCATTTTTCTTGTCTAGTAATCTTGATTTATATTTGGACTGGAAACTAGACAAAATTACTAGGTAAGAAAAGCTTTTTTTTGCATTGTAGCTATACATGACAACAGACTGAAAAATGAATGGTCCAAAAAAGGCTAGTGAATAAAAACATGTCTTTAGTCTTTTAATGCAAAGTAACTATAGCACCCCTGCTTTACTACTGTTATTAACGAGCTAACGCTAACTCGTCATGCCTGTCAAGCTGGATGACGGGTAAACATTTACATTTACAGCATTTATCAGACGCCCTTATCCAGAGCGACTTACAGTCAGTAGTTACAGGGATAGTCCTCCCCTGGAGCAAGTTAGGGTTAAGTGTCTTGCTCAGGGACACAATAGGAGAGTCGTCCATGTGGAGACGCAGAGAACAGTCCGAACGCTGTTTCATCCCCCCTCCACACCTGTAGGTGGCGCTGTAAGTCCCTGTCTAGTTCTCCTCCGTGGTGAGTAAAACACCAGCACCAGGGACATTACGTTCCTCACTTCAAAACGGAACAAAAGTAGGATTCTGTAGCTACTTACCCTGCTGCTGAACTCCCTTCTTCCTCCTCAAACACTCCAACATGTTTGGAGTGTTAGTAGCCTGGGGTGGTAGTAGCCTAGTGGGTAACACACTCGCCTATGAACCAGAAGACCCGGGTTCGAATCCCACTTACTACCATTGTGTCCCTGAGCAAGACACTTAACCCTAAAATTGCTCCAGGGGGACTGTCCCTGTAACTACTGATTGTAAGTCGCTCTGGATAAGGGCGTCTGATAAATGCTGTAAATGTAAAATGTAAATGTTTGCGTTTCAGGTGCTGGATCATTGCCGTGGTGCTCCCGTGCCGTGCCATGTCGCTTTTGCATATTTTTGCGCAGATTTCTCTGCCTCCGCCATGTATCTTTCCTCTACCTCCGCTTTTTTTTTTTTTTTTTTTTTGCTCCGCGCTGTCTATGAGGCGCCAAACTCTGCTAGCGTCTGTGCGCGAGAGAGACCGAGTGTGTTCACTCCGCTCCGCGCTCAAATAAAGTTTTTTTTTTAATAATCAAACGTCTCCGCGTTGCGCGACATAACGAATCGATTAGGAAATTCGTTGCCAACTCTTTTAGTAATCGATTTTTATCGATTCAGTCGATTCGTTGTTGCAGCCCTAGTCAGTTTAGATCTGCTCTTTGTGGTCTTTATTGTAGTCTTTATTATAGATTAGATATTGTAAGGAAATTCGAATGAACTGAGGAAAGCAAATGTTACATGGCTAATTGTAATACACAGATGGCTTAATATATCAATAAAATAAATATTTGAAGGCATCGTGTATGCATTAACTATATTTATAATAAAGATTAAAAATAAACTGCACTGTTTAATTTAATATATAGTACAACTATGTATTAAATTGTTATTGCACTTGTGTATATTTTTGTGTCATGTACAAAATTAGTGTGTTTGGTCATCACTACTAGACTGTATTTCTCTAATATTTCGGCTGGTTGTTTTTTTTTTTTTTACCAAATTTCATTCTTCTACTGACAACGATTGAAGCCCATTACTGAACTACTGCATCAGAAAAAATCATTTGCACAGGATATGTATGAAAGGGTTAACTGCATTGTTTAGTCATCTGTAGCGGGTGACATTCTTTATGCAAGAACGACCCCTGATTAGAGGGTGAGCTTTAATGGCAACTAATTAGCTAACCTCTTTAGCCCAGGCGTAATGATCAAACGAGCTGTCACAGAGTACCTGTTACAATGATCCTCTCGCCTCTTGATATGATATTTTATTCCACCGCAATTATGCCTCGCCCCCTCCGCTTGCACCACGTGTGTTTATTGCCTGGAGCACACATGTCAAATGAAAGAGCAGCTTATGCACCTGATATTTAATTATTGCCTCCTGCACTACTGCGCACAATGGGGAAATGTCAAAGCAGCAGCTAATGCACCACGACGCCACGCGCTCCCAGATGAAACGCAGAGGCGTCTGTCAAAAGGAAGACAGGAATATTTACCTTTTGGATACACTACCTTTACCCTTAATCTTGATGTTACATTTGGAATAAAGTTTGCATTTCAAAACTGGACCATAATTACTTAGTCCTTATATGTTACATGAATTACTATCAATTAAGGAAGCTGTAGTGCTGTCATTTGAGAGAAAAAAAACATATATCAATTTTTTTTATTACCACAATTAACAGAACCACACAATTGTCTTCCAGTCATCGATAACAGATCATCAAAGATCACCGAGCACTTCTCTTATTGAAAGTCAAGTCTTAATTTGGTGTGGCTGATAAAATAACGAGCTTTATGCCTTAGAGAGGGAGAAGGCCGAGCATGTGTTTTTAATGGATCATGAGGGCAGGATTAGCTGAGTGGAAGGCTGTAATTTAGAAGATAATTTGCTTATTTTCTTTTTCTTCAAACCATAAAACTTTTGTTCTTCTTTAACCAGCATGTGAGATTCCAAAGATGGGTGTCTCATTGGTTGTGTTTTTTTTTTTATCGAGTGTGTAAAATGTGATTCTTATTATAATTACTGCATTGAACACACTGTTTGCCCCATCCTTAAAAACCAAAATAGCTCATTTATAATTGACTTATTCTTCTCATGTATTGAAACATTACATGGTGGTCAGAATGTTCAACTCCACCTCTTTCCATTTTTGAGGCACTAGCAACATTTTACAAAAATGAGAATTGCTTTTTCATTTCTCTTTCAAGATATATAGTTATTTGAATCAAATTGAATGCTTTTTTTCTTTGACATTTTTTCAAACCTCTGTGGACCTCTCTTGGCCTCTCACACCCTAACATTCTGCCAATAAATACATATTTATGAATGTTTATTCCACTGTCAGCACTCCATTCATAGAGCCGATCTGACTGATTAATGAATGTTGCATCAATGCATAGTCTTCAGTTATTGATGGTAATAAACAGTAATAAACATCAATAAACACTGCAGCTACAGCACTGCAGTACCTTACTGAAACTTCAGACGTTTTTACCAGTAACAAACTACCAAAATAAATAACCAGGCCATGGTCATTGTCAAATATTTTCATTTATTTTTATCCAAATGTATTTTATTTATTGCTTTTATGTGTTGCATTTTTTTCAATTGGTCCATACATCCATGCAATTAGTCTTTTTTTTTTTTATAAAATTATATATTTTGTTCTTATTTATTTGGTACAATCCTGACAGACATGACCAGCAGACAGAGGAAAAAAGAGAGAGAGAAGTTGGAGACAATGTGGACATATAGTGGAAGCAGAGGGTGGAGGGGAAAAATGGGGAGGAGGGTTTGGAGAAGGATAGGGAACAAACACCGACCAGAAGATACATACAAGAAAAGAACCAGCAGAAAAAAACACAGCAACAGGCAGCTTCTATATAAATCACATTAAAACACGGCCCTTATGTGTAGCCCTGGGTGCACACCTGTGTGTGTGAATGCGCCCATGCCCACAAAGTTTCCCCATTTAAGTGGTTAATAGTGCTTGTGAGAAGCCACAGCCCTGCCCGCCCCAGCACATGAAGGCAACATGTAGGAGGCCCAGAGACCCTCACGGAGGGCACAGGAGTCCTAAAGAGTAATTGAAGCCCCCTTCCCCCTAGAAAAGGGCAGAGGAGAACCCCGGACCAGGGAAGGGGACACCTGACAGCCACAATACAGGAGCCCCAGGGGGCCACAGCGGTGAGCCTGCACCAAGGCAGACCAGCGACCCAGAGATCCAAGGACCCCCACCCCCTGTCAGGGACCCAACAGAGCCAGGAGATCCAGGACCCGCCAAGCAGTCCCCGGGATTGAGCCAGTGTACTACTGGGCAGCTGGCCCCAGATGCTGAGATCCGGCAGTCGTGGGCATCATCCACTGGCATGGAGTGTAGAGGTGGGGGATTGACTCCCACCCCTGGGGAAGCCTGATATGTGAGGTGGAGTCCAGGACCTGCCACATAGTCATAGACATGCAGGCACCCCCAAACACAAGCATTCGTTCCCTACATACACACATATGCAGATATTCTCACAACATGGAGATTGGAGACACACATCGAGATTGTCCTCTCGGCCCCCAGCCCCAGACGGTGAACAGGGAGCGAGGGTGTGAGAAGACCCCCTGCCCCGCCTCGCCTGCTCAAATATATTTAAGTTGTGATGAAGGTGGCCACATGGGGACAGAAGAGGAATACCAAGGACATACACCTGCACCTCAAGGCCCTACATGCATGTTGGTACGACGGAGCAGGAGGGGGGAGACATTTAGGGATGGGGAGGAAAGGATTGGGGGGCTTGGCACCCCCCGTGGAAGCCACTCCCCTGCTGACCCCCATAGGCACCTCCACTCCTTGAAATCCACCCTGTCTGTGCGTGCTGTGAAGATGGACTTCGAGGGTGTTGAGATGGAGTGAGTAGATGATCGGTGAGATAGGAAGAGGGAGAAGTGAAGAAAGCATACAAAGGTGGTTGGGGTGGGGTGTAGGAGAAAAGAGGAAAGACTGAAGAACGTTTTTGTGGAGCCTGATGTTGCAGGATCTGTTGTGACCTCAATTTAAATAAGCTAGATAAATGATAATGAAAGAAGAGGAGAAGAATAGAAGAAAGAATAATCAGGTTATGGTCTGGAGTGGTGTTAATACAACCAGGGAAGGGTATTGGGGTCCATGCTGACTATCTACAACAGAGAGGTCCATCTACAACAGAGTGAATAAAATAGATGTTTTCATAGTTGGGGTCCTAGTGAACCGGAATTGATCTCTTCATCGATGGTAACTTAAGCACGTTGTAAGTCGCTCTAGATAAGGGCGTCTGCCAAATGCCGCAAATGTAAATGTAAATGCTGATGACAGCTCAGGAGAACTTCTGGGAACTGGTCATTTATTCCTTTCAGCTCTTCACCTTCTCCTTCTGGTTAAAGTAGCTGAATTTGGCCATGACGTGGTCTTACCAGGCTTCTTCGATGGACTCTTCCGAAGCGGATATTTTTCACAGTGTCCTCTGGAAGCCTCAGATGGGTCTTGATGAATGATTTTACAATGATTTCAGCATCTTCTTCTGCAGATTCTGAGATGGCTGAAAACACCAGGTTCTCTCTCATGCTGAGGGCCTGGAGATTGATTACAGTCTCTTCATTTTTTAAATTTTCTTCCCTTAGATACGTTACCGTATCAGTTAGAGACTTGACCGAGTTCAGTAGAGATGCATCTTCAGCAGAGTGTGTTTCCACCTGCTGCTGCCTGAATTCCAGCGATCCTCGGTGCAGAATCTCAACCAGCGCCAACCTTGCAACCTTCATCGAGTGCAGGATGTCGCCTAGATGGAGGAGAGTAGCTCATTTTTGGCTGCTGAAGGTAAACTTTGGCTTCTCTTTGTCAAAACCCCAGCCCGTGAATTCATTTACAGCATTTATCAGATATTTACAGCATTTATCAGATGCCCTTATCCAGAGCCCTTATCCAGGGACACAATGGTCGTAAGTGGGATTTGAACCTGGGTCTTCTGGTTCACAGGCGAGTGTGTTACCCACTAGGCTACTACCACCCACTACCACCAATTCCTGAAGAGTTTCTAAATTCTCCTCGCTGTCTTCACCTACAGCCTTTCCGGTCTGTCCCCTACCTAAGACTGATTGCAAAAAGACATGCTATTAGTCTTAATGGCATAAAGAGCTGCGCACGTTCTGCATGCCCAGATGTGTGTGTGTGTGCACTTTTTCACAGGCAGTTCCCATGTTAGGTGCGAGGCCTGCATTAGAACGGGTCCGTTCCAGCATCCTCTGTTAAGGAATTTATTCACGTGCGGCAGCCATCAACACACGTTCTATCCTTCTCTTACTTCGCAGTACAGAGGTCTGGCGGACAGATTTTAGGGTGTTCTCTCGAACGAAGGTCAAAGTGCGTCTAACCACGTCAGAATTTCAACGTAGGTTTCAAGGTGCAGCAACCTACTCTAAAAAAAAAAATTGGCCCGAGTCTAAACCGTTTGCACAGAGCCCAGAAGTCAGCAGGCGAGAGCGGCGGAGGTTCGGGGCAGATTTTCCCATCGCAGCTCAGACTTAGCGGGGAGCACCTGCTCGCTAGATGCAGATTGGGCGCACAGGCGGTGGAAGTCCCTTCAGTGCGCCCCAGATGCCAATATAACACAGATGTCACGGTGTTGTTCCAAAGCCACAATCACAACATATGGTAATTGCTGCGGAATTATTTTCTGGAAGCCTCCAAACCAGGGCTGATAAAGTGGAGAAGTCAGCTACTTAGGCTGCCCGGAAACGTCCAGGGCCCACCAGGTAAAGCCATTAGCAGCCGCGACTGGCCCGGCAGTCCTGGCGGCGCGGGGGTGAGCTGTTCCGCAGACCTCTGAGCGCACACGCCCTGGATGTCCTCCTGGCCGGCCCGTGCGAATCTGAATATACGCTCTGATCCGACACCGGGGGGGGGACCAGGGGACACGGGACACGTAAAGCCGCAAAGCGTTCCCCTTTCCGAGAGGAACAGAGCCAGGCAGAGGCAGCGTGTGAAGGCGCGGTAGTTTCACGTGTCGCCACCCGACTGAGTCGGGAAAGAGCAGGAGGTGTTAATAGTAGGGAAGTCGTGCTGCCGAGGCTGAGGTGCAAGCTAGAGATACCCCTCGCCTGCGAACCCGCCATGTTGTTCCACAAGCCTTCAACATCTGTCTGAAGCCCTGTAGCTCCGCAGCTCACACCGCACGCCGACACAGGGCACTGGCACACAGCGGCTTCCGCGCCATTTCTGCCAGTTTTTCAGTTATTATGTTTGTTTTTTGCTTATGAAAATGACATTTTATGCACTTTTAATACTGCATCGAAAAAAAAATCAATACTACAACTCATAAAACTACAAATGCAGTATTATGTGCAAATGTTCACAAAAATCATATCCTAAGCACATTGGAGCTGTACAATTGTATTTTTATATCTGTTGTATATCTTTTGTTTTATGCAAAATTTTGGAATCAGAATAAACAAGGAGGTGGTGTAACAATAAGAGATGAATTCGATTTCGAGCTATAATAAATCCGTGGATTTTTTTTCTTCCCCGTCATCCTTTAAATGAAGTTGTTTGAAGGCTGTGTGGAAAGCGGCGGCTGCCGGGGCGGTGTGTTACCTGTGAGTGTGTGAAAGTTGTTCTTTCTCTCCCCGTGGCGGGTGGAACATACACATGTGAATTTGGCCCTTTCTCCATTCTGCGCTCTCATTCATTCCCGCCAGGTAAAATTGAGCTCTGTGTTCTGTTTTTTCACCGGAGCACGCATAAACACACACACACACACACACACACACGTCTACATACAAACACACTCAGATCTTTACTGGCCTGTGGGGTTACTACTCCTGTCCTTGTTCTCTTTTCACAGCAATGTCATTCTTATTTGAGTTTTTGGCGCCACCATCTGTTCTTTTAGGGAAAAAAAAACACAGTTTCCGCAGAAATTCACTGGACAAGGTGAAAAACGCACAAGTTACACAAAGACGCATTTTGTGCCCAGTCCTGATGACATGACTCGACTGTTCCGGTTTTGTACTTGCAACCAATTCCTAACGGTGAAATAATGCTCCATTTTCAGAGCGCGTTCGGGGCGAAGTCTGCCCCGCCTTTACAACTCGGCTGATGCTTTTTAATCAGCCAACAGAGCGATTACTCGGCATAAGCATTTCAAAAGGGGTGTTTCGGTCCTGCTCTCACTCTGCCTGCCCCGCACCACGCACCCTGCGCCCTGCGCCCACCCCGCAGGCTGGAGGCCTGGGAGTAATTGGCTCAGTGCTGCTATTGATCAGAGGTGTATAAAAATGCCATGCAAATGTCAATTGTTAAATTCATCGATTAAGCGGTAAAGTTGCTAATCCTTGGGAGGATTTTCCTCCCTTAGTCTCGTGGCAGCGCTGTAGAGTATATAAATGAAGGGGCTTTTAATGAAGGAGCATATAAATAAACATTGGGCTCTATGGAGATTGGAGGGGGTCACTGGGGTAGGAGGATTAAAAAAAAGCAGTTTCTTCCTCAATATTAGTCTCATTTATATACTCTTGACTCGTTTATCATTTCTACATCATTTATGCCTGTAAAAAATATCATAATTGTATATAAAATACATATATTTCTCATTGTTGCTTGAAGGACGCCTTTACCAATAAATATGGTTCTGATCATGATGAATTGTTCAATGATCTTTGTTCTTTTCAAGCAGCCTTGGTTAAATGTAGGGCTGGGTGTTGGCACTACATTCTCAATATGAAAATAACACGATACAGACAGCACACAATTTCATCTCCATTATTTCAAAGGTTGCCCTTAAATTGATGATCGATTTCATGGTAAAAACAGCAGCAACTGTGCAAATAATATGTGTCGAAGTAATGATGATACATACACCAGTATCACTGAAGCATAATTTCTTCGGAAAACTCTGATCAGTCACATTGACTGTGCTTAATGAATGGTGGCAGTATTCATAATCAGCGCTGTTATGATCCCAGCGTTTTTATCAGGCTTATTTTACTCAATGGTGTCCCTGTTTGAAGGACCCTCGCCCTCACCACTCTCTCTCTCTCTCCATCAGCAGCGAGCACTGTAGAGGTTGAAAGAAGGTAGGTGGTGGACGGGATGGAAAAAAGGGAGGAAGGGGGATGGATGAGAGTGTGTGCAGAACAAGAGAGGGGCAGGTTGTTTGAACAATCGATCGGTTCGGTTCTCATGCTGACCCTGCTGTTCCCTGGTTACTGTTGCCGTGTCGCAGCTGCAGACGAAGGAACTCTCCACCGCAGACGGACATCATGTCCTCTCTAAAAGAGTCCATTAAATTAAACTAACTAGAACCTGTGGCAACACATCCTGGATGATTTAGAATTGTGATTGTGTGGAAAGTCCTGTGCTCTTCCGTGCACTGGAACACATGTATTTACATACTGTGCCACTCTAGAAGGAGAGATGCATGAGATTCAGAACCAGAGGGGCACAGGTGGCATTCCGGCTGAAACGGTGATCTGCGTATTGCACCCTTCAGCTTGCAGCATGGCACAAATCCATTCATTTTCAATTACAGCAATGGTAGTCGTTGAAAACCAGCAGATTCATTTGGATCAAGCGAGAGGCATGCTGCTTTGATCCTCCTGTAAAGTTGGTGAAATTACTCCCGCTTGTGTTGAATTCCTTGCCATAGAAATCAAATCAGAAATCTGAAAGCAGTTACTTCTGTAGAGCCCTTTCAGTCCAGAGTTGCCTTGCCCTGTCTGTCAGGGAAGTGCATGGTGCAGATGTGACTACTGTAAAGGTTAAATGAAGTCTAGACAGCTTCATAAGGGGTGAGTCCCATTGAGGATTACTCTGAAAGAAATAAAGTGATGTGATTGTCATTGTACCACACAGCATCACACACAGCGACACAATAATGTATTTAACCCTGCATCACCCTTACTGAGCAGTGGGCAGCCATGAAAGGCGCCCAGGGAGCAGTGTGTGGGGACTGTACCGTGATCAAGGGGACCTCAGTGGTAGCTTGGTGGTTCAGGATAGAAGCTTCAGTTCTGTTTGTTTTCACTTGTATTGTCATTTTAACAGCAATTCAATATTTAGTGGATAATATATCATTTTGGCCTGTTAATAAAAAATTATTATACATTTACAGTGCATTTTTATTCGTAGACTACGATATCAAAGGTGAGAAACAAAAATCCTCTCATCCCTGGGTTTCAAACTGTGTCACTCAGGCTCCCTCTAGTGGCACTGGCCAGGAGAAACAGCTGCTGCAAGTTTAAATAGAAATTATTCTCAATATCCTCACTTCAGTACTATTAATATCTTCATTTGCTACGTGTTTAACTGCAGTAGTGAATGTCAATAATTATAGTGATGATAATAATAATAATAGTAAGTAGTAGGCTTTTTGAATAACCACACAACCACCCAGCGTCCTCCCCGCTCTGCAGCAAGAGCTGTTTTATTCTGAGAAGCAGTAGGTACTTCCTCTACCGAGTCCCACTGCGCAGACCCCTGTCAGTACACTAAAGCCAACAGTGTAGAATTAGCCATGCAGAAGGTGGTGGGTCCAAAGAAACAAATGCACTTTAGATGGATGGGCATCTAACCCCCCCGCCCCCCACCCAGTCTCTGTGGTCGTAATAGCTGTCTCTTCCAAGCATAGGAGACTGAATGATTATACAGACGCAGATATGTGAAATGCTGGATAAATGTCCATTTTCTTGGGGTTGAATTGCTTTTGACTTAATGATAAATAAATATGCTCCAGTTTCTACAATGAAAAAATACGAACTCGCCCTCCACCCGCTCCTTACCCCCTCCGTTCAAAAATGAAGGCGAAAAAAAAAAAAACTCTCCTTCTAGGAAGCAGCCTTTGATGTGTAATATTCTGTTTGATTTTCCCATTTTAAATTACATTTGAATTATTTACATGGGCTGTTATGGTGTCTGAAGCAACAGTGTGGACATTGTTTAGTTGGGTTTGAGTCGGCCCGCTCCGCACCCTCCTTAAACTACGAGCAAAGAAGGCAAAACAGGGGAGAAATGCGAGGGAGGGGATATGAGAGCCCCCCCACATGCTTCGTACACACACACACACACACACACACACACAACATACAAAGCAACCCAATAGAAAGCTATGCCACAGTTAATACAACCAGTGGTGATAATGACATTGACATCATTCACCTCTCATGTCCTTACCTTTCATACAGTGGGGGAAATAATCATTTGATCCCCTGTTGGTTTTGTACGTTTTCCCACTAACAAAGAAATGATCAATCTATAAGACTGATATAGATTGCGGGCAAACTTACAAAATCAGGGGTTCAAATATTTATTTCCTCCTCCTTATCCCACACAAAACCAGTCGTATTCAGTTATTTGGCAATAACTTTTTTCATTGTTGTTTTATTTTGCTCGCTGTTGCTATTTAAAAAACTGGGTAAACAGACAGGTTATACAAATATCCGGTTCTCTAACTACATTAGTCATTTTTTACTGTAATGCAGTGATGCTGGACACATAAGAACCTGCGGTGACGAAGACAGGCAGCGAGCAGAGAGCTGGATACAGGAGGCAGAGGCGGGTCGGTAGATTAAATAATTATAGCCATGCACCAGCACACGTGTGAAGAGGGAGAACTGAGATTGTCACCTCCTGCTGCTTCGCCTTTAATATTCACACTGTGCCACCAGTGACATCCTGTCTTTGGGTGGAGAAAGACACACAAAAAAAAAGCAGGAGCAGGGTGAGAGCGAGAGTGAGAGAGAGGCAGAGGGTGCACAGAAGTTTTCTGTGCAAAACGTTGGACTCCATTTGCACAATCAAAATGTTGGGGCCAGTTGTCACAACATCGCCTGCCACCTGGCTTCAAGTACTCTGTGAAAGGAGAACGGCGCCGGAAAGAAAGGCGTTGTGATTCGATGCGAGGACGTAGTAAATCCTCCAGTACAGCTGTGATATCTGACGCAGCTTTTGAAAAAAATGTTTCATTTCCTTTCATATTCTGGGTGTCTGTGAACGGAATCATGATATATAACAAAGAAACCTTTATACACACACCAGTCAAAAAAGTTTGGATGCACCTTCTTTGTGGCGTTAATGGAGACTAAGATGGAGCCATTTTGAAGAATCCAAGGCAAGAAACATATTTAGTATTTGTAATTTCAGGAGAATGTGTGTGTGTGTGTGTGTGTGTGTGTGTGTGTGTGTGTGTGTGTGTGTGTGTGTGTGTGTGTGTGTGTGTGTGTGAATACATACACATACACAGTACAGGCCAAAAGTTTGGACACACCTTCTCATTCAATGTGTTTTCTTTATTTTCATGACCATTTATGTTGGTAGATTCTCACTGAAGGCATCAGAACTATGAATGAACACATGTGGAGTTATGTACTTAACAAAAAAAGGTGAAATAACTGAAAACATGTTTTATATTCTAGTTTCTTTTGCTCTGATTACTGCTTTACACACTCTTGGCGTTCTCTCGATGAGCTTCAAGAGGTCGTCACCTGAAATGGTTTTCCAACAGTCTTGAAGGAGTTCCCAGAGGTGTTCAGCACTTGTTGGCCCCTTTGCCTTCACTCTGCAGTTCAGCTCACCCCAAACCATCTCGAACTGGGTTCAGGTCTGGTGAATAGACCTGCACAATCGGTTGGACCAAGGATGGATGACGTATCTAGCGTGTATTTGTGACTTTGGAGCTGATTGAGATGAAAACTCAACATGTTGACGTGTTTGAAATCTCCCTTAGAGAAAACCTTGCGGGTCACGCCCTTGACATGTACAGCATTAGTGAAGATATGGAACAAGTCCTCGCCATCTCTCAGGTGACTTGCATCAGGTCAGTTGTGAGAATGTTTCCTCAGTTGCAGTCCAGTGTTTTGTTTATTGCCTATAATGGTCACATTATAGGTCACATGCAGCCCGAGGATCTTAGTACAAGAGTAATTTACAGTTGGTATTGAAACAAATAAATAATTGTCATAATTTTTTATCAATACAAGGATAAGGAGGGTACATTCTTTGTTGACTTGCCTTTGTTCGATCCCATGGTGTTAAATTAATGTATTTCTTTTTATGTGTGCATGTGTCTGTGCATGTGTGTGTGTGTGTGTGTGCGTGTGTGTGTGTGTGAAAACATTGTCTCTGAAAATGATTATGCACCCACCCACAACTCTGGTCCTACTGTACATTTTTTACCAACTGAGATGCTGAGGTGTAAGAAGAGGTCATGGACCTAAAACCATGATCCAAACAAAAACTGGATGCATAATTGATGATCCACTGCATCATGGGAAATCTCCCCCTAAATGAGTAAATAAACCGCATTGTAATGTTCGAGGAGCCTGCCCCTCAGTTAAGTAAAACTTGAATCCCCTCCATTAAGGGCAAAGACGGTTGGGCTTTGAAGATAATTAGCAAACACGCTCTGGAACGCTGGCAGGGCCTGGCAGGTGCGTTTGATCAGTGACATCAGGCGAGATGCGCGCTGACAGGGGTGGGATGTCGGGGGGGTGGAGGTGGGAAGGCGAAAGGGAGGAGAGGCAAAGAAGGGGCTGGAAGTGTGTGTGTGTGGCGGATGTGTTGGGGAGCAACTTACTGAGTCAATTTTAGCATCAAAACAAGTACAAAGAACCTCCTTTAAAACCAGTGCGAGCCAGAGCTGATTTGAGATTTAATAAAAAAAAGGGGGGCAAGCGTGGACCGTGCAGCAGAAACTAGCCTCTTTTCAAGCAAATAAAAATTCCCTTATTCTCCAAATAAAGACAGAAGTGTGACTAACCCAGGTTCCTTCTCTTTGATTTGCATACTCTTATGAGTCCCTCTGAAAGCCATTAAATAAACCTCAGTTATGTCTGCTTATGATTTGTGTTCATTATAAGCTGTGCAAGATGATGAAATGGGGCGGCATTAAAAAGAACTTTGAAAAAGTCATACTTTTTGTAGATGGTTATACCAGTGGTTATACATTCGGATGAGACCGCTGAATAATTGAGAAACACAGGGAAAGCAAATCCTGTGTTTGTACCAGTATGGGTGGCAATCGCGCCCCAACCTTGTTCACCACCACCTTTCACTACGGCCTCCTTCCGTTGACTTCCCTTGACTCGTTTCTGACATGATCAAAAAGGTATTTCAGCATTTTAATAAAGTCCTATTTCATCTCATTCTGAGGTAGTCTGGCCTGTTTTTTTAGTGTTTTTATTGCTTCACATGGCATCCCCAGGAGTGGTACCCCACTGTGGGCGTAGTACTGGTCGAAGGAGGACAAGTCTGAGGACGGGGAGAGTTACCTGTGGCAGGGGAAGTATCGTGGTTTCAACCGTCCCCCTGTGCCCACGATCCTCTCCCCTTGATGGAGGATGAAGACATTGAGTTTCCGCACCCACCAGACCCGGAAGCAGTTGCCCAGTTTCAGGAGAACAGCTGTGTAGTGGACAGAGTGGAGTGGACAGAGCCAGAGGGGCAGGGTTGAGCCGGGACAGAGCCCGACAAAGCTGACTGAGTGTCCGAGTCCACCTCCAGTGACAGCCTTTGTGTTGTGCCCGAAGAGGTGGTGGCTCTGTGAAGCCTAGATGCCCATGGCACTGAATCAGGCATGAATGGGTTCTAATCACAAACATCACAATGTTTGAATCTTTGTTTTTGTGAAAAGTCCCTGTTTTGCTTATGTGTTTTGGCCATCGTGGCTTTTTTCTTTTTTTCTTATTAAAGAACTTGTTAAGTCTCTGTCTGATTTTATTATTATTTCAAATCAAGCAGGGGAACACCGGATTGTAATCTTATTAATAAAAGATCAGCTGACAATGTCACCTATAAATTAAGTAGAGCCCAGAGGGGTACACTCTTCCCTCACACAGAGATATCACAACAATATCAAATAATCTTTTTACACATTGCACCATTAATTAAATACCTGCAAACAATGGAGCCCAACTCAATAGGTTTTGTGAGGGCTCATTTGGTGAGTTTATATATAAATGCTACTACTTCAAAGTCAAATTAAAGTTGAAAAGGCTCGTAATAACAATTAATTACCTCTTGTTGTGCCCCCCTCCCCCCTCCATTAACAACTTTCACTGACTGAGACATTCGCAAGGCGAGTCTTTAACATTTAAGGACCACAAAGATACATTTCAAAGCGCTGAGCCCTGCCTTTGATGTGAGTATTCTCTGTAGATTAGATATTATTTTAAGATCCCTTTGTTTAAAAATTAATTTTTATTATCGCTGCATGAAATGCATGCCAATTCCCCACACAACCAACCATCAGTGTAATTAACATCTTCGATCGAGACCATACTTCTGATAATTAATACAGACTTTGTACCTCCCCTGTGATCGCTGGCAGGCCACGGCTCTTCCCGAGCAACCATTCATTTACCGAATCAGTTTCATCCTAATAAAAAATGAAACGTGAAACTTTAATGAACAAGCCTTGACAGCAATAATGATAAAGACTTTGAAACAACACCAAGGCCAGCAAGACACGCAGCCGAGCAGAGCTTGTGTAGAGTCATCAAACCAATTAAGGCTGGTGATAAATATTAAAGCCAGTGGGTGTTCAGAGAACACGACTTGAAAAATCCAAAGCTGTAAACAAGTGTTTTTGAAAAGACTGCCATTAAATCTGTGTTCCAGTGAATTAGAAAGCATCAGCAGACATCGGGGTAGCTATAATTGATCTGTCCATAAATTCAAAAGGAGGATTGGTGAAACCCAGTGTTGCAGAAATATTTGTAGAATTAAGTCATTTCCTTTACCTTAGACTACATGTAAATGAACTTAATGAAAGCAGTAGAAATGTCCATGCAGAATGCATTTGTTAAATTCCAGACAATGTCAAATAATATATGATCCTTGCAATAAATTCATTTCATCTTTGTGTATGTGTATTATTTTATCAGTGGCATCTGAAATGTTGCCTCTTGCAGAACATGTTTCCCTCCGGAGGGACCTAAAGTGTTTGGTGGAAGGGGCACTGCCAGAAGATACAGAGCATGAACAAATCCTCGCCTGACCCACAAACACAGTGGAACCATCATCTTCAGCTCATCTGGAGAGAGACTTGTTTTTGGTAAAATGTGGTCTGGATGCGCCTCAGCAGATAAAAGCAACATCATCCAGTACTTTGAGCATTTTTATATCATGTTTTAATATGTATAGGATGTTTTGTAATATATATGTTTTGTTGCTTGTAAAATATTTGCGGCTTGTAAGTTTTAAAATGAAAAAAGTGAAAGTGATTGATTTTGTCGGAAATGTGTGAAAATGTGTCTAAATGTGTCAAAAATGTAAGTCATCCCCCATAGTGATTGCCATATGGTGATTCATATGTCCTGAACAGTATGTGGGGACTGTACCTTGATCAAGGGGACCTCACTGGCACCTTGGTGGTTCACTTTCTTACTCGCTAGGCCACCACTGCCCCATAATTTAATTAGGCATCCTCTGATATATCTGGTATCATTGGTATCACCTGATTTTGTACTGCGTGACTAACATTGGATAATATTTAAAACAGAAATTTTGTATGATTTAATACATTGGTACCAAATTGAAAGGTATGGTTAGAGTGTGAACAGCCAAATGACTGAATAGTTAAATTTATTTTTCAAATAATGATTTCTGGTTTAAACCTTAAACCTTATCCTTATGACAAGGATCTTAATGTATATGAGCCTTTTGGGGGAGGCAGACCCCCCATCAAAACTCATGTCCTAAAATGAAAAGTGGTCTCCAATGTAGATAAGAACCATTGACCCTCCAATAATAATGTCTACAGAGGGCTTTAGAATTTTAAATGTAACATAATTGCATTACTGTTCATTATATAAAATTGCATGCAAATTGTTCCGATAACAAGCTGCACTCATTTAAGCCTTAATTAAATGCTCACTTGTTTCTACTATGTGAACAACGTACTAATCTCTCACAAAGGGGGTTCAATTCCCTCTTATGTGGAGCACATGGGATGGGGGCACATTGAGGGGGGGGGGGGCGATTAATTAATTAATTAATTAATTAATTAATTTTATACATAAAACGCAGTATGTTGCCCTAGATCTGGGCCAATTGAACCCCAATAAACTACAAGCCATTAAGTTTGATACATGTCTACAGTGGCCTATGACGTGCACATGTGGATCATCTTTAATCCATATAAAGGAGAATGATCTATATGCATTCTTTATCTTACATATTTAATATTCAATCATGCCTTGAATGTATGATTTGAGACCATTTAATGCATGGCTTTTGAACAAAAGGAACAAGACAAAAATACAGCTCAAATGCATGTCAACCAAAAGAATGAAGTCAAGACCATGAAATTAAACATTATATACAGTTTCAGAGATTAAATTACCTAAATTAATGCATTAACATAGTGCATTGATGTGTAGATGGGAGATCAGGGGCATGGCAATTTTTTTATTCACTGTTCTTCATCTTATAAGTTCTTTTGCAGTGGGAAGTGATATAAATGTACAATTTCATTTCAAGAGGTACATGATACGGTATTCAATTTTTTCCTTCCATACCCATTCAGACACATTTATGACTTTTTTCTTCTTTTATACTTTTGGGAATTAAATTGGGCTTTATGCTGTTATGGTACTTTCATTATTTAACTAAAAAGAGCTGACAGTCAAAAGAAACACCCTGTCATAAAAAGGCCTGTGTGTTCATATGAAATGTCTGGGAGGTCCATTCTGTCCATTTTTTTATCTGTCCACTGGCCCTCCTCATTTCAGTTGCTACATCTGATGACCACCTCATTTTACCTTGTTGAAAGTGAAAGTGAAGTGATTGACCGAGGCTGCTTCCTTAACTAGGCCACCACTGCCCCAAAAGAATCATGGCCAGTACAGGGGTCGAACCCGCAACCATGGCGTTATTAGCACCATGCTCTAACCAACTGAGCTAACCGGCCTTGAAGTGTTGAAGTGAATAGTTAAAACAACACCATAACCTGCCTAATGTCACAGAGGATCCTTGGGACAACAGGATTGTCCCTGAGTGCTGATTGCTGGCCACGGCCAGTTGATTCCCCACAGGTGACATCTTCCATATTGCAGCATCCCTGCATCAGCGCTGCGAACCTTGCGAGTGACGGAAGACACGTGTGTGCTCAGACGCTGGTATTTTGTGTCTTTGAGAGCCTTGGTTTTTGGAAGTCTTGGTCATGGTCTGCAGCGGTGTGCCTCTGGGGTCTTGACTTGTGTGTTGTGTTTGGTTTTCAGGTGGTTCATGTATATGGAGTGATCCCCGTGTGAGTGGTGCTTTTCCTTCCTCCGTTTTCAAATCCCCGGCCCACAAGTAGAGCTCTATATGTTTGTCCATCTTAAATAAATGTTGTTCCATTTATCTGTGCCTGGGTCCTCCTGCTGCAAGGGGCCTGATTTGTACAAAACTTAACACAAGGCCTTTAACAGCAGTCTATGTATTGAATTATCGATAGCTCTCTGTGATTCAGAAAGGACCATCGAAACCTGACTTCACGCACCATATCTCCAAATTGAATTATACATTACATGAGCCCTTTATTTAAGTGAAACCAGATGAAGAGGCCAATGACCAGGGGATCAAATCAGCAACAATCTCCAATTCAGTCACCACTGTCTAAGCACCTGCACATTTTATAGAAATGTGTTCGTGGCCTGAAAATGAAAAGCCTGAAGGGGAAAAACCAGCTGTTAAGAGAGGAAAAAGGAGGAAACCGTAAAAGAAAGTATGGATTAGGTAAAAGGTGGCAAGGTTGCCCGATCACATTGAGAAGTGAAGATTATTTTTAACTTCACTCGGGAAGGGAAGCCACCAGCTGGATTTCAATGAGCGAGCAGAGAGCCTGTGATTGGTTAATTACTGCAGTGATGAATATGCTCTCAGCTGGCAACATCTTAATTGATGCAGTGAAGACCATCTAATTTCTTAAACCAGCGTTTTCCAACCCTGGTCCTGGGTCTGTCAGTAAGTGTTCATTCAAACCACATGTCCTCAGGACCTGCCAGGACCTGATCATCGGTGTGGCCACAGGGATGGCTGGGGGTGACAAGAAGTCATGTCCAGCCAGTTTTTCAGACTTGTCTGGGTGATTAAACATTCATCACGTCATTGGCACATGTTCGTTCTAGTAAAGCTGCTTTCAGACTGAACGCAACATGCTGTTTTTTTTTTTTTCTAGTGATTGTCATTGTGAAACATTTCAGCACAGCACATGGTGCACAGAATAAAATGTGTCTTCTGCATTTAAACCATTACCTTCGTAAGCAGTAGGTAGCCAAGATGGCCGCTTGTGGAGCAGTGTCTGGGGATGGTGTAAAATAGATGCAATGAAGGGAGGGCATCAGAGAATTGCATTGAGCTTGTTCATCTGACTCCACTAATTGGATGTTATCTGGACGTACAAAGGCATGGCACAATAGAAGTTAGAAGGAAAGAATAGTTTGTAGTTTATTAACACAGGTAGTTTACTATTGTAGTTGGAAATATTGAATGTAAAATGGTACCAATGTTACAGAAAAACCCAAATTAAAGGAAGGAGACTGAGAAAGGGAGAATGCTGGGAGCCAAGCTTCAGAGAGGGAGCCTGGACCTGGAGAAGTGGGGGAAGGGGGTCAAGAAGCTATGGAAGAAACCCCCAAAGGAGGAGGAAAAATAAGAGATGGTAACTACGAAGAGAACCTCTATTATGCCCGGCACTACACTTGCAAAAAAAGATATTCACAGACCAATCAGATTGTCCAAACAGAACTCCTGATACAGGAACAGAGTTGGCATCAACAAGACTTTCCTGTCATGGCACCTCAGGTGATTTGTTGGCCTTTTGGCACCCTGGTGATGCCTTCTGCTCTCAAACAAGAAGTTACAGCTTGGAGATAAATTGGGGGTTTTCATTAGACTTAGAATTTCCAAACTTACATCGGTACCTTGCTCAAGGGAGCCATAGTGGCACCTGGCGTTCCTGGTGTCAGGTGAACGCAACCGTTTTTCTGCTCATTTGAGCAAATCACATGGGCGTTCTGTCAGTGACGAGCTCGGATGTCGTCAAATAAACGCTGCATGCAACACTTTCAAACTACAGTTTTTCTTTACTTAACTGCATAAACTGATGTGGTTGAGGGAAATTAAAAACTTCAGTGGAACAATGACCTGCCACCCACCACCTACGATCAGCCACCTTTTGATTAAATGTGTGAAAATGCTAATAAAATCAAAAAGATCATTTAAATACCATTAAACGTCCAGTGTAGTTCTTCAGAAATTTTGGTTCGCATTTAATTAGCTTTACACAAATGTTAATAACTATAAGTGTGAATTATTTTCACCTAACAAACTTCTCTGGCATTACAGCTGTGAACAGGTTTACCACACGAATAATAAAGCGATTTGCATTTTAGTGAAAATATGAAATGCTGAAGAAATGGTAGGCACAACAAATGTATAGCAGATACTTTATCTACTATACTTTAAAGTGTTAAATCCCTTTCCATGCCCACCTTTCCATAACTACTCAATAACTTTCCACACACACATATTATTATTATTATTATTATGCAAACTAAGAATCTATGCTCAATTAAATAAACAAAAATAAAAAAACATAAAAAAGCACTGCAATATGCTCTATATTTTAGTGAAAGTGACATGTGACAGTGTGGGGAGCAGTGTGTGGGGATGGAGCTTTGCTCAGTGGCACCTCAGTGGCACCTTGGCTGTTTGGGATTCAAACTGACAACCTTCCGTTTCTGGGCCACCAATGCCCCATACATTGTTGGCTTGGCATGACCTTTGATATTGATAACTGAGATTAGGGGCTTCTGTTCAGCATGAGGAAATGTGGACAGAAAGGAGGAAGAATTGAATCTGATTTTAATGGACCTTATGTCATCCAGGCAATTTGTGGCAAGCGGGCTACGCAGTCTAATTCCGGAGGGGCAATTTTAAAGACCAGATACAACATAAACCCCAACCCCACTGATGTGATGTCCCGTGTCAGGGATCCCACAAGGTGCCAGAAGCATGTGAGACCAGTAAAACTTCCTCTAGCCCAGAGCTTCTGACAATAGACAACTGGCCTGGTTTTTCTTTTTAAATAAAAGAATGAAAATAAAAATATATTGGACACACCTTCTCATTTAATGTGTTTTCTTTCCAACTCCTTCAAGACTGTTGGAAAAGCATTTCAAGTGACGACCTCTTGAAGCTCATCGAGAGAATGCCAAGAGTGTGCAAAGCAGTAATCAGAGCAAAGAAACTAGAATATAAAACATGTTTTCACTTATTTCACCTTTTTTGTTAAGTACATAACTCCACATGTGTTCATTCATAGTTTTGATGCCTTCAGTGAGAATCTACCAATGTGTGAAAGTGAAAGTGAAGTGATTGTCACATGTTATACACAGCAGCAAAGTACATGGAGCACACAGTGAAATTTGTCCTCTGCATTTAACCCATCACCCTGAGTGAGCAGTGGGCAGCCATGACAGGTGCCCGGGGAGCAGTGTGTGGGGACGGTACTTTGCTCAGAGGCACCTTGGCGGATCGGGATTCGAACCGGCAACCTTCTGATTAAGGGTGTAATCACTGCCCCTGGTGTAATGTAAATGGTCATGAAAATAAAGAAAACACATTGAATGAGAAGGTGTATCCAATCTTTTGACCTTTACTGTATTTAAACATTTACTATAAATACACAATTTGAAAAGGTTGTCTGTTCAAATCCCAATGCACCAAGGTGCCACTGAGCAAAACCCCACACACTGCTCCCCAGGCGCCTGTCAGGGCTGCTTGCTGCTCACCAAGGGTGATGGTTAAATGCACAGGACACATTTCGTTGTGTCACCAGGTGCTGTGTTTCCCAATGACAATCACTTCACTTTCGATGTCACTTAAATCTGCTATTGATTGTACTAAGGTAGAATTTTTCGAAAAGGCGTCAAAAAAACATCAGCACTACTTTTTAAGTAAAATAGCTTGGTTTCAGTCATGTGGTTATAATGACATCTGATTTGTGCTGGAGGGCAAGAAATAAAAATGGAGAAAATGTCTAGGGAGGAAAGTGTTTAAGTGCTTTCCAGTGTCTAGACAGCAATACAGGCAATTAATTACAAAAATTTGTTGGACATGGCCCATATCTCATGAGTAAGTTTTTGATAGAACTCGAAGATATGCCAACAGTCAAGGCTGTTGATGTTATAAAGAACTCCCCTAGCCTTGCCTCTTCTTTACATTTTACATTTACGGCATTGATCAGATGCGCATATCCAGAGCGACTTACAATTAGTCTGGCAGGCATTACACCTTAAACCTGTCTTTCATTAAACATGTCGCTGTTTTTTACACCAAATGCGTTGCGAGTGCCAGTCGGTGGGCCACAGTTTAGTAATCATCACGGCTATATGTTACTGTGTTACATGGCTCACCGAGTCTACATAAAAAAAAGTGTTATCAAATTCTATATATGTAGATTAATGTGTTAGCAATTTTTCATTGTTTACATTTTTATGCCCGCGTAAAATGTATTGTGTAAAACGTATTAAATATGATAACAGTGTAATCGGTGTCTTGAGGGTCGCACAAGCTATCGGTGGGAACTCGTCACACCGCGTACTGACCTGCCATTTGTGGAAAAGAAAACCAAACCAACCAACCTTGTAACAAATGCAATTTTGTGCTGATTTCTTGACACAAAGGAGTTCATTTTTGACATTTATGTTGTGAGGTGTAACTGTTCTTTTTAACAACTGGAGCACCCGTAAACTACAGAAAACATGGACATCTACTTCACTTTCTGCAATTCCAGCTGAATTTTGCGCCTTGCCGTGACATCACAAATCGTCCACGTCTGCATCACAATGCATTAATTTTGTCATCCCTAGTTACCACCCAGATCTTCAGTTGGATTAGATGTGGTGGGACATCGAAAGATATATACGCAGTATGAGTTTGTCCGCTAAATAGAATTAATTAACAGGTTTTCCATCCATTTCAGTTTTGAGCAGGTCAACAGCTAAAAGTGAACTGGTTTTAAGTAGCAAAAAATGAAATTGATGGGCCACTGTTGGAGTGTAATCTCACCCCAGACTTCTGATGGATCTTCTCATCCCTGGTTTAAGTGTCTGTTTATTCTTGAATTTTAAGATGCAAGTGATAGTCATCATATTCTCTTCTCCTACACCCTCATTTTTACCAGCAGCATTTGACTGAAGTAACATAAATTGGAAAACTTTCTCATTCCACTCTTAAAAAAAAAAAAAGAAGAAGCTGACAGTCAAAAGAAACATTCTGCCATAATAGGGGCGGTGAGATGAATCTGAGCTGGAGATCTGAGATATCTTACGCTGGGAGCCTTCATCCTTCTTTTCAGTTATATCAAATTATGCTTTCGGATTCGGTTTCCATTTCGCTGGACAGGTTTCGGGTTCAGGCTGCAAGTTGCCTCGAGAAACACTTTTGACATCCTTCACATTTGAGTGCTATTAGATCTTCGCCAGCATCATTTAAGCTTACAGTTGTCTCCTTTTGTGCACGGAGCAAATGCATGAAAGTTTAGAGTGTGTACTTTAGGCCAGTCAAGACCGGACTTCTGCTGAAATGCCACCGGGACGAGAATCCATCGTCCCCGAGTTGGACCAAGGCCCTGTGTGGAGAGCGCCGAGGATACTAATACGTCTGAAACTTAACACAAGGCCTTTAAACAGTGGTTGTGCTGCTTAATGGGGTCTATGTGTTGAATTATCCATAGCTCTCAGTGATTCAGAAAGGACCATCAAAACCCGACTCGCGCACTCTGTCTTGTAATTGAATTATACATTACATGTGGCAATTATTTTGCGCGCGAGCCAGACGAAGAAACCAATAACCAGGGGATCAAATCAGCGACTGTCTCCACACCCCTTGTGACCAATTACATCATCGCCGTGTAAACACCTGCACGGCGCGTCTCCACGCCCGTGACTTACTGAGGTGGGAGCACGGCCTTTAAGACGAAAAACTCTCACAGAGAAACGGGCCCGGCGTGTAAAATAAGAGCAAATCAACAAAGACCTCAAAGTAGCTTTCAGAGAGAGAAGGTGGTGAAATGTTTGGTTGCAGCAGGTTGCAGAATCACATTAACAAATCAGAAAGGGGGGAAGAAAAAAAAATGTGTATTTGAAATATGCGGAGTGCTATAATATCGTTATAGCGGCCTCGGAACGGAGCTATCAATTATTCAGCGTTGTTTAGCTCCAGGCTGTATTCTGTGCATTACGAACAAGGGTCTGATTAAGAAGAGTGCGAACACCACACAAGCAACAGCTGTCACACATCTTGCCGGAACACTGTGCGATCGCTGTTGATGCAGATACGGTTCGCTTTTGTCCAAAATATGCCCAGCTATTGGAAATCTCAATATCAAGTCTCATTAAACGGGGGTGAAAAGAACACTGGCGACATCAAAGACCTTTTTCCTTTTTTTTTATCTTTTTTTCTGACCAGTGAATGCTAATCAGAGTGATTTCTTGCACAATCTTTGCTTTAGAGCAAGAGCCATTTTCAGCAGCTGCTACCTTGTTCTTCCTGTGCAGAATTATTAATGTCAGTCTGACTGTAATAGAAACGTTAGGGCTGTTCAAAATCCAAAAAAATCATCTAATGCTTCAATCATCTTTTCACATTTAACAGACTGTAATTGTGGATAATTACAGTACGGGCCAAAAGTTTGGACACACCTTCTCATTCAATGTGTTTTCTTTATTTTCATGACCATTTACGTTGGTAGATTCTCACTGAAGGCATCAAAACTATGAATGAACACATGTGGAGTTATGTACTTAACAAAAAAGGTGAAATAACTGAAAACATCTTTTTTATTCTAGTTTCTTTGCTCTGATTACTGCTTTGCACACTCTTGGCATTCTCTCAATGAGCTTCAAGAGGTCGTCACTTGAAATGGTTTTCCAACAGTCTTGAAGGAGTTCCCAGAGGTGTTTAGCACTTGTTGGCCCCTTTGCCTTCACTCTGCGGTCCAGCTCACCCCAAACCAACTGGACTGGGTTCAGGTCCGGTGACTGTGGAGGCCAGGTCTCCACTTTTTGTTAAGTACATAACTCCACATGTGTTCATTCACAGTTTTGATGCCGTCAGTGAGAATCTACCAATGTAAAAGAAAATACATTGAATGAGAAGGTGTGTCCAAAATTCTGACCTGTACTGTACATAGTTCAGACTAGTTCTTTTGTATAATATCCAACTAGCATTGTACCTTTTTAGAATAATGTGAGGAATCATATTTTTGTAAATGTAAAGTTCTAGAAACCTTCTGAAAGGCCGTGTCTAATCTGAATCTCCAGAAACTAAATAAGTCAGAATGCCCCTTCCACGTCTGTTTGCTGGCATATTTTCCTTCCACTTGCCGCATATCCACGGTGAGTGGCGTGAGCTCAGAAGTTACATTTACATTCAAGGTCAGAAATGCTTTTAAAGTCTATGTTAATGCTCAAGCCAGTGGACTCTCGGGCCGAGTGGTGGATCTTGCCTCTGAATTAAGGCCAACAACACAACAGGGCTCATTAGAAGGCCACGTTGCGGGCCGCTTCCGTCACTGGCTGCCCCATTAGGCAGGAGACCGAAGTGGTGCAGCGTTTCGCACAAAAAAAAAAAGTTGCAATAAAAAAAGTTTCCCCTTTAAATGCAGCTGCCTTAAGTTGTCATGTCCACCAGGCGACAGACTCCATTTGCATAAACAAATTGAACAGCATTGACCTTTAAAAAAAAAACTGTTGACTTATAATGAATGGATAATTGTAACAGCTACTCTGGATATCTGAGCCGTTTTTCGTCTCTTTCCACTGCCCATAGTGGGGCTTTCAGTGAAAGATTAACCGCCCTTTTGTGGATGGTCTTGCTTATAATATTAATTAAACAAACCGCTGTAAGTCTAGAATGAGTTACTGTACCCTGCAAGAGGAGAGCTGCCCTCTTTCTTTGACTGCCTTCACACTGCAGGACAAATGTGGCCCAAATACAAATTCTTGTGCATATGTGGCATATGTTTTTTTCTCATAATTGTATGAACAGCAGTCACATGGAATCAGTTTTTGCCACAATTCAGATTTAAGTCACTTTAAATGTATCCACATCCAGTTCCTTGCATTGTGGAAATCGAAATTCAAGCGAATTCTGCACATCTCTGCATCTGGTTGGCAAACACGGAGAAGCACGCAGAAGTCAGCCTGTGGCAGTGGGCCAGTGCAGTACGTTCAAATCTGCTACTGGCCACATTTACAGGCCAGTGGTAACCCTTTGAGGTTCTGAGCAGGCAGGTGACGTCTGGAGATTTCCACTGACCTCCACTTTTGACCTTCACAAGTGTTGCGTAAGCGTGTATCTGAAAATATATAAATCGCAGTCCATGACTGTGTAAACTCAGTCTTTGACACTGGGTTGAACGTATAAGACCTTGTATTTGCATGTGCCTAAGGTGGAGGACAGCACTTTCCTCGGTGGCATGCCCATGTATTGGGGGGTGGGGGGGTGACGAGGATCTCATGAAATAAAAATTGTGTGATGGGCTGGGGCACTGCGATCCTCTGATGTGGGGAGAAGGAGAGAATGAGAGAGTTGCCGCTGGAGAGGGTTTTAGAGGAGGTTAGAACATCCACAGGCTACCAGAACCAAGACACGCAGAACCAAAGGACTTAACATCAAAAGAACCGGTGTTTTCAGCCCTTCTGTGTGCTGCATTTGCATTGCATATTTTATGAATTCCAGATATATCTTCAGATTCTTCTCTCCATTGATAATAGTCGAGAATCTTCCTGGACCCCTTGCTTCCCCACCTCCAGAAATTTCTTTGTGTTGTTCATGATATTTGTTCTGCTTTGAACCTTGTTTTTTTTTTAAGAAGAAGAAGAATTTCAATTTCTTTGTATCTTTGTAATACTGGCGGGAGATTTCTACAAACAAGTGGGCATCGCTGACCTGCGCTACAGAGGACGCTGCCCAGAAGGGCAAAAGAAGAAAGAGGAGCGGGTCTGAGTCGGTGTCTGCACATAAAAGAATCAAAGTGACCTATGGTCTGGGCCAGGCCTTGAAAGAAATGGATGACAATCAAAAGGACAAATGTGTCGGTTGTCCCATGCGACGGGCCGGGGCGAATGTGAAACGGCCCGCCAGCCCTGTGATGTCTTTGACCTGCCGGTTCAAAGCCCCCTGTCAAACCTTTGGGCCTCGCCCTGAACGTTGCTCCCAGACAAAGGCTTTGTTCATAAAAAAACATTGTTCCTTTGAGGCAGAATGCCACAGAAAGATCCAGAATCATAACAAATCAGCGTTTAAACCCCTGTTCTGCTGGGTTAGCAGATATAAAATTTCTTTTTTTTTTATCGTTGAGCTCTTCTTTCATGGCTAGTCAGGGTGAATATAGAATAGTATAGCTCCTCAATTGGTGATTGACGGGACTAGTTTTTGGTTGTTTGCTTTTATTTCTATCAAAAAGCAAAGAACTTAAATCAAGAGATGTAAAGTAGAGGACGGCTGATGTTTGATCTCGGCAGCGCTGAGCGTAAACGTCTGAGCAGGCTTCACAACGCTGGACATTCATCAGACTACCTGCCATAACAGCACTGACAGTCTCGGGCCGAAACCGCCGCTGAGTGCTCGGATAATCTCCTGGCAACTTGTATTCATGCGGAGGAACTCCCTTTGGAAACATCAGGCTTCCGTCTGGTTAAATTCCATCCGCCCTGTCTTATAAAAATGTATAAAATGGAGTGCAGGGAAGGTCGCCCGGCTGCAAAAATAACCTATAGCCTTCACTGGACCTACAGTCCCTCACAAGTGGGGCTTTGTGAAGCGGCGCACAAGGGCAGCTCTGTGTTGCCGTAGTGACCGTCTCCGTGGAAAGGTACTACAACATGGTTGTCTGTTCCCCATGATTCCCAGTGCAGCTTGTAGTTGCCAACACTGAGCAGGAGCTACTTAGCCTGTGGCCATAGTTAACCATGACAGCAGAGAGAGAGAGAGAGAGAGATAGAGAGAGAGACTCTCAGAAGGAACCAAGTTCACCAAAGGACCACATGCTGCAGTCTGATGATAAAAGTGTGGCTAGGAGACAATGTGCAGCTTACTGATCCTCGCTGTTCTGTAGAGCGACAGCCCATATTCAATTAGAACATTTGTATTTTTTTTTACAATTTTTTGCTTGTTTTTTTACAGACGAAATTGCCCGTTTTGCAATTAATTCATTGGAATGAATCAATTAATTTCAAACTAAAGCCTGCTAAAAATGCATTTTTAAAACTGTGATAGAGACCAGAGATGGGAAATGACAGGAAGAAAATGTTATCAGCATATCTGATCAACATACAGGTCAACAATCAAACAACGGTTAATGACTCTTTTATACCAGTCATGAATCTCAAGTAATGAGCCCTGTGTGGCCTTACAAATCAAAGCAACCTGCATCATTAAGGCAGCATTCGGCCGCGTATCGACAGCGAGCCTTCATTTGCGCTTAATGACGTCTGCATCAGTCACAGAGGCATCAGACATTGTATTTTACGTTATGTTTCATCGTGTGTAGGGCAGAGGTCATTCCAGCATGCGGCAATAAAACAAGAAGTGTGTCGCGCCGGCCTCCAGCTTAGCGCTGGACAGAGCGGGAGACAATAATGCGGCACTTACGGGCGATTACGATGGAGAAGTTAACTTTGATGGATGAACAGAACCACACACACAGTCAGCAAAGTCCACAAAGCTCCAGCTGTTCAACAGATTGAGAGTAAAAAAAAAAAAGTGAAATATAAATACATTACATCATCAACCTATGTTGATTTGCATGAATTAATGTAATAGATGTTTGATTTATTTATGTACCCTGATTGGAGAGCCCATCGAATTTGGTATTATCCTCCAGCTCCTCCCCCCTCTTTGGGCTTCATGTCATATGATTTCAAAGTGATCAAAGGCACATATAGAAGATCTGTAAGGATCCAAACTAATTAGTAATAGTTGGGGAACGGATGATTATAATTATGTCTGGTGATGACAGGTGTTTGTGGTGGTGGGGGGTCTGGAATGGGAGGCTGTCTGAAAGACTCAGCGTGGCCTGCAGAGATGAGCTAAACTGCTACGCTTCTGTAAATTACCTTGGATGCAGAGTCACAGTTTTAAAGTGTGAAAAACGCGGTAAATCCTCCATCCGTCCTAATTTCTGTCATTAGCTCTCAACTTGGGTTCGGTGCTGACAATTTTTCTTAATTACATAACACATACAGAAAGTTTTAAATGCACCCTCCTCCATATTTTACATTGGCAGGGTCTTGGTTTAAACCTGTCTTGGTTTAGTGGCTCTCGTGGCACTTTGCTACCATCTTGAGGCCTGCAAAGCAAATGACAGTGAAACCCACCAAAATTCAATCGTCCCTACAACGCCACAGCAGAGACAGTCACCCTGCATTAAATGCACCCTTATTTTAGCAAATAAAGGTCTGTAAGAGAGACCAGCTGTAAATTTGAATTTGAACTTCAATCCACATATCAATTTGCATAGTAATCTAAAGTCATTTCAAAAAGCATCTCATTTGCTGAATGTCCATTTAAATGTTGTTTTTAATTAAAACATAAGTTATTTATTATTTCGCTCTCTGAATGCAGATAAATTCTGTAAGAAGAGGACTGAATTGGATCTTGCTGAGACTGAATCACATTTCTTTCTTCATTATTTTACTCTCAGCACAATTATAGGCCGTCGGGTTATGTTCTTTTGAAATTTAATGCTAGCAATGGAGATTCTTGTGAAAATCTTGAAAGTGTGAGAGAAACTTTCAATTGCATGAAATCTAGATCAAATACAAAAGTTTCATTACCACTGGCATGCAGGGAGGCAAATTAGGCTCTGGAATTATGTAAAATTAAACCCAGAAGAGCCAGTTTCAGTGTTCGCTATAGTGCATTATGAATATAATATGAATGTCTTGTATAATTGAAAAGGCTCCTTCAGCATGAGACGCGGTGAGACATTGTGGAGAATGGGCTGCTGCCTGTGTGAATTTGAGCTATGTTAAAGAGCTATGACAAAAATAATAAAAAATCAAGGTCAAGGGTAACTTTGGAACATTAAATCCTGTTAAAATCTGAAGATGAGTGAATATGCATAGCTGAACAATAATGAAGTTCATTCAGCAATGAGCCAAAATAGACAAATAATGTAAGATATGGGGTTCATAGTTGAGTGACCGTTTTTACCAACCTTTATAAACTGCCCTGATTTAAATTAGAAAATTGGCAAGAGCCTTTGATTGGTTTGATCAGCTGTTTGAATGGAGCACTTTCCTATGAGCCTGTGCTTGTTTTTTTTTTTTTTTTTTCCTGAATGTCTTGCTGCCCATACATAAATAAATAAACACGTAAATAAATAAATAAATAAATAAATAAATGAATGAATGAATTAATTAATGAATGAATGAATAAATAAATAACTAAATAAATAAATAAATAAATAAATAATACATTTATATTGCAGGGAATGTTGTGGTCATATCTGCCTGGAAGCATGCTCTAAATGTTTTGTCAAAAGATGGGAAAGTAGGAAACAAACCATATGCCTGACTTTAACATAGCATGTAGAGACTTTCACATGAAGTGTATTTAGAATCAAGTACAAACGTGTTCTAAGTTTATGATGATTCATGCTGGTTTCTCATTCCACTCTTCCCCTCATTTGAAATGATTAAAATTCTACTTGAAATTCCCAGGTTGCGCCACAGAGGGGCAGTATTGCACATCAGTTTTCACCCCTGTATAGAAACTGTACATTGCATGAAGTTATCAGTGTTATCAGGACGGTGCTTTGCTCAGTGGCACCTCACTGGCACCTTGGCGTTTCGGAGATTTGATCTGGCAACCTTAACCGCTAGACCACCGTTGCCACTGAACATGGTTTGTAGAAATTCAAAATGATAAGCAAAAGAGAAGGGAGTTACAGTAATCCAGTTGTGAGATTACTTGGGACTGAGCGAGTATCTGGGTGGCCTGTGTTGATAGATACAGTGCATCCAGAAAGTATTTCCACATTTTGTTAAGTTACAGCCTTATTCCAAAATAGATTAAATTCTTTCTGTTTCCTCATAATTGCCCACACAACATCCCATAATGACAAAGTAAAAAAAAGTTTACTTGTAACTGCTCCCAAAGATGCATCAACAAAGTATTGAGCAAAGGCTGTGAATACTTATGTATATGTGATTTTTTATAGATTTGGCAAAAACTCAAGTAAACTTTTTTCATGTTGTCATGATAGGGGTCAGGCATAGAATTCTAAGGAAAAAATGCTTTTAATCAGTTCTGGAATAAGGCTGTGACATATCAAAATGTGGAAAAAGTGATACGCTGTGAATACTTTCTGATCCAGGGCTGAGTTATGCTTATGTATCTGAGAACAACATAATAGCAATTTATGTATCTTACTACAAAGTAATAGCAATAACATTCGAATTCCATGTTTCAAAAATTTCATCTTTGGAATATGTTACCATCAGATTGTAATAAATGTTTTGTCCAATCCACTAATATGGTACATTAAAGTTTTATAACTTTTATAACTATGTTTTTTTTTTATTCCACCATACTCGCTTGATCATTTCAGCTGCATGCTACCAAGTAATGATTTAAAATCTGAAATCTCAGTAAAAAGTGTCTGTATAGATTTTTTAAAAAGGATTAAATGCCGCTGTTTTCTCCATGCCCCCCCTACTACTGCTCAACTCAACAATCTTACTGACCTTCATAGTTGGGTCAGTAAGAATGTTCAGAATCAAACACCTCCATGAGGTTCCTGTTCAGTTTTAAATTCATTAACAATCAAATTCAATCTAAGCTCTCCTAAACAGTCCCGGCATCTGCTGCAACAGTTAAATGGATGAAGATGCACATTCTATCAAATATGGGTTTTTATCCTTCCCAACATGTCTCTGTATCAAATGTGATTAATTATGTATAAGGAAGCCATTTTGCAGTGAAAGCAGTCTGGCTGACCAGATCCATGTTACGAGTCTTCAGAGGAATCTGTTTTTAATGAACCTTGACCGAGTTTGTGAGGTACAAACCGATGTTCAGACGATGTCCCATGAGTTTTAAGTAGGACTATAAGCTTCAAACAACAGACATTGCAGGTCACTGAACATTATGCAACACTGAAGTGCTCCACGTCATCCTCTTTCACCAGACATTACTTTTGGACCACAGGAATGCAGTCATAAAATAATCTACTGTCCCCATAAAAAGATGATGGCCTGTGGTTCGTAAACTGATATTGTCTGCAAACCACCCATTGCTGGAGGACTTGGAGAATTATTTTCTTGTCAGGATTACATCCCATGTACAACATGATTTTGTTATCATATAGTAAGAGTTTTATTGATTAAATGCTGAAATTTAAATTGATTTCCCTACACCTACAAATTCAATTCATCAGGTTCTCAGCTAAATCCCATACCAATACCAACATGAATGCAATATTTTGGATTTTAGTTGCCCTTATCCAGAGCAACTTCCAATCAGTAGTTACAAGGACAGACACTCAGGGTTCAGTGTCTTGCTCAGGGACACAATGGTAGGAAGTGGGGTTTCAACCTGTGACTTTGTGGTTAATATGCGAATGTGTTGATTTTTACATGCCTGGTAGGGAGCAGTGGTGGCCTAGCAGTTAAGGAAGCGGCCCCGTAATCAGAAGGTTGCTGGTTTGAATCCCGATCTACCAAGGGGCCACTGAACAAAGTACTCCACACACTGCTCCCCGGGCGCCTGTCATGTCTGCCCACTGCTCACCAAGGGTGATGGTTAAAAGCAGAGGACACATTTCGTTGTGTCACCGTGTGCTGTGCTGCAGTGTATCACAAGGACAATCACTTCACTTTCGTGCTGTCTTATTACTGTAGTAATTGCACTGCAGGGTAGTGGTGGCCTAGCGGGTAAGGAAGGTTCAAATACCGAACGTCCAAGGTGTCACTGAGCAAAGTACCATCCCCACGCACTGCTCCCCGGGCGCCTTTCACCAAGGTGATGGGTTAAATAGAAGGCCCATCTACCGATTAACAACAGCAACAATCATCAGCCACATTTAGGTTGTTGTCCTGTAAGAGCATAAAACATGAAAGGCAACACTATACACAGGTGAAGAATAGCATTGGTATGGGCACTTGTACACACCATACTGGGATCCACCTGGCTGTTTAGGGGTCCTGTTTAGATGGAACTATGCATTAAAAATTGAGAATATGCTGAGGTATATGAGCAGTCAGGTCCTATCAGTATGCTCTCCTGATACAGCGCTCTGCTTTTCAAACCAATCTGTCAAGATGCCTGGTTTCTCTAATGGAGCTATGCGTTATTGATCTTGGGTTACACATGCATGCTCAGTCACACTGCAGATAGGCTTTTATCAGTTGTTTGGGGAAAACAGATGTCCGCTAATGGGCCTATGGGAGCACATACTATCACAAGGCCTTTTGACTACACTCTATCAGAATAAAGGGGTATGAAAATCTTTAATTGGTGGTATCTGGTGGTATCAGTAACTGTTGCATACTCCTGTTGTCTTCTTATGCTGCTGTGGAATAAGAATGTAGGATTCTGTTCTACAGATTTATTCAACATTGGCAATTTTGGTTTGTTAAGTTAAAGATCATGTATACATGTGTAGTGAATGAACATGTGTGCCAGAGATAGGTTGAGATTACCAGATATCAGATTGAGATCAAGATTCAATCATATCTACATTTTCCTATCCGGAATATTTTTTTCGCTCCAAGCAACATATTATTCACAATATTTAGGCAGTGGGGGCCTAATTAGGGGCAGTGATGGCCTAGCGGTTAAGGAAGTGGCCCCGTAATCAGAAGGTTGCTGGTTCAAATCCCGGTGCCACAGAGGTGCCACTGAGCAAAGCACCGTCCCCATTGCTCCCCGGGCGCCTGTCATGGCTGCCCACTGCTCACCAAGGGTGATGGTTAAAATCAAAAGACACGTTGTCAGTATGTTCTGTGCTGCAGTGTTTCACAATGACAATCGCTTCACTTCACTATGTTTTTGGTAAGAAACCTTCTCCAAAAATGTGAATAAGCTGAAAAACAACATTTCAAATAAAGTCCCACATTGATTGAAAACTGCGAGATGCCTAGCACGAATATTAAATTCTTTACATAGTTGAATGTGCTGAGAACAGAATCAGACAAACATTATCGATGGAAATCAAATCCATTGAGGTCTGGAGTCACACTCAAAATTAAAGTGGAAAAACGCACTAAAGGCTGATCCAACTTTGATGTAATATCCTTAAACAACTCAAAATGACCAAATTTTTGTTGGGTTGATTTGTGGGTTTCACATGTGCTCAGTGTGAACCTGCTTTCATCTGTGAAGAGCACAGGGCGCCAGTGGCATATTGGCCAATCTTGGTGTTCTCCACCTGTGACCCCCACCTGTGGACATAGGGAGCTCATGCCACCTTCATGGTGTCAGTTTCTGACCGTTTGAGCGGACACATTTGTGGCCTGCTGGAGGACATTTTTCAGGGCTCTGGCAGTGCTCCTTTTGTTCCTCCTTGCACAAAGGTGGAGGTATTGGTCCTGCTGCTGGGTTTTTGCCCTCCTACGGCATCCTCCACATCTCCTGATGTGCTGGCCTTTCTCCTGGTAGCGCCTCCACGCTCTGATAACTATGCTGACAGACACAGCAAACCTTCTTGCCTCAGCTCGCATTGATGTGCCATCCTGGATGAGCTGCACTACCTGAGCCACTTGTGTGGGCCGTAGACTCCATCTCATGCTACCACCAGATTGAAAGCGCCACCAGCATTCAAAAGGGACCAGAACATCAGCCAGAAAGCATAGGAAGTGGTCTGTGGTCACCACCTGCAGGACCACGCCTTTACTGGGGATGTCTTGCTAATTTCCTATAATTTCCACCTGCTGTTTATTCCATTTGCACAACAGCTTGTGAAATTGACTGTCAATCAGTGTTGCGTACCGAGTGGACAGTTTGGTTTCACACTTTGGTTTCAAAGTGTGATTGACTTGGAGTTGCATTGTGTTGTTTAAGTGTTGCCTTAATTGTTTGAGCTGTTTGTTTATTACTTTATTTTTTATTTTTTGCTTCAACTAATTACAATATTTAGTCATTGTTTTAAATATAATATTATTTCAGCTATTTTAATGGCTGAAAATGTTTTTTTTTAAAAATGCGCACTTTATTGAATATGACTAAAAGTTGACTAAAACCGACTACGGTATTCTTACACACTTTCTTTTCCCCTATAAACATTTTAGATGTAAGATATCTAAAGCAGGAAATGAAGCCACTGGAGATCCAAGGTTTTTGCTGACAGTTTGGGGGCTCAGAGTAAGTTAGGCCTGTCACCAAGACATGATTGTTTGAAACACTTGAAACACACTGCTGGCTTGACCCTAAACGCAGAGGTCAAAGGCGAAAGGAAGTGGAAATATGCTCTCTAGCATTCATTTCCCTCGACAGCTCCCCCTTAATGAGTCAGCATTTTCATAAAGCTTCATGTTTCAGCGTTGTAATGCTGAACTAAGTGACAGCTGAACCATATTTTATGTAGAAAATTACTCTTGCATGTGCAGGATTTTGCATTGATCCTCTTGTTGATCAAGTCCGTCACCATCAACTGGAACTAGGTTATGCGGATAACATATGTTTTATTTTAGACATTAGCATATTTGACATCTTTTGTTTCATGAACATTTTACGACTATATCTATTCAAGGTCCACATGCATGACATTCTGAACCTAAATATTTTTTATTTGGTAAACACAGACACTTACATCTGTTGTGATGACATTCTATTACAGAATACAGTATATTGTTTTTGATATATTGTTGGTGCTGTGAGTATTATGGATAGTTGCTCATGGTCTATAATAAGGTTTAAACATGTAATGATTTTAGAATCATACATTTTCACATGCTTATTACTGCAGTAATTGCAACTAATCTGCGTAAGTGAAGAAAACATCTTATTCAGTGGATGGACAACAAGAAACAAATCTGTCAACCCTCATGTATCTAAAATACATTTTAATCTTGCTTCAAAGCACATTTGTTACAATAACGAATATCTGCTTTCATTTTTTTTTTGTTCTATACAGCATGGATGTCATGTAAAGTGGTTTACATCAAGGCACAAGACACAGCCATGGACAGGATAGCATCTGGAGATGGAGATTTTAATGTTGTCCCTGAAACCTGCAATGTGCTGCAGACAGAGGAGTGTGGATCACGCTTCACATGCCGGATGTGCTCTGGGCTGCCAGAGAGAACAGAACCATGCTTCTCCGCACTTTCAGAACGGACTTGGCTACACAGACACTAAGCTTCCTCTTAACACATGTAAACAGAAGTGTTACATTATTCTTGGATCATTCTCTTTTTTCTTTTTGGATTTTTTTATTTTTGCTCCAGAACAAAAAAAAAAAAAAAAACAAGAATTAATACTGCATTAAAAAAAAAAAGATGAGCTGGATGCAGGAGATCAGTGCTGTTTGTTTGGAGGCCATTTCTGGTGAGGGTACAGAGGTTTCATTCTCAAGGGTCTTGTATAGGAGCTGATGTTTTCTTACAATGTCTGCAAGAAGAAAAAAAATGTGCAGGTGTTTTCACCAGTCACCTTGAAACTGAATGTGGCCTCGTGTGAACTGTTGAAACGGTTTAGACTTCTCACCAAATCCACTGGCCTGTGAATTACACCTGGCTGCTGTCTCTCCTTCGCCGTCCAAAGGCCTGAGCGCCCACGTTGGTGGGGACGAAGTTGCTGTTGGCCATCCCCCCCGACCGGCTCAGGAAGTCTGCCAGGCGATGGGTCACGCACGTGGCGGTGTTGCAGGCCCGCTTCATTGTGGTGATACTGCTTTTGGGGAGAAAGGAAGTCAGGAATTCTTCGCTTACCTAATCTGTACATAGACTGATTAGCAAAAAACATTAGATTCCTATGCAGTTTTTTTTTTACAAATTTAACTTGAATCAGTCAGAGCTTCAAACACACAATGCAATGTTGGCATGATGGCCTTTTTAAATGTTTGATATTTGGTTAGTTTCTTACCTGATTATGTTGAGTTAATTTGCTTTTATAACAGACAGTGTATATTCCGATAAATGCCTAATGCATATCTAACTAGATACTAACGCTTCACATAATTGTCCTGGGGGAAAATTGTTTATTAAGATAGAAACAAAGACACAGAACAGACGGGTTTTTTACTGCTGTGAAATAGTGCTATATCCATTGACAGTGAGTGCACATAAAGCTTTACTCTCTAACTGTAAGATTTTCATTTCAGCACTGAATAGTTTTCTTTAGATTGTCTTGAAGTAACATGTTGCTCTGTCTAAATGTATTCATTAAAACATAAAGGGGAAAAGTAAATGAAGTAATCTCAAGTCATTTAGGGCAAGCAGAATCCACATGCAGGGACACTCTCCCACCAGGATGGGGCTAGGGCTAGGGCAGCTAGGGCCGGACCATGCAGCTCAGTTGCGCGTAAACTGCTCTCCATAGCCTGCAAAGAGATCAGTGTCCGGCAGACTGCGCCTCTTCCCCGGCGTGCCCGCTCCAACATTGGTGCGGGGGTACGTCTGCAATTTGTGCAGCTCCTGAGAGAGCTTGCCCAGTGCGCAGGTGCTGAGGTTGGAGCAGCGCTTGGACAGAGGTCTGTCTGGGCTGTTAGGAGAGACAACATGCAGGAACAAACTCATAGAAACACAGTCATGCACAGAACATTCCTTCTAGACCAAGGCTGGGTGCAATGATGTAATATATATAGATCCACTATACACACACACACACACTGTCATGGTCAATGTCCATCTGCAATATTGCTTAAAAGTCCATTTGCAAATTAATGATGTACTATGAATACCAATATCCTGCAGTAATTTCTTGAATTGTATTTTTCTTTAGGTAAATCTGGCACTTTCTTTATAATTTCAAATAATAATCAATACAGTCCATTGTGACATATTGTGCAACATATTGTACTATTGTAATAATAGTACAATATAATTTACAGGAATTTTGTCTGCCCCAGCCTTAGACTAGTATACATTTCAATTACAGGCTCAACATCATGCAGTTTTTGAATTGCATCCTCCGTTTTTCATTAAAATTGCACTTTGCTAGGGAAAGTCCATCATGCTGCCACCCGGTCCTCAGATACTGAAGTAGCACTGCAGGATGATACTCAGCCAAATGACGTCAGCCATGCTTCAGGTTTACCGTATGAGCCTAACTGAGCCAAGAAGCCCAGCCTCCTGCCATTCACAATGCTCTTTTGGCCATGCAGTCTACCCCGTTGCCCATATCTGCATTCCCATTCACATGCACTTCACGAGCAATCAGGCAGCTCATCGGTTTCTAAAATAAAAAGGGTGTCCCATGCAACAGCTACACTCTGATAACTCAATATTCTAATCAAAATAAATTTTTCCTTCAGTTTTTCCCTCTGTAATTGCTACACATACCTCTTTCCTGCATGACAGCAGGCCTGTCAGCTATTGAATGCACTGGCAATGAATTTCAGGGAAAGGGTTTCTGTTTCTCACCGGCCGAAGACGTTTATGTGACGGGCTAAAAAAAGAGTCATTTAAACAGCAGTTCATATTTTGCCAGTCGCCCGCTTTCAGAATTAAGGGACTGTACCTGTTGCCATCGTTGGCTTGCTGCTCCAGGTCCTCTGCAGTCATTTGCACAAATTCTTTGGCGATGGCGTTGAGCAACCTGCGTGTCTCGTAGTCCGTGAGCGTGACTCGATTAGGCAAGGACTCCAAATCGGATCTGCACATGAAGAAGTAACATTCGTTTTGCCCTAAAATCCGCATCTGCGCAAGACAAATTGTTGTCGGGAGATTTTTACTGTAACGACTACTTATATTAAAAGCTGCTGTCAAGAGAACACAGAGCCATTATTTAAACAATCCACTTTAAGCACCCCAGCTAAAGGTTGACAGGTAGCCAAGATCTAATTTATGGCAAAATCAATATTGTAGTAAGGACAGAGGTTCCTGGCAGAGGCTCCTCGGATAAAATCTCTTAATTCTCTCAATGAAATTACGGATTTTTTTTTTATATATAAAAGCAGAAGGTCTCATGCGGTGATCTTTTTCAAGGCAACATGCAAAACTACACTGTTCTAAAAATTAGATAGTGAATTTAGTTAAAGCCTCACCTTGCAGGAGCAGCATGTAAGCAGGACATCTGACAAATTATCAAAGCATAAGCGACAAGAAAAGAAGAAATCTTCAACATAACCATGGTACCTGTAAAAAAAAAAAAAAAAGAGAGACAATTTGCAATAAATTGCAATGAAACACACAAAACATATGTCCAGTGAGACTCACAGTGAAATAAAAATCATGCCACTGTCGTTTTTCTTTTGCCCTTCAAAGGCACAGTAAGTGATCCTAAGGTTACAAGACAGAAGTCTAACTGTTATGCCTTCCAATCCAGGCTCAGGGCAGCTCATTTTCACACGCTCTAGAACTTCCCTGCCACTGTCCAATCTTCTGTGAAGACCCTCATCCAGCAGCACCAGAGACGCCTCAAGTCTGCACTGCTGTTCTTTTGCTCTCGACTAAGCCAGCCACTGTGGCTTTTTGCCGGAGTGATTTTTATAAATACAAGGAGCTGCTGACAGAGGCTCCTAAGGGACCCCGTGCATTAGTGTAATGAGCTGCGGTCCCTGCCGAGGGGCAGAACAGCAGCCCGTTTATCCTTGAGAAGGCGACCAGCCCAGCATTTCTCCACTGTCGGAGCAGAAGTGGACGCCGACCTCGTAACCCTCACAGATCTCACAGATCTGTCATCTAATAACAGATTTAGGACAACGTGCACACCGACCAGGTCCCTGAGTGGAAGTAGCCAGATGTTTTCTCTTACCTTGAGTGTTAGAGCTGCTGCAAATGAACAGAAAATGGAGGAAAGTTGGGTTAGTTCAACTCGTAGACCAATTCGGTGAGTCTGTTGCATTTGGCTACTATGCAGCCCCTATATACCCGCCACTGCTGCATGCATTGACTGTGTAGCTGTCCCACTGACCAATCTGAGCCAATCGAAGAGCTCCGCTTCGACAGACGCCCAATCGCCTGTTCCGTTAGGTCAGTAGAAAAAAGGGAGGAAAAAAAAAAAGAGTACAGTACTCCAGTGACATCATACCCAAGTCACAAAATGCTCCATTCACAAAAATTTGTCATTCACCTGCACCGCAAGGTATAAGCTGGTGGATAGAGAAGTATATAAATCCCCAACTGCATGCTTTAGAGCTACATGCCATGTATGACAGTTGATTTGCATAATAATAATAATAATAATAATAATATTAATCTACTTTATTATACCTTTTTACATAGCAATATTCTTTTTTTAATATTGAAAGTAGTGACATCAAGTTTCAGTCAATTTATTCGATTGTTTGCGCTTCCTCTTTCAAGTGGCCTCCAATGAAAATCAAAGAGTGGCAAATGACATGATGGTTTTTGGGCTGTTTCTTTCTATTTTTTTTTTTTTTTCTGAGCCAATTACAAAACTGTTTGTCAGGGGGCACCATTTGATTCCCTTTACTTTCCATGATTGGTTGAGGCTCCATAAAGCATCTGGAGCAAGACGCCTCTTTTGCGTCACTGAGGAGCCCCATTAGTGCGGATGGGCCTTTTAAGGCTATTGAACTGAGCGCCAGACCGATGACAGCTCCAGTAAATCAGGGGAATTGGAGAGCACTGGGGTCCCCCCCAACTATAGACACACACACACACACACACACACACACTGCCCCTCGATGGACTGCGTGGAGCACAGAAACTGCAGTCTCCCCGCCTCTCCGTAATGAATTACCACTTCCGGCCAGCATCTCTCTCTTTTTTTTTTCTCGCGGCAATCCAGCCCTTTTCCAAAGATCAGTGAATTGTTCAATTGATAAGCAAATTCCGGCTCAAGTTTTCGTCTCAGTGAACAAAATAAAAGTTTGAATCGATACTGTAACCTTTCCAGGCGAGCAGTGCTCCAGCGTTCCATCGTCTCTTCCTCCTAGACTGAGTTATTCCAAAAGACAGATAATCATTTTTGCGAGAGATATAAAAAAAAAAACATAAAGCAAATTGCACCGTGCCTGCCTGGTCTGGAGTGTACATGGATGCATGCACGATCGGACCAGATGTTCCCATGGTTCCTCTGCAGATAAAAAAAAAAAATCAAAATCCAGTGGGACCACCGAGGGCTCCATAATTACTGATAATAACTCTTCTACGTCCTGAAGTCCATATTTACCCCATTAAGACCAAGAGCGAGCAGTTCTAATCCCACACTTGTGCAGAGAAGCTTTTCCTGCGTATGTGTCCACTTGACCGGGTGTTTGGCCACCTGGCAGAAGGAAGATGGCCAACGTCAGGGAAGCGTTCGTCCAAGAGCCGCCCGGAAGGCAGCTGCCCACTTCAGGTGGAGAACAAAGTTTTCCGAGCGGGGCCACGGACATTAAGGAAATGAAACTGAATTAGAGAGCGCGGCCCATTAATCAGACCTTCGCCACAATATCGTCCCACTCATCGCTGGGCCTAATAAAGCCTCCCACTGTCCCCAGCTCCACTTTATTTAATTGCGCGGTAAAATTTGTGATTTGTTTTCATGCAATGAAGAGGTAAGCAAGGTTGGTTCATTAAAGCGGCGGAACGAAATCCGGCGCTGGGAAATGGGCCGCATGCACTAACAAGGGGCTTTTCATTTACCGTTCAATAAATCACCTTTCCGTGTTATTTCATTAGCGTTGCGCTCTTTCGGACACCCCCGGAGCGCGCTGACCGCACATCAGCTGAGACAGGGGGCGAGAGGCGGCGCCTTATTTCCTGTGAACGTCCTCATTAAACACCAGTGACAAATCCCAGTCTTTGAGAAGGATCCCCCCTCCGGGACCTGTTTACAGAAAGAAGGCCGCAGGACGATGCTGCTAATGAGGCTCAAGTCACAGCAGAGCGGCTGATCGAGAAGAGAGACGGCGAGGGGTGGGCGGGCGGAGGGTCGCGCTCTCACCGCCGAGCGAAAGCGTCTACGTGCGTGTACGAGGGGGGCGGGGCTCTGCGTGACAATAATTCCCCAGATGTAGTTCTGAGTGACTCCATCTTCTTCCTGTAAGCGGGTAAGGAAGCAGACCCGTGATCGGAAGGTCGTGGGTTCGAATCCCGAACCGCCAAGATGCCACTCAGCGTCCCCAGGGTCCATGGCTGGGAGTTTCATAAGCAGCACCGTGTGTCACGTCCCCGTCTACGGGCTGGGAAACGTGACAACGAAGGAGAGGGATGTCTGAGGCGGGAATACACACGTACCAGGCCGAAGTGAAATATTGTGCTTTTACTTGCAGTGAGAAGTGAACAACCAACTAGAACCTAGACATAACATAACAACAACAACCAACAGGACAAACAACACACCATAAAAGGAGAGACTATACAGTTTTACTTAACAAAAAAGGTGAAATAACTGAAAACATGTTTTATATTCTAGTTTCTTTGCTCTGATTACTGCTTTGAACACTCTTGGCGTTCTCTCGATAAGCTTCAAGAGGTCGTCACCTGAAATGCTTTTCCAACAGTCTTGAAGGAGTTCCCAGAGGTGTTTAGCACTTGTTGGCCCCTTTGCCTTCACTCTGCGGTCCAGCTCACCCCAAACCATCTGGATTGGGTTCAGGTCCGGTGACTGTGGAGGCCAGGTCTCCACTTGTGTTCATTCATAGTTTTGATGCCTTCAGTGAGAATCTACCAACATAAATGGTCATGAAAGAAAGTAAAGAAAACACATTGAATGAGAAGGTGTGTCTGTACTATAGGCGGAGCCATAAAAACCCAATCTCCACCCAACAGACAGCCTAAGAGAGTGAAGTGAATGTCACATGTGATACAAAGCAGCACAGCACACAATGCACACAGTGAAATTTGCCCTCTGCATTTAACCCATCACCCTGAGTGAGCAGTGGGCAGCCATGACAGGCGCCCGGGGAGCAGTGTGTGGGGACGGTGCTTTGCTCAGTGGCGCCTCAGTGGCACCTTGGCGGATCGGGATTCGAACTGGCAACCTTCTGATTACAGGGCCGCTTCCTTAACCGCTAGGCCACCACTGCCCCAAAAGGGAAACTCACCCCAAAACCACTCTACGGCCCAAAGGACTCAGATGTTGACCGAATGATCCACACCTGCCAACACCCAGCTTCCTTATATCTTGTCACCATCGGTTGTTTTAGTCAGGAACTGGCCTTTTATGTATGGGTGATATCCTTAAACATGTCACACAATGTTTTATGCAAGAAATGAGTTTCATTTTTGTTTTGTAGGTTTGCCAACTTTTATTTTTTAACAATTATCCTGATCTAAATGAGCTTACTGTGCTTTAACTTGTTCGTAACCATGATAAGGCTGTTTAATGTAGATAAGAGTGCTGCTTGCATTTATTTACTCCCCTCCTTATAAGGCAGGTGAGCCTAACAAGCTCAGCAAGCAATGTAAGCAAGAGGTGTTTTTTAAAAAGTGGCCATCATATCTAGACACTGGAGTGTTAATTCATTTAAGACATTTTTATACTGCTGTAATGTAAAATACAGGCTAAATTTACAGACCTGTTAATTAATTAATCTTTAATTTACCCTCATTTTACACCTTAAAAAAAATGTAAAGTACATCTATATATATATATAATCCACAAAGGTGAAAAAAATGGTATTAATAATTATACCTTGCTTTATTAATATTTAATTATCATGAAATCACAAATATAATGACATGAATATTGCATCATGATTTAGCAACATTATCAGTTATTAGATGTGCTGAAGTCAAAGCATATGTAGTAAATCATTAAAAAAATGTTTTAGTTTATGTCCCAGTGCGGTACTTCTCACGCTCGGGTTCTAAATTGTGGATTAACGTGGAAAGAGGCGCCCTCATAGCTGTGATCTCTGACATGGGCATGTTGCATAGGATCAGCGGATGAACTCAAACAATAAGAGCGCCTAGTGCACAACATGGGCCTCTAACATATAGATGTATTGTTTTTATTGGGTCAGATTATAAGAATAAAAAATGTATTTTACGTAAATAGGCACAAGGCACTTTATTGGTATCATGGAGCCGCTCATATGAGGACATTACTGCAGTGCATCCCATTCAGAGTAACGCACCCCAAATCATAATTTGACAATGTTATAAGAGATGGTTCTTGGGGCAATTATGAGGTCGTTTTTGTCTGCGATTGGCCGGTGGGGATTTGGGGGCGGGGCTTTTCTACTGCTGGGAGCTGGGGGGAGGTTGCCCCTACCCCCAACTCCGCCAGTGATTAGAACTGACCTTTAACTTGCCAAAAAAGGGTCCCATAGCGCTCCAGGCCAAAGTTTACGGCCGCAGGCCTGTGCGTTCTGCACACTGCAGGTCTGCAGCACGACCACGTGCGCATGGAAGTTATATAAAAGAAAAAAATCCGTCCCGTTCTGCGGATTTGTTCCCATTAAGAGGTTTTGCGACACGCTTCCTTGTAAATGGAACGGTGGCGATTTCACGAGAACGCCGCCATGTACCTGACATTGATTTATCGAGAAGTGGGCGTGGCTACGTTCGAAACCCAAAACGGATCAATGGTGTCCGGCACTGGCCGCTTATTTTAAAAAAGCTTTTCGGCCCGCCGGGCGATCGCTATACACTTCCAGGGGGGGGGGAGATGCATGCAGAATTATAATATTAGTAAAACCACCGGGCGCGTTGATTCGTAACGGCGGAGGTGGAGGTGGTGGAGGGGGAGCAACATGTGCAAGATGATCCACGAGTCTTGCCGGGGAGAAGAAGTCCCCCTCCTCTCGCCGCACTAAGGGCGACTACTCAGGATGGGCTCGGTCGGCCGACTGGCATCTTACGTCCCGCTCTCCTCCAGCCAAGCCCTGTGCGCGCTGGGCACCTTGGCGGTGACCCTCCTGTTCCTGGTGGTCGTTCGGCAGCTGGTGAGGCAGCGGAGACCCCGAGGCTTCCCCCCCGGGCCGACCCGGTTCCCCCTGATCGGAAACATCCTGTCGCTCGCGTCCGAGCCGCACGTCTTCATGAAGAAGACCAGTGAGACCTACGGACAGGTAAACTGGATCGTTCCAAAGCGCTGTCTTTAAATCTATACATTTTTGCATTTTTTTATTTTAGAGAACTGGCATTAGTGTTTTTTATACTGGGTGGGGAAAGTGGCTTTTCAGAGGGATTTTCGGACTCGCCTGCAATGCTTCATTAGGTGGCACCTCCTAAAAATCCTAAAAAGCACACGGGCGGATTTTTATACCCTGTCAAATTACGGTTTGCTGCCTGCAACATTCACATTTTTCCTCCCTTTGTTAAGCCATAGACGCGCCGTCATACGCAAGGGACCGTCTGTAAAAGGGCATTTAGTGAAAGAACGAACAAGTCAACGCGTATATTTTAAGTCACAGCATTTAAACATATGCATGTTTGTACAAAATTAATATATATCCTATGTTTCTGCAACAAAAGACTTTGTTGGGTATGCACAGGGCACACAATAGGTGCGTCCCTCATGTCTGGTGACACCATTTATGAGCTCACAATTTTGTGACCTACACCAGCCAGGTCGTTTTGTTTTGTTTTGTTTTGTTTTGTTTTGTTTTGTTTTGTTTTGTTTTACTTTACTTTACTTAGCAGAGACATTTATCCAAAGCGACTTACAAGAGGAAGACTGTTGTGGGCTGTTGTGCCCGCTGACATGGGAACTTCATGGACCAGGATTATCCCAAAAGATGTCTCTGCAATCAGGACTGGTCCCTACAAATGCGTATTTAGGCGTCTTTGAAACTTAGCACCCATATGAATGCGGCGCCCAAGGTTTTTCCTGCTGAACATTGCATTCGCTGGCTAGCCTTCTTGTGTCCTGCTGTCAGCAGTTATGCAGATCATCAACACACACGCACCTGGACTTCCACAGAACACCATCAGCCGTTGCATTGTTAGTCCAATCACCTATTTGCACTTTGTAAGAACTTTCAGTGGAGGGTGGGTGATCACTGCCCCATAAAAAGCATATTGCATTGCCAACATTTTGCGCTATATAGTATCTCTTGTGTAGGATCAGCGCATGTCTCCCTCTTTTATACTTTTTACCTGGGTGCACTTTTTAAACGCTCCCTTGACAGTGAAAAGATGGTGGAAGAACTCCCCAACAAAAAAACGGCCACATCAGCCAACATATACTGTAGTGTGTCCTCCGGTGACACGAAAAATGTCAGTTCGGTCCACGCGTTTATGGGTTTGCAGTAAAAGTGCTGAGGAGTGCAGTTTTGAGACAGGGTTTGGGTCTGCTGGGGTTTCTAAGAAAACAGAGCAGCTGTACATGATGCGATCCAGATGATCACATCTGTTTTATTTTCTCCGCAGATTTTCAGCCTGGATCTTGGCGGCATCTCCACCGTGGTCCTGAATGGGTTTGATGCCATCAAAGAATGTCTTTCACACCAGAGCGAGGTGTTCGCAGACCGGCCCTCTCTGCCGTTATTTGTGAAAATGACCAAAATGGGAGGTGGGTTTGCAGTGCTTATGGTTGCAGTAAAATCAGTGCATTTTGTTAATTCAAACCTGTGATGCTGGAAGAAGTTCCTTGCTCCCAGTAAAAGGTTGTAGCCAGGTTGACTACAGGCAGGCCCGCACCCAACACATTTGGAGGCCCTGGGAAGATTTTAGGTGGTTTCTCCTGGCATAAATCCCACTGCCAGTTAGTGTTGTTTGCATCAACGAACCTTTATGATGTGACGGTTATGTGATGTGATTATTATTATTACCACTACTACTTAATAGGCTTTGCTAAGCATGTACATTCACGTGGGCTTATTCTTTTCATTTTAAGTCACATTAATTCAAAGCACTTTTACACTATTTTCCCTCCTTTGTTGGTGGCGCCCTTAGCGTTTGCCTATATTGCCTACGCCACAGGCACATGACGAACTAAACCAGGCAATTCAGTGATTACAACATGTTGTAATTAAATTAGCGGCTGGGGTCGTGGCTTTCACCACTGTGTGGGGCCTCCCCTGCTCATCTTCAAGTGCCGTATTTTATAAATGCACCATCAATGGTATTTTATGTGCTGTCAAATTAAGTCCCTCTTTGTTTTCCCACCCCTCTGTAGGACTTCTCAATAGCAAATATGGCCGCGGGTGGATTGATCACCGGAAGCTGGCTGTTAACAGCTTCCGATACTTTGGCAGTGGCCAGAAGATGTTTGAGAGGAAGATCTCTGAAGAGTGCATGTTCTTCTTGGATGCCATAGATGAGCACAAAGGCAAGCTGTTCAACCCCAAGCACCTCATAACCAACGCCGTCTCCAACATCACCAACCTCATCATCTTTGGTGAGCGCTTTACTTATGATGACCGGGACTTTCAACACATGATTGAGATTTTCAGCGAGAATGTGGAACTGGCGGCCAGTGGGTGGGCCTTCCTGTACAACGCTTTCCCATGCATTGAGTACCTCCCCTTTGGTAAGCACCAGAAGCTCTTTCGAAATGCTGCAGAGGTTTACGTCTTCCTCCTGAGAATCATCGAGCGTTTCTCGCAGGGACGGGTGTGCCAGTCACCCCGGCACTATATCGACGCCTACCTCGACGAAATAGAACAAAATGTCAGTGACAAAAACACGTCTTTCTCTAAGGAGAACCTTATCTTCTCCGTTGGAGAGCTCATCATTGCGGGCACCGAGACCACCACCAATGCCCTCAGATGGGCCATCCTTTACATGAGCCTCTACCCCAACATCCAAGGTGGGTCAAAATTTCATTGTACCAAATAACTCCTGATGAGTAGCTGTGAAATGGCGTTGCTGAAGACTGTATTTTCTGTACAGAAAGAGTGCACAAGGAGATTGACAGCGTGCTGCCAAACGGAAGACCACCCACCCTGGAGGACAAACAGAGCATGCCCTACGTGGAGGCCGTCCTTCACGAAGTTCTCAGATTCTGCACCATCGTACCGCTGGGGATCTTCCGCGCCACCTCACAGGACGCCCAAGTGAGTGGGTACACCATCCCCAAGGGCACCATGGTCATCACCAACCTGTATTCGGTTCACTTTGACGAAAAGTACTGGAGCGATCCGGGCATCTTCTGTCCGGACAGATTCCTGGACAGCAACGGTAACTTCATCAGACGAGAGGCTTTTCTGCCATTCTCATTAGGTATGTCTTCCTCCCTTTCCACAGCTCCATACTTTTAAACCTTTATTCATCAACTTGTTGGCTACATTTCCGAAATAGAGGTCTGAGCATGTCAGTTTCGTCACACTTTCCAGGTAGGAGACACTGCCTTGGCGAGCAGCTGGCCAGGATGGAATTGTTCCTGTTCTTCACCACCTTGCTCCAGAGGTTCCACCTTCAGTTCCCTAAGGGCTGTTTGCCCAGCCTTTCTCCCAAACTGGGCATGACTCTCCAGCCTCTGCCCTACACCATATGTGCCGTCCGGAGACAGCCTTAAATCCTTGTCCCTCTTCTTCAAATCGCAGCAGCCTCAGGGGTTCTTTCCAAGAAACTCCAGAACTTCAGTCTGAACGTTTTTTTTTTTTTCCTACATCTTTACTCGAGTGCGAAATCTGACCCCTCGCCCGTCTACCACTGAATTTCCCATTCTGTGAACCGGCTCCCTCTCCGGTTTCACAGAAACCTCCAACACTCAGACTATGTTGCGGGTTGCATCATGCGCGCAGCCATCGACTGAACTTTTGGCAGCCGTCCGGTGCCTTTGACTAACGTGGAAACTGTGTGAAAGGAGGTTCATCTAGTCAATGATTGACAGGGTTTGAGAGGCTTGTGCGGTGGCGTAGGGGCTTGTACTGTTTTTTCTTTCCTCGAAATGAGAACATGCAGTCCTGCCATTCCTGTAGCTCCTCCCCCGGGGAGATGTTCTGGGGGTATCACCAAAAAAAGCACATTTCTACCTGATTCCACTTACTCATAAGACCTCTATGTCGTACCACATTATTATTTTTTGCTGTCTCTTGATGTTTTTTGTACTGCAAATAATTTGCTAAAAATAAGACATGAACAAATGTATTACAGAAGAGAAATAAACTCTTGATTTCCACGTCTGGCTTTGGCAAAACGCTCCCGAAAGAGTGTCTGAAGTGAAACGTTCTCCTCAAGTGACCTCTCGTTTTGGCCGGGGCCACACACTCAGAGCTGGACTGAATTAATGAGTCATGCATCACCCCAGACAAAGGCGGCCGCGCTTCACGTGTTCGGCACAAACCGCTTAACAAGAGACAGATGTGAGCCAGAGCCGGCTGCGATTACCACGTTTCCCCACGCCAAGCGGGACAGGGGTCCTCGGCCCCCAAAATGATGCTAATTCCTGGGCCAATTTGGAGTTTGGGTTCCATTTGGGTGCTTTGCCCTGTATGGTTGCATTAGACTCTTCGGTCTAGTCCAAAAGCACAGTCAAGGTGACCCTGAAGTCTGAAGTCTGCGTCCCTCTGCAGTTATGGCACAAAATCCATGCATCCATCAAATATATATGCAAGTTCTCTCATTGCATCAGTAAAATGTAAAACTAATGTAATGGCAAAATAAATAAACCAGTGATTAAAATTCTACCCAACCCAACATTATGGAAGCCAACTCTGGCCATAATAAGTTTATTTAATCTTTATGGAAAGTTATGGAAAGTGAGGGTGTGAGTATGGTGGTCAAAAATGTGAAACGACGACCTGTGTTCCAGGGAAGTGAGTTTATAATCATAAATGTATGGAAAATGTTTAAAATTATTTGGTTTGAGCGCTTAAACAAAAATGATCAATTTGGGACATTTCCCTTATTTGGATTATTTATGGGTGTATAATCTGATATTAATAACCCCAATAAGGAATCATCTCTTCATAAAACACTCCTGGTCTTCATCTTGAAAATGAAACAAGACGCCATATGCTGCTTAAAATCATCCATGGTTGGTGCTGATGTGCAGTTGATGGTCCACATAATGGAATTTAAAGGAGGAATGTCACACCCCCTTCCCCGACACCTCCCCACCGAGACCTCTGGGTGAAGTTGCACCTTAAATCTGCCGTACTCTCGCACTCTAGCTAGAAAAATATAAGAGCCACGGGTTATTTTAAGGGCTGGTGTTTTATGACAGATATAAATAACAACAAAATAAAAATTCCCCCACAATTCTCAACAAACAAAAAAAAAAAGCCTGAACGGTTATACTGATTTCTACTGTTGCTACATAAAAGGTGACAAGACAGCTGTTCATAAATGTTTCAAAGGCAAAGGGTGTCACGGTGGTGCACAGACCTACACATTGAGAAGCCAACAAACAATTTGCATTCACACAACATGAACAATAAAATGAAATAAAACTTTAAAAACATAAAAAAATAAAAGGAAGTGTGTGGTGGGGGGTGCAGGTAGACTATTGTCCGGTCTGATGACACACAGGGAAGAAAAAAAAAAAACGCACACGTAGACAGCATCGTACAAGGGAAAGCTGAGACTGGCGAGAGGCGCTGAGGTGACAGGGCACTACTGACCTACACAGACTGCTGCTACTGAACAGGATCTGGTCTTAAAGGGTGCTGCTGCGTGGTGGTTTTTGTCCTTTTTTTTTTTGGAACATATCTGATGTTCCTGGAGAAGAAAACTGGACTGTGAGCAAAAGGAAACAAGCTTCTGTCACAAGATGCAAATCACAGTACCTGTGCACAATTCCTCAGAGCAAACGCTCACACACACACATACACACGTACACACACACACCAGGCTCCCACGCAGAACCTCAGTGCATGAGTGCAGCATGGTCCTGCAGCGCTTGAGGTGACAGCACCGAGCTTAGAAACGGCTGGTGGGCTGGAGAGTGGTCATGATTAGGAACACAGACAGTGTTAAAAAAAAAAAATAATAATAATAATTACATTTAAAAAAATGGGACAACGCACCCTAAAACTCCACATCTTTAGACAGTAGAACAAACTCAGGAAGCAGATGGTGATAGGTACAGGTTCTCCATGTACAATGCAGCTATATGTAGAAAACAGATGGACTCAGCTGATTAATTAAAAAATATAATATTTATATATATTTATATATATGTATGTATATATGCAGATACTCTTCCTGTGCAGAGGTTAAACACTTTTTGGTAGTAAAATGTGCACATTTATATCTTATTCTTTTTAAATATACTACTTCCTTTGATTTTAAAACTACCCACTGGAGAACTTTCTTCTTCTGATAAAATATCTGTTTATTAAACAGCGGTGGAGGAGCATGGCGTGCGAGTCGCCGTTGCCCCCGACCGCTGTACACTTCTAGTGGAATGCCTAGAGTTCTCGCTTCAGACAAAAAATATAGAACTATTGATATTAATCCTGCCTCATGTTGAATAATAATAAAAAATAGAAATATTTTTAAAAAGTACAGCTTTCCAGGCAATACCCTGGATCACATCAAACTCAACCACTGGCCTTGGTGTATGTGTGTGTGTGTGTGTGTGTGTGTGTGTGTGTGTGTGTGTTTATGATGTGTGATTTGGCAATGTTGCTTTTGTGTGTTTGTTTCTATGAGGATGGATCGCTTTCTAGACCATTTCTAAATTGATGGATGGGGAATGGGGAATTTGATAAAAACAGACCATTTTCAATCATCAAATGCCTTTTTCTTTTGATTCATAAGAATATTTTAAAATTCAATTAAATATAAAAAAAATGATTTGTCATATTGACAAGGATTCTGAGAAACTGTGAAAACAAGAAATAATATATGTGTGTGTGTGTGTGTGTGTGTGTATAAATGTAATATGTATGTGTGTGTGTGCATATATATCCCTTCATGAGAACAGCTTTCGCATTATGGTTCGAGGGGGAAAAAATAAAAATCATCAGTTGGCAACTCAGCATTCCTGTAGAGGACAGAATACACACACGCGCGCACACACACACACACACACACACTCACACGTAAAAACACATCAACAAACAGACAAAAAGTATTAAAAAAAAGGCAGGTGGTACACACATTAATAAAAAGCATCAAAAAACGATGCAGGTATAACTTTCCACTTCAGTCAAACGTCATTGTGTCTCCGCTTTCCTTGAGACCAAGTCTGTGATACAGTGTTTTGTGTCGCCAGCATGAGGAGGAAACCGCACTGGTTAAGTGCAGGATAACGTGGCCCAACTTAGTCAGACCGCCGTAGACAATAAATGTTCGGACAGGCACATTAGATTCATGTTTCGACGATATTCCTGAGGCTGAGCCTGAGAGCCTGAGCCTCTCCACATTTGAACTGTTCGCTTTGGTAACGGGTGTCACTTCAATGTGATTTTGTTTTCCTTTACTTTTAAATGTATATATGTATGTGTATGTGTGTGTGTGTGTGTGTGTGTGTGTGTGTGTGTGTGTATATATATATATATATATATATATATTTTTTTTTTTTTTTTTTTTTTAATCTTTAGATAAGTACCTATGGGAGAGTCAAACAGTTCGCAGTTCATGGCAGCATCACAGCCGGTTTCACCATGGACGGAACGGATCGAGCCTGCTTGGCTCCTCCCTTCAGCAGAGTCCTCGTGGAGCTGCGTTCCGTCTCTCAAATTCTCCATGGGGTTGAAAGTGCATAGGAGTGGGGTTTCACGATTGCAGCAACGATCCTCTCACAGTAGTAAGGCATTTTTTTAAAAATGTATGTTTGTTTCGTTTCTTTCAAACGTCATCGGTTGGCGTCTGAGTCTGAGGGTCGACACAGTGACGATTTCGGCATGTGGACACCCTGCAGGGTCTGTTTATGTGAGAGTGTGTGTGTGTGTGTGTGTGTGTGTGTGTGTTGGAGGAAGAGGGGTGCTCGCCCTCACTCTACCCCCCTCCCTGAGCGTTCCGACTCGGTGCGCACTCTTCCTCCTGCTACTGGCGCTCTTCCTCCTCCGCTTCTTCCTGAATGGCTTGGATATCGTCTGAGGGGGAGGTGGAGGGCGGCAGGGAGGAGTCCTGTTGCTGCTGGTGTTTGGCCAGCTCTTGTCTCTTCTCCTCCTCCTCCTCCTCGATTGTCTTCTTCCACACCTTGTGGTTCTCTGTCAGGTGCTGCATGATGCTGCAGAAGAGCCGACGCCTGCCCTTTCTTCTTTCTGTCAGAGAGAGAGAGAGACAGGTGGGGGGTAACGGGCGTGTGAGTAGTTCAGGTCAGAAGCCGTCACCACCACAGTCACATTTACATTTACATTTACATTTACGTCATTTGGCAGACGCCCTTATCCAGAGCGACTTACAACGTTTCGCTTTCAAGTTACCATCGATGAAGTGATCAGTTCCGATTCATTAGGACCCCCAACTATGAATACAATCTTTTTATTCACTCTGTTGTAGATTCTGTACACAAGTTCGACAACAAGGAAGTTACAATTTAATCTAAATATTCTTTAAAGAGGAAGGTCTTGAGCTGTCGTGTGAAGGTGCTCAGTGACTGAGCTGTTCTGACCTCGAGGGGAAGTTCATTCCACCACCGAGGGGTCAAGACGGAGAAGAGTCTAGATGAATGTTTTCCTTTTACCTTCAGAGATGGAGGGACCAGGCGAGCAGTACTGGAGGCTCGGAGTATACGAGGTGCAGTGCAAGGTGTAATAAGAGCTGTGAGGTAGGATGGTGCTACTCCATGTTTGGCTTTGTAGGCCAGCATCAGTATTTTGAACCTGATGCGTGCAGCTACTGGGAGCCAGTGGAGGGCAGAGGGGTGGTGTGGGAGAATTTGGGAAGGTTGAAGATCAGTCATGCTGCTGCATTTTGTATGAGTTGTAGAGGTCGGATGGTACATAGTGGTAGACCAGCTAGAAGGGAGTTGCAGTAGTCCAGTTGTGAGATTACTAAGGACTGAACCAGTATCTGGGTGGCCTGGGTCGACAGATAAGGGCGGATTCGTCTGATATTGTAGAGAAGGAATCTACATGAGCGGGAAAGATTGCTGTACAGAAATTTGTCAGAAAATAAAAGAAATGCTTAGCCTGACAGACCCTCAGACGTTTGATTTTCTATTTACCTATCCTTCAAATTAAGATCACTTCAAATTAAGGTTGGGCGAGATGGCAAAAAAATTCTTGCACAATATGCTTTCCCATATCAAACAATTAGATTTTTTGAACGATTGTTATCACATTTTTTTTGCTATTACCATTCTGACTGAACAGACTGAAACTTTAAGGAAGCGGCCCCATAATCAGAAGGTTGCCGGGTTCAAATCCTGATCCGCCAAGGTGCCACTGAGGTGCACCGTCCCCACACACTGCTCACTAAGGGTGATGGTTAAATGAACATTTCGCTGTGCTGCTGTGTATCACTTCACTTTATTATTTATTATTACTTCACTTGCTCCATGTCGCATTGTCGCATAACCAATATGGTGACCGGCCCTTTTCTTTTTTGCCAGCTTTACGCATTGAGCCCCGTCACTTGGTACCGTGTGCATTGCTTCTGTATTCCAGCACCTCAGTAGCCGGATATAATATCCAGCGGAATTTAATCGCAATCACTGATCGTATAATAGTCCAGCCTTACTTCAAATTGTTCGGAAGACTACGACGTTGTACTTAATCAGAACTTTGATCAAAAACACGTACTTGGTTCAACCTCATCCTCCAAGTCATCATCTTCCGTTTCAGCATCATAGGATTCATCGTCCTCCTCTTCCTCATCAATCCAGTAGCCGGGCAGGAGGCCCGCGGCATCGTAGGAGTTGCAAAGTGGCCCTACGATGTGTGTGATGAACGACTCTTGAAGTTTGGCGAGCTGCGGTGAAGAACGGTCCATGAATGGGCTGATGGGTAATCCTAGACTGGCCTCCTCGTCACCCTGAAAAAAAGGACAGAGGTTGGATACACCTTCTTACAAGTGAGTTTTTTTTCTATTTCACAGGGGTTTTCTACCAGCATTAATTATGTTACATCTTTGTGTAAAAAAAAAAACTCAATTTGGATAATTGGAAAAATAATTTCCAACACTAAGAAATTAGTGGAGGACTAACTGATTATATCACGGATCTATAAGAATAAATATGCTATATATTTCATTTCTAAGACCAATATTTGCATCTAATCAATAATTATGCATGCTGTTCTGATTTAATCTGTTCTCATTTATGCTTCTAACATGTAATTCTTCATAAATAACCCACACAGCAATGACACTGTTGTAAAATATCACCTGCCATCTTTCTATGAATCAGACACAGCGTTCTTTGTAATGTATAAGAGTGAAATTACACTATTTTCCTGATCCTAAAGCCACAGCAATGCATTTCTGGAAGCCAGGAACATTCCATACTTGCTCATAAAACTCGTTGACGATGCCTTCTGTCCACTTTAGGTGGATATCTCGGCCTTTGGCTGGCCCATTGATATCTGCCAACTTAATGCACACTTGGCACACCAGCAGTCTGTCGTTCTCATTAGTCCAGTCAATTCCTGGACTGTTCACATCATTCGCCTATTTTTAGCCAAAGAGAAATGGTAAAATATTATTCAGCAAACTGTGAGAAAAGCTGAATAAAAAAAAGCAGCCATTGCTGCAGCAGTGTGTTTCAGTCAGCCCTAAGTTTAGGTTCTGGTTCTCGGAAAAGCTGCATGCTGTAACAAAAATGCTACAGCAAAAAAAGCAACATGCAAGTTGGACTAAGATGCTGCTGCAACCCCACTGACCTTTGCATTAAACTCTGCAAGGAAGTCAAAGTGCTTCTTCAGGTCTGTGGCGAGGATGGCTTCAATGACGAGAAAGCGAAAGCGTTTGAACTCCACATGGTCCAGGTTGGACAGAAAATTGTGTTCCGGCTGGGACAGCAAGAGGCTCCATGCAGCTGCAGCGTGGTGGTTTTCCAAGACTGACCGGTCATTATACAGCACCGCCTGTGGTGAGGACACATGGGTGACACACAAAAAAGTCATGTCCTGCTATTAAAAAAAACACAGACTCATCACTTCAATAGCTGCACAATTAACCACAAATGACGTGGGCCACTTTACAGCCCATGAATTAGTAATTACCTGAGGAGCATTAGTGGCTACGAGGAATGCATTTGTGCGCCCAGGATGGTCATAATCATGCATGGCTGCTGCTACATATAGGGCCATAAGCTCCAGGGCCGGAATGTTCCAGGCCAGGCATCCGTAGCTGTCGTCTGAGATGCTGGAGGTCTTTGAGGTGGCATAGGGAACTCGGCCCGGTGAGATCCCATTGTCAGAGTCTACAGAGAGAGACAAATGTTCAAAAAACACAACCTTTTATTTCATTTACTGTGAGGTATGCTCCCATGTATGTTTGTGTGTGGTATTCTGTTTGTATGTGTTTCTTTTAAGGAGGAGCCTTCGAGGGAGGAGCTCCATGCAAACTGGCTCCGCCTTCTGCTTGTTCGTTGGCCACCACAACACATATAAGGAAACCTCAGAGACTTCCTTTTATTTTTAAAAAGTTTTATTTCATTTTATTGTTCGTGACAGAGTATTTTTTTACTCAGTTTCAGTGTAGTTGTGTTCTGTGCTTAGGTTGCTTCGTGTGTTAGACCCTTCGTTTGTGTGTGTGTTTTGGTGTTTTTTGATTCGCTGTAGTATTGTTAGTAGTGGTGCCTGTTCATGGTGTTAGATCTGTTTATTGCTGTAAATACTAAAAGCACTGTTTGTACATTTGGTTTAGCAATTGTGTGTGTGTCTGAACCCTCTTCACACCTTTTTGTGGATGTGACACGACTTTCTATTTCATGGGTATCGCACCTGCACAGTCTAGTGAAACTACTGTTCTTGCAAAAATAAATCAAACTCACATTAAACTATTATAGGCTGTAGCACTGTAATGGCATTTAAATATCACTTTTCATGCAAATGCATGTGAGCTGGTGTGAAAGTGATTGTCATTCTGATACACAGCACAGCACATGGAGCACACAACGAAATGTGTCCTCTGTTTTTAACCCATCACCTTAGTGAGCAGTGGGCAGCCATGACAGGCACGTGGGTAGCAGTGTGTGGGGACCGTGTCTTGAATTATGGGACCTCAGTGGCAACTTCCTTACCTGCTTACCCCATGGTGTGAGGTTAAAGGTGCCCTAGGGATTTACATAAATAAATAGACAAAACGAGGGAGAAACATGACCTTTAATGACGTTTGTGCATGTGACGTATTGACTGGTGAATGTTTAAACCAACCAGAATGGCAAAGAAGCTTGTGAGAGAACTGTCAATCATGGGGCTCCTCCCATGTGTCTACAAAAATCAATAAAGATTGTGTTCTGAGTGATAAACAATTACCACACCAATAAAAGAGGACAGTATTCAAGAAGGCACCGTTGACCTTTTAGTATACAAGCCCCCCCCAACCCACACACACACACACACACACACACACAAAAAGAACCTCAAAAGCAATAAAACAAGAACAGGATGTGAGGAAACTCAAGCATGCATCTCATTAACTGAAGTGGTTAAAATGATGATGATTAAAAAAAAAAAACAATACATTCTATACAATATTGTTTAATTTCTGCAGATTTCACTTTCTTAGCTGCAGTGCCAACATGGAAAAATCCATTAGGACCAGAACGCTGCACTCCGAAATGTTCATTCAGTGTCCATAAACCCTAATGTGGTCACTTCACTGTGGTGACTAACACCTCGACATCCCGAACGCTCTGGGCGCCGGAGACAGATGCAGGTTACGGCAGTGGCTGGGTGACTCAGACCCCGCTCCATTTGAAAAATTAAAAGGGCCATCAGCCGAGTTTAAAATAAGCCCTTAAACTTGCTGATCTCAGCAGCAGGGGTATCAGCCCCACATCTCAATCACAACAGCGGCACCCACCCTCTCTCTCTCATCTTCCCACAGCTGCCACTCTGCTGGGGAGGAGAGCTGCTAAGGGGCGTCCACGTGCAAAGCAACTTCAATCCAGCTGACGTTCCGGTCACTGGTAGCGATGGAAAGTCTGCCGAACTCGATTTGAAAGTGAAGTGATTGTCACACGTGATACACAGCAGCGCAGTGGACACAGTGAAATTTGTCCTCTGCATTTAACCCATCACCCTGAGTGAGCAGTGGGCAGCCATGACAAGCGCCGGGGAGCAGTGTGTGGGGACGGTGCTTTGCTCAGTGGCACCTCAGTGGCACCTTGGCGGATCGGGATTCGAACCGGCAACCTTCTGATTATGGGACCGCTTCCTTAACCGCCCCGATTTGGTGCCACCCTTCAACCCTACAGGTCACTACTGTCACTTCTGTCTTGTGGGGCAGAGGTGGCCTAGGAAGGAGACTCGTAACAAAACTTGATCAAGGTATCGTCCCAACACAGTGCTCCACCACTCACTAAGGGAGATGGCTTCAACGCAGAGGACGCATTCCATTTATGTGCACCATGTGCTTTGCTGCGGTGTATCCACAACTTCTGAAGAACCATTTGGGCCACCAATTCCACCATGTGCTCATGCCTATCGACAGCATGAGAAAACGGGCAAATCCGGCAAATTCCAAACACACAACTCCACACACACAAAGTCCGGATTCGTACTCTTGCCCTTGGAATCGTGAGACAACGGCACTAACCACTGTGTGGCACTACGCGTCTTACCTGTGTCACTGCCAGTCACATGCTCATTGTGGATCTGCTGGAACCCTGGGATTGGCCTTGTGGTGAGGTACCACACCGCATGGAAGACATCAGTAGCATGGACACGGTTATGATCTGAACAGGGACAAGTTGTTGATAAGGTTACCTTTCCACAACATTCCACCAACAAACAGATCACCTCAACTAATAAAGTGAAGTTCCAATGGCGATATCATCAAACATCTCGAGTTCCGCACAGACTCACAGGGAATATCCCGATAACCGTTCTCCAAAGCACAGAAGTACGTCATGAATTCCCGGACGGGGATTTTAAAGATTTCAAACAGTCCTGTGTCCTGGAACAAAGTGTAGGCAACCTGAGGGAAATCAAAACAGACAGAACCTCAATTAACAGCCACACAGGAGGAAATCTACAAGAAACCAATTCCCCCAAGAATCACCGGGCCGGCAGAGCATAACAACAGAAAGCCGGCGAAGGTGGAAGGCCTCGCGGAAAAACAATGTCATGCACACCCAGAGCGCCCATCACAGTCACTTATGCCGTAGAGTAGCTGTCAGTGGTTTTATTTATATATTTCAAACTTATGTCACACTCTGACTGAACCGATATTTACGGACATCTGATGTTTACTGGATCCAAGAAATAGACCAGGTAAACTGAGCCTGTATGTAGGTTCAATGCACAAAATGGACAACAATGCTTTCCTCCAAGGACAAATCAAACAGTGTCCACCGTTCTTGTGTTACGTCTATTTAGTGAGGAATTCTGTTGTTTTGTGGGATATGAGATGAGAAGCATGGCAAAAGCAGCTTCTTTTACACCAGAGGACTAAACGTGTCCCAGATTGGGACATGTTCAATCGATTCCTATTTCAATCGATTCCCCCAAATCAATTAATTCACTGATCACTGGGAATTCTCTTTCCCACTCAGTCCTCTCTAACAATAAAATGGCCTGGAATGACTGGGTTTAATGGGTTGTAGTGGAGCCTGAACCTCCATGGGACACCGTATAACCATATAAACTGCTGCGAAACATCAGCTGGTTTGTGAGCAACATGATAGGAAGAGTTGCAGATGAGCGTTCCATTATTGACCACACTGAAACACCAACTGTTTTGACACCAGCTGAAGGACTGACCGATTTCTGAGAATGATGCTCAGTTGACGGGACAGATGTAAATAAAGGTGTGTAACAAACTGGTTATTAATTACAATGAAAGTTGAACTACAGAAACTTTGCACATTGAACACCACAGACAAGTTCAGGACATGACATCTCAGGTTTTTGATTGATCAGAAGTCATGATGCAGTTTTTGCATAATCAAATCAGGTTAACAGGGCACAACTCGTGCTGTACTGACATAGCTGAGAATCCGGCCTGTTTTCCCCCCGGTTTTGTCCATCAGGTCGAATATCTGGAAGTTCCAGGTGTTTACTTTCTCCATCAGGGCATCCTGGTCATCGAGAATGGGGTCCAGTTTAAACTCCTCATCACCCTGAAGATGAAAGTTAGTGGTCAGCAGGAAGACAACATTTTTCGGGGATTAAATAAAATTAAAAATGTAAAGACAAAGTGCATCATGACTCACACAAGATGCACTTACTTTCAGCGAAGCATAAACAGAAAATTGGCAAAATCACAATATTCACATTAAAACGGCACTACATCAAACTGCAACATAAGTTTATTTTTTTCCTAATATGTGTTCCTATTTTGCCAGGGTAAATAAGACATATCTTAGAATTTGATTCCGGAAGTTCTTAGCTAGAACTCAAGTGAACTCTAACCTCAGCCGCAACGTTACACAATAAAATCGAAACATCCATATCTGTACGAGGAGCCCTGCGGGAGAGTGGGGGAGAATTTCCGCAACCCGCGCCCGATTTACCCTGCCGGAGAACTTTGATCTGTTGCTCAAAAGCTGATCTTCTTTAACAAGGACTATAGCATCCAATAAAAATGTGCGTGTGTGTGTGTGTGTGTGTGTGTGTGCGAAAGAGAACATGAAGAGAGAGCCAGTAACCGTCAGTGCATTTCGGGTCAGGCTCAAGTGACTACTCAGCAAACTGCGGAGGCCGTGCATACGTGACTGAGCTCAGAGACGTAAGACGATGACTCACAGAGCGACACCAAGCTACTAATGTTTCCTCTCAGGACCTTTAAGCAACAACACGCCACAGTGCATTATGGTCTTTTTGAAGGGCCATTACGTCCAGTTTCCCCCAATAAAGCCAGATAATGTATGAGAAGTGAATGTGCTGTCAAACTAACATTATTCTAATGCGTAGTGGAATGTGTGCCGATTAGATTACTATTATCATGTTACTAATAAATTAGTGTTTTCTTAATGCATTAATGTTCAAGAATACCAGGGAGTAATCTCGCTGGGTGGCTCTCTTGATTCCAGCATCCAAAAACAGTGGTTCTAAAGAAGAGGGTTATTGATGTAAAAATATTAAGTCCACCATGGCCAAGTCAGCTAAGCTTAAACAAATTAGGCCTTCTTTTTCTGTCACTATCACTATTTTTGTAGTTGCTTATTTTGGCTCACTCTTATCTCCTGTCTCTCACCACCACTCCTGCATGATAAACTGCCTGGTCTGTCCCGTTGCAGATCACCTTCCTCACTGCCCTACTTTTACAACCACCGCCTGCCACCGATTAATGTTAAGTTATTCGTTCATTTTTTGCAAATGGACTTTAATTTTGTTTTCTAAATGTGGCTTTGTGTTTCATTTGAATATGTCTACACCCCTCTGTGGTTAAATAAATGCAACACTGTGTTTTCATGACAGTTGGACAGCGCTGTGAACTATGAACAGAATGTAACGGTGAGCTTCATGAGCATGAAGGCACCTCAGACTCCTTGTTCTGCTGGTCTTGTGAGGTCTGTTCCTCTTCCTCTGTCTGTCCTTCACTACTGGCGTCAGGAGTCTTCTGGTCCTGTAGCTCTGCCTCCACGCTCTCCTCTATGATCAGTCTGTCTGCTCCATACTCTGGGCCTTCACCTGCTGAGACACCGACGAGAACAGTTGCAACTCCTAAATCATCCAGTGGTGGGTGACGGCCTCTCCCAACAGAACAACTCTTTCTCTACACACATAATATCATGAAAATAAAGAAAATTCTGCAAAAAAAAAAAATATGATCAATGCTTACAAAACTGCTTGTAGTTCAGATAAAGAGTGGTTCTGGTTTCACTGTTTTGACTTTTGAACAATACTCTAAATGGGTGCCATTTTCAAACTCCACCTGACCTTACACCAGCAAACAATTTCTGTGCTTATCAGATCAAAAAACCTTCACCCTATATGTTCAACCAGAGATATTCATGTGTGAACACATTAAGCTGACTGTATATTAATGCAACATACCCGATCTTCTGCGTTGCGGCTCTCCGGGCGAGGGTCCATGGCTCTCTGCTGATTCTGGCGCTAGCCCGCCCTTGAGCATCTGCCGGCCACAGCTGGAGGAAAGAGAGGGCATCACTCAGCATCACCTGATCAGCTCAAGAAAACTAGGAGCCACCGCCACAGAGCCAGACATCCACGGTCCTGAATGCCCAGGGTAAGTTGCTGTGTTTCAGAGTGGGGGGCAGCAAAACACAGCATGCCAGTGAAACAACACCAGATACAGTCTGCTTCTTCCTACGGCATGAAGTCATACCTGGTGCAGACAGGCACAGAGGACATCATGCGCAGCTGCTGTAAGTCGGGGGAGCTGAGCGTGTAGCCCGGCGGCTTGTGAATGCTCACGCTGGGCCTGGTCAGGAAGTCGGCTGTGTCTGGGAACTCCACCGGGGAGCGTGTGACCAGAGAGCAGCCTGCCACCGGAGGACTGTGGCTGGGCGAGTTGACAGGACTCAGACTGGGGGACGTTCCTTCAGACAGAGACATCAGGCAGTTCAAGTTTGTGAATATTGTTGCCAGCTTATAACAATTTTTAGGGAAACGGAAATACTTTCAGAGCTCATTGTATTCGGAAGATGGGAATTTTAGACCCACTTTTAAATATGGATTACATGTATAAATTAATCTGACTGCATACAGAATGAACACGACTAAAGTTAAAGTGAGTTAGTGGGTTAGACACTCACCTGTTAACCTTAAGACCACAAACTCCCAGGTTTACTACCATTGTGTCCCTGAGCAAGACACTTAACCCCTGAGTGTCTCCAGGGGGTCTGTCCCTGTAACTACTGATTGTAAGACGCTCTGAATAAGGGAGTCTGATAAATGCCGTAAATGTAAATGAGTGAATAGTAAGCAGACAGAACAATGTCACAGTCATCTCTACCTGAGCCAATTCCAAAATCTTATCACCTTGAAAGGGTGGGCAGACTGGCAGTGTTATATCAAGGAATATTATCTGCTTTTCAGAGGCCGTGTAATTCAATAAATAAACTCCAATGCTGCCAGGACCGTAGTGGAAGCATAAAACAAAGTCAGGAACACAGTACAATTGGGAAGAAGTAAAAAGAAAATTGTGACACCCACACTGACTAATACATGAAGGTCAGACGATCAATTGTCAAGGATCAATGTTACCCGAACAGCTGGAAAAGTGTGATCGGTCACTAACGCAGCACACTGACCTGCTCTCCTGGGAATGGCGTGGTACGTTAGGGTCACAGAAGATGACCTCTGCTTGGGGATGGTCAGCAAATTACTGTTGGGGCCATTGGCAATAGATCCTTGGCTTTGGGACGGAAACATGGGGACCACATGAGCATGCTTGTTAGACATAACATTTCTAGACAAAAATCGATGCTACACTGTGTATCGACAGGGTTTTTTTTTAGTGACTCAAGGACCTTTTCTTCCATGAGAAAGAGCTGTGTGTGTTTCGTTACGCTTCAGATTGCAATAATAACAACTGAAGGTCTGACACAGCACCCTGGGTAGATGCTGGAGTGAGTCATCCAAAAGTTAGAACAATGCCAGCAAAGGCTTCATCGGAATCCATTATTGGACCCTTTGCCAACTGCTCTGTTCAACACTGCCACCCTGAGGACACGTAGGGGACCTGCAGGAGGACCATGGAACACGAGGCCAGATGAGGAGGCCAGATGAGCAGGAGGAAACTCACTTGCTGCTGGTGTAGTCAGGGTGGCTTCTCTTGCCGCCACGTTCCCAGCGGGAGGACGCGGACTCCAGGGAATGGGGGAGGGGCGAGGAGGCAGAGCTCCTCCTAGGCTGGGTGTTAGGAAGGCTGTTCCTACTGCTCAGCCCCTGCGAGAGAGAAGGTCAGAAACAAGGTCAAGGTCTCCCTAGGTATTTAGTCAATTTCTGTGGAAGACCATTTTTAGAATTGGTTACTCCACAAAGAGCTACAGTTTCTTTCTCAAAGCTGTCAAGATTGTGCCTGCCTCACCTTTATAGGTTTCCTCTCCCCCCGTTCGGTGGAATCCTCCATCTCCGTGCAGGGGTAGAAGCCAGGGAAGGGGGTGAAAGGATTGACCCGTGGCCGACACGACCCTGAGAAGGTGCCCATGAGGCTGCTGATGGTGTGCAGTGACGTCACGACGTGAGGGGACAGGGACGAGTCAGTCAGCAGCTCCGACACCAGGTTTCGCGCCTCGTTTATGACCGAGAGGTCTACACCATTCCCAGTGACTGCACCCTGCAAGCCAACAAACCAACACGCACACAGACACACACAAATACTCAGTTCAGCTCCAGTCATTCTCACACTTCAATAAAACAGAAATCCTGCTTTAGGAGACATTTTTCACAAATGTTAACAATTTTATTACTTATTCACGCACTTCCATAACCGTTTATTCCTAAACAGGACTGCATAGGAACCTCAAAGGGCGGGAACTTACTTACCGCACCACACACCATATACTCACACCTATAGAAAATTTTGAGTCACCAGTTCGCCTAGTGTTCATGAGTTTGGTTGGTGTGAGGAAACCATGAATGTACAAGAGGGATCAGAAAATAGTTATCCTGTCAGCTACAAAAAAGCAACACACAATGGGCAATCACAAATAATAATCTAATGTCAGGTAAAGAAAGTTGTGGATCAAGTTAAGGACATCTTTGGACAAAGAAATTGTGAGGAAAGCCTACCAGGACTTATGTTGGTAGAAAGGTTTATACACAGTACAGGCCAAAAGTTTCAACACACCTTCTCATTCAATGTGTTTTCTTTATTTTCATGACCATATACGTTGGTAGATTCTCACTGAAGGTATCAAAACTATGAATGAACACTTTTTGTCTCCACTTTTTGTTTTTTGTTAAGTACATAACTCCACGTGTTCATTCATAGTTTTGATGCCTTCAGTGAAAATCTACCAACGTAAATGGTCATGAAAATAAAGAAAACACATTGAATGAGAAGGTGTGTCCAAACTTTTGGCCTGGACTGTAAATGATGTTTAGACGCACACGCAGACAGACGTTTGAGTGCTGCCCTCTTATGGTGTACCCTGTCAACGGCGGCTGACGTCCCTCCACTGTGGCACCTCAACCAACTGGAGGGAGGAAACTCCCCCTGCGCGCGCTGTTTAACAGCAAACCGACCCCACGCGCAGGAAGGACACGAGACGTCTCCACCACGGGGAGGCCGGGTTCTATTCCCAGTTCCCGCGGACGTCAGAGTGCACTTTTGTGAAAGCACACTTAAAGAATAGCAGTTAATGGAATTATGAGGGTTTTTTGTGTGTGTGTGTGTGTGCGTGTTTGTGTGTGTGTAGCAGGGCCTCAGAGTTAATCCATTTCCAGTGACGAGACGCACACACGCTTAGCTCATCCTATCGATTGCATAGAATGTAGAAGCAGCCTATTTTTTTTGTTGTTGTTGGAAGCGATGTAAAGTAATAAAGTAGAGTGGTCCTGCGGCCACGGCTCATGTGCTGCTGAGGGAAAATGAAGAAGTGCACCGCGCACACACACCCCACCCCACCCTCAGCATGGTGACGTCAGTGAGGCGGGCCTTATGCAACCCGCTCACGCTCTGACGCCTATCTCCTGTCCAGCATGCCCGCTGTACCCGCTCTCCAGCTGAACTGATTTATCAGTGACGGGCAGACGGAAGGCCTACGCAGGCCCGGCATGTTGGGAAGTGTGTGTGTGTGTGTGTGTGTGTGTGTGTGTGTGTGTGTGTGTGTGATGCACCGAGAGCTGTAAGAATAACGGACCCGGGGGTTTGTGGCGTTGCTCAGCACAGCAAACATCCTGTTTCACCTGACGTGTGTGAGGTGTGCAGTGGGGACCGAGCCCCATGGCAGAGGCTAGACACAAACACTAATTACCACACACACACACACACACACACCTACAAAAAAGTAAAACCCTGGGACAAAATTAAGAGACTGCAGCAATTTTTTAAATGTTCTCCATTTGTTTCTTATTTGAGTTCCTGCAGATAAACACATTATAACAGTCATTAACAGCCAACTTTATGCTCATTGCCAAGTAAAATAAATAATAAATATTAGTGTCCAGAAGTGGGTTTTCCTGTGTTTTTTGAGAACATGTTCAGGTGACCATCAGACCAGTATCACATTAAGTTAAAGAAGGTGTGTAGGTGTTATAATTTCACAAATAAAGAAATAGATAAGTCTATGGAGTGGTCTCTTAATTTCCTCCATCGGCGTGTGATGGCTAAAGAAACGGCAGTAAATTATACACCGCAGATGAGACACGGCAGTGTATTAGAAAGCAGAGACAATGCCCAGACTCTGCACTGACCTGATACTGGGGCTTGTACCATTGTTTCAGATCCCAGTCCCACAGGATCATCTGAAAGACAGGACAGGCGCGAGGTTAGTCCACATTCAGCATTATTTCGTCATTAAAAAAAAAAAAAAAAAAAAAAAAAACAATCTGGCTTGCTGCATGTCTGCTCCTAAAACGTGTTTTAGTAAAAACTCAAGCTGTTGCTTGTGCCCTTTTCCATCAATATTCTTGAGTGGTTCTCTAAACACAAGATGCTTTTTAATTCCCACCCCCTCTGCACAACATTATTAAAAAGAAATGCAATACATTTATTAAATATACACCCATTAACTGCATGTAAACCCTGTGGAATTATCTGCTTTTCTGCATCTCTACCTTTATTTACACAAGCTGTTCAACAAATACGTGGCTGCATAAGACGTGTTTGGCCTTCATCATTTTGACGTTAAATAAGACAAGCTACTTAGATAAAGATCAGATGACATTCTTTCACCCGTCACAACCGAAGGCAGACCCACACCCAGTCCAAAGTTGGGCTACATCAAGGTTATGCTTCCACGGGCACAGTAGACAACAATGTCTGGCCGCCTGTCTAATGAAAGCGCGTGGTGTGAGGCGGCATTGTGTCACCGCGGTGTGAACAAACTACGGAAGGCTGCAAGCACGCTCGCGGGTCCACGGGTCGAGAGGCTGGGCTCAGGCACTTTCGCAGAGGGAAGAGAAAGAAGCGAGCAAAGGGAGAAAAAAGAAAAAGGCAAACCGCCGCGACCACAATGAAACGTCAACAATGGCGCTTTCAGATGCTATCTGGCCAAACTACGTCAGAGAAATGCATTTCCAAGTTATCTGTCAGGCGCAGCGAGAGAGAGAGAGAGAGAGAGAGAGGGAGAGAGAGAGAGTGAGAGACACGAGAAAAAAAAGTCGCCAAACTGGAGCACACTCTTACAGCACTAGTGTGCTAAAGGCCTGCAGATAGGTCCCTTTTTTTGAAAATGTTTATTCAGATCAGCATGCGGGCAGCAGTACGAAGATTTGTGAAGAACGTGCGGCAATGCATCGCCACAAAAAGACCCTACATAATGAATTGCACTGATACCATATATAAGTGCAAATCTGTTGCTATGTGGAACCCTAAGTGAACACTTGTTGTGGGTGATGCAGTGCTGTCTTCAACCACCGGGTGGAGTGCTGGAGGTGAATGTGCTTGTGGACAGCGCGTGTATGTGTGTGTGTGTGTGTGTGTGTGCAGACACAGAGATCCAGGGAGCGCGGACCTGACACTGGCCATCTGCTGCATGGGTTCACTTACCCTCCACCTTGAAGGTCCAACAAAAGTAATGGCCTTTGGTTCAAGAATTATAGCGCTAAACATGCGTTAATTAGGGCCAATTAGGGTCGAGCAGCATTTTACTTATACGACATCGGATATCGTCATCCACACCTCATCAGAATACTTTTCCAACACGTTAGTCAGGAGTTTTATTTTGTGCATCAATTGCTTCCAAACACAATCCAGCTGTATTGTTTGGGAACATTCAGCTCACACCATAGTACCAGTGTATAACGTTACCAACATTACTTTAATCGCAATACTAATGTGATTATTTATGACTGTTGCAAAAATAATAAAAAGAAACTTAAGCTTTCATTTCCACAAAGAAATGTAAACAGTGCGAAGCGATATTCACATGCATCAGAGTTCCTATATCATGCCACTTGTGTTATCCAATCAAAACAGCGAGTCAAAAGTAACCAAAGTGAAATCGTATTTCGGTTTTTAGATCTCTCAGGCATGGTGCTGACCTCTTCATCAATGGAGTCAGGCAACCGTCCAGGCGGCAAGAGCCAGCCCAACAATTCAAGTGTGCGTCTGCATACGCGTTGTGATGGTTTTTTTTTTTTTTTCAATGAGATGTCTTTCATTGATCAGAAGGAGTCGGCCCCGTGTTTGTCATCAGCATCTGTTAAACACAGCAGGACATTCAGTACGGCAAATAAGCACTGCCATAGCAACGCGACAGAAAGCAAGCAAACAATGATACAAACGCCATGGCGACGTGGCGGCGGCAGAGAGAGCCGAACTGACGTGCTGGAATTGGGCTTGTTGGTGCAGGGGGGACCTGTGGGGCTATTCTGCTCTGGCTAGCCGGTCAGGTGTGCTCAACACAAACAAACTGTCCAAAAATGTACAAGATTTTTACAAAAATGTGGAAATTAAATAGCCCAGATTAAAATGCAAACAGTTTAGGTGCATTCGTCTGTGTGCATTTTAAGGATATTACATGCAATCAATAAATAATAACAAAAAGATTGCTTAATCTATTATTCATATACTCACAATTGTTGTTAAAACTTACTGATTTGCCCCACTGATCACAGGTTTTAAGGGGGGGGGCTACAATAAACTGAAAGGCCACGGTGAGACAGTGCTCCCGTCGTGGGGGATACGGGTTCGGGGACAGCACGTGACCCATTACCCGGGACGTGCGCGGACTGACGTACTGTAGCTAACACACGCCGCCTCTCGGTTACACATTCCCCTCATTACCGGCCCATGAGCTTACCCAAGGCACATCCTATTCTTTCCGACAGAGATTACCTTGGAGAATCTTGTGGGGGGGAAAAACATGTGGGCCTGACGTATCAAACCGTCAAGCGGGCAAAACATACACGTTTAAAGGACCAGTTATTGTTTTTTTCACCAGATGCTGTACACATGGCAGTTGCGCTAGTATCTTTTTTTTATCTTTTATCAAGGCTTCCAGTAAATTATTTGGTGCTTATATAAAAGGGCCTGCTTATCTGTTATTATAAGGCAATACTGTTATATATCAGCGTGATAAGATGTTTACCACTCAGGTAAAATAAGGTAGCACTACACAGCCTGGGCATTTGGACATAAAATAGAGATAAGGGCCCTATTTTCAGTAACAATTGTACAATAATATTTCACACCACAGCATTAAATAAACAGCCTTAAACTGCCTACAATTAAGTTCAAAAATTAAGTTCAAAATATAATGTCTTCTAGATGATAAAAAAAAACAGATATGAAACCATCCGATATGAAGTGGAAGCCATGTGAACTCAGGAGCAAAAGGAAAGGATACAGAGAACACAAGTTATGTTGGCCTACTGTCCTGGCTAGACCCTACACTGTTAAATGACTGACCTGCAAGCAATGACAATACAGAGTCCCTTTAATGAAAATATATTTTCTGCTGACAGACAACATTGTTTAATAAAGAAATAAAATGGGAAAAAAGAAAGTCCTGTCTACATCTGGCCCCATAAACTGGTTTCATATTAAACTATTTTTAACTCTTCCACTATTGTTTAAACCATATTTAAATCTGCAGAGCAATTTATTTTCACAATTTAATATCCACGCCCACAGCTGCACAGGAAAAAAAAAAACATTTACAGCATTGAAATCTTTGGTCTGTACACAACTTCATTGAACGCAACTTCACCCAAAGGTTAAAACAGTTCTCAACAACAAAACACTACAATGCATGAACAAAAAAAACAGCAAACCATTGCAAAAACTATTAATTTAGAAAACGCATATTCAAACTGTACACAGAACACAACGGGTAACAAGTACAATAAAATAATTGTGCGTACAGTAAAATCCAGTGTGGCTGCTCTCCAGCGGGGAGAGCTGCTGATTTGAAGGGATGGCCATGGGCTTGTCAGGAGGAGCTGGAGGGGCCATGGAAAATTCTTGGGAATGGAAAGGAGGAGTCGTGCGGGCGGATGGGTGGGGGCATCAGCATCACTCCGTGCTCTTCACACAGATCTATCACTTCTATCCACAGGTGTTGTTCTGGGCTAGAGCTGCGATTGGCCGAGTAAGCCTGTACTTCGCTCTCACATACACACACACACTCAACACTGCCCTCAAACAGAAGACTTTCCAAACTCCCAACAATTGAGATAAATTTCCTTGGCTTCAAAGTTAATTTCAAGGTTTATTTCATGTTTCAAACAATACATGCAACCAGCATACTTGATCTTTCACCACCCTTGGTTCGTATGTGACCTTCTGACTGGCTGACAACAGCACGGCATCAACTGTGTTATTCTAATTATGACAAAAACTTCATTTTTGTGATGGAACAGATCTATGGCCCAGCTGTTCCTAAGCAACCTGTATTCACATAACACCTAAACACTGCAATAATGTGGAATGATATTTAAAGATATGTGTCATAGTGACAGTAACGTGAGACGCTGTCACTCCCCGGAGTTCTCACAGCCAATCAAAATGCCAAGTTGGTACTAGATGTGCTACCACAGGGTCCCTGCTGGTTTAAGGAAGCCAAATTTATGACTTTTTTTAAGGCCACTTTCATCAAATGTAAGACCTTGCATCAGGGTCATCAGCTAGATTTGTCCAAGGGTCAAAGTGTTTTCTCAGCAGACACAAAAATACAGAATTATTTTATATATCTTTAATATAATTAATATATTATTATTTGATATGTGAAATTCTGTAATTATTTGCCTGCTGCAAGCCACTTGGGGGCAACAGCAATATTTTCGGTTTGTTATTTGTGACGGTTTTTGATATGGGTGAAATGGGCCGTTTTTTTCAGGGCTGAAAAGTATGCTCGCCTGAGATAATTTTTTTAAGTACACCCTTAAATGATAAATTCTGGTGAATTCTGTGGAAATAAATGAACTACATTCAGACATTTGACGAACAAACCCATTATATTTTCAGTAGCATCTGTGTAGAGAGCATCAGAGCTCTTGAGACCATGGGCTTGGTAAGCATGTTCAGTAATCCATACCTGCTTTTAACTAGTCACTTGTCCACCCAATTTGCTATTAAATATATAATAGAATGTAAATACAAGAAAGAATGTCACTACTAAAAGACTTTATCTTCTCAGACAAACGGACACGGTACCGATCACTGTTTTCATCTGGCTGGGCAGACATACTTGGCTTGATTATGCGCATTCGTCTCACAAGCCTTTCTCAGCCAATCAATGCACAATGTAACACACAGTGACGCACAGAGTAAAAATGATGAGTGGATTAAGTGTGGATTTGCATGGTGGAGATGCCGTTACGGAAGATGCAAAGAGTAAGAACACGCAACATCGCCATCAGACTTACAGCAATAAATGGGAGAAAGACCCCAGTTTTACTGGGTGGTTAAAGCCTCTAGCTAGCACTAACAGTAACGCTTGGATTAAGGACAGATTGAAGGTTTCATTTGATTTATTGGGTAAGAACTTTAAACTCTGGATTTAAGGAATACTAGTCATTTTTTTTATTTTTAAGGCCTTAATTTTGGAAAATCAAACCAAGACTCTTTAAGGATCCGCAGAAACCCCATACCATTACAGCAAATAAAATAGGAAAATGAAACAATTTTTAGTCCTTATCTAATGTCATCAGATCTGTGTCACTGCAATGTGAATGTAAATGTAATGTAAACCGTCCAACATGGAACTATACTGCGACTGCTGTGCGTCTAAAAGAAGAATAAAAGGAAAGAAAAAATGAGCTGGAGGTAAAGGGCAGTCAGAAGGTCAGGCTGTTAATGCACGGCTGATGAACACTTAAGGCCAACTGTCAACACAGGCGAGCCTTGGCTTAACACTTCAAAAGCCCAACAGTGACATACACAGACGGCCCATCACAAACTGATCAGCCTTCCGTGGATCAGTGTTAGCGTCTGTTTTAGACATCAGGTTGCGTGTTTGGGGATCCGCTGAAGGAAGGGGGGGTGCGTGAACAGTCAACTACAGTATCTATGGTTCATCAGACTGGGGGAGGGGCTTCTGTTTGGGCTTGTGGTTCACTGTGTTGATGTAAAGGCCAGCTGTGGATCCTCATTGGAATAATAAAGCTAGGAGAGGCTCAAGAACGTATAAAAAGAAATGAGAGGGGGGAAAAATGTTTTAAATGCTGCAGGCATGTAAGTCGAAGCTTTCGAATATAAATGGAAAATGAGAGGGAGACACCACAGTAACGGCAGCCTTCCCCCTGCATAGTTGTGACCCAGGTCACCCAGTCCTGGCGGCCCTCAACCTCCCAAATGCCACCTCACACAGTGTGAAGAGAAGATAAAAAAAAACATATACATCTGCATCAAGAAAATGGTCTATGCAACCAACATCTGGCACCCTTTTCTAAAGTTTGTGTAGGACTTCGAAGCTAATTTAATTTCTATGCCGTTATTATTATATGAGACATGAAATGAAAACATTTAAGACAACTGGCAAATATTCCCTGTAATTCTGGTACCAATATTGGGCAACCTTTTCTTAATTTTGCATAATATTTGGATGATAAATTAATCAAGCTAAGTTTAGTAGTAGCCTAGTGTACAACACAGCTGCCTATGAACCAGAAGACCTCAATGTCACAGGTTCAAACTCCTTGAGTATTTCTTGGGGACGGTCCCTGTAACTACAGATTGTAGGTCTGATAAATGCTGTAAATGCCAGTGTCTTGATTATTATGCAATTTATTCCTATCTTCACACTGGTAAACATGTTTTTCTGATGTGGTGTGCACTTACATGTAAGTGAGTTTATATTGAGAATACATATGTATGTGTGTGTGTGAGGAAATTGCACAGAGGTGTATACAGTGCAATTAACTGCAGAGCGTAAATGGGTGTGTATGGCTGCTCTGCCTGTGCGATTTGCAGCAAACCCTCGCTGAGGTCACCTGCCCACAGCCAAGCCAGATGCAGATGACGCAGGTTCGAAAAACTTCCGTTAGCGCACCAGCTTCTGGCCCCAGCGTGGAGAGGTTTCGACTCCAATGCTTTCACCGTTGAATGTGACACTAGACACGTGTGTGTGTGTGTGTGTGTGTGTGTGTGTGTACATCGAGCGGAACCCTGTCCAGTCAGGCAGTAAATTCGAGGCTGAACGTGTTGTGTCGTTGTGTGTAGTGAAGCCCCGGCTCTGAACTCTTCCCCTGGTGATGTTCAACCCCCCCCCAACCTCCAACATCCACGTTTTTCTTCAAAAGCCTCTCCTTGCGGACTCCAGCTGCACAGCTTTCACTCTTCTCCAAAACCAACAAGCGTTCAATGCACACAAGACATAACAAAGATCCACTTTCTCATCTGTACTTACAAGAAGCTCTTAAATTTTGGGTGTTTCAACATTCGTTTAGCAGCATAGATTCTATATTCTATTGCCCGGTATATGCATTGCTTGAAGGAAAAAAAAAAAAAAGAGGAGAAGATTTAAATCGGCACTACATGCTTAAAATGAAAAGAGTGGTACTTGTGCGGCAAGTCGTACGTTTGCCTACATTTGCTCGACGCTGAAAAAACTCGACTCGGCTGTCAGTCTGCCGCTCACACTTAGAGGAGTTTCTTGTGCTGGCGACTCTCCAGCCTAAGAGGAGCTTGCATAATGACAAACACGTGTTTTGCAGCAACAACCGAAAAAAAAAAGAAAAAAAAAGAAAGAAAAAAAAAAGAAAAGAAAAAAAAATGCCACAAGCTGAGGAAGGTCAACACTATTGCGTCAATGATGAACTTTTTCCCACAATGGCGTGCTTCACATTCGAACGGCCCATTTGCAGCGCGCTCAGTTCACAAACGGCCCTCGCTCTGTGGGGAAAACAAAGAGCTTTGCTGCAGCCATGGAAGGTACAGACATGCAAATCCTTAAGGAATGGTGCTAAGACTCAGATAATATTCATAAAAGGTTCGATGTTTTTTTTTTTTAATGCATTAAATCTTTGCAGGGAATTAAACAGCTTTCTGTGGTATTTTGTGAGGGAAACGCAGCTAAATTAATCTAAGTGAGAAAAAAAGAACAGTGCCTCAAGCAGGCATTTGACCCAAACTTTAAAATGCAAGAAAACTATCAAAAAATACCCAAGAATAATCTAAATCTATGAGACTATTAAACAGGGACAGGACACAAAAATTATGTGGCAATATATTTAACATATTGTGATATTATCATCATTGTCGGCAGTACCTTGTGATAGCATCATTTCACTAATTCACACCCCTCTAATCAGAATACGTTTTGCTTAAAAAGATAATGAATTAATACTGATGAAATAAATATATATATATTGTGTTTCTAAGGGTAACAGAAAGTAACTCCATTTTGAACTCAAGCAGCGATCTGATGCACAAATGGGACACGGCTGCTGGCTCGGAACTTGTAACAGTGAGAGTGATGTGATGAAAACCACGGTCTGTTCTACAAAAAACGAAGCAGAAAAAATTGTAAAGTTAATTAATAATTATTTACATTTTTTTAAAAGAAATATCCTATTCTGCACCGGCCATAAAACCCTGTTAAAACCCTTAAAAATGTTTTTAACTATATAAATAGAGTAGACCTGAACTGCTTACTCTGACTTGCAGGACATTGAGCACATAACTTTTCATTTTTTTATGAATGTTATTTAGTGGATGTGTCGCGGTGAAGAGAAGCGAAAACAGAAAAGGAAAAGAAAAAAAAAAAAAAAGAAAAAGACGCTGCATTTACTACACATTTTATTACCAGGTGCAACATAAACATGTTTTCTTCCGCTTTGCAAGCCACAACCACAGCTACGCCACAGCCGGCCAGGGCAGCCGGGCCTGGACACGGCTCAAGTGAAAACAGGCCTTTTCATCTCGTCAGATCAGAAACACCACGCAGTGGAACGGACTGAGCACAGGCGCAGGCTTCACGGCTGAGCTGTCCGGTTTGCCTGCACGTTAACAAAGGAAAGGTTTTATTATATATATGAATTATATTATATATATGTGTGTGTGCGCGCCTTTCACTCATCCTCCATATTATTTAGCAAGAAACGGCAAGCAAGCAAGCAAGATGGCTGGAGGGCTGGATAGGTTTCATTTTTAAACGGAGCGTTTGATCCAACATTTATTGCAAACTACTTAGTAAGTCATACCCCCATAAACAAGAGGCCGACAACGTTTCATGCAGGTTAGGTTTCATCTGCGAACCAGATCCCGCGTTGACCTGGACCTCAGCAATGCGCGATCGCGTCCGACAACAAATAGGGCTACATGATCTGTGAAGGGCCACACGCCGCCAATGCCCTGCCTTCGAGATAAGACCCCGCCGGCTTTTGTTTTCATTAGTGAATCGGCCCTTTCATGAGCAGAGCCGAGTTTATCAAGTGGCTTTCTGACCTGAGAGTGCCGGGGAGCTTGGGGCTGCACCATCACGATCATGGCAACCGTTTGGCTCATATCGCACTGGAAATTCATTTTAAATGCAAATCAAGGATATATCAGCACTAAATGTTTTTGGTTTGAAAGTTACACCGCAGATGTAAGCGCTACAGATGAATAGCTGAATATATTGGACATTGCGATTAATATTGTATGAAAGTATTGCAACAGGCATCAAATATCATATTGAACATCAGGTTCTCTCATGGAGTCTCAGTCGCTTTCACTGAAAAGCATGAAATGAACGCTCACAATAAAACGCCTCTTTGCGTTGGGTGGGTAAGTGGAGGAATGCGATCTGAGACACAGCGCCGCTTGTCTTGTAATGCACTGTCCATCAAGACTGCAGCTATTCATACGGGACGGATACTTTGCTGTGTGCCATGTTAAAATGGCTAATATAAAAAAAAAATATTTGTTATGCCAACAGGTTCACTTTTTATGACCTTTTGTGATTTTTTCTTTTTTTTTTGTGAATTTATAAAACCTACTTTACTGCATGTGAAGTGCTGGTATTTTTAATATGAATTTTCTCAATGAGACCAACTACGACTGCTACAGTCGTCAATAACCAGCTTGCTGAAGGCCTAACGCAAGCCTAACACCTAGATAATAATGAAATATGAATTGAAGTATTAAAAAGTAGTAAAACGGTAAAATGCAGGATGTGAACACAGCCCGGAGAAATGGAAAATGGAACAACAATTCCTTCACACGAACGTAATTTTTCTGCAACCCAAACTCCCAGACTTCCCTCTTGTCACATAGAGGAAACAGTTATATATTTTCTGCAAATGACTTTTAAAGGGAGGAGCAATAAATTGCACTTCCCAACAGACTGACGTTTATGCTGCAATTACCGTGTGAATGATGGAGGCAGGATTAAAGGCTGTGAAGCCACGGCGGCCAGAGAGCGTTCAATGTGCACGTAATAATGTGTGTGTACATATCTACATATATAATGTATTCATTTATTGTTATCATTTGGTTTTAGGGGAGGTGTCAGGGTGATCTGCGTGTACATGAGCAGGAAGTACCAGGAAGGCCTGGCGTTAAAGTGCTTAAATGAACTTCTGTCGACAGGGGGTTGGAGGTGAGACACACACACTCACACACAGGAAGGCTACACCTTATATGGAGATGGCTGTCAGATTGTAGGGCCTAGAGACCTTGTAAGGGAACATCTGGCTTTATCGTGGAATCAGCGTGCTCTCTTCACATAAACAGAGCCGCCTCTGGAACTCCAGCCAACGTGGTGCATGTGAACGGCGCCGGCGAGCGGGCCGCCATCTATCACGCCGCAGCACCCCTGAGAAATCTCCTGTTGACAAGTAAATCATTTACAAACAAGTGGCCCGGCCCCGGCCTCGATCATCGGAGCCGTCGGTCAGCTCACCTGACTCCCGCACGCGCTCCGCACCTCAAGCTGACAGCCGCACCGAGGTCCGGGGAGCTGTGTGATGGTCACTTCCCTGGTTCCAGACATTAGAGCCTTCTTAACGAGTGCTGAGATGCATCATAACTACCCAAAAGTCATAAAGCACGACAGGTGAGTTTCTGCAAACACCAGACTAATATCCTGGAGGAATTTGTGTAAAAAGAGTGCAATATGAGATGACAATACGAGTGTTCAGAGTCACAGTGATTGCACAGTGACGAGAAATTTGCTTGTACCTTTCAATTCTGTAAAATTATGAAACAAATGCGCAATGCCATCATTTTAAAACCTGCCCATTGAACACACCTAATGTTGCTTTGAAAAAAAAAACAGCTTTGATAAAATATTTCAACAACTCCACATATTTCTATGCAGTTGAATGCTGTATTGAGAAATCCTCAGATTCTCTCAATAACAGTAAAAGCACATGCATCATATTAAACCCTATTTTGGGAGTGCATGACTCCAGGGTTGCTGTATCTGAATATCATACTTTTAAAAAATATCATATAGCCACATATCATATAGCCACCAAAAAAATATCAAATATCATATAGCCACAATATCATATAGGTCTGTAGAATATTTGTATTATTTTTAATATAAATCAGTATTATCACCTAGAGAAAAACCAAGTGAGAGTCATAATAACTGGACAGGGACAGTGTCCCAAAGGGCTACTCTGTGTGTGGAGCGGGGGCGGTGAGGGCCGGCCCAAATCCCACCACCCTCCCCCTGGGGACATGAAAGGACACTGCACACTCGCCAAAGAACAGGCTAATGAGGATTTTAACACGCGTGCCACACTACAGGTACTACACCACAGATCACAGATAATGCACAATATTTTCCCTTCTACCCCATCCTACTTTTCTTTAGTACCCCGTAATTCAGTGTCCACGGCAGTTTTCATACAAATAACACGTACAGGGCAGTGCGCAAATACAGACATTTATCCAGTGGCCTCTCTTTGGGACTGAAACGGGCCTGGTTGTCCGTTTCGGGAATGGCCCTCAGCATGAATGAACTACCGCTCTCCGGATATTCGTCTGCGCTGCACACGCCGGGCCAAGCAAAGCGGCAGCAAAAAAAAAAAAAAAACAACCCTCTCCTTAACACTCCTCATTAGTCACCGTGCGAGCGCAGCCCCACGCCAGCGAGCGAGGCGTCCGAGCGAAGAAACAAATATCTGAAATGACCGCGCCGCTGGAAAAAATCCACAGATTTGCCTCCTCGTTTTGGGGAGGAAGAACAAGGCTCCCTGCCTCAAGCTGCCTGACGGGATTCTCCCCAGAGCCACTTAAACAATGGCCCAGAACGCCAACGCGGGCCGGGCGTGTTGAGCGGTGATTAAGGGAAAATACCCTGGGTGGAGATGCCAAAGTCACGTCGCAGGAATGTGATGGCAACGAGAGATTCCATTACCGGCGGCGGAGAAATCCAGCACGTCGGTGAGGCCGGGTTCAGCCACAGTTAACGGCCGCGGCGTCCAAGGCCTGCCTCGACGGTCTCCTCGGAGACTAAATAAAATAAATTGCAGGAACGCGGAGGCAGGGAGACATTACTTGCGATGCGAACATTTCACATCCCCTCCAGTATGTCAGTGGGCCACTCTTGACATTTCCCAGAAATCATTTGTGTTTACTAAAAAACGAGGACGTTTTCTTTTGGTTTCTTTCACGATGTCGAAGGAAACGGAAAATGACGTTACGTGCTCAGGTTCTAGTCAGCAGATTTGCAGGTGCATGCTACTCCTCAACAGCACAGCGCATCGTGATGATGACGGCACATCGCAATGCTTATATTAAAATAAGATGACATGAAAGATGTGCATTACGGGTTGCTATAAACTCTAAAGCCCTTATGTACTATGTTACCTTGATCACATGGTAGTTCCACAATTTGGCGCTTCCATATATGACGCTGAATAGGAATAATCTCATCTCAGGGCCCTATTTTATATTGAAATGTCAGTGAAAAATTTCATTCATCAAATTTAACAGACAAAAAAAGCGTAACTTGAATGACAGTGTTTCTTTCTCCAAGTTCGTGCAAGCCTGAGCCAGAGTTAAAATGAACCCCACCAGGTTCTGGCATCGCTCATCAGCTGTAATTTACACTTTTAAAAGGAGAATATGGAATATGGAAGCAACACACGCAATACCATGTGACGTGGTTCACTTCGTAAAACCAGCAAAGATTCTACAGACCTGCGCTAGTTTTAAACATTGTAGTTGTAAACGTAGAAAAACATCTTACGGGTACTATGTACTTCATATTATACATTCGTCTGTTTTCAATGAATTTTCCATATTGCAAAACTTTTTCACTTGCATATTTGGCAGTGCTCTAGACTAAGACTAACTTTCTGCACTGGTTGCACCTTTTCTTAGGTGCACCAAATTTTCTACGGGGTCGCTTTTAAAAACAGTTTTACAGGTGACCTTTTTTTTGGAAATTTTGACTTATTCTTGTTCTTATTAAATAACAATCTGGTTACCATAAAGTTCTGTGTTTGAAGCGCAATTCTACATGAAAGGTAACTTGCTGAAAATGTGTCGGTGCCTAAAGTGCTCCACTGAGCTGAAATTAAAACCAGACATATTAAGTGCAAGTGTTTGCTGTTTGATCTGTTTGCTGCTGAAAGGCAGTGGGAAGAGGGGACACTGTGCCAGCAAAGTTATCTAGGGCTGAACCGATTACTCAAGCAACTCGAGATATTTGAGGTAAAACCGTTTGCCTTGAGGCACCATTTAATTAATCACCAAAGTGCATCTATTTTCACATCACTCCCGCTTTGCAGGCTACTGCGCAGCACCGGTTTCATTGTTTTTACAAATCAAAGTTTTAAGGCGCGGCAATTTATTTTATGCTCTATGGCAATGGCGGACAATTAAGATATCAGAGTGTGTAAAAGGTTGCAGCACCTGAAACAAAAGCATCCTCGCGTGAACTGCGCTTCTCCAAGTTATCGTATTTTTATGATTGCTAACAGGTTTGTAGCCTGTGTTACAGGGCTGCGTATTTATATGATCTTATGCGATTGATGATAGTGAAAGTTTCCAGCTCGGCCTTGAGAAATTTACTTTACTTTACTTTACTTTACTTTATTTAGCAGACGCTTTTATCCAAAGCGACTTACAAGAGGAAGACACCAGCAATTCTCGTTCGATTTCTATAGAATATTGAGTTTACAAACTAAGAGCCCTGATAAGGCTCAACTTGTCAGCGAAGAGCATGCTCAGAGATTGTTAATTGCTAGACGAAGAAAAAATTATAATGTATATATACATTTTTGTATTGTTTTGTGCAATACAAATTAGCATCTTTGGTGTGTGTTACTTTTATACCCCCAAGTGTCCCAGAAGTTCCCGGAATCCCGCAAATTGCATAAAATATCAAGAAAACTAGAGCAAGTAAACAAGAGCGTTAACATTTGCACCCCGTGCTCACATGACAGAATGAGAAAGACTGCATGTGCATGTGTGGATCTCTGCGTGGGTTTCCGATTCCACAGACAAACAGCATCCTGATTGGTTTGCTTGGTAAAATAAGCCAATCACTTTTACTTCTCTGGGAGGTTATGATAACTTCAAAAACTGATGACTGTTATCAGTACAGTAAAGCATCATGAGCCTATTTTAAATGTTGTTGCTTCTTGGCATTGGAAATAATACACTGAAATTATTTACAGCAAAGAAAATAATAGTAATTAATTGAAATGGAACAATAGTAGTAATTGAAATGGAGACTAGTTCCTGGCAATTGCCAAAAAGCAAAATCTGAGTTGCGTAAATAAATTTGGCCATGAAAAATAAAGTTTAAAAAATTTATAAAAATTGTACATAAACCAGTCAGGCATCATTCAAGGATTCATTCCACTGCCAAGCGCAGATGGCACATTGGGGTGCTTATGCATCGTTCTAATTAACCGGAATTAGCAAGATCAATGTAGCAAACTTTCTATACTTTATATATGAGCAGTGGCCCATAAATGAAACAGAAAATGATTTTTTTTCATATTTTCAAAGTGATGTCAGACTTCAGGACCCTGAGGACTAATAGAGGGTAAACAGGAAGTATGAAGGCTTTACATTTGATCAAAATCGGTTTTGTGTTCCATTTTTTCTATGTAACACACCACTGGTTGTTTTAATCTGTGCTTTATAAATAACTAGACTGACTGATCTGTGCTGACATAACCAGATTCAGTGATCGGCATCGGGTTTATTGAGCTCGTATCTAAGCCTGATCCTTTGCTTTACGTCACACGGAGATTAAAACGAATGCAGGCAGGAAAATGCAGAGCTGGCAAATCCACAAAGTGGAATTTTACACCCGACATATGAGCCGCGAATGGTTGAACCATGTCAGACCAACCTGCTACGCTGAAACACTGCCGGAGAACTTATGACCACCTGGAACGATGAAATTGTGAAAAAGAAAATCTAAAAATGTTTCATTTGTTTACATTTGAATTTATACCCTGTGTGGTGTTCATATTTTTGTCAGTCCAGTGTGCAGAGTCAATGAAAATGGGCCAAATTCAAGGAACCTCGGGTGTCAATTCTAATTATTTTTTAAATTGGTTCCAAAAAATGTTCTTAAGCATATTGCAGAAATGTAAAATTGCCAATAGGCTAATATAGTACATGCTGTAGTATATGGTATAGGCTAATAATTATATTAAAAAAACTGCTCTAATTTAATCAAACAATTTTGCAAACAATTGTACTACTAACGCCAGCCTGGTTCAGGGAGGATCTTGTCTCTCCTTGTGTGCACAGAGCCTGCCGGTCCTGTTCTACACTCGGAGCTCGTCAGCAGGCACGGCAAAAAGCAGCCCCGTGTGAGCTGGTGCCCACTCTACCCCCCCCCCAGGCTGGCGCGGTGCCCCGTCAGGGTAATACCAGCCAGACAACGGCGCAGCCCCGCGGCGACGCGGCCGTCGTCAGGTGTCGCGCCGGCATCGGGTTGCGGCATTTTGGCCCTGAAGCGGAGGCCTGTCAATCACCAGCCGAGGCCTGGCGTGGGTTCTGAGCCCTGCTCATCAGCGGGTCCTTGTCAGTGGGATCGGCCTAATTACGGCGATGAGGAGAGACCGAGAGACCGGGCATCTGTACACACAGCAGCTGTCACTGTTTTCCGTATGCAACCACAAGCAAATGAAACACACACACACACACACACACACACACACACACTTATTTAACCCATAACAGCTTTTCTAAAGACAATACTCTCTGCAGGCTCTTTAGTTTTCCACCTCGGACATGCCGTCATTAACGGCTGAAATTCCTCTGTTCGCGCTGCTGAAAGCGCGCGGCAGGCCGGCGCTGCGCTTTTCAAAGCAGGCCGAGGAATCTAAGTCGCGACCCCGCCGGGGAGCCTGCGTGCGTCATCGCTGACAGTTTGGGTGGGCCGCAGACCTCATTTCATCCGAGGCGCAGTAGGCGGCCGTTTAAAACGTCGCCGGCGGAGCGGGCCGCTCACGTGGTTCCTGTGGCTGCCTATCTCTGCGCTCATTAAAGGCCTGAGGCTAAAGTGGCTCACTTATCACTAATGACACAACACATAACTCTTAAATGACACACACACACACACGAACACGCAGCGCGCCGTGCGAAAGCTGCGAAAGCTCTTCTGAACCGGACATAAACACACTCGGTCGCAGAAACCGGAAAAAAAAAAATACGAAACATTTACAAAAAAAAATCATCAGTAATTGATTGATCAGCTATTTGTTTTTAATTGCATTGTCCTCTGTGCGGCGAAACACACGCGCAACGGACAGAACATTTTTTTGTCTTAGAAGGCCCCGTGTTGCTTTTGGGCCCGCGCGGGTTTCGCTGGCGTCGCTCCGCGGCTCTAATCTCCAGACAGGCTCTGAGGGAAGCCAGGTACGAACTGGACATAAACCAGAGCCCTAATACTGAACTGTTTGTAACCGCCGATAAATCAAACGGACAACGGTTTTCCTTTTTTTCCCCGTCTGCCCAGTGCGAAGGAATACCTTGCGTGAAAGGAAAACACAGACGTGGTCTGTGCGAAATTGTCTTATTTTAATTTTTTTTATAATTTCTATTCGGCACGGTTCTTGAACTCTTACGAAGTGCATGTGAGTTTGAGCAGGTTCTTCCGCGGGACGGCTTGGGGGGAGAAAGTCTGCAGCACTCCCGCTCCGGCGGGATACCGGGAGACCTTCCTCGGGAGCCGGAGGCCGACCCCCCCCCCCCCCCACTCTCTCTCCTCTGACGTCATCGTAGCCGGGACGCTTGGGGGAAGGGCGGACTGCAACTTCGAATTTAAAAGCGTTCAGCGCTCTGCGTTCCGGGCCGGTCTTCTCCGGAGCGGCGCTGGGACGGGGTCTGCGCTCCGGATGCCCGAGTTTAGGTTTTCGTGGCAGTGACTAATAGGGCTCCGCAGTTTTGCCCTTTTCAGCAGGGTTTGCCCTCAGCAGCTAAACACACAAACCTTCCTCTGTAGCCGCGACTGACGTCAGCGGTCACCTAGCAACAGCCTTTTGGTGTAAAGGCGGCAGCGCCGACACTGTTTTCAATTGAAAGAGAGCGAGAGAGGGATGGAGGGATGGCAGGGGGGGGGGGACAGAGCGAAACAAAGAAAAAATAAAGCACGAGCGCCTGAGCGTGCGGGAAAAGTTTGTAAAGTGTTGCGCAGTTTACGACACGGTAATCCTGTCAATTATTTCCCGACATTTGTCTCTCTCTATTTTTTTATTCCTGTGCATGTGTATTGCAGGGAAGTAAATAAATCGGTAATCGGCGCATCAAAGAAAGAGACTTTTACAGATCACATTTGGCGTAAAGGTAGACGTGCACCCGCAAAAAAGAAAAAATAAAAAGACGTGCGAGACAAAGCAAATAATTACAATGCAGAGCACCACAGCCGTCACACGTCCCCCCCCCCCCCCCCCCCCCCCGACCTCCCACTCCCGCATTAAACACACGCTGGACGCATGCAAAGTTCAACAACCTCCCCTCGGACTTAAAAGCTACTAAGCCACCTCAAATGTTTGAACTGCGGGGTGCCTTATGGCGCAATAAAGCTTTCAAGATAAACCATGCAGAAAATCCCAGATCCACTTACATGAATGGGAGAGAAGTGCTGATAGGGAGGCTAATACGGGGTCATGGGGGTTGGGGGGGTGACCTTTTTTTTTTTCTTGAAAAAAAAAAACATGGGAAGAAAAAACAAAAAAACTCCATCTAGATTTTTTTTCAGAGACTGCAGGTATCATCACCGCGTCGTCTCGGCCTCTCTCGCTCACACGCTCACTCCCAACACCGCCAGGAACGAGTTCTGCCTGCTATCGAAGCTGACGCAGTGAAGCGTACCTTGCTCAGCGATACTATGCACGATACTAGACTTGTGGAGCTGCGTGGAAAAGAAAAGAAAAGAAAAGAAAAGAAAAGAAGGAACTCTGCTTCACGGGACCTGCTAATATCCCATGCAAATCATTCGGCCTGCATATCTGCAAAGCCTGAAAGTGCCGTACAACCAGCATCAAAACTCGAAGCACTTCTACCAGTCCCTGTGTATGAACTGTGTCGTAGAAATAAGTCATGCTTAACTGCATGCGTGTCTTGTTGAAATGCACGCTTGCATATAGAAGCTGGCGAAATGTTTGGCGTCTTGGTGCAGCGGCCGAGCGGGGAGGCGGCTGTAAACGGCGCCGCGAGCGCCTGCAGGTACAGTACATACTTCTGCAGTCGGCTTGGCCGGGGCTGCGCTACCCCGGGCGCTACACAGAACAAGCTAATTGCTGCCGATCGTGACGCAAACCGGTTTCCAGGGCGACGGAGTTTTGGAGTACCCGCTCCTGCATTTCCTCATCTGTTTGCACTCAGAGCAGCAGGCTGACAATGCAGCGGCTGCATCCTGTTTCAGAGCGCAGGCAGGCAGGCAGGCAGGCAGACCTTGTTTAACCCTTTCACAGCCCCGGAGGAGAATACAAACATTTTTTTTTTTTTTCTAATTAAACTGACAGTGAACCCAATCTTGCATTCAACAGTTATATCGACAGCAGTGAAAAAAAAAAAGTTACACTCTTACAGCATGCAGGAACACGTGTATGTGGTTAATGTGTGTGTGTGTGTGTGTGTGTGTGTGTGTTTCCAGTATAAAAACAATAAGAATAAGTGAACAGCAAATCTTCTAGGCATTCAATACTGTATGCAGTAAAAAAATTATGCTCTTACAGCATGCAGGAACGTTTGTGGTTAATGTCTTTGTGTGTTACCAGGATAGAACAAGTAATACTAATACTAATACTAATTAATAAAAGTGTAATAAACACATGTTCCCAAAGCATAGGAAAAAATAACACTGCTAAAATGTTATTCCATCACCTGTCGTTAGTAACATTTACTACATTTACATTACAAAAGGAAAACAGATACAGTGCATATATTTTTATTTTAGAACTGTTTTTATGCCAATCTGTTACAACTGCATCCATTTCATATCCAGCACGAGTGTGAACAAAGCTACATCTTTTTTTAACACAAAGAAAAGAAAGAAAGAACAGATTCTTCTCTTCATGGCACGAGGCAGCTGCCAAACTCTACAAGGCGATAAGTAACATGCTTTTTTTTCCCCCCGCAGTCACACTTCGGTACGTCATTGCACAGTGACGTAAATGTTATATCATTCCACATGGCTGGAGAGGAGAAGAACGTGACAGCAGAGCGGCGCTCCACCGAGCCGCCCCCACCCGCTTTCTGTCCCCCCTCCCAACCGGCCGCTGTTCTCCCCTCGTATCTCTGACCCCACCCCCCCACCCGGCCCAGCCCACTGTCACAGCCACGGCTCGAATCTCCGCTTTCTCTCGGGGTCTCGTGGCCACCGTACCTGCCCTCCTCTCTCCCCTGCGAGGCCTGGCAGGTGGGTATCGGAGCGCCTGCTACGTCAGTCATCGATTCTCCATGACACAGCACTGCGGGATACTATTACAGCGCCCTTCACCCGCCATGCTAAGCAGCATGTCAAATTCCGCCGTGGAGGGAATTTTACAGCCCATGCCCCCACTCTACGGCTGCTAGAGTTTTACTTTGTCTGACGAAAGGCGTTTTTTTATTTCGTTAAAAAATGTGTGTGTTGTCGTTTTTTAATTACAAGCTTCGCCCACCAATATTCAACACTGCAACACATAAAAACAGCAAGGCTCAAGACTCAGTCGGCATCAGCCGAGACGATGACCAGCCCACATTCAAACAGGACTCAGAAAAGCCCATAATATTAACATTAACATTAGTATTAAGAATATATTTAAAAAATATATTGTATTATTAACACATGAACAAATCCAATACTACTAATTTTTAAGTGTAATAAAAAAAATACACTTTACACAAATTGCACAACTGAGTTTGATGTGGGCATAATATCATAATACCAGACACATGCTGAAAAATTAGAATTTCCTGAAAACGTCTTGAAAACGTCCTTTCCCGAACACAAGCTACGAATAAATGCAGGTAAACTACAATTTTCCACCATAAAAAGCAGCACATTCAGCAGCACAATTATAAGTGACAATTATACACACACACACACACATATATATATATGTGTGTGTGTGTGTGTGTGTGTGTGTGTGTGTGTGTATAATTGTCACTTTTATCTAAAGAATAATAGATAACCAGTATAAAATGGTCTACCCATTATAATATATTCTATATGTCTATATTCTTTTGGAACGATAAACATAATTCTCCCCTCATCCAGGCCTGTTTTGTGACACGGTCCTGATGTGACAGAGGTTAAAATCTACCGCCGCTTCATTGGTAGTTGACACCGAGGGATCAAACCAATCAGACACAGCTGACAAGTTTCATTACTGGAGACACAACATCCTCATCAAGTGGAGCTCCAGAATTGTAGTGCCTACCATGTTCAAACCACATCAGTGGTGGGTGTGGCCACAACAACACCAACATGCAAAACATTAATTGCTCTATAATTAGTATTATAGCACTTTTTTACATCATAAATGTGTGTTATATATTTAATTACTTATTGTATTATAATTGTACTTATAATATAATTACGTATTGGAGCTGTGTGGGTAATTTATGTTCTGCTGTTCAGGCATTAGAAATACAATCGTGGTTCATGGTGATGTACCTGACAGGGGCTTTTCTCGGGTTACGTCGTGAACTCTTAACGTCTGCTCCTCACGTAGCACCCGTGACGGAGGTTCCTGGTCTGAGATTCACTGAGAGTCACCGAGATCGGGTGGTTTGTGAAAACCACCAGCGCCTGCACTTTCACGCATGACCCCACACACGAGTCAGGAAATACACCTCGTTTCAATCCACCCTTTTTATTTTTGCTTCAAAGTCTGAATGATCAGGCTGAAGCGATGGCGTGACTGAATCGTGTGATGTGTCGCTGCTACGCCCATTTCCAGTATCAGTGTCGTCACTGAGCGCTTAAAACTTTGAGGGACAGCATACAGAAAAGCAGGCAGAGATCAACCTATCTGTCGCATTCAAATTAGTTTTTTCCCCAACGTGTTAGTTATAGGTTCAACAGAAGGAGCAAAACAAAAGCAAATGGGGCGTCACACAATTACCTGGTAAATAATGACACCAGAGACCTCATAATAAATCATTAGGAGGATGGAAGCGCTTAACTCAGATTCGCTGAGGCTGAAATCTTAGCAGACGCTCAGAAAAGCTCTCACACACGCAGGCACACACATTATTAATCACGACGACTGCAAATGTACTACTGCGCGACTCCAGCCAACTGTGTCTCTGGTCGTTCGGTGGTTCCACGGTGCTCAACACAAGACAAATCTTTCTGATTGATGAAGAACCATATTGGGTGGAGTCTGATCTATCGAAAGTCGTTTTTTCTTCTCCTGGGACCTTAGAATGCCTGTGATTTCCCTGTAACTCCTGCCTTCCAAAACGGTTCACAACACATATTAATATTAACAGTACTTTCTTAAAAATTACAATCAGGTTTTCTGATTACAAGAATCAATACATAATAGGAAGAGTAAACAAGATGCAGTATTGTAGTTGTAGATTTTACAGTAGATCTGGAGAATGTTGAACTTGCAGATGCCGTAATGCATGTGCCAGTAAGATACTCTACTGTTACTACGGTCCCTGTCATTAGGAATGGCCTGGATTAGAGCTTCTGTTAAATGAAGACAAGCAGATGAATAAACATCTAATTCATTATCTATCATTATGATGATTAATTAGTATTCCATATTATATGTAGTATTAGATTTAGTATTTCAGCAACTGTGGTCCTAGACACGTTTTTTGGACTCGTCCATTGATGTCAGTCGGGACATTTCTGTTGTTTTGTCACAACTTCTTTTTATCCACATCAGGGGACTTCATAAAAAATCGTTTTGCAGATTGTTATAGTCGCTGACTAAAGAGATTCAGTGACATTAAACCAGACATCAATAACCTACAATAACAAGCGTGGATGCTTCTCTAAAAAAAGCTCCCTGGACTGGGCCAAGTCACGACAAACTTCCTCGTGCTTCAGATTTACAGATATGCCGACAGCTCACAATACGCGAGTTTAAAAGGCAACAGATAGAGCGGCCCTGCGAGGACGATGACGTCCGCGGGGTTTTAAAAGTTAACCAGACCTGTTAACCTTCCACAACTTCCACTTGACTTGCCACTCTCCGTATCTTCAGAAACGGCAGAATGTTTAGTGTTCCGTCACAGGATGCCGGGACGTCCCACGTGTCCCTTCTTTCGCGAAGGGCATGACAAACGTGTCAAACAATGGACAGAAATAGCCCCGTGGACTGATTCCCGGGCCGGCAAAACAGTCTGCTTTCCTTCACGTCGGGATGACGCCCACCGCTGACCGCTCGGCGCTAAAATAGCGCCGAACAGAGGTGTCCAAGGGCCTACGCCGCACGCACTGTTTTACTTTTCCAATGGTCACATTGACACTGGCCGCTACCGACACAAACCTTTCCTCAAATACAGCAACTCCCCGCCCGGTTTGTGTACGTTAAGGGACATAACGTGGATTTTAAAAGGTCGAAACGGTAATATAACACAGTGGACTTGGCTCGCGTCCTCTTCTGGCCCAAGCTGATTGGACTTTGTTTTAGTTGAGGCGCGTGAAGACCTGGGGCCATCCGGCCGTGGTTGCACCTTCAGTGCCATAATCCTGCCGTGACAGGCTGTAGACGGGCACGAGCCCGGCGACGGTGAACGTGACAGCAAGGCCGCTATGAGTCACGGGTGCCAGGGGAGAAAGCGGGCAGTTTTGAACGCAGGGTGCCAGCAGGACAGTCACGAGGGCACCGCGCACCAGCCTGTGCAACAAAGTGTGCCATATTTCACCCGTTGCGACCAAAAAGCATGTACGGCAAATGAGAAGATGACAGAGAGTAAGAATAAAGAAATCTGATCTAAAATGCTTACTTCTTGAAATTCTGAGTAATAATAAAAATAAGCATAATGAATGAGTAACGCCAAAAGGAAGAAAAGTGCCCCTGCTGTGAATGATTCGTGCCAGACATGTTAAACGTATGCAAAGTGACGTTACAGGTCACCAGGGTGACCAGAGCAGAACGCCCCATTCACATGTTCACCACCAAACTGGTTCTTCACTGGTCCTGGAATTTCGGACTGAGCACGACGCTCAGCGCACAGAGAGACCGTCTGAGCGTGCATCGCCGAAACCACGGCGCCGCGAGCAATGTGCTGGTAGCCTTGCCTCTGGACCGGAAGACCCGGGTTCAAACCCCACTTACTACCATCGTGTGCCCGAGCAAGACAGCAAACCCCGAGTGTCTCCGGGGGCGGGGGACTGTCTCTGTAACTACTGATTGTAAAGCGCTCTGGAAAAGGACGTCTCATAAATGGGGGAAAATGTAAATGTAAACAATGTGTTTATGCAGCATGCACGTTGTATGCATTTTATTAATGTTGCCGTGCATGACAATATGCAATGCATTGCCACATCCCACCATCTATCTTTGCATTTTTGCACATTTACACATTCAGTACTGTCAGCGTTTAAACGTCCAGTTGTGAATGTTTAGTTAGATGCTCTGCGTGCTGGTAACTACTCTTGATTTTTTTGTATTTTGCATGATGTGAACAGTCCTGTGCTTGAAATGACAATTAAAACCTACTTATTTACCAGGTGTGAGCAAGAATTAAAAGTAAATCTCCGTTGCAGGTATAGGTAGTCGTCTGCATGACGTGATGGACTTTTATTGGCAATCTCACGGGTGGCTCCCAGCAGCTCGCTAGAGGTCAGTGACGGCGTGCAGGTCTGCTCGGACCTGTACCCTGGTCTGAGTAAAGGTCTCGGAGGTGCACCGCCGTCCCACCACGTGAGCAGTGCCGATTCCTCGCTGCACAGCGTGCGAATGAGAGTCGGTGTGCGTTGCAGGTTATTAATACTCAAAAACTAAAACCCTGAGGAAGTGCGTCTGCGCTGCTTCCGGGGGGGAGAAGGCCGCTGAATTTGTAAAAGTCGCGGCTAGTAAAGTAAGTCTAAGGAACAGTGTGCATTGCACTAAACTTTGGACCCCTGTCTAAAGCGATTTAAAATTCTGAATTGAGACATATGTTAGACTCGTGCATGCTTACAGCAGGTAACTTTTTAATCGGCTTGCTGGAATTCAAACAATCAACTGGACCTGAAGTTACCACACCTCACCACAAATATACGTAAAAAAAATACGCGCACACACACACACACGTCCTTAAAAAAAAAACTTTACAGATACCGGAGAAATAAAAAAAGTTTTATGCGCAATAAAGCAGCCGTTTACTTAAGACGTGAGACTGGCCAGACTCATTTTTATAGGCCAACAGTAAAATGTACAAAATAAAAAGTAGAATGATAAAAAATTATTATAATAATAAATTGTAATAGTTGTTGTTACTGTTTCTACTATAACTATGAATTGCATAATAGTAACGTTACGCAGGTACAGCCCATTCCAAGTTATGCTGGTAGAGCAACATCCACGTAATTTATACATTTGAATACACATCTAAAACGACATTATAAATGTCGTACTAATCTGCAGCTAATGTAGATCTCTGGACGAACGTGGAAGACGCCGAGAGAATAAGAGATGTGCACCAGGCGTGGATGGGGCTGCTGGAAGGCCTCCTACCTGCTCCCTGGAGATGCAGGGCAGAGACGGCCTGCGGGGCATCTTGCAGCTGCCGTAGTAGCTTGTGGACGTTTCCCCCAGGGAGACGCAGCTGGACCTCCTCCTCGGCCTGATCACGGGCACCTTCTCCTCGGCGCCGGGCGCCCTGCTCGGGGCTTCCCGCGGCGGGCAGTAATGGTCGAAGCACAGCGCCATGAGGGAGCCGGAGAGCCCGGCCAGGCACGCCAGGACCGGCCGCAGCAGCGGCGGCAGGCAGCCGAGGCTGGTGAAGGAGACCAGCCACACCAGGCTGGCGAACACCAGCACCAGGACGCTGTGCTTCAGCTTCAGCGTGGGCACCAGCGTGAGGCTCCCCACGCAGCCCAGGACGAACAGCAGCCGGCCCGCCATCTGCATCTGCTGCTGCTCCTCGCCCCACTGCGCGAACCGCAACACCAAGAAATCCCCCAGGTAGCACGACGCCGGCAGCGCCGCCAGCCAGCCCCCGCCGCTCTCCCGCTTCTTCCTCCGCAGGTAGAAGGTCAGGAAGAAGTAGGCGCAGCCGACGCTGAACAGCGGGCTGACGCACTGCGAGAAGAGCGACAGGAGGGTCCGCAGGTCCGCGGCGCCGGAGAGCAGGAGCGACGCCGCCAGCATCGCCAGCGCGCCCCCGTAGAGCGCCGAGAGCCGCGGCAGCCCGGAGCCCGGCAGCCCGCCGTCGCACAGCCGGCACAGGCTGAACAGCGCGCCCCGCCGCCGGTCCGGCTTCAGCGGGGTGACGCAGCTCTTCACGTAGCCGTTCCTGAAGCCCTCCGCGCCGTCGTGGTGCCTGCTCCTGCCGTGAAAAACATCTCCTTCCTCCCCTACAGCCATGTTCTCGGCGCCAGACCCTCCGAACGCGCCTCAAGCGGTCATGTCCCCCGGGTGCGTCCAGGCGCTAACGCTCCGCTACATGACGGCCGACGGGCTCCATGGCGGCTCGGTTCGCGCTCGGGCTTTGCTACCTTTTTTTTTGTGTGTGTGTGCGTGTGCGGCGCGGAGGAAAAGAAGGTGAAGTGTTGTTGTTTCTTTCGCCTCCGACGGGTTCGCGGGCGCCTCCTACAGACGCGACAGTTGACCGAATAATGAGCGCCGGTCCCTCCAAACTTCGTTTTTTTTTTTTTTTTTTTTTGGCGCGGGAATCGGAATTCGCGGAGGGCATTCCGGCTCGTTTCAGCGATCCGAATCTTTTGACTCGGTTCCACTGCAATGTCCGGCTTTGTTCGGATCCCAAACGACTCCTCGCCGAGTTCAGTCTGACAGCTGGGGGATTTCAAATGTACAGTACGGGCCAAAAGTTTGGATGCAACTTCTCATTCAATTTGTGTTTTCTTTCTTTTCATGACCATTTACGTTGGTAGATTCTCACCGAAGGCATCAAAACTGTGAATGAACACACGTGGAGTTATGTACTTAACAAAAAAAGGTGAAATAACTGAAAACATATTTAATATTGTAGTTTCTTCTAAATAGCCGCCCTTTGCTCTGATTACTGCTTTGAACACTCTTGGCATTTTCTCGATGAGCTTCAAGAGGTCGTCACCTGAAATGGTTCTCCAACAGTCTTGAAGGAGTTCCCAGAGGTGTTGAGCACTTGTTGGCCCCTTTGCCTTCACTCTGCGGTCCAGCTCACCCCAAACCATCTGGATTGGGTTCAGGTCCGGTGACTGTGGAGGCCAGGTCTCCACTTTTTGTTAAGTACATACCTCCACGTGTGTTCATTCATAGTTTTGATGCCTTCAGTGAGAATCTACCAACGTAAATGGTCATGAAAATAAAGAAAACCCATTGAATGAGAAAGGTGGGTCCAAACTTTTGCCCTGTACTGTACTTATATCTTTACATTCAACAACTACGTCCTAGATGCCTAGAATCACTAAACAAAAGAAAAATGAAAAAAAAAAGATGTTATTATTGTTATGACTAGTATTTTCCTTACCCAAAGCACTGTACACAAATAAAATATAATTACAGCCTTTAAGCATTAATAAGATGCATAGTAATATTAATAATATAATACTCTCTGTTATATTATTTGAGCGTGCTGAGGGAGGACATCACACTGAGCAAGGTTTCTTTCACCTATGGTGACATTTTATATATATATAAAATTTGTTATATATTTATAAATATATATTTATAATGTGTTAACGATGTGGTAATTAAGTAAAGCATTGATGTTAAAAATGAATGAGCCACAGAGCAGATGAATAAGAGGATGAAATTAGGTGAAAGGTTATAATATTCAGCAAACATCTACAGCATAAACTACAGTAAAGTTCAAAGGTTTTAGGCAGTTTTGAATTAAAGGTTATTCATCTTTCCAACAGTATCTCTGAAATCATTCTGGAAGGCATAATCTAAAAACAATGATAATTAAAACAAAAATCAATATTTAACTAGTGTTTGACAAAGGTTTACATGAACAAAATTACTTGCAGCTTAATATTTTGTTTTTCACTGGTTTATATTGGTGCCTATGACTTTTGCACAGTACTGTGTACTAATATCTTTGTCAGGAATATGTTCTTGGAGGATTTGGTGACACCAGGGTTGTAGAGTAATCAATGATACGATTCCCCTTTGCCCACTTCCACAGTCTTCTCTTGGTTCATTAATATTAATGAGTAACCCAAAGCCACTTCTACACTTGCTCTGTAACATTAGCACAAGAAACACTTATTTTCTTTTGCTATATTTCTAATACAAAATGTGTTTTACATGAAATCTCTCCTCTGTAATCAATATGGACATGTAACAAATTCAGCATCTGGAGTCCTCAGTCTGTCCACGATCAAGTGAACAGCCAGTTCTTGGGTTGTTGTGGGGCATCCCCCACATGCAGAGTAATGCAGTGGCAGTGGTGGCCTAGTGGTTAAGGTTGCCGCTTTGAATCCCAAATTCGCCAAGGTGCCACCGAGCAAACCGCCGTCCCCAGACACTGCTCCCCGGGTGCCTTTCATGCTGCCCACTGCTCAGTTAGGTGATGGGTTAAATGCTGAGGACAGATTTGGTTGTGTCACCGTGTGCTGTACTGCAGTGTATGACAATCACTTCACTTTATTGGACTCCAAAGACACATAGAATGAGGTAGGACCTCCAAAGACCCCATCATAGGGATCTTGTAGCATTCATTGACTGTTTTATTGGCTCATAAATTAGTGTGGATCCATTAATCATTCTTTATGGTTTGACAGCAAATGATTTTTGAGCACTAATCAATAAATCCATTAGCCTTTTTTACACTAAAAACTCGCAAAATGTTCCTGTGGGAAGAAGAGGAGAAGAGGAGGCCGGTATTCCTTACATAACGCAGCCAAGAAACCGGAGAGAGCATCCAGTAGTAATGGCGCTCACGCCCCTGAAGGGGGCGACGTGCAACCGGCGTTGCCGCGTCTGCAAACGCGGGGGGGTGACGTCATCACCCACTGCCACGAAGTGAGGCGCAAACCGCAGCACTGCGAGGGTGACGGTGAGTGTCCTCCGCCGAAACGACACGTAGCCAGCGAAACGTCGAATCGTGCTTGGCCCCGAAAAGTGTGCCGTGGCGCACACGTTGTCGTAAAGACCCACCCGGCCACTCGCACAAACTTTGCCGCGGTCCCTGAGAGCTGTCGTTTAATAGTCACTTGTTGGCACAAATCGTCCGCCTCGTCGATTGCACACGAATAGGCGTTCCTGGTGAAAAATGTGTTTTATATATAAAAAAATATATATCCAGGAAACTTAACGCTACTCGCTCGCTCGTCCCCGCACAAGGAACGCGACGCATTCGCGTAAACGCGGCCGCTTCGGCTTTTCGCTGATATGTACGTCATGTGGCGACGCCTGCACGGCGCCGCGAGGCGCCGGCCGGTATTGACAGATCTGCGCGTCCGCGCCGCCGCTCCGCGCTGTACCCTTCCGCCTGCAGTAGAAGTGCTGAGGTTTGGGTAAGCCGCCATTTTGGATGTCTGGTCCGTTCCTCCCTCCGTCGCACGTAGAAAAGATTCCAGTGGCTGTCTGGCGTCGTTACGGCTGGTGAGTGCGACTCGGCTTTTCGCGGCGCGCGTTATCGCGAACCGAAGAGCGCTGTCGTCAGACGCGGGCACGGGCGTGCGGGCTTTCGGCGCTGGACTTCCTCGTTCGTCCGCGCAAGTAGTTGCGTCCGGCGGTGCTGCAGAGGAAGTGGCCGTGCGCGGAGGTGCTAACGGCTTAGCCACCGAGCTAACAGCCGCTTGGTAGCCGCACGTCCGCGGTTTGCGAGACGAGTTCGGACGCCCAGCGACGCGCGACGCACTGTTCAAGCGGGCAGGCCGACGAGCAGCCGCTGTCGCGCGTCATGTGAAACGCTAACGCCAAAGAGCCTTGAGGACAGAATAGCACCCTGGCCCGTTAGCTGACTGCTAATGCTAGTCCACCCCTCGAGAATGACTGAAGGGTGTTGAGGTGTCCAGACGCGGACGCAGACCGGAGACTGCAGTGGCCTGTGACTGCGATGGATTGTCGGCTAGGCGTTCTTCTCCCCGCCCGCCCTGACCCCAATCAGCGAGAAGTACGCTGCTAGCGGTCCGGCTAACTTAGCCGCTAGCTGCTCGTACTTCGTCATCCGCCGGAGTTGTTGGCGCAACTTGTCCCCCTTTTACGTCAACCTTGCTCCGGTTAACGCAGAACAGGGGGCCGTCCCGGCTGCTGCTGCTGCTGCTGGTAACTAGTTCGGAGCGAGGTCCCTGGAGCGGGGTGTCAGCTGATCGGCAGATAATGGTCAGTTCAGATGGCTGTTTAAATAGTTTATGGTCGCCGTCTGCACAGAAGCGGGCGGAGTTATGCGAAAGAGGGGTGCCTAGTTCACGTTTTTCGGCACATCTTCACTAATCAAGTGGTGTGTAAGCTTCCAATGGTTCTTTTACTCGACACTGTGGGTTCTTTATCGTTCAGGTTAACTATTCCAAGAATTCAAGGGTCCTTCGAGCTTCCAGTTAGTGTGGCACTGCATAATAGATGCAGAACTGTGGACGGAGCCTTCCGTTAACAAACCAGAAGTAAATCCAGCAGCCGGCCAGGGCCAGATTTCCCACTGCTTCATCATTCCCTTTCAGGAGAGGAAGGGATGTTTTCCTTCGATAAAACAGAACATGCGTTTTACAAAGGTTTAGGAAGCATTCAGTGCTGTGTTAGTTTTTTTTTTTTTTTAAAGTTGGTTTCGTCTGCTTTTGGTCTGTAGAAAGCTTATTTGTCTGGTGACTGATGAGTTGTATGAATGGGTGGGTGTGTTGAGGTGTGTGCCTGTCGAGAGTAGGAGCAATGGTCACGTGTTTGCTGACTGGGATGACTTGAGTTTCTGTGGGGTGTTGCACAAAGCATGCTTGCTGAGCCTCACTCACACTCACGTATATATGTATGAATCCATCTTTATGGAAATATGTGACAAATATAATTTTAAGAGTGCATGCAAAATCTTATTTAGTGCTGACAGGAGCAGAAAGGGGTTCGTTGGCTGTGAGCTTGGCCGGCGCCCATTTAAAAACTGTAGCGTTGCTAATTGGATGTTTGCCTCCTGCTTTCATGGTGGATGTGTTTTCTGTTGCCTCATGGTTGCTAGGCCGGGCTGTCTGCTTGTATTCCTTTGCGGAGCCTCTGGAGAAAGCTGGCTCCCACAGCCAGGATGAGTTGAAAGCCAACAGTGACTGCTGATCAATATCATAAACAGCACATCACTTTGAAGTCCCTCTGATCATCTGCACGTCTTGTCTCACAGTCTTGTGTCTTTGCATTTTCTCTCTTAATTTAGTTTTTGAATTTGAGCCATGGACTGAGAGAGTTTTTTTTTTTTTTTTTGTGCAGCAATGGCTACGTGGGAAAGGTTATGTAGTTACAAGCTGCAATGGCAGTTTTTATATATATGATCTAAACTACTTTTAAGAGCAACAACAGCTCCAACGCGTCCCACAGATACTCAATTAGACTGAGATATGGGCAGTGTATCTGTCAAGTAAATATCTTGAAAGAATCCACTGCCTTTAGGGAAAACTGTTACCATGACTCAGTGAACTGAGACCTAGGTAACATTCACATGAAGACAGAACACTGAACCAGAATATTGCACGGAGTCTGCCAGCATGCTTTCTTCTCATAGTACATCCTGCTGGTTAATGGCGTACATGCAACCTGCTATTAATCAGACCAGCACACCTTCTTTCTTTGCTCCCTGGTCCAGTTCTGATGCTGTGACATAGGGATGAGTGATATGGCAAAACAATGGATCTCAGTATACTTTCCCATTTTGAATGATTAGATTTATTGATAGATTTTTATCTGAATCTTTTCGGATATTGCCAGACTGAAACCAAACAAAAGATTTCTCTTTTGAGATGATTTAACATTAATATGAGTTCCCCTAGCCTGTCTATGGTCCTGCAGTGGCTAGAAATGGTGATAGGTGTAAAGGGATCTTTGGTCATTCTGTTTCACCGTTCAGAGAAGGGATCTGGATTTGTTCCTCTTGTGTCGTCATACAGGGAAAGGTTACCTCCCCTTCCTCATACTTTTACTGGTCAGAGAATTGTCCACCCCTCCCCTGTAACATTATCTCCACCGACCGTCATGGCTTCCCAAGTTGCGAATCATTGCAGTTGCTCGGAGATTGGATGTTAAAAAGAGGACAAAAGTTCAGTCATGTAAGAAGAACCAGTGGATAATTTTTTTTTTTCTGGAAAAACGCAGACATGACGTCCTGTCAGCGCCAAAAATTTGGTGGGTGGTGAATGGTGTTGATGTAATTTCTGAGAATGCCCGCTCAACTTCTATAGGCTGCTCTCCTCCTCGTCCCGCCTCTCTCCTCCTCATTAGCATTTAAAGCTACAGACACCGAAACGGCGCGTCCTGGTTAAATCTCATTGTGGGACTGGATCAATGTGGCTGTAATTCTGAATTTAAACAAGGCTGAATTTCAGAAAGAGGCTTCAGATACTGTATTAAGATACCACTTAGACCATATAAAAGCAAAAAAAATATATATTCCTATTAGGGTGCCTTCAACATATTACACCATGACATTATCTGCCCTCCTCAACTGGGTTTCCCAGCATTTTTGCTTTTTGACAGCTTTCTGCAGTGGACCATGTCACGTTGCTGTAGTATTCCAGCACTTTGTCAGCCATGTCTGCTCAAATCTGATCAGAGATCAAGTCAAATATTTCCGTGATCATTGATCGAGATCGCATAATTGCCCAGACTTATGCTCACATATTACCAAGGATCCCACGATACGTATCATGATACAATTATATCATAATATATTGTGAAACTGTTCATATTGCGATATTCTTCAATTTACTGAAAATGTAAAAACAGCTGAAATACAAGATGCTAAAATCGGTCTGTCATGTTTTGCGATTTCACTCTGAAGGCAGTAATTCAGAACCCAACTAAACTCCCCCCCCCATATACAGCAGATTTGCCCGGCAATGTGTCTCCATCATGGAGGTTTTCAATAACAGATTTGTGGGCTCGTCTTCATCTGACACACTCAGTGGGCAGTTCAGTAGTTGCCCTTCCTTGCGTTGCTATTTTTTATTGTTTAGTTTTTGACGCCCAAGTGGTCTGACATCACAACTTGCCGACTGTTCCCTTACTGCCTAATATATCCACCCCTTGACAGGCGCTACATTAACAGTATTAATCCATGTTCTTCACTTCACCTGTCAGTTTGTGGCCGGCTGGTAATTATGGCGAGTGCCCTGTGTGAGGTACCCCTCTCTTTTTCCTGTTCCCTTCTGCTAAGTGCCGAGGTAGGCATAATCAAACAAACCTGCTCTATGACTATGAAATCAGTTTTATTTTAATCCTAAATTCATTTTTTCAAATGAATTCACTCAAGCTTAATTCTTCTGAATTCTATGTTTTCCATTGCAAGGATACTTATTCACCTAAAACCGTGATTATGGAGTGGATGTGGAAAAGAATATGCAATAAGCATTTCAAGCCATAGGGCCCTATACACGTTTGCGAGTGTAAATCTTTTTCCGACTTCCTGCTGCCCTATGAAGGCGTGTCAGGGTAACTGCTTTGTTGACATGGGCTTTACTAACCTGCTGAATGCCTGGGAGCCAGAGGTCCATGGCGGGGTCACAGAGCGGAACACTGCCGCTTTTATCATGCGAGCTGATGTGGGGCCTTGCAAGCTTGACCTTGGTGAGAGTTCCTCTGGGCGTCGCCTCACGACCATTTGCTGAGTGCAGGTCCCTCCGCACCTTTGTTCACTCCCTGCCCGTTCATTACGCTCAGCCCAGTGGGGCTGGGAATTGAAAGATGCTTTCGGATTGTCTGGTCCATCTGGAGTGTGTGTCTCCAAGGTCGATGCCAGCATGGCTTGAGAAAGTTGCACTTGGCAGCCGCTCATTCATCATGCAGTCATGCTTTTACAGAGCTTGCCGTTTCCGGTGGATTCTTTTTGCTGGATAAAACTGAAAATGTCATATTTGATTGAAGAACACATTTTTGTTGCCTCTGAGTGTTCTGCTATGACCGTTGCTGTTTGTAGGAACACAGACTGTGTACAATATGCTTCTTTGTTTCTAATTCCTCTTTTTACTTGAACATGGAGCGGCCAATGTGTACATCACTAAATGTAATTTGTACAAATGACAAGGCTTTTGAAACTTTACACTTAATTTTTTCTGCGTGTTTATGTTGTAGAGTTTACCTTGTGAATGTTTCTGGTCCAAGTCAGGGGTGTAGCAGGTCTCCAGTGCATGGTTACCTACACTTGCTGTGATATAACCCTAGATTATTTTAGTCCAAATAATCATAATAAAGTGAGATGTAACGCTTCTCCCAGGAGATGAAAGTTAAAAGCTTTGTTTTCTGTTCATTTTATTTAGCCTGCTTTCTCTGTTTAAAAAGCTTACACAGAATTGGGAGGATTAAGCTTTTATGCATAAAATAACCTCTGTCAATAATTTGGGTCTAAGTGTGCTCATTGAGATTTAGAGTTTCTCATTTATCACTCCTTCAGGAGCACCGGTCACATTAAAGGGGACCTGGAAAAGCCAGTCTCCGGCTGGAGTCTTGAGGAATGTGGACTCAGTGACCCTCCCTCTTTCCCCTTTGATCAGGGGCGGCCATATCGGTTTTTGCACCAGAAAACGGCATCCCGAAGGGAGAAAAATGCAGAGAGCAGCCGCTGGGATGCCGTTTTCTCCTCGCAGCTCTGGCACACGACCCAACCCGACATCTCCCTTTAGAGTACAGTCTCTGACCTCAGTGCAGCTTCATTTATTCGACATCATCTCTCGCCTCTCTTTTGCGAGCCGTGGTCTTGCTGTGAGGTACGTTTGAAAAGTCAGAGCAGGCGAGGTCTTCAGCGGAGCACCAGCAGCCTCCATTTAAGCAGTCAAGTGAAAGGAATTGTACAAAAGAGCTATATTTATTCATGAAACATTTGACGCACCTCGTACCCCCTTCTAAATGTCATTCCCGCTGAGCCACTTGCGTGTGCCTCATTAATGCCACCTTGGCTGTGCCGCTAGTGACCATGCTGGTGACCCTTCTTGTGAGAACAAGTGCCACCAGTGAGCCATGTTTTACGGTGGTAAGCTCCAGTGAGATTTGTGCCTTCACTGTGGGAGGCTAATTAGATATAACAAGGGCTTCTCTCCCTCCTGTATCAACCAGGACACACCCGCTGCCTGACACTCAACCTCCATGATGTGATGGAAAAATGGATCACGTACATATCTGTTGTGTGTTCATATGTTCAGGTTTCTGGGATTTCTGGATTGCCATATTGGAGCGCTGTAAACACTGCGATTGCATAGGCCGCTCCTTAGTCTGGTTGCATTTGAGAGGAGTGTGTGTGTGTGTGTGTGTGTGTGTGTGTGTGTGTGTGTGTGTGTGCGCTCCTTATTTCTGTGTTCAGTGGCGAATCAGCATTTCACATATCTTGAGTTGGTTATACCATGCAGTGACATGCAGCACTGCTTTTACTGGAAATGAGTAAGTCTTGACTTTTTTTCTCTTTACTATCTTCATGCATGATGTTGACAGTATTTGCTAGTTTAGATGTTGAATTTCTCTTCTTGGTATACGTTTTAAGTCTTTTGTTTGTCAAGTTCTTAGAACCGTGAACTTAGTACTTTTTTGGCAATTACAAATAAAAAACAAAAAAACAAGTTGGTCCCTGTAGCTGCCTTGGAATTTATTAGAAAGTTCTGTTTTCTATTAAAATGTTTGCTTTTCTTAAAATCTATTTAATTTCTAAGATTTACCAAATTGCCAGATGAAATTGACCGTTTTGGTCCCTCGGGAAACACAGACCTTGTGTACATTTTATCAGAGAAAGCACTGTTTCAGATTTAAACAATCTGTGATACTTTTCAGTATTCAGGAAGTACACCCTACATGATGGTTTAGTTCTTTGTAATTCCCGTTCCAGTGGCAGAACATTAAATTGTGCCAGTGTACGTTGTTTTTCATTAAAGGTAGCTGGTTAAATTCCTAGTTGTATTCGTCATAGCAACCATGAATAGGCTTTTATTGAAGACTAGCCTTTTTTGACTTGTCATTTCCAACAGGAAGTTGCTTTTTATCTCGCTGAGCATCATTTCATTAGACCCTCTTTCAAACTTTATAAAAGCAGGTTGCTGTGGCCTGTTGTATAATTCCAGTTCTCATGGCTAAATTTACTTTAATTGCGATTCATTTGAATCTGGGTAACCTGGAAAGAAACTATTCTGAAATAGCCAGTGAGCCACATGAATGTCACAGCCATTCTTTTGAATAACATAATAAGTAATAATCTGGGGGAACAGCGTTTGGTCCGCTTTTCCCTATTCCAAAATGGATGGAGTATCTCACGCTGTGGAAGCTTCGTTAACAGATAAAAGCGCAGCTTCCTTCTGGGAGGGGGAGCTGTGAAGCTCTCTTCACTCTTCACCGAGGAGACACGTCTAATAACTCGTTTTTGTCTGTGTGTGTGTGTGTGTGTTTGCTTGCCTTGTCTGTGGGTGAAAGAGAGATGGTTCATTCGATTTGGCAGCCGAGATTAACACACACTTCTTTCAGCTGGCTCTTCAGTGCAGTAAACAAAGCAGAGGTCCCGGGCACTCCTGATCTTCCCATGATCTTCTGCATCCCACTCATGCGTTTCATATATTTATTCATTTTCTGCACATCGTTTGGCGAAGGCCATCCAACCATCTGCGTTAGAGAGCCTCAGTAGGGTGGGACCAGGACATGGCCTGCTCAAAGTCAAGTGTGTGCGTGTCCCCGTTCCTGTGTAAAACAGGCCAGTGCCAAGAACACTCCTGCCATGTGCGACTTGTGCTCGTCATTGTGTGACTCATAATGTCATCATATTTTATGGTGTTTTGCGATGACTTCTTTCATCCCATCCAAACAGCAGGGGTGGAAAAAGGAAAAGTCGGGCGCAATATATCTCAAATATCACTTATTCAAAGGGGCTTAAATTCTCATGCCGGCCCTGCTTATGTTTTACTCTTGCAAGGTCTGGTTTTATTTTTCACACGCACTTACTGTTTTTTTTTTTTTTACATTTGTTCAATAAGAATATAGACATCATAGTTACGCTTTGCAAAAATGATTTCGATTTTATAGGCTGATTTATTTCTTGAGTCAACTCTTCACACGTTCTTCACCCAAACATTGCACACATTGGTGCAGTAAGCATGCAAATATATAATATTGTTTTTCTATGTATGTGTCTGCCCCCTCTCCCAGTTATGATCAGGTCTCTTCAGCTCCCTGTTCACATGGGGAATCCAGAAAGAGATTCCAGAAACTTCCCTGGAAGTGAAGCAAGACTCCGTTTGTGGAGTACTTTAAATTCTCTACAACTGCGCTTAGTTTTTTTTTTTTTTTTTTTTTTCCATAAATGCAAATTGGGTGCATGTCATTGGCATGGTTGCCAATTCTGCTCCACCTGAGCACCAACTTTGGGAAGAGTATTATAGCGTGTGACTTTCTCGGTCAGATCTGCATAATGCCAGTCTTCATTCAAGCAGTGCCTGCAAACAGCAAGGTTGTAGTCTCTTATATGATTTTGTGTGGATTTTGGTAATGCTATTATGTTGAAGCTTGTTTCATTAGTCACCAAGTTTCCTCTCATATAAATGAATTCTGTGCAAGGTTTGATTTATTTTTTCATGTGCAGTTACATACTGGTTTGTTGACATTTGTTCAATAAGAATATAGAAATCATAGTTACATTTATGCACTGCTCAAGCTGAATGACTCTGTGTTCTCTGGCGATTAGAGGTATGACCCTTCACTGGTCTCACGATTCCATTCCGATTATCAATGCCGCGATATCGATGCCTCACGATGCAGCCCATACATTTTTTACTAAGTCTTGCAGTGTTTTCAATTACAAGAGTTAAGGTCTCGTACAGCTGTGTGGATGCTTTGATTTGCTACGATGAGCAAGGAAATTGATCTGTGTTCAGTCCGCGCTCCCCTGACGCCACAAACGGCAGAAAAGTATGGAATAAGGGGTTTCGTCTCATTGCCCTGGCCAGCAGGTATTTGAGTGACTGCTCCGTTCCCGGAACTCTGTCACTGCGAGATACATGGGCTTCAAGGACACACAGAGGTGCATCAGCTATTACCCATCACATATGGATCACATCATAATCAGCGTATTCTTTCAATACTTAAAATTGGTTAATTGTGTGCACAAATCTCATTCCACATATGACCGCAAATGGCTGTTACCTCCGTGCCTTCGCATCTTGCTGTGATGGGGTTCAGAGTTGTGATTGGAAGTTCGGCTCTTTTCAGAGTGCCTCATATGATTTATCAACACACAAAGTATTCATATTTGACAAGTAAGCCAAAATATGAGGCTACAGATGCCACAAGAGCCCCTAGTTCTGCGGAATGGAGCTGTCACTCAAATATCAAAAATCAGCATGTTTTTTCTAAACTCCCAGTGAGACTATAATGTCAAGTTGTAGATATCTGGACACTCATAGAAAGACCAGCTTTTCCTCCATTCCTGCTTCGTGTGTGTGTTTTTGAAGTGGCAGAAAGAGCACTCACTCGCTTGGATTCTATTGGTCACACAAAGCGGTCAAAGGTCAACAAAATGACTGTGGTGCCAGACTAAGGAAACCAGGTGCCGCACCGCAGTGTCAAACTTTGTGTACCCTGTAGCAGCTACAGTCACTACCGGCACTACTTTTTAACCCGAATTTTTAAACTGCCGCCAGAAAATCACCAAGCAACGTCATTATGATAGAATCGATTATGTTCTACACCGCAGCGATGCAATATCGTCCAAGTCTGCATCAAGATGTATTGATTATATGATTAATTTCAACACCCCTACTGGCGATATCCTCTAATGTGGCGTTGCCATGTCAATTGTTCAGTTGCTGCCAAATCTGTGACGTGCTGGAGGGATGAGAGCGTTGTCGTTTTTTTTCCAACTTCCCAATAAAAGAGAGAGCGTTTGATGCTTAGCAGTGATTTGGCAACTCTAAAGTCCAACAGGTCTGATTATATAATTCTTTCAGACCAAAAAAATCCTCTTGGTCTGTCAAGAAGCTGCTGAAAGTGGTGGTAGGGGGTACTGCACTTGCGCACACATTGTTTTATCATGGCAACCTAGGTGTCTTCAGTTGCGGGTCCATGGTGAACTGTGCAAATATTTGCGACTTTAGTACGTTCTTTTGACATTGACTCTTTCCCCACCAATCTACTGGGGACACAGCGAGGTCTGGAGCCATCTCTGGCTGTACCTACATTTACATTTACAGCATTTACCAGACGCCCTTATCCAGAGCGACTTACAATCAGTAGTTACAGGGACAGTCCCTTCCTGGAGACACTCAGGGTTAAGTGTCTTGCTCAGGGACACAATGGTAGTAGCTACTACCACCCTCGTACCTGCTGTTGCGCCATGTTCTGCCAATGCTCTTCTGTGTTACACGTTGTGCCGTTCTTGTTACTCGCCCAGAGAGAAAGTCTGGGATTGCTGTGTAAAGTAACCTTTTGGCCTAATACAGACAAAAGAGAAAAAGAGAGCTTGGGTCATGAGTGGAGCAGGGGCTGGACTTTGGACGTTCCTTGCATTAGACAAAACCGAAAAATCACTGTCTAGAGCGTTAACTTTTAAACAATTACATAAAAAAGACACCGTGTTCTTTGGCTGCATCGATTGTTGAGTAGCTAACGTTTCAGCAGTCTGGTTAGCATGGTGGAGGATAGGTCGCGCTGTGGAAGTGGGCTTGTGCTGACATCCCCACTCCCGCCCGTCAGTGTGTAAATAGGTGAGAATTTAATCTTGCCGGCATGCATGTTTTCCTCTTAATTTTTAATCAGTTTCGAGCAGCCTGAAACCTTAGTCGTCTCTGAATGCTCTAGAGAGAGAATGGAATTTCACATTCAACTCGCACATTTTAACTAGTTTTGCTACGCCACCGGTATGGTGATGTTAGAGTCCCCCCCCCCCCCCCTTTTTTTTTTTTTTCCTTCTTTATATATATATATATATGTCACACAAGATACCAGAAAATCAGCGAAGTGAAAACTGCAACAGATTCAAGACTAAAGTAAAGTGTGATTTGGATTTTTTTTTTCCTTTTTATATATATATATATATATATATATATATATATATATATATATATATATATATATATATATATATATATATATATATATATATATATATATATATATATATATATATATATATATATATATATATATATATATATATATATATATAGGATTGGATATATATATATATATATATTGGATTTTTTTCCCCTTTTATATATATATATATATATATATATATATAAAAAAAAGGGGAAAAAATCCAAATCACACTTTACTTTAGTCTTGAATCTGTTGCAGTTTTCACTTCGCTGATTTTCTGGTACCTTGTGTGACATTATGATGTTATTTAATAATTGTGGAAACAGGTATTACTAACCATGATATTACTAACCACTTGCCCTCTTTCAAGGCTGTTTACACTCTTGAGTAACAAATCCACTGTTTGCAGTTAAGAGCTGTAAAGTGTAGCATATCTTCAGAGAAACACACCATTATAATGCTCACTGCTCAAATATATGAATAAAACACAATTTTCTTAATACTAATAAACAGGATTTTTACATATAGTGTATATCGTTTTTTTTTCACTATTTGTTGTGGAACCCATTTAATCTTCATTTAGGTAAATAGATAAACACCGATGGTACCCACTGCCCTTAAACCTCCTACAATTTCTGCTCATTCATTATAATAACAATAGTAGGTACTAAAGCTCCACTGCATTCCTGTGCTCTCCAGAGGATGCCAGCTCCGATCAGACTGCGGGAGCTGATCCGGACAATCCGGACGGCTCGAACCCAGGCGGAGGAGCGAGAGATGATCCAGAAAGAGTGCGCCGCCATCCGCTCCTCCTTCAGAGAAGAGGACAACACTTACCGCTGTAGAAATGTGGCCAAGCTGCTCTATATGCATATGCTGGGGTATCCAGCACACTTTGGGCAGGTGGGATTATGTGAAATATTCTTATGTTGAGATCATTCAAAGCACTTGTCATTACATCACATACTTAGAACTGATTTACTTATTAAACGCATTTTTATTTTATTTATTTATTTATTTTGCTCTTAATTTCCTCCTGTAGCTGGAGTGCCTGAAGTTGATTGCATCCCAGAAGTTCACTGATAAGAGGATAGGTTATTTGGGAGCCATGCTGCTGTTGGACGAGAGGCAGGATGTCCATTTACTAATGACAAACTGTATCAAGAAGTAAGTGTTGAGTGTGGAACATGTGAAGCTACCGGGGGTGGCCTAGTTATATTGTTTGTTTGTTTTTTTTTTTGGTTCCCACCCAGCTGAAAATGAATAGTCTTGTTTTAAATGCATCTATAATTTTTCACCATTTTTATTATTCTCCAGTGATCTGAACCACAGCACACAGTATGTCCAGGGCTTGGCCCTGTGCACTTTAGGTTGCATGGGTTCATCAGAGATGTGTCGCGACCTGGCAGGAGAAGTGGAAAAGCTCCTCAAAACATCAAACTCCTACCTGAGGAAAAAGGTACTGATCTGTTTCCTGTGTTATTCTACTGGTATTCTGTTGTACTAAGCTGCATCACACAGGTTCAGAGATGGCTAGTAACATGTTACATTTACTTACTAGTCACACTACCTACTTACTAGTAACCGTTTGATAATGATGTACTTTATGGGAGGTTTACAACTGAACTATTTATACTTGATTACATTTGTGAATTTGCTACATTGGGCAACACTTGACTGCTTACTCATTTTAAACCATTTATATGCTTTACTTTTGCCAGACAGATGCTGCTGGTAGATCTCATATTTTACCATTCAGACATAGAAACATCGTTTCACCAGTCATGTGTACCCGTGCAGTCACATTACCAGGTGGTTGTAGCCTAGTGGGTAACTATGAGACCCGGGTTCAAACCCCACTTACTACCATTGTGTCCCTGAGCAAGACACTTTACATTAAGTTGCTCCAGCGGGACTGTCCCTGTAACTACTGATTGTAAGTCGCTCTGGATAAGGGCGTCTTATAAATGCTGTAAATGTAAAATTACCGCACACAAACTGATCACACAGCAGACATATGGAAAATGGCAGATGCCATTGTCTCCTGCGCTAAAACCAAAGGTTACAAAGAATACAGAATCCCTGTCTTTCATGTCGACCCTATTAGCGCTTGTTAACATTTTGTTAAATGGTACCATAAGCCAAAGTAGTGGGGCAGTGGTGGCCTAGCGATTAAGGAAATGGCCCCGTAATCGGAAGGTTGAAATAGACATTTTCTGTAGAGGAGGGAATAAGCATTATCGTTTAGCTGTTTTATTTAATATACCAAGGCTAACACACATAATTACCATATATAATATAGTTTATACGCTAAGATTTATTCTATTAATAATTTTAATTGTACTTAAATAATGATGATTATTATTATTATTATTATTATTATTAATAGGAAACTGTCTGAATTTTTTTCTGTCTGAATACATTGTTTCTAAAAATAAAATAAATGAATAAAACCAAATTACAATTAAACAGTTATTCTCTACTTGAGTAGTTTTATCACTAGCTACTTTAGTATCTTTCTTGACTACTTTTTATTTGTACTTCAGTATTATTATTTTGGAGTAACTTTAGGAAAATATTTGGCCTCTCTACGTACCCCTGCCCAGGACAGACCTGCTCATCATGCATGCTGTTATTTACTTTAAGCACAGTGGTAGTCACTGGAGAAATTATTTTTTAACATTTCCACAGGCAGCTCTGTGTGCGGTCCACGTCATCAGGAAGGTCCCAGAGCTCATGGAGATGTTCCTCCCTGCAACGAAAAACCTGCTAAGCGAGAAGAACCATGGTGAGATGTGGAACAAGGCATGGGGTAAAGAGGGATGTAATTCCTGAAGCTAGATCATTGGACGCGTTACCCACTGACAGTAGTTCTGGTCCTTGTATTTTGTATATAGCCCTTAAAATTGGTGGGATATGCGCTGTGGTGGCCTAGCGGGTAAGGATGCGGACTTGTAACCGAAGGGTTATAATTCCTCTGTTCCAAAGAGCCAAATCGTCCACACGCATTGCTACCCGAGCACCTTTTATGGCTGCTCATGAGGGTGAGGGGTTAAATACAGAGGACACATTTCATTATGTGCACCACATTATCAAGCATCACCACCAATACTACTGGAATCTTGATCATGACCTAGATTATTTTAAAATGATAGGATTTTATATATATTAATACTAATATATTAATATTGTATTTTTTTATATATGATATGGTAATCAGTCATTGAGCTAACCACAAAAAAGAACCATGGCGTAAGTTGGAATTTGAAGTGTCAGGGTATGCAAGGAGTAGCAGCTTGGTACTAGAATGTACATACCAGCGACTCTTAACCTCCACAGTGGCACGAGCCCGGCTTCCCCATTCCTCATCCAGTAATCAGCTCTTGCGTGTTGCCTGTGTACAGGAAGGAAATGTAAAGTTTTGCCCAACAGTTTTGCATGTTAATTTGCATTTGTCTGCAGCATATTTCTCTGCCATGTTGTGGACAATGGAAATCTGTGTTACTGATGTTATGTTTGTTTGTTTACCAAAATGTGGAGCGTGTGAGATTTTAATGCCATCTTTTAAGCGCTATAAATGTCTCTCACGGGTCTTAGAAGCGAACGTAGGTTGCAAATGTGCGTCACGTTGATCCAGCTTTGTGAGCTGTTGGTTCCCCTGTTCCTCTGTTGCTCCAGTTTCTCCAAATATGCATTTCATTTCTATATGACATTTATTTCATCATCTGCACCACACCACACATCTGATCATTTTCAATGCAATAAATGTGAAAGGAGAATTAATGGAAGAAATGAATTTTATTTTCAGTTGCCTCACAGACCAGATAAATGCGCATGTCAGATTATTTTCTGTATATATTGACTTATGCTTTAAGTGCAGTATGTAAATGACTGTGTGTTCTACAGGTGTCCTACACACATCTGTGGTTCTGCTCACTGAAATGTGTGAGAGGAGTCCAGACATGCTGTCACACTTCAGAAAGGTATTGATTGCGTTTTTTCATTCTGCAGTAACCATATGCCAAGTTGTTATTAAAATACAAATGCCTTAGGTTTAATTTAGTTATATATTTAATGCATTTATGTTAAATTAAAACCGTTTGGTTTAATTAGGTTTTCGGTTCTTTTTTTTTTTTTTCTTTTTTCTTTTTTTTTGCCTGAAGTGTATATGTCGGTTATTTCTCCCTTTCCCCTCTGCTTGCTCCCTTTCTCTTTCTTCTTTGATACCTGCCTATCCTCAGCCTGAACTGCAGTGTCAGCACACCCACCCCTCATGTTCATGATCGTAACATTATTTTAAACGCTCTGAAAGTGACTCTCTTTCCAGTTTCCCCCTAACATCTACCTCATATTTTTTCTGTCATTTGTCTGTTACAATTCCTGCATTGTGTTAGAATGAGAAGGTAAGAGGACATTCTGGTTTATTAGCTGGTTGCATGCTCTCAACAACAAAAATTAACTTCAAAATGGTCAAAGTAGTTTTTTTTTTTTTTCATCTGTGTGTCTGGATTTTTTTTTTATATATTAGATAATTAGAAAATGCATTAATTTGATCACATGGTTCTTAAAATTTGGTCAATCAGCTTAGGCGTTGGAATACTGATCAGCATTATTGCAACCCGAACAGGTTAAGGTAATTTAATTGTATAGAAAGGTTTAATTACTGCTAATGAAGCAGATGAGCTCTGGGGCTTCTACTGTTTCTTGCAAATGACAGATGTTCAACAGTCTGATCTGTTTTACCATAAATAAGCTTATTAACCAAATGAAAGATAATGCACCATTTAAGACACAATCTCGGTACTGTGAACACTATAAATGTTTATTTCTTTTGGATAAACATTTATCAACACTTTCAGCCACTGTCTCTGTGTTTTTAAATGTTGTTGGTCTTTGGTTAAGATTCTGGATGAGTTTGGGTTTCTTTTGACCTGTTTCTGATTCGTCTGTGGACTTGTCTCATTCCTTATGTTCTAGCTTGTTCCGCAGCTGGTGAGGATCCTGAAGAACCTCATCATGTCCGGTTACTCGCCCGAGCATGACGTTTCTGGCATCAGCGACCCCTTCCTGCAGGTCTGTTTTTAAAAATTGCTGCATCCCATCTGAAGTCCTTGTTCATTCAAGATCTTTTTGCTAGCACAGCACATGATTTAATGTCAATATATGCATTTTAAGATGACTGAGGTGCTTCTTTTACAACTTTGTGGAAAATGTGTGTCATATTTTCAGTTGCCTCATTGATTGTTTATAGGCTGTTCACAAGGCATTCAAGCCATACTGTTACTAACCCTCAAGTCAACAGCCGGTTGGTGACACACTCAAGTCTTGTGAACAGTGAAAGCTCTAGACTAAATCAAGCATCCTTGCACACTTTTATGTTTTGATTTTTAACCTGTAGACCATTGAAATGGGAGGAACTTGATAACTAGTCAGAAGGGCCTTCTCTTTGTGACAGCTCGGCAGCTATTTAAATTCCTAACTTTAATATGGGAAATGATCCCAGATTAATTAACATGCTGCGTATGTTCTTCAACTGTATTATATACACTGATCAAAAAAAAAAAACTTTTGGGACACAAAATTAAGACATTGATTGAAATGAAATTTATTTGATTTCCATGGAGATGTGGTTTTGGAGTCAGTGTGAAAAAACACACTAGAGGCTGTTCCTAATTTTATGTAATGTTCTTAAAACAAGTCAAAATGAGGCTCAGTAGTGTGTGTGGCCTCCGTGTGCCTGTATGACCTCCCTACAATGCCTTGGAATGCTCCTGATGAGGTAGCAGGTGGTCTCCTGAAAGATCTCTTCTCAGACCTGGACTACAGCATCTGCCAACTCCTGGACAGTCTGTGGTGCAATGTGGCGTTGGTGGATGGAATGAGACATGATGTCCCAGATGGGCCAAATTGGATTCAGGTCTAGGGAAATGCCACTCCACACCCTTAATGACCCACTACCAAACTGGTCATGCTGGACGAGGTTGCAGGCAGAGGATGTTGCAGCAGAACATTCTCCTCAGAGTCTCCAGTCTGTCACATCTGACATCTGCTCATGCTCTGCTTTCATCTGTGAAGAGCACAGAGGGCATGTGCTCCTACTGTTCCTTCTTGCACAAAGGCGGAGGTAGCGGTCCTGCTGCTGGGTTGCTGCAGCAAGATGCACTACCTGAGCCATTTGTGTGGGTTGAATATTAAGTCTCATGTACCACTAATGTGAAAGCACCACCAGCCCACCAAAACATCAGCCAGAAAGCATAGGAACTGAAGTGGTCTGTGATCACCACCTGCAGGACCACACCTTTATTGGGAATGTCTTACTAACAGCATGTGGAATTGTCAATCAGTATTGCTTCCTAAGTGGACTGTTTGATTTCAAGTATGATTGACTTGGAGCTTCATTTTGTTGTTTTAAGTGTTACTTTATTTTTTTGAGCAGTGTATATTCACTATATGAAACCCTATTTTATTCGTATATATCTTGTCATGCTTTTTCCTTCTCGTGATTTTACAGGGTGCACAAAATGAAGTTTAAATCTTCCTTTACAGGTCCGGATATTGAGGCTACTGAGAATTCTGGGAAGGAGTGATGATGACTCCAGTGAGGCTATGAATGACATTCTTGCACAGGTGTGACTTTAGTACATGCTTTCAAACCACGTCCATCAGTATGTTCAATTAATGGTGATTTTATCTTTTCTTTTTAGGTCGCGACCAACACAGAAACAAGCAAAAACGTAGGCAATGCAATCCTTTATGAAACCGTTCTCACCATAATGGACATAAAATCAGAAAGTGGTTTAAGGGTAAGTTGAGGTTAGAAAAATATTTCCGTGCATTTAAAAAAAAAAAAAAAGGCTTTGTTGTATGGAATTGTAAAATGTGTAATTAAAACACATTTTCCATTGTCAGGTGTTGGCCATTAATATTCTTGGGCGTTTTCTACTCAACAATGACAAAAACATCAGGTTAGCAATTCAGTGATCTCAACTAAACCACCCTTGTCTAATTCTAGGCTTCTCAAGATTAGTTTACTGTACCATATCCTTTCATGCCCAGGTATGTGGCTTTGACGTCCCTGCTGAAGACTGTGCAGACGGACCACAATGCTGTGCAGCGGCATCGGAGCACCATTGTAGACTGTTTGAAGGACCTGGACGTGTCCATCAAAAGGTAAATGGTGAAACGGTGCCGCGTCTGCTTTTGTGTCAGAATCTTAGGCCCAATCTTTGTTTTCTTTACTGTTGTTGCATTTTTTTTTCCAAGGCGTGCAATGGAGCTCAGCTTTGCTCTGGTCAATGGGAACAACATTCGGGGTATGATGAAAGAGCTGCTCTACTTTCTGGACTCCTGTGACCCAGAATTCAAGGCAGACTGCGCGTCTGGTGTGTTCCTAGCTGCTGAGAAGTAAGGCTTACCTTTTTTTTTTTTTTTTGACTGTCATGGAAGTCGTGCACTCTGAACGTTGGTGGTGAGGGTCGAGTTTACTCTAAGACATCTCCAAACCCTCTCTGTGTGTGCTACATTTATTATTCATGTGCGTATCATAAAAGTGAAGATTTGCAGTATTATGTAGGGCACACTCAGAGTTAGTATGGCAGTTTTTGCAATTTGATATGTGGGGGATGAGAGCTTGACACATTTTTTTATTCTGGAGGTGTTCTGTCTCCTTAGCCTGAGTTCAAAGGCCAGTACGGTAAAGGCCTGGGTAGTCTGTGTAGAGCAGAGAACCGCTTATAGCGTCTAGCCGATAGCCCGCTACTTTTTTAAAAACATATTTACGTCTTTTACAGTCTTTTTAGGATACGGTTGACACCCTTGTTTTCTGAGCTCTTTCACAGCTCTGTATCCTCACGTTCAGTAACAGATTTCCTCTGCTCTACCTTGCAGGTATGCACCATCCAAGAGGTGGCACATAGACACCATTATGCGGGTTCTGACAACGGTAAAGCCCTTTTTCTGTTTTATCTGTCATCCTTTTTATGTAGCTTGTAGCTGTTGAGTGATGAGAGCATTGAGTGATCCATCGACTGAAGACTGATGACCACCAGAAACCCTGACAGCAGCTCATTAGACATCCAATATAGAACATCGCCTGTGTGAAAGTGGCATGGTTATAATGCTTATTTTTTCCCCTATAGGCGGGGAGCTACGTTCGGGATGACTCCGTCCCCAATCTCATTCAGCTCATCACAAATAGTGTGGAAATGCATGCCTACACTGTGCAGAGACTTTACAAGGCACTGCTGGATGACATCTCTCAGGTATCACGTCTGGCTCCTATCCCGTACAGCTGGAAAAACTGGGCTGGTTGGCAGTTTGCGCTGCATGGTTTGGTTTTAGATACAGGTTTAGTTAGTCCAGCTTAACTCGTGATTGACTTCTGATGCATCCTGTACTTAATGTTTTTGGTCTCCCACAGCAACCTCTGGTGCAGGTGGCATCTTGGTGTATAGGAGAATATGGAGACCTTCTGGTTTCTGGCCAGTGTGAGGAGGAGGAGCCCATCCAGGTAAACTGGTCCCCACCTTTCCCCTCTCGGTCTCTCTTTGCAGATCTGTCACACATCCCACCACTTTTTTCATAATTATCTAATTTGTGTGGATCCATTTTGAAACAGGTCACTGAAGATGAGGTTTTGGATGTTTTGGAAGGTCTTCTCGTGTCCAATTTGTCTGCCCCTGTTACACGTGGTTATTCACTGACCGCTATTATGAAGTTGTCTACTCGTTTTAGCAGCGTCAAGTAAGTAAATGTACCAATAAAGCTATTGAACATTCTTTTAAAATAAACAATGGGGTTAATTAATTGTCCAGATAAGGAATCTAATTCTTAAAATCTGCTTCTTTAATTAGTGTTTTATGCCTCTAATGCGACACTGTTCATTACCTTTCTATTTTTAAACGTGAAATATACTGCTATACTATACTACATATACTATGCCCCTATATATATATACTATATATAGGGGCAGTGGTGGCCTAGTGGTTAAGGAAGCGGCCCTGTAATCAGAAGGTTGCTGGTTCGAATCCCGATCTGCCAAGGTACCACTGAGGTGCCACTGAGCAAAGCACAGTCCCCACACACTGCTCCCCGGGCTCCTGTCATGGCTGCCCACTGCTCACTCAAGGTGATGGGTTAAATGCAGAGGACAAATTTCACTGTGTGCACTGTGTGCTGTGCTGCTCTGTATCACGTGTGACAATCACTACACTTTCACTATACTATGTTTTTTACTTTGCAGTCGTATCAAGAAAGTAGTATCCATATATGGTAGTAGCATAGATGTGGAGCTGCAGCAGAGAGCTGTGGAGTACAATGCACTTTTCAAGAAATATGATCACATGAGGTGAGACGTCAAACAAAAAAAAACAAAAAAACAAAAAAAAAAAAAGTGTCCTATCGAACATTATTACTGTTGGTCAAGCTCTCTGTTCTCATTTTTTGCCCTTTTTGCCTCAATCTAAACTCTCTCCCTTCTCATTGCAGGCCTGCTTTATTAGAGCGCATGCCAATCATGGAGAAGACTGCAACTAATGGCCCGTCAGAGATTGTGCAGACCAATGGAGAGACTGATTCCACTGTGCTAGACACAAAACATCCGCCCACTATTACTCAGCCACCCAGTCAGGTAATACGACCTCACACACTCACACCCACCCCATCTGGATTGTGCCAATCCAGTAGTAACACTCCCCTGCACCCGCCCAGTGTCCTCCTTAGCAAACCAATAAAGTTCACATGACTGTGACGTTTTCTGTGGTATGCATGTTCAGAATGAGATGTAGATAATGAATCACATTCTTCTGGTTTAAATCCATACCATACCATTTGTAATTAGTTTTGTAATTACTTTTTTAATAAAACTTTAATCAAACATTTTAAGGCATACAAGCCACAGGAGGAATTCAAATCCACTGCTTGTCTGATGAAAGGAGGACCCCTGCTGGCTGACATATTACCTTGGTCCACAGTCATTTCCAAGATTAGTCTTGAAATGCCACAGCCTGCTGTGCTTGGATATGTTGTCCAGCTTAGATCTTTGTGTAAAATGTAATTTTGAGCCTCTCTTTTTGTTTTAGTACTTTTAGTATTTCAGCTTGTGAATTAAGAGTGTAGAGAAACTTCATACAAGGTCAGAAGTGCATGAATCTGTGCAAAGCCCTAGAGGACACTGATCTTTGTGTGTGTTTGGCGTCCTTCAGGGTAATGATTTATTAGACCTGCTGGGTGGCAATGACGTGGTGCCAGTCATCCAGACATCTCTGCCCACAAAGCCACCCTCAGCTGGGGGAGAGCTGCTGGACCTGCTTGGTGACCTTTCTCTCACAGGTAGGACAACCTCACTGTATTATTTCCTAACTTATCCTCATCAACTACCCTCTCATCCAGATCTTATTGGCCTGTGTGTCTGGATTACATTGTTGTTTTTATATTTTATTATAATGTGTATTTTTCATGATCACTTATCTCAGACTTGGTAGGGAATTCTCTCAATGGTACTATTAACATTCAGCTGAAAGCCCAATATGGAGGTCTGAGCTTTATTTCTTCACTTACTCCACCACCTCCGTCTACCTCTGTCCTTTCCCAGGTGCTCCACCCCCTGCCCCTGCCTCTGTTCCCTCTGTCCCCATGTCCCAGCCCCCCTTTCTCCTGGATGGCTTGTCATCGCAACCTTTGTTTAATGACATTGGCACAGGTAGGATTACCTTCTGTTTGACTCCATCATATCGACTTAAAATTGCACTTTTACCCTGCTGCGGTTTTTGTGTGAGAGTTGTGGGTTGCAACTCTTCTGCAGGGCTGATAGCATTCAGGTGGCACATTGGCTGAGAAAAAAAAATTATTTGATTTCCATGGAGATCTGGTTTTGGAGTCAGTGTGAAAAAAATCAGGTTTGGAACCGGTAATCATGAGCAGGCTTCTGCACTTTGTGAGCAAGATAGCTGCTCTATGGAACTAGCGGGAAAAAGTTTGGTCACGGCACAAATTAGATCCCAGTCATAAAGCAGCAGTCCAAGCATCACACCTCTGTCCTCCTTGAGGCAGCATGTGACACATCTTGTTAAACACAGCCTCTTGCCAGAGTTTTAAAAACATCTATCTGAGAAGCTAAAGTGAGCTATATTTTTAGGTTTTCTATTTAGATTCTATCATTTATTAAATAGCCAATTTTTAAAATACACTTTAGTTTGCTAGTGTCCTTTAGTCAATGGCTACTAATCAATTCCTAGTTTACTTTGGAGTACTATAATTGTCACCGTCTGACCTTTCTTCCTGTGCCTGTGGTATGTCCATTGGTTGGGACTAGCTAAAAGCAGAGATGGATTACTGAACAGGTCCAGGGCTCCCTTCCCACAGATGATACTGTAAATATAGGCTTATACTGTGTTAGTTCATCTCATGTCTGAATATTTTTCATTTATTTCTGCAAAATTGGTCATCTTTAAAAGAAATTCTGACTGTCTGGCATACCCATGGATCCTGCCAGACAATAATGATGATCAAGGTTATACTCAAGCTTTTTATATATCTGGGCCCAGGGACCAACAAGTTATGAGTTAAACGAGTGTTGCGTACGTAGCACCAACACCCATGCTGGCCTCCCGAGCATGGAAAAAAAGTTCAGGCTCAGGATTTTTTATTTTTGCTCTCAGCCCTGCTTCAGTCTTGTTGTGTGTTGAGTGACACAAATTACCTCTCCCCAGGAATCCCTCCCATGACAGCGTACAACAAGAACGGCCTGAAAATAGAGTTCATGTTTGAAAGGTCCAACCCCAACCCTAATATTGCGGTCATCACCATCCACGCCTCCAACTCCACAGAGGCAGACATGACTGACTTTGTTTTCCAGGCTGCAGTACCAAAGGTAGTTGTCCCAGTCATTTCTTCAGTTGCATCAGCATCACTAGTTTAGTTAAGCAGCCTGTCTGTGCTCTTTATATTTTCTGCTTGACTAACAGTAGGCATTTGGGGTGAAGCATGGGGTGCATCATGGCTTTGTTTCTTCTCCCACAGACATTCCAGCTGCAGCTCCTTTCTCCAAGTAGTAATGTAGTCCCAGCGCTGAACCAGGGAAACGTCACACAGGTCATCAGAGTACTCAACCCACAGAAGGTAGGGCAGCTTGTCTGCTGCTTGACATTCATCTGCCGGTGCAAACATTTATTTATTCTTTTACATTTATTCAGAAGCTTTTATCCAGGACAGCCTAGAGCAGTATAAGCTGGACCGGGTCAAGACATGTCTGAAGTGCAAAGTGAATAAACAAATGTTAACATAGAGTACTTGTAAAGCAAGTGCTTTAGACAAGAAATGGACACTGAAATTGGTTTTGATTCGTAAGTCACGGGATTGAGTGACCCGATAGCGGGTGATTCCGCTGGAGCATGTCAGACGTTATTTTATTTCATCTATCTTTCATGAGCTGAACATAATATCCGTGGATGGCACAAGCTCGCCAGCGTGGCGCAGAGGGCGCAGCCGGTCATGTGACGCATGCGATATAGTCATGTGGAAACTTAGGCGGCACTGGTGGGATTTGATTTTGCCATCCTGCCAAATTTGATTTGTCTTGGAAGTGTAGTGGATAAGAGTTGGACACAACTCGACACTCCCCTGGCACGCTGTAATCTTATCAAGAAGGCACCAGCTTTTATCTCGGCTTGTGGAAATATCTGACTTCTGTTAAATGTTTAGGGTTTATTTATTCAATGCCTATTACAGCACAGAAAGTACTGCTGTTTCTCATTGTGAGGAATTAAGAGCCTCAGAAATACCGAGGTTGCCAACACATTGAATACAGAGGACGTGTCATTTTATTGTTTATGCCAATGATCCACCTTACATACTGTAAATGATTTTATGTCCGTAATTCTGTTAAAATGTTGATCGGTTTCTCTGCTTCTCTCATCTCTGGACCTGCAGCAGCAGCTGCGAATGAGGATCAAGCTGACCTACACTTACAAAGGCTCCCCTGTGCAAGACCTGGCCGAGGTCAACAACTTCCCTCCACAGTCCTGGCAGTGATGCACTGCCGCTTGTTGATACAGACCCCGTCCCCTCACCAAGGGAACTATGGGAAACAATCTCCCCTCCTCTGAGGCCACCACGACATCACCGCCAGCGGCTGCCACCGGGGCTGCAGGGGAAGCAGCAGAACCTTGTCAACACCGTGACATTGACAAAGCTGATGCGTCACCGCAGATATCAGAAAACATATCTGGCTACTAATCAGTCTCTCTTTTGATTTGGTCTCACTTCTGTCTGTCCTTCATAATTTGCCCACAGCTATCACTCACACACATACGCACACACACGCACACACACACACTCTTGCCTGGCAGTAACCCCCACCTCAGTCGCCTCCTGCCATCTTAGGAGTTGCTAGGGAGTCACCCCACCACCGAAGTAAGAGGCTCATTGGTCAGATCAGACGTGAAAACTGATTCTTTTTGTCGCGATTTTAAATCTGTGTGCTTAGGACTATCTTTTAACCCTGAACAATTTGAATGACAAGAACGCTGAATTACAATTTGCACCTTATTCTGCTCTCTACTCTTCCTTCTGGCATTTTCAAACCAATCACCCATCTTGGCATGGGCGTTAGGAACCGTTTTTTTTTTTTTTTTGTGATTAGTTTATTTAGCTGGGGTGTACCGTCTTCCTGGTTGCAGTACAGCATTTCCACTGAAATTATATTATAAATTGAGAAGTTGCTCTTTAATGTTGAACACTGAATGCACCAGGTTTTAAATTGTTTTGCTTTATTCCTTTCGAGCAGGTGTAGAGGAAATTTTCGAACGTTATATTGTCTACCCATTGACACATTTTACGATCATTAGTGATTTGGTGCTTGCTTGCCCCGCCCCCAGTTGGAAAAAGGAGAGTTGGGCTAAGAAGTAGTCATGTAAAGCTCAATGACTTGGCTTGCTGCTGCTTATAAACAGGGTAATGGACTTTTTCTCAATTATTATTTAAAGATTGTCTTACCACTGTATTGTAGTGGAAGACCTTTTGACCCCCAGGGGGGCTTAGGCCACTGAACAAGAAGCCTGGATGAGCCAAAGGTCAACTGTCCACTAAGGAATGTGCCTTTTGGACATGCTTGGCCTTTGAGTGAGGTTGTCCTGCTGACTGTTTTGGTTAAACCCCTCCTGGGACTCGTGAGGTTGACGAGAGGGTGCCCGCCTACATCAAAAAAACATACTGTATCCCAGTGGTGTTCTCTGTTTTATGTACATAATTCAGTAAATAAACTGGCCATCAGATGACTGACTGACGCAGGGTGTCTCCTAACGCTGAGATTTTTTTTGTGTACGTGTTCTGAATGTACTTATGATCTTTTTTTTTTTTTTTTTTTTTGGCCCGTGTTAAGTTTTTTTTATTTTATTTTTTTGCAATGTGCCTTTTTCAGTCATTGGTATATATGAAGCCTGCAGTAGGGTCTGTAAGGTCTTGATGTGGTTTTCCCTCTTGGTGGAAGCGAGGTTCAGTGAGCTTTTTTTCTGTTGAAACCTGGAAGTTTGAAGTCATCTCCTGATTTAACTAAAGTGTCATGACTTTAGGTGGAGCTCTGGTCTTGCAGATCAGGCCGTTGGAAACATTAACCTAAATACCTCACATTGTGTCGTCTGTCTCTATTTTTTTTTTTTTTTTTTTTTTTCGGTTGCCACTAAACAGCACAGAGACTGCTGCATGCTTTTTTTTTTTTTGTTATTGGGACATGGGGACGGCAAGCAGGTTGTCCACTTTTACAGCTAAAAAACTGCTTTTGTCATCCATAATTGGACTGATTTTGCTACGATGTCTACTCTTGGTGACCAAATCAAAAAAAAAAGAAAAAAAAAGAAGAAACTTTAGGAAATATTTTTGAACGATGCTATGTGTATATGGGGTATATATTTTTTTTCTTTTTCGGCAGAATGCTATTTCTGTACATATTGAGGGCTTTTAAGATGCTTACTGTCCAGTTCATTGCCCTTGTTTAGATAATGACATTTTTCTAACTTCCGATACTGTACACACTGTACATTGTCTTAACCCCCAGTCCAAATAGTCTCATTTAAAGACTTACCTTGTTCCAATGTATCTTAAAGAAAATGTATTATCTGCTGTATATTGTATATAATTGTAAAACAATACCAATCAGATCAAATAAAATACAGTTTGAAGGCCTATTAAGATTAGTTAGGGATTGTAATTACCAACGATGGGAGGCAATGGTTAAATTGGCTTTTTTTTTTTTTTTTTTTCTCCCCCTCGCCCCTTTTTTGCCCCTTGAATTTCTTCTTCACGTAGCACAGTTGGCCATTTCTGAGCGGTTACTGGGTGATGGGCATTAGAAAGATGGCTCTGGGGCTGCATTTGAAGGGCAGTTTAAAAAGAAACACCGCTGTGGAAAGTGCAAATGGCCGATGGGCCAAAGTTGGCCTTAAAATGTTGAGTACCAGAGAACTGGCTTTCAGGTCCCCCATTTTTTGTGGCAGAGAAAATTTATTTCTTTGGGTATGAAATGTCTTTGTAGCTTTGCTACCTACCGGTAGAAGTGTTTTTCCTTCTGGCTTTCAGTGACAGATTGTTAGTGGGTGCACCTCATGGGCCAGGCAGGGGCTGAGATGATCATGTAATGGAATGAGCGCATTTGTCATTGTACAGTCACCAAGGCCGGCCGAGTCACATCATGCTCGTCTGCTCCGGGACTCCCCCACCCGCCTTCTTTCATCCAGTTCTCAAGTGGCATGCGTTTTCTCTGTTCAGTTGCTGAGACCATGGGGAACCCACTGGGAAAATTGTGGCCATGTTGCTCCTGTTCGAAGTTCTCAGTGTGTGGTGCGCTGCGCTGCTCTCCAGCAGGGGGAGCCACAAAACCATTGGCTGTAGGCAAGAGGAGTAGCGTTGACAATTTCCTCTTTTTCTTCCACTTTTTTTATTTTTTATTTTTTTTATTTTAAATAAATCATAGTTTTTTTTGTTTTGTTGTTTTTTTTTAAGCTTTCTACAAATTTGTGAAGGATTGAGGGTAAATTACACTGGAGTTATGGCACTGCTGAGTAAGAACATGAAAGCTCCTCTGTGCTGCTTTTTTTTTAAGCTCTTACCTTTATTTCTTTGATGGGTCTGCGTGAATGAGACTGCGTGCTTATGCATGCATGCACATCTGTGTGTGTGTGTGTGTGTGTGTGTGTGTGTGTGTGTGTGTGTGTGTGTGTGTGTCTCTCATTTTCAGCTTCAGAGCTGCATGTGAGAACCAGTGTAAATAACGCCATTTCTTACTACTTTATGTAAACTTTGGAAAATGCAAGAGAACAGTTGTAATACCACAGATTTACCACATCTTATTGATTGCTTGTACATTTTGGACAGAAGGATACTGTAATACAGAAGAGAGAGTTAGTTTTTTTTTTTTTTTTTTTTTTTTCTATTCTGGTCTGAGGGGGAGGGTAAATCAGAAAATTGTCTGTAACTGCGCCATGATTGGCAGGTGAATTTTCTCATCCATGCAACAGTCAGGAGTGTGCTTGGAGAAGTATATTTTCCTTTCCATGCTTCCTTTTAATTTTGTGAAAAGAAAAATGAATTTTTTTTTTTTTTTTGAGAAGTTAAACTATTTGTGCCCCCTAATTTTACACTGGCTGTAGGCCTACCACCACATTTGATTAAACTGATGGGGAAAAACTGAACTTTCCTAATGGGTCTGACGTTGAGCTGAATCAAAGTCCAGTGTCTTCAACGAGTGAATGGACTGAACATATTAAAGAAGATGAGTTAAAACACGAGAGGCTGTAAACTATTAGATGGGATATTTTAGACGTATGCTGTGTATTATTGTCTTTGGGTTGGATAAATGATCAAGAGAATAATAATAATAATAATAATAAAAAAAAAACTCAAAACTTGTTAAGTGTGTTGTCTTCTCTCTGGTTTGTTGCTTGCACACATTCTGGACTATCCAGCATACATACGGTTCTATGACCGTTTGTCAGTAGGGTTTTTCATCTTCCCAACAGTAACTGAAATAGTTCAGGAAGGGCCCATCTAAATCACGCTACTAATGATGAGTTAATAATATAGAGATGTGCTACCAGAACAGTCTACAGATGGAGAACATTTTGCTCAGAGAACAATAAATAAAATCTAATTGCTTGCTTCTTAAATGGTATTGCGCAGTATTTTGTGTGTGTATGTGAATGTGCATATGTCATATGTGTGTGTGTGTGTGTGTGTGTGTGTATATATATGTGTGATTCATTAAAGGAACAATGGCGTTGCGTTGTCTAACTGTTTGCACTGAAAGAAATGCACTGACTTCCTGGTGCAGGTATTGATCTATCAAAAATGTTTAGGAATCCTACGGAAGCCCTTCATGATTACAAACAAAAACAAACTAATCTGTGGTATACTTATTTGCTTATTGATTTACTTCCAAATCTAATGTGTTCCCTCCGTTCTTGTAAAAGCGAGTGTCTTTCTTTCTTGTAAACTCCTTAACTGTCCAAAGTTTAAGGATGAAGGCGTGCTGGGATCCTGTAATTAATTAAGATCTAATTATCTCTTCGTTCGTAACGTAATAATGGGCCAGAAAAAGAAAAACAGACTCTTGGAATTAAAGGTCACCACTTCCGGTGAGCGTGCGTGCGTTAATCAACCCCGGCACTGAAAGCGGCATATGAAAAAGATTTAGCCCCGCCTCCGTGGTGTTTGTTGATTGGCTCAGCTCACAGCTAGGGGCGGCGCTTCATGGATAATAAATTGCCCCGCCTTCTTTATGTCCATTGGCCGAGCAACCTCGGCGAGGCCGGAAGTGCCTTGTGAATAGTCATCAGCACCGCCTCCCTAATGTTTATTGATCGGGTCTATCTGACAGCCGTGAGGTTCGGTCTTATTATGGCGTCTCACCGAACCAGGATGGGCTTTTTCTGCCGCCTCCACTGTCGGAATTTACCAGCCGTGTGCTGCGACGCTGCGCTCGGATTTCTCGCCTGAAGAACACCCGCGACATGAAGGACGAGGGCAAGACGGCGGAGACGGTGCAAAGTACCGATGCCGACCGAAAAAATGGAGGCGGCGTCGAGCATAGTGGGGCTGCCAAGGGAGATCCGCCGAACCCGGTGGTCCGCGAAGCAGGAGCCCGCCAAGCCCCGGCTCGGAGCGGCGGAACGGGCATACGGGTCCTGAAGGTGCGCCGGGCAGCGCGTCAGCCGCCTGCGCGCCAACCTCGCGTGGGAATCGATGAATGGTGGTCGGATGTAGGGCCGCGCGTAACCGTGCCGCCGTGCACCGTCGCGGCTGCATTCCGCAACAAAAAATGCACAAAACCCGGCATCTTGTGGATCTTAATGCGTGTGGTGTCCGGAGTGCACCCCAAATATCGAACGCTGTTAGTAATTACACAGTAATAAATCCAACAAGAGTAATAACAGCTGTTATTATGAAGATGTTTGTGATTGTGACTTCATTGGGGTCTGGACGGGTTATGGCGGCCGGTGGAACCTCCTGTGTGTGTCATGACGGGCCGGCTGTGATGGAGCGATGAGAGCTGCGCTACGTCAGGTGGCAGCTTCTGTCACATTCCTTTAAGTGGCAGGTTGTCTTGATCACAGGACGTGTGGAGAGTGTGGCCATGGTCCACCATGAGTGGCATTTGAATATGCGCGTGTTTATTGAGGTGCACAGGAATGCATGCATGCTTGCAGTGTCCCCCTCTGTCGATTTATTTTCTCTGTGTGCGTCCCTGACCTTGCGTGCGTACAACTTGGCCTTTGGTGATGCCGGAGATTTCCCTGCCAAGCGGACTGACTGCTGCCTCGGCCGGGGCCTCTGCTGTAGCTGCCGCGCTCCTGCTAGGCCCAGGAAACCACAACAGCGTGGGAGGATGACTTCATCAGTCTGCCTAATGACCTGATGCCTGGCTGAGCTGACTGCCTCAGACACAGGCACCCGCATCACTGGGGCGCTGCGCGTTAATATCTGGGCCTCGGCACTGGGCGACTTGGGTGCCGAATCACCTCACGTTCATTTAGAGCCATTACAATCATCCGTTGCTACTGGTGCATGTAATAAAGTGCAGTATTTCAATTAGTATGCTAATGATACGATTATTACATCGACATTAAACACGCAATACCAGAAAATACATGCCAAATTCTATATTTTTAGCCCACCCTATCCTAGCAAGATCAGCCAATCAGTACTGATAAAACTATTCATCAACTGAAATGAAGGGATATTTAATTTGAGGTGAAGTTAATAGGTGTAGCGATGGCATCTAATCTCGGTTTTATACCCACTTCCCCCTTTCAGCGCAACATGAAGAGGAACGGCAGTCGAGGGTGTGTGACCAGAAAAACTCGGTTTGGGTCCCGAGAGCACGACTGGCTGAAGGGGGACACTCAGCGCGGCTGCGTGGTTATGTACGGGGCCACCGAGCCCCCCGCCCCGGTCCCCGGCCCACAAGCGTCAGGCACGCCTCAGCCAGACCTGCGGCTGGTGCTGTGTTCCACCAGCAGCACCGTGGGAGAGCTGTGCGCCCAAAGAGACGGACAGCAGGACCTCTACCTGCAGCTGCACGGAGACCTGATCAGGTGACAGCCTCACACACAGTCATGCCAAAACCACACAGGTGCAAGCACAAAAGCAGTAGCCGCCCTTAGGCTCTCCTCCGGTCTCTCCGGTTTCCTCCCGCCCCTCCAGTGGCGGAAGGTGTGAGTGCGTGTGCCCTGTGGTGGGTGTAGTTGGGCTTAGTGAGATAGAGAAGCTCTGTTATTCTGTACCTACATATTTAGATCACATTGCACTTTTTGGCACCTCTGGTGAGGCTGATGCACACCTGACTTCTTTACAGTGTCGTACGTTACCTCTCCCTTTTGGCTTGGCCTGGGATCTTACTAAGGTGGAAGGGTGCTGCCCTGCCCACCCAGGCTCAGTGGTTTACATTTACATTTACAGCATTTACCAGATGCCCTTATTCTGAGCGATTTACAACCAGTAGTTACAGGGACAGTCCCCCCCTGGAGCAACATAGGGTTAAGTGTCTTGCTCAGGGACACAATGGTAGTACGTGGGATTTGAACCTGGGTCTTTGTGTTTATATTCGAGTGTTACCCACTAGGCTGCTACCACCCTTTACTTGATGTATAATACCTTTGCGTGTATTGTGTTGTGTTCTTTGAGAAGAATATATATATATTTAAAAAACACACACACACACACATACACGCAAACACACAGATCACACAAGTGTAGACACATTTTGGCCATTTAGGCCATTGTGTCTGTCTGTCCCACTGCATGACACAACATTTCTTTTCCTTGGTCCAACGTTAGCCTGGGACAAGCTGTGCATAACGGAACAGAGACACACAGACCCTGGGTGACCCATGGAGAGGAGCGGTCACCGTCTGGGTGACTGCTGGCCTCGTGAAAGGATCCAGACGTTCACACCAGTGTGTTACATGGTTGGATTACACCCTCTCTTCCTCTCATCTTCAGGATGAAACCGGGAAGTTTCTTTTTTTTGCCTCTCAGACTATTTTTGGTTTTGCATTCTTCCGCGCTATGATGCATTAAATAGGCCGCAGAGGATAGCACATGAACAGGGCTGAAGTCCAGCTTTTAACACGATCCTGTCCAATTACACACCTTGTTGGCTGTGTGCACTTTGCATCGCCGTCTCACATTGTCTGGCTCAGCTGGAGCTAGAAAACATGGCTACCTGCGGATTTACATTTCTTGTTTTTTCAAGGCTTGTGCATGAAGCGGTCGCGCTTTTGGGGCCCTCCACAAGTGGTCGGCACGTGGTTCTGGGCCAGATGCAGCAGGAACCTAGTCGTCATTAGGGCCAGAATGGACTGATGAACATTTTATTCAACCCCTGCCTTGTGCCATTTAAAGGCTAAGATCATAAGATCTGTCTGTGTGTGTGTGTGTGTGTGTGTGTGTGTGTGTGTTTTTCTATCAGCATGAGCTGCTCGGGACGTTGACTCTGGATGTTGAGGATGTTCAGTTGGTAAACTGGGGTCGATGGCTCTTTTTCCTTCATTGTCCGGTTCATTTAAAGGAATCAGATGGCTGTGTGTGTATTTTTCTTATCGGTTGTAGCTCTGCTGAGGAGTCTATTTAAGTAAAATGTCAAATTTTAGATTAGTAGGGTGGTAGATTAGATTTTAGATTAGTAGGGTGGTAGTAGCCTATTGGTTAACACACTCGCCTATGAACCAGAAGACCCAGGTTCAAATCTCACGTACTACCATTGTGTCCCTGAGCAAGAATCTTAACCCTAAGTTGCTCCAGGGGGGGACTGTCCCTGTAACTACTGATTGTAAGTTGCTCTGGATGAGCGCGTCTGATAAATGCTGTAAATGTAAATGTAGATTGAGCATATTTTCATTGTCTTCACTAAAGCTTTGAAGAATGTAGGGTTCCATTTGATCTAGACATGATACAACATATGTTATCACAAAGACTTCAAGACCAGATAAGCGTATAAGTGAAAGTGAATGTGTGTGTGTGTGTGTGTGTGTGTGTGTTTATTGGAAGTATGTGCGCCCTGCAGACAGAAACAGCCTCCGCCTGGCTCTTTTCCACCCAAATCCCATGTCAGGTGCTGGGTCTTCCAACCAGCAGACACCAGCCGGTCTGGTAAACACTGCCGGCTGACCACAGTCGCATCAGTGAGGGGGTGTGGTGCCCAACAAAGGCCCCCACACAGACACACACAAATATTTACACTAATGGCCGTATCGTCCATCCCCACCGTGTTCCGAAAAATACAGAAGAGAGGGAGACTTAGCCTCCTGATGAAATGTGTGTGTGTGTGAGAGAGAGAGAGAGAGAGAGAGAGAGAGAGAAAGAAAGAGAGAGAGAAGGCTAGAGGGAGAGAGCAGCCATTCTGCAGTGTGTGCTCTGAATTTGAAGGTGTCCCTGACACACAGGAGCACACAGGAGCCCTGCTGTCCCCTCCCAACGTGGCTGTAGCGCAGCGGTGCTGAAACGGCCTGAGTCACATTAGAGCTGAGGAGGAGCTCCAGCCTGGGCTGCTAGGAACCCATCTGCATCAGTGAGAACAGCTGGTGTGTGGGTGTGTTTGTGTGTGTGTGTGTGCGCGCATCTGCCTCAGCAGGCCTACAGGAGGACGGGTGTGTGTCCTGATAAGTGTCTGCAATCAGATATGAGCATAAATGAACACCTATGTTTAATGGAGAACTTTCCAGAGAACAATGGATGTGTCCATCAAGCTGGATGTGTGGCCCTCATGCTTCACTCCAGTCCATGTAAAAACATCAGATTAAATGATGCCGATGACAAGATTCGTCAAATGCTGGAGTTGATGGGAGTTGTGTTCTCTTGAATCTAGTAATGTGTTAGCTTTTCTGCTTATTGTCCTAATTTGGTGGTTTAATTTGCTTTCGCCGAGCACTTAAATGAACACGGCGTACCGAGATATTTAATGTGACAGCAAGAGAACTCCAACTGAGAAGCCCAGATAAAGCAGGGGCTGGGATGTCATTGTCTTTGGAAGAAAACGTAGCGTGACTGCCTATGAGTGAGTTATGTGCAGACGGACCGTGTCCACATTGTGTATTATGCATGTGTGTCTGGGTGTGTTGGTACTTAGAACTTATGTATTAGCAAAGACCAAGCACAAACACTTTTAAGGAAATACTACTCATAGTTAGCTGTACAATTATGGTCCACTTGTTACAGAGTAATTACCATGGTACCAAAAAAAACTATGTAGGGATTTGAATAAAATAGAATAGAATAAAATGTCTTTATTGTTAATGTGTACAATATGTCTTGCACAATGAGATTTGCAGAGCAATCAGCATACTATCAATATAAATAATGAAAACAAACAGGTAAAAGAAAAAATATCATAAATAGATTTTTGTGTTTTCGTTGCAGAGATCTCTATGTTTTTGTGAAATAGATAATTGAATTGGTACTGTGCGTTTAAACACAGAATTACAGTTTGTTAACATATATTAACACTCATCTCCCAAGCGAGTGGTGTGTGACTGTACACAGTTTAGTACTTCATGCCGCCCCGCTCTCCATGTCCGCAGGAGGCTGGACCCTTCTGAGTGTCCTCTCCAAATGGTGTACGACTACCTGGCAGCCATGGGTTACGAGGACCCCCTCCGGATCCAGAGAGAGGCGGCCAACTCGGACCTGAGCTGCATGATCCGCTTCTACAGCGGTGAGTACTGACCCCGACTGACCCCCCTCCTTCCTGGTCACTGAGCGCACCAGAGTCCCCTGGCCCCGAGCCTGGACCGGAGGCCAGTCGCCGGAACTGGCTGGAGTGTTTGAGTTACAGCCCAATCTCCGAGCTTGGGAGAAGCGAGTAGGGGGGGGACTGCAGCGTTGGTGAACTTGCTGCCTTTTTTTCTCTGTCTAATTCGAGTGGAGTTGAGGAAGGGTCCCGTTTCTCATGCCGGTGATCTTTGAAGTGTCAAAAATGCTAAAGTGTCAAAAATGGAAACGTCTGACGTTCCTTACTGTACAGCATCTGTGATGAGCATGTTCTCTATCAGAAACACTGAAGATCTCTGTATGGTTTCAACATCCTACACTGAAAAAAAACACTGGCTCAACTGAAGTAATCTGTCACACTAATATTTCAGCATTGCCATAATGTGAATAAACCAAAACCAAACAAACCTGCTGTCAGTAGCAGTGTTGCCAGATCCTAAATGTTGAAGTATTGCATACACACGTGATTTCCAATCAGACGTTGCTCACAAAATCTGCTTCAATAACATCAATAACAATAAATATCATAGACTGTTATAGTGTGTAATGCAACTTTTACCTACAAAACGTTTCTAAGAACAGCGCCTCTACCTAAAAACTGGGGGCTTTCTCCCATTTATTGCTGTAAGTCTGATGGCGATGCTCTTTGCGTCGTCCGTGACTGCAACTCGGCCATGCAAATCCGCACTTAAACCTCTCATCGTTGTTTGCTGTGTCACCACGTGTTCAGCAAGGCAACTGAAGCACTGCATTATGGGATCTGTAGTTTGTGTGTTATCAGCGCTTCATATCGGCGGGCCATTATAATAGATCTATATTAAACGATCGTGAGTTTGACACCATTGTGTTGCATCGTGCATTGATTGGCTGTAGAAGCATGTGAGACGACTGCGCGTAACAGGCCAAGTATGTCTGCGCAGTCAGAGGAAACAGAGATCTTTACCTGGTCGTGCTAATGAAATACCTTATGGGATTTCTAATTATTGATTATTGATCATACATCGTACAGATTCCGTATGAACATTTTTTTGATGTTTTCCACCAGCGTTCAGCGAATAGAAGTTATCAGAGTCAGGTTGGAGGCTGGTGTACGGACCAGGAGATAAATTGCTGTACGAGGTGCACTTGGGTGTTTGTACAGAGTGCAGAGTACATATCTTGTTGTTGCAGACAGCAGTTGGCAGTTTTGAGGGAAGTGTTCAGTGTCGGTGACCGACCTGGCTGTTTCTGTGCCTCGGCCACCAAACACAGGATGTCATGCTGCCATCTCACAGTTTAATTTTGACTATTTATTATAATATTGACTATTTGAAGAGCTTATAGCTAAAGTGAAAGTGAAGTGATTGTCATTGTGATACACAGCAGCACATGGTGCACACAGTGAAATGTGTGCTCTGCTTTTAACCATCACCCTTGGTGAGCAGTGTGCAGCCATGACAGGCGCCCGGGGAGCAGTGTGTGGGGACGGTGCTTTGTTTAGTGGCACCTTGGCGGACTGGGATTCCAACCGGCAACCTTCTGATTATGGGGCCGCTTTCTTAACCGCTAGGCCACCACTGCCCCAAACATACGTTGTTCCAGGTGAGGCAGTTAGCATGTTGTGTTCAGAACCCGATGCAGTTTGATGGACTACTTGTTTCCCCACAATTCTCTGGGTGTTCATTAGCACTGAGTAAAAGCGTTCCTGATGTTCAATGGCACTGTTATCTGCAATTTGTTAGTGACTCAGCTTACAACATTACAAGCACATTCAAACTGTGTCGTTTATTAAAGTAAATGAAACCACCAAATTAGGACCATAAAGTGAGCATGCTAACCAGCTAGTGGCTACTCGTTCTCTCCTCAGTCATGCCTGTGCCCGACAACAAATTCTCACAACCGCACAACCACAGTCAGCCACTCTACTGGCGCCGACCATAAACAGTATAGCGTGGGAATTTGTAGGATTTGCTAAACCAAGCAGTTGCTAAACCAGTCCCTGTTGGAAGTACGGTGGAAAACAAGGCTGTGGTACGCGCCATTAGCACTGACGCGTCAGATTATTCCATGTTTAGTCTTAGAGACGCAGTGCTGCAACGCACGCGAGGTGGACCGCTTTGGGATAATAGTCGAGTGTAAATGATTAATTGCCCTGCACCTTGATAGTGTAGCGGTGAAGGTGAAGCTGGTGTTGGTGAATTGGCATCGACGTTTGTGTGTAATATGTGCTTTAAGGAAGACTAGGCCTGCATCCGGCTGTCCTCCCTGGGGTCTCCTCCGGGTGACAGTTGCCTGAGCGTGGCCGGTTGCCGATCGGCTGTCCCCTGGGCTACCGGCCTGCATTGTGGACACAGCTATCGGTCAGGGCACAGAGGAGAGCCGAGCGGCCCATCGCTCATCCGCCCCGTCAGCCGGCTCCTGTCAGGGCCACGCCGGTGCTAAGCCCCGGCCCCCGTGCTTCTCTCTGATTGATGGCCGGGGTCACTCAGGCTTTACTTTGCAGCCGATTCGGCAGAGAGAGGTGTATCTCATTAGTGAGGTTAGCCTGAAGCCGCACACACACACACACACTTTCTGTGTGTGTTAGTATGTGGGGTTTGGCAGGTCTAATGATCCTCTTAGTGGCTCTGATAGGCTTTAACATGAAGGGGAGCAGGGGACCTGATGTTCTGTGATGTCACGTCTATTAATAACCAAGACGCTTCCACTGACTTGCATGCATGTGCGAGCAATTGATGAATCAGTGTGGATGCATTCATTTCTTTCTTTCTAGCTTCCTTTCTGTTCTCTCGCTCACGCACGTCCCATGCGCAGCATGAAGGCGTGTGAAGCTGCAGATCGAAGCTCCAGCTCTCGTGCAGCCTGAGAACACACAGTGGCTTGGTGTTTTCCTCCCAGCGCATTAAGCTGTGTCATTTCCAGTTCCCCAGTTTGCATGTGTGTGTGTTTGTGTGTGTGCATGAGAGAGAGAGTGAGAAAGAGAGCTGACTGTTCTTGTGCTGGTGATCTGAGTGGCCTGGTGGCCCAGAAGCTGAGTTTTTTCCCCCGGCCCCTTTTGTTCACTCGTGGGAAAACAGAGAGCCCGAGCAGTGAAGTCCTCGCCAAAATGGGGTCTCCTGGCATCTGGACAAGGGTCTCCAGAGTCGGCGGAAGAGAAAGAAGCTGCCCCCGGCAGGAACTGGGCTCTTTTACATACAAACATTCATCATGGCGGGCACAGTTCAGGCCTCAATTATTCTTCGGGCCTCAATTATTCTTTATTTCAATCTTTTCACCTACAGTAGTTTAGTTTAAAACTTTATGTGGGCATTAAACGCAATTCTGTATCATTTTACTAGAAGAAGTGACATCACAAGACGTCACTCTGTTAATGTTTAAGGAGCTTAAGAACCAGCAGTGTGGCTGGAGTTTGTCTTGCCGTTTTAAGTAACATTTAAAATGTTCTGTAAGGAAGATTCAGAAGTGTCATAGAGGTGTAGGAGTTATTCTATGTAGTGAAATATGACACAAATCAGTCTGTGACACTGTGCAAAAGCTAAGTAAATGAAAGTCATTTGTAGTCATTTGATAAGAAAACTTACAGCTGAGCAAATGAAATATATAGCAGTGTGCAAATGTAATTTAATGGAAACAGAGAGAAGTGACTTTCAACAAGATATAACAGAACAGCCTAAAGCAGCACAAAAGCTGAATTGGATTCACTAATATATAAAATATTCAAGTTTGCAGGGTGCACCAAGCAGAGCTGACACATTAATCATGTGACCCAAGCCCCTCCCCTCGCCCTTGCTTGGTAGTTTTCCATCTGATTATCATACAATTTAATCACTTGACCAGTACTTGCATTTTTGAGCAGGCAAATTTAACATAGGCAATAGACCCATGCAATGTCCCATGTAACATTTTTAAAAGTTTTGCGCTTAATTATTTGCATGATTTACTGCATTACCAGCCATATATGATCTTGTCATGATTTTTTTCCTGATTTTTCTACAATCTATATAACACTGGATATTATTATTTATAACACTGTCCATATCTGGCAATATTATCAGCAACGATTCTGTGGTGACATGTTCTGGTGATCTGGTGTCATCAGCCACGGTGTCGTCAGTCACGTTGGATTCACATCTCTCACATCGAGCATCATGCAACACTCTTTGCTGCTTCTGTACGTAGCAACGGTGTACAATTATATACAATTATATTTTTAATTAAAATAGATATGCACATAGGTATGTGTGTGTATATGTGTGTGTATATATATATATATATATACATATATCAAATGTAAATTGAGTGTGCATTGTTCTGAAATGTTTTTAGATGTTTTGTGTTTTATGTCATTTCAGCTGTTTGTTTGGTTGTTGTGGATTTATTATTTTCATGTCCTTTAAATTTGATTGTGCAGATTCTGTGGAAAGTGCTCAAAATGCCAGCACATTAATGATCGGGCAATCAGTTTGATGGGTTTACAGTGTTTGCAGTATTTTTAAAGCATTAAAGGGTTTTGGCTTCAACGCCATAGGAGAGAGGATGGCTCAGACAGCTGCCATGTATCGGGGATCACAGGCTTCTGCTGATCTGTCAGAGCTCTGTCTGTGTTGCTGTACTTTTTGATGTGTGGAATGGGAATGTGGTATGGAATAACGTGTCAGGATTATTACAAGTTAAGTGGCTGCATTGTCCTGCGCTCCCTGCATGGCAAAGGTGGCCGTGTCTGCATGCAGTGAGCACAGGAGCAGCCACCAATCGTTGTTTCTTGCTCGTGACAATATAGCTTTTTAAAGTGGGATCAGTGCATTTGGGAGAATTGAATCAATTCTATTAGCGACTTACCAACAATTCAGTTCGGCAGAAAAGTCAATGGGAACTGTTGACGGCTTCAGCGTACTTGCATTTTTTTTCTAGCTTTTGAAACTTTTGGAGAAAGTGAAGATTGCATCTTTTTCAATTTAGCTGGCTATGCTTTTCAGTGGGGAGGTGTAGGTCTAACTCATTTAAGCTCTTGAGCCATGATATTTTCATTGAAAACAGATTTGTGAACCCACGCTCCTGCCCTCTCGGAGCGAGCGGGCCAGGTCGTAGTGTTAGGATTAAAGTGAAACAAAAACATTAATAAACGCAGGCTTAATAAAGTACCGTACGCTCTTTAAGAAAAACAGGCTCCGCAGTCCTAGAGTCTCCAGGCCGCTGGGCATGGGGGTCAACCGGTGCAGCTGCAGCTCCCCCTCCAAATCCGTTCGGAGCCCGTCTGAAATAAATCATCTCTGCGCTGGGTTTTAGCGCCTAATGAATTATTGATCTGCCAGGAGCCAACTTATCAGGGAAGAGAGTGAAAACTAAATAAAGAGAGCAACAGCTCGAGAGCGAGAGAATGGAAAAAGAAACAGGCGAAGGGAGAAACTCCCGTGTCATAAATAGGCGTGGCTTCGTGTGATATGCAGCCAGGGTTCAACTCTGTGGCCTTGGAAACAAGAAAATGTCGGATGACATGAATACAGATCCACACAATATCGCACTGGTCTTGTTTATTTGCCTCTTGCCATAATGGTTTCTGTATTGAAGAAACTGAAGCCATTTCTATAGGCATTTCTGGGTTATCTTGAGTTTTCATTAACGCTTCAAAGACTAACCGAAACTTTGGAGGCTGTTTAAATTCCCCCAATCAGACCTTTTTGAAGTTTAATGACTTTTTTTTTTTTATGAAGATTTGATGAATGCGCCTCTGAAGGGGGTCTCAGCGCAACATGCTTGTTGTTACTGGAACGCCGATGCTGAGCGGCGGTCTAAAGTACAGCTGCGTCTACACCCAGCACCCACCCTCCTCACTTGCCGGCCCCTTTCTGATCCAGCCGAACACGGTTCAAACAATACATGGCCGACTGTTCATTACTGTCAGAGCTCAGGAAGCTTATGTCAAATGGTTATCTTATGCTTATTTAGCCTTTAAAGTTCCATTAGAGAGATAGGGAGCCATCTCGCTCATCCTGGCTGAACTCTCATTACAGGAAATACAGGTGCTGAACCATGAAAATAATAATAAAAAGGGTCGAATTAGCAGGAGTTGATTTTACAGTATAATGGAAATATTATATGCCATCGGCATGGGTCTGGTACATTTGCTCTTTCTCTAATGCACCGTGTCTTTGTCTGCATGTTAAAAGATAATGCCATTATGTTCTAAAGGATTCATAATCTATGTGATTACACTGTGATAGCTTACAGTGAGCACAGGTTGGAATTCCTGGAATGTTTACTAGGCCTCAGTTGCAGAAAGTCACACTGCTGAATTACGTGACTCACACCCAAAACTTTAGTTTTTTGTTTTGATGTTTTTTTTAAAGATCCCATGACATGAAAATTTGACTTGAGCAAAGTACTGAGCAAAGCACTGTCCCCACACACTGCTCCCCGGGTGCCTGTCATGGCTGCCCACTGCTCACCAAGGGTGATGGTTAAATACAGAGGACACATTTCGTTGTGTCACCGTATGCTGTGCTGCATTGTATCACAATGACAATCACATCACTTCTGCATTTTTTTACACTATAGAATAAAACTTAAGACTATGAAATAACACATGTGGTTATGTAATAAAAAGATAATAAAAACAAAGCCAACAAGGCAAAACGTCCAAATCAGGGAGCTTTTTGTTGTGATGGCAGCATTTCACACTGGGTTTTCGCTCTCAGCTCTGAGAAAATGCCCGAGTCAGTCAGTCTGCCAGCCAGCAGAAGCCCAATTAGAGCTGCCCTCTCGCTGTCCACTTTGGCCAGGTGCCTCTACCTTACCTTCTAGGAAGCGCTGCAGATCCTGCCGCACCAGATGTCCACGTCAGCCCGGATCCACCGGGACCCTCGCCAGCTCTCAGAGTTCTTCTGAAGCTCTGTGTATAACACCACTCAGAATGGTGACTTCTCCGAAGCAAATCACTGTACTGGAAATCTGTGAAATAAGGTAAAAAATAGTGTGAGGGACCCTAGAAATGGACCCTATTCCATTTGTCACAAAATGATTGACCTGTACCTCCATAACAAAAAAAAGCTGCTTAGTGCTTCTAAAGAGTGTACAAAGCAATGTCACACGTGGGTGTCTGGTGCGTTTTATGAGGCAGTGGTGGCCTTGCGGGCAAAGAAGCAGACTGATAATCAGAAGATTGCAGGTTCAAATTCCGAACCGCCAAAGTGGCACTGAGGTCCCCTTGGTCAAGGTACCGTCCCCACCCACTGCTCCCTGGGCACCTTTCACTGCTGCCCACTGCTTATTAAGGGTGATGGTTAAATTCAGAGGACACATTTCGTTGAGTGTCACTGTGTGCTGTGCTGCTGTGTTTCACAATCACAAAATCTCCCATAGTCATTTGAGTCGGGTTGAGGTCTGGTGACCTGAAGGTTCATGTCATGTGAGTTTCCAGAGTTACTGCTTATGTCACCTGGACCTGCCACTGGTAATACCTGTTGTGCATGGGGGTGTCAGAACAAGTCTGACGTTAGTGAAGACTCCTCTGTATGCTAGATCTGAAATTAGACAAGAATTTAGTTTTATTGTTCAGAAAGTAAGGTGCACCTGTATTCAAATTTTATTTGTCACATACACAGTCATACACGGTATGATATGCAGTATATGATATTGCGACTGCTACGGACCACAGTATTGCAAATGTTGCAAGTATACAATGAAACCCAATATGCAAATATTGCAAACATAACCAAATATTACACTTTTACGTATTTAACATAAAATATGTGTAACTGGTTGGGTGAAGGTGTGCAAAAGAGGGAAAGACAATGTTTAAAAAAAGAGCAGTACAGTAAAAAGCGCAAAGATTTTGTGCAAAGTGATTTTGTGCAAAGTGATTTGTGCAAAGAGTCCAGAGTGATTGGAGGTGAAAGTGCTGGTGTTCTATGTACTGTTGTTGTTGAGAGCTCGGACAGCCTGCGGGAAGAAGCTCCTCCTCATTCTCTCTGTGTTGGACTTCAGGAAGCGAAAACGCTTCCCTGATCGCAACAGAGAAAAGAGTCCATTGTTGGGGTGGCTGAGGTCCTTCACTATCTTCCTGGCCCTGGTGCAGCACCGTTTGCTGTAGATAGATTGAAGGTCAGGGAGCTTGGTACGGATGATTCGTTCGGCTGATCGAACCACCCTCTGTAGGGCTCGCCTGTCCTGCATGGTGCAGTTCCCGAACCAGGTTGAGATGTTTCCCATCAGGATGTTCTCTATGGTGCAGGAGTAGTTCCTGAGCACCTTGGAGGGCAGTCTGAAGTCTCTCAGGCGTCTGAGGTGGTAAAGACGCTGCCGGGCCTTTTTCACCACGGTGTTGATGTGACAGGACCATGACAGGTCCTGCGTGATGTTAACACCGCGGTAACGGAAGCTGTCCACTCTCTCCACTGGGCTCCTGCTGATGACAGGGGTCTGGTAGGTCCTCTCCTGCTTTGTACTGAAGTCCACTATTAACTCCTTTGTCTTGCTGACGTTCAAGTGGAGATTCTTCCTCTGGCACCAGTTCACCAGATTTCCAACCTCCTCCAGGTAGGCTGTCTCGTCGTTGTCAGAGATCAGGCCCACCACGACAGTGTCGTCAGCAAACTTGATGATGGTGGTGGAGTTAGTAGTGGCTGTACAGTCGTATGTGTACAGGGAGTACAGCAGGGGGCTCAAAACACAGCCCTGGGGGGCTCCAGTGCTGAGGGTGATGGAGGCTGAGACGTGTCCGTCCATCCTTACTGCCTGTGGTCTCCCGGTTAGGAAGTTGGAGATCCACTGACAGAGAGATGAGCTGAGTCCCAGGTGCTCCAGCTTGGTGGTGAGTGTGGAAGGGATTATCGTGTTAAATGCTGAACTGTAGTCAATGAAAATCATTTTAACATAATTTCCCTTCCGAGTGTCCAGGAGATATGTGATGGCGTCGTCTGTGGATAGGTTGGGGCGGTATGCAACCTGTAGTGGGTCGAGTGTATCTGGTAGTGAAGAAATGATGAAGTCTCTTACCAGCCGTTCAAAGATCTTCATCACTACTGAGGTGAGGGCTACAGGGAGGCAGGATGGGTTTTCTTGGGGACCGGAACAATGATGGACTGTAAAGGCGTGGTATCATGATAATGGAACTATGGATCCATCACTACTTGCCTCGCATTTTCTCTTTCATTTTCATATTCAACTGTTCTGTGACCTGTGAATGGGACCATCATCATCCTGGACGACATGTCTGCCATCAAGGTGTTTCATCTTGGGCGAATGGTGACTGCTTACAAAAAACCTCCTCTGGTGTATACAGCCTTCACCCATCTGCTGGATCATAACATTTCAACTTCTCGTTAAAATCTATAACCGGACTGTCATTTCCCGACCACGGCGGCCCTAGCCCTTCAGAGAGAGAGCAGGAGTCTGGCGGGATGTTCAAATTAGGAAAGCTTGTTGACATCTTTCTGAAGAGTCAGAAGGTTGGGATGTAAATTAGATTTTTTTCTTTTCTTTCCCCATGCTGCTAAACTTATAAATAGCAGCACAAACGGGTTGCCACTTTGTCCTTGATCTTCTTTCTTGAAAGCATGTGGGAAAACACACCTTTATGTCAATATCAGGGAGGTTTTGCGCTGAATTTCAGTTAACATTGTTGTGTTTTGTGTGCTGTTGGGCGACTGCTTTATCCAATGGATGATGCGGTGCAGGAACATTTTCAGATTACGCTGTCCCTCTGGCATTGTTCGCGTTTTGTTCTAGCATCTGAGCATCACAGCAGCGGGCTGCTTTCTCAGAACAGGATCTTGTTCCTCAGCGAGTGTGTGTCTTAGAACGATTATAGATTTGCGTGTGTGAATGCGGGTGCATCTTTTTCCATGCTCACCGACACCCTGTAGAGAGTTGAACCTCTGTCTTTGATGGGTCAGGTCATCAGCTCTTTCACTCTCTTGCTCTAAGTAGTCAACAGCTGTGTGTGTGTGTGTGTGTGTGTGTGTGTGTGTGAGAGAGAGAGAGAGACCCTCAGGCAGTCCTATTGATCTCCAGATGCTTCTCCTCCAGGAGATGTGTCCCTTATCGGCCTCCTAGACATCACAGACCCTGGCTGGCAGACACCACAGCCTGATCCCTGATGCGTCACATGACAGGGAGAGTCCTGCGTGTGTCAGCTTATCAGAATTTCTATACGGGCATTAAATAAAAAAACTAAATGAAAAAAAAGGAGGTAAAGGTTGATCGTGGCCTTTTTATGACCGGCAATTAACTTGAGTGTGCTTGAGGCTTTGCGCCGACTGCTGTTTGATCTGTCCTTCAGAGCCTCAGCAGTAGCAGGCGACATAATTAGATTGAAAGAGGCGAGTTTAATGTGACAAAACGGCCCGTCTCATTCGTCATGTTGACTGATGCATCTGGGTTAGCCTGTATCCTTTGTATCTGGTATTGTGGGAATGTGTGTGTGTGTGTGTCCTATGTCACCTTTTAAACAATGTCCTCTTCCCAGTACAGAAATTGATATTGATACTGTACATAACTTTGAATGCATTAAATATGGCAATAGTGTATGTAACATGAGTGTGAGTTAGATGATGTCATCGTTTTCAATTCCAGTTATACAGTTATTATTGGTTATAATTACGATTGTCAATGTTTTTCATTGGATGTTTAGTAAGCAAGTGTCACCGTGGCTGTTTCAGTTTCCTCAACTAGAGATATATGTGCTGCTGGGGGTTGTCTGTGTTGTATCTGATTACACACACAGCCCCGCTGACAGGCCCATGACACACCAGTGTAGGTGACATCACTTGCTGGCAACTCCTGTCCTGCCCCAAACTCCCATAGAGAGCACATTAGATGTGCTGTTTCCTGTTCATATGGTCATCTGGTGGGAATGCTCTTTGTCTGTAGATTTTTGCTGACTAACATCACCGATTTTTTAGTATGATTATGAATTTGTGATGCTTGGCACAGGCCTTGTGTCTTATTGTATCTTTGTGTAGATGACTATTACAGGTTATATTATGTCTATGGAATATGAATTTGTGTGGTTGTGCTATGTAGTATATGGTGTAAGGAGGACCAAGTTTATTTACAGGGAGTGCAGAATTATTAGGCAAATGAGTATTTAGTCCACATCATCCTCTTCATGCATGTTGTCTTACTCCAAGCTGTATAGGCTCGAAAGTCTACTACCAATTAAGCATATTAGGTGATGTGCATCTCTGTAATGAGAAGGGGTGTGGTCTAATGACATCAACACCCTATATCAGGTGTGCATAATTATTAGGCAACTTCCTTTCCTTTGGCAAAATGGGTCAAAAGAAGGACTTGACAGGCTCAGAAAAGTCAAAAATAGTGAGATATCTTGCAGAGGGATGCAGCACTCTTAAAATTGCAAAGCTTCTGAAGCGTGATCATCGAACAATCATGCGTTTCATTCAAAATAGTCAACAGGGTCGCAAGAAGCGTGTGGAAAAACCAAGGCGCAAAATAACTGCCCATGAACTGAGAAAAGTCAAGCGTGCAGCTGCCAAGATGCCACTTGCCACCAGTTTGGCCATATTTCAGAGCTGCAACATCACTGGAGTGCCCAAAAGCACAAGGTGTGCAATACTCAGAGACAAGGCCAAGGTAAGAAAGGCTGAAAGACGACCACCACTGAACAAGACACACAAGCTGAAACGTCAAGACTGGGCCAAGAAATATCTCAAGACTGATAAGGTTTTATGGACTGATGAAATGAGAGTGAGTCTTGATGGGCCAGATGGATGGCCTCGTGGCTGGATTGGTAAAGGGCAGAGAGCTCCAGTCCGACTCAGACGGCAGCAAGGTGGAGGTGGAGTACTGGTTTGGGCTGGTATCATCAAAGATGAGCTTGTGGGGCCTTTTCGGGTTGAGGATGGAGTCAAGCTCAACTCCCAGTCCTACTGCCAGTTTCTGGAAGACACCTTCTTCAAGCAGTGGTACAGGAAGAAGTCTGCATCCTTCAAGAAAAACATGATTTTCATGCAGGACAATGCTCCATCACACGCGTCCAAGTACTCCACAGCGTGACTGGCAAGAAAGGGTATAAAAGAAGAAAAACTAATGACATGGCCTCCTTGTTCACCTGATCTGAACCCCATTGAGAACCTGTGGTCCATCATCAAATGTGAGATTTACAAGGAGGGAAAACAGTACACCTCTCTGAACAGTGTCTGGGAGGCTGTGGTTGCTGCTGCATGCAATGTTGATGGTGAACAGATCAAAACACTGACAGAATCCATGGATGGCAGGCTATATTGGTGGCTGATTTGTTTTTGTTTTGTTTTTGAATGTCAGAAATGTATATTTGTTAATGTAGAGATGTTATATTGGTTTCACTGGTAAAAAATAAATAATTGAAATGGGTTTTTTGTTAAGTTGCCTAATAGTTTTATGCACAGTAATAGTCACCTGCACACACAGATATCCCCCTAAAATAGCTAAAAATAAAAACAAACTAAAAACTACTTCCAAAAACTTTGATATTAATGAGTTTTTTTGGGTTCATTGAGAACATGGTTGTTGTTCAATAATAAAATTATTCCTCAAAAATACAACTTGCCTAATAATTCTGCACTCCCTGTATAATGGAAAGTTTTATACAAAAAATGTGTGTGTATGTGTGTGAGAGAGAGATAGTGTGTGATATATGATGTATAGAGGTCATGTTTAATATGAATCCATTCTGTCCCGTGTGTTTGTGTGTGTGTTACACAGAGCGGCCGGTGAATGCTGACCAGCAGGACCGGACACTGTTAAAGGGCGTGTTCAACGTGCGGAAGGGCAAGACGCAGCTGCACAAGTGGGCGGAGCGTCAGGTGATCCTGTGTGGCACCTGCCTGATTGTGGCCTCAGTCAAAGACAGCCTGACCGGCAAGATGCACATCCTGCCCCTGGTGGGGGGAAAGGTGATGGGTCACGGTGACACCCAGCCCTGAGGGAGGAGAGGCAGGGTTTCTCCCTCTGTTCTCCTCAGAGGGGGTTGAGGACACCTCATGCTGAACACAGATAAAATAACACAGCTGCAAATTAGCACACGAGGAACAGAGGAACATCAACACCACCCACTGTGTCACACACGTCACACAGACTCAACATACAAATACACACACACAGAGACATCTGCACAGACATCTACTTTCTGCTAGTATATGAGACTTGACTGTACTTACAGTAAAAAAAGTCATATTGCTAACCAATCATGTCCTTTCTCTTCAAGCATTCTTATTTAACTGATTCTTTCATCTGTAGTATTGAAGAATGCGATGTAATTGGCTCTTTAAAGAAATATGCAACTCCTCTGTGTGTGAAGGTGGAGGAGGTGAAGAGGAGGCAGCACTGTTTGATGTTCAGCTCAGCCGGGCCACAGGCCCAGACCTACTTTGTGAACTTTGACACGCTGGCGGAGTACCAGAGGTGGCATCGGCAGGCCTCTAAAGTAAGTCCTGCTGTCTGGCACGTGCCTTTTCCACAGTGGGTGGAGTTTCATTAGCACTGTAGTCCCACGAGAAGGAAAAACATGCGTATGAAAAGAGAAGTCGTTGTCATTGTCAAGCCATTTTTTGAGGAATGAATATTGTAGCAACTCAAGGATGACTAGTGACTCCGTTCTTCATTGGCTGGAGGCGGTGACTATGAATACAGGCATATATATTGGGTGTTGCATTTCATCAGATGAGTACTAACACTCAGTTCTTTGGGTTATTAAACATGGATAGCTGGGATTATCATTCGGTGGATGCGTCAGCTATAGTTGATTATGGAAGAAGAGGCTATTAAAAGGAGACTGCATGGATGATGAAAAGAGAGAATAGTAGTGGTCCCAGTGGAGAGCAATGATGTGCTGTGGAACACAAACACACTTTTTTTTTTTTTATAAACAGGATCTGATTCAAGGTCAGGAAAGCCAAGGTCAGAGAAGGCAGTCAGCATTATCTGGTGGTTAACCATGCCAAAAGCTGCAGACAGGTCTCAAAGGATCAGGATGGATGACTGGGAGGTCACTCTATGAGAGGAGGGTGTTAAAGCAGGCTTACTTGAGCAGAAATACTTAAAGCCAAATTGGCAGAGAAACACAAATAAATGGCAGAAGGAATTGTAATGGGAGGAGTGAAACTGGTTTGTGGGTTAGGAGATGTTTTATTCAAGAGAGAGTTCTCATAATAGGCTGGATCTAGGAAATAGATGAGGTGAACCAAGTTGTGGAAGGTCCAACCTATATCCAACTTTTTAAGTCAATGTTATCATTAAAGATGTACAGGGAAAATTCAGGAAACATTTAGTGATTTTTGGAAGGTGTAATGCAATATTCTATGTCTGTTACTTAGATATCTAGTAGATATCTTGTGATAAGCCATGATAGTGTGTGATTGTGCTTGTTTTCCATTAAAATATGAAATGGTGCAAATAGTTTGTAACAAAGTTTTGGTGAGTGTTAAGATCCCCGCGAATGGCAGGACATGTCTTCACTAGAGCGTTGACTTGAATATCACCTTCACCTTCACTATGGTGCATTTTTGAAGCCCTTGTGTCCTTTGGCCCATCCACTGGTAGACAGAGATCTTTGTGAGCATGTGACTGGTCTCCAGAGCTGTCTGTCTGATACATTTCTTTCATTAGCGTCCCAGTTGCTGTGGCAATGTTACTTCATAAATGATCAAAGATCACTGGGAGGTACCATTGTATTCAGGTCATGTGTATCATTCACTTCAATTTCCATAGTGCTTCTTTAGTGGAACACAGACTCCTAAAGATGATCTCATATAGGGGTAGACTCTAAATAAAGAGTGCCCTTTCATGGCCCTAGGATGATTTTACACAGTTCAAGCAGAAAATAATGTCAAAACAACTCAAGATAAGATGAGCTTAGTTATCTGGGGTTACATTAGTCTTTAGAAGACAATCAACTAATGAATACTCGTTCAGATACTTGTTCAGTCCCTAGTAATCTCACGACTGGATAACTGTAACTCCCTACCTCTGAATGCAATCTGGCCTCTACAACTAATACAGAATGCAGCAGCATAATTCATTTTTAAATTTCCCAAACCACCCCACTGCTACGTTCCCTCTACTGGCTCCCAGTAGCTGCCCCACCGCATCATATTCAAAGTACTGATGCCGGCCTACAAAGACAAACATGGGGTAACACATCCTACCTCACAGCTTGTACTATACCTCGCACTCTCCAAGCCTCCAGTCCTGCTCCCCAGGTCCCTTCACCGCATAAGGGACGAGGAAGACACTCATCTAGACTCTTCTCTGTCTTGTCCCCTAGATGGTGGAATGAACTTCCCTCAAGGTCAGAACAGCACAGTCGCTGAGTATTTTCAAACGGCATCTTAAAAAGGGAGTTTATTGGTTGCCTTTGCTTTTGGGTGGTGATGTGTTTGAGCGAGTATGGCCTTTCTCTTCCCTTCAGTCCTTAACTCCAGCATCTGTTCTCCTGCACCTCAAATTTTCGAATTACCATCAGTTCCATCCCTTTCCTTCCGCCGGTCCTAACAAGCTCAGCGCACCTCCGCTGGGGCAGAGCTTCCTCGTAAGGATATGGAGATGGGGGGGGGGGGGGGGTAATACTCCGAAAAGTGAAAATCCAATTAGGCGGAGTTGAGTGGTGAGGCAGCGGCTGCATGGGTGGGTCTGTGATAGGGCAGAGATCCTGGGCTGGGTATGGAGGACCAGAGCGAGAGAGGGGCCAGGGGGGATTAAACGGTCCGGGGAAGAGGGGCAGCGAGTGGATTTGGGGAACTTCTTGCCAGCTTGGAAACAATCATGCCTTTGTGTGTGTGTGTGTGTGTGTGTGTGTGTGTGTGTGTGTGTGTCAAGCTGAACAGTAGCGCTGATTTGGGCCAGCCTGCTTAATGGGCTGTTCGTGCCTTTGAGGTGCAGGGATAATGGCCAGGCAGGCAGCATCAAGAGCCACAAGACAGTGCAACTCATGCTATGGCCCGGATACGAATGTGCTCCTCTTTCAGTTGTTCCTTCAGATCTTAAGACACAGCTCTCAGCGAGCAGCGGCAGTACTGGAATGATGCAGTAGTGTGGTGCAGCAGTTTGCATTTAGCGAATGTGTTACTACATAGCATGGGACAAGGACCAGATTAAGGGACCTGATTGGTTTAGTAAATTTACCGTCTGGATTTTAACATCTTATCTTGTGGCTTTCCCGTAATCCTGCATACACACCGGTCCTTTAACATTGCATTCCAGGGTATCCCAGTGGAGAGTGGGACTGAGCTGCTAGCACTTCCTTTCTACCTGAAAGCAACATTAACAAACAATCAAACTGCACTATATTACTAATTATAATTATTGCCGCACACGTTTTCTGTACACAGGGGCTACTGGTAAGATTTGCACACTTCTAATAAAGTGGTTGGAAAAGCTAACCTTATTTGTGTCAGAGTGTTGATAAATAGCTGCAAATAGCTGCAGATGGAATGGGGCTCACTGGAGTCGTTTGGCCTAATCCCCAACGGTCCTTACTCGCACACGATTGTGGATTACTGAGCACTCATATATTAGCTGTCAGACTGGCCTGCCTGGCTGATGATTGCTGGTGGCCCCGTGCATGTCACATGTTAATGACTGAGCATGGTGTTAATGACTGAGCACTGGACTGCAAAACATCAAAGGGGAGAACCCGAGAACAGGGCAGTTGCAAGTGTCACAGGCGACGTTGCATCTGTAAATGTATTCGCCTGTTCCACAGGCCCTAAAGGACCAAGTGATATTAATCACGTGTCCTGCATCATGGCGGGAAATGTTTACTGCATCACGCGCGACATCACAGAAATGAAAGTGAAAGTGAAGTGATTGTCACATGTGATACACAGCACACAGTGCACACAGTGAAATTTGTTCTCTGCATTTAACCCATCACCCTAAGTGAGCAGTGGGCAGCCATGACAGGCGCCCGGGGAGCAGTGTGTGGGGACGGTGCTTTGCTCAGTGGCACCTCAGTGGTACCTTGGCAGATCGGGATTCGAACCAGCAACCTTCTGATTACAGGACCGCTTCCTTAACCACTAGGCCACCACTGCCCCCAAGAAATGCCAAATAAACAAGTATTCGGTTTCTCAATTTGTCTAGTTTAGTCTACATGACCTTTCTGTGTCTTCATTCTGTAGAAACCATTATCCACAGTGGCATAAATTCCAGGGACAGTCCCCTTGAGCAACTTGGGGTTAAATGTCTTGTCTCAATGGGCTTTGACAGGCCCTACAGTTGACACCCCACGCACTTTGACCCTTTCTGCAAACAATGCAAAATGAAGAATAAAAAGGGAGAAACCTTGGAAAGGAATAAGTAAGAAAGGGAGTGAGCATGCAGTAGGTGTCAGAACAGGGTTGGTGTTCAAGAAAACAGTCCAAAGGCTTAAGACTTAGGTTGGTATTGAATGGTCCAACACGGTGAATGGGAGCAGTCACGAGTCCAAGTTTGAAGGTAGGAAGTGGGGTTTGAATCTCTGACTCCAGGTGCATAAGCACAGAAGTTAGGTGCACCCATTTTTCAAAGGCATTGCATTTAACAAGGCAATTTTACAGGTTAAATTGCTCTCCCTAAAGGCAATATTAACTTGTAAATGATTAACTAACAATCTGGTTAACATTAAGTTCTTTACTTGAAGCTCAATTCTACAAGAATGGTAACTTACTGAAAATGCATTGGTGCTGAAAGAAATGAAAACAAGATAAATTAAATAAAAAGAAAATCTAAATTAAATGTGTTTAAGCGAATGAATGACTTGGTGGAACGGTGGAACTTTGGATAAAAGCGTCGGCAAAATAAAGTAAAGTAAAGAACGGTGAAATGGTTGTCGAGCTCATGCGGTAAATGAGCAGTCAGCAAACATAAACTTCCAGTCTGTAGTACCTATCCTTTGTGTATGATTCTCTGCTTACAATTCAGGGGGGTGTTATTACTATTACTTATCCAAATGCCGCACTTCAGTTCTTACACCTCAGTTTCGTGCGGCATTCAAAGCCACACCCACCCAGTACTACAGAGCAGCTCCCTTAAAGTGATATTTGTGATGTCACAATGACAGCCTAGGAGGGAATGGATATGGAGTCGTGCAAAGGTGAACTGGTAGTTATAATGCAAAATGTCAAATTTGTATAAAATATCTACTACTATACAGTATGTAGTATGTCTTAAAATGAACTTGTTAACAAGCTACTCCATGGCCCACCATGGAAGGGTTTCAGGTAGACTGTGTTCTCATATGATTGTATGGATACAGAATGACACATTCCTCCTCTGCTCCTCTGTAGGTGGTCTCTCAGACCATTAGCCTGGTGGACTTGTCCTGCTACAGCCTGGAGGAGGTACCCGAGTATCTATTCTACAGCCAGGACATCACGCACCTCAACCTGCGACACAACTTCATGACCCTGGAGGGCCCTGGTGGCCTTCTGAACTTGCCCAGGTAAAGAGCTGAGCTTCTTCCTCAAACGAATTTGATTGCTTGTCGTGGACTGGTTTTGGTTGTGATTTTACCACCATGGAAAAGGTGTATGCATGTTGCTAACGACTTGACACACACCGCTGTCCAAATTGTGTGGTACCCAGGTGGAAGTTGACCAGTAGGAAACTCTGGCTGTAGGTGCATGTAAAGATGAAATCTGCCTGATAGCGTGTTTTCTTTTTGATGGGTGGACAGAATTTGGATGAGCGGGTGTCGTCATAGGTAGGCAGACTTGTTCCCTTTGTGTTAAGGAAGTCATTGACCCAGATTAAAACCTGCATTTTTAATAGAAACCGTACCATTAAATGATGCCCGGGAGTTTTTGTTCATTTTGTGTGATGCATGCGCCATCACTGTACAGAGGGAAAATCTCGGCTCATTGTTCCGCCGGGACGAGGGATGAAATGAAGCAGTTCAGAATCTTCCTCCGCAAGGCTGAAGGGACACTTATGTCCCATCGACTCTGCAGACAAATCCGGCCTATAGGAATGAGCCATAAATGGGCAATTACATCAGAGATGATGCTATTAAATGTAATGTCAGGGGACATGTGGGACACATTAGCAGACGTGTTGAGAAACGCAGCAGAAGCAGGAGGGCTGGGAGCCGCTGGATGTGGGTACTTGGGGTAATGAAGGCAGGCAGAGAGGGGAGGGGATCACTCAGGGGACCGCTCAGCAGCGGTGAGGGTGGCACGCGGTGCAGCAAGAAGGCCAGGGTGTGTCGTGGTGTGGTGGTGGAGGAATCAGGCTGGCGAAGGGGGTGCCTTCAGGCGTACGTTGGCAACATCAGGGTCAGAACGAGAAGGAGGCAAGGCGCTAAGAATGGTGCAACAAAGGCAGTTGGCAGCAACAAAGGGCAGAACCACAATGATGAGCGGGCGAGGCTCCAAGATGGCGGCCGGATGTTTACAGTGTGCGCCGACCCTGCTTGCATCTGCTTCCAGTGTGTGTGTGTATGAAAGAGGGAGAGAGGCCGAAAGAAAACGAATGGAACACGTTTGGGAGAAAGTCTGTGTGACTGGGTAATTTTTACACATCGTTGCTTTGCTCTCTTTTTCTCCCTCGTGGCCCCTCTCTTCCCACCTCGCTCTTTACCTTCGCCCTCTCTCTTTCTCTTCCTCTCCCCTCCTGACTGTATATTTAGTAACTCCCTGTCGCAGTGTGTGTGTGTGTGTGTGTGTGTGTGTGAGTCCAGACATATGTTGTGAGTCAGGCAGCCACCTCCATTGCTTGCAGGGTGCAGAGGAGCAGTAGCCATTACCCCCTGGCCCCTTCCACATCGCTACGCTCATTACGGTGCACTTCACCAGCCCCCAGTCGCATCGCCGCGGAATGCAGCGGCAGGGCCTGCACTTCCTGTCTGGGGTCTTTTATGTAATGCCATTATTTATTCTCTTTTTGTTTTATTTTCACTGGGAAGATTTTAAAATCCTGCCTGTCTCAGTTTCTTCTTATGCATTTGTGTGTTTGGCAATCTGTCTGCCTGTCTAGTTGTGTGTGTGGAGTGTATTTTGTTTTTACAACTTAGTGGGGACCAAATGTACTTGCCAAAACAGGACGTTTTAGTAAAAATGGGATCATTCTGTTGTTGTCCACAAGGAAAAGCTTATTCGCAAAAGATAAATATGATATAAAAAAAACATGGTTCTCCTACAAATTGAGCTAATGTCCTGCCAATTGGCCAATTCTTTTTGTAATAGTCAGCAATAGAAAGAGGCTGTGATGGCCAAGTCCTCTCATGGTAAACAAACATACATCAGCATGTTTGTGTGCCCTATGATTAGTTCCATGAAATCATGTGAAAATAATAATTAATGACCATGTTTCCAAAAACTAGGCATTGTAGAGTAGTGTACCCACCTCTTTCCTTCATGTCCGCCCATCTTTTCCGCATTTCATTTCCTCATCCTGTGGGGTTGGTGGGTGCCAAGCGGGTACGGAAACGGACCCCTTGCTGGTTCAAGTGCAGAACTGCAAAGGTGCCACCTCAGGTGCCACTGAGCAAAGCGCCGTCCCCACACACCGCTCCCCGGGCGCCTGTCATGGCTGCCCACTGCTCACCAAGGGTGATGGTTAAAAGCAGAGGACACATTTTGTTGTGTCACCATGTGCTGTGCTTCAGTGTTTCACAATGACAATCACTTCACTTTCACTTTCCATTAGTTGCAGATTTGTGTTGTGTTAGATCTCTGGTCACAGTTGGCGGCAAGTCCATGTGCATCTTTAGGTTTTGTCTGGCGACCATTAGTGACCACTAAATCAGACTTAAAATGATGTAATGTGAACTAGTCTTAAAGTAATATCATGACCACAGAGAACAGAACTTGCTCTTTTGCTTCTGTGTGGGTCTGTTCTGGGTTAGCGGTCCGACTGGGACGATGACCGTCAGCATTATTTATGGTCTAACTGGTGTATGGAATTAAAACTCCTCTGTTGTTTTCATGTAGCAGATCTAGTCACCCTGGCGTGAGTCTCTCTGTCTCTGTGTGGGTTTGTGTCTGTTTGAAAGTGTCCGTGTGTGTGTGTGTGTTGGTGGCTGCTCTGGCTCTGGGAGTGATAAGGCTGTGACTGTAGCCCCGTTGTGAAAAGGCCCGAGTGGATTGTCAGCAGCTCTGTGTGAGGAGGTCACTGGAGGCACTGGAGTAATTACTGAGCTCCGAGCCGCTCTGTCCCCGCGCCGCTGTCAAACGAGGCGACTAGCAGACAACAGCTTGTCTTTGTGTTTGTGCTGCTCGTCTCTGATCTGCATCTTTTCCAGCCTGATGGAAGAGAGGAAGTGAATGCGTTGTGGCCCTGGTGTTCTCCTGCAAATGCCAGATGACTGTGGGAACTCTGTCCCCGCAGGTTCTTCCAGCTGAAGAGCCTGAATCTCTCTCACAACCGCCTGGGCGTGTTCCCCGAGTCTGTGTGCGACATCCTTACCCTGACCGAGCTCAACCTGTCCTGCAATGGCCTCCACACTGTTCCTCCTCGCATCGGCAACCTGCAGAGGTGCGTATCTCTTCAAGCCGCAGCCAGTCACGAGCTGAGATCTTCACCTAATTCCTTCACGCTGCTCAGCTAGATATGTACAGTATGAGCACCTGGACAGACCCCACATACACACACTCACCCTAATTTTTACAGCTGACACAATCATGTTGTCATGACAGTAATGCCAATGATGTTTGGCAATTTTTCAGGTTCCAAACTGAATTCACTTTGGCCCCAATGCTATGAACGGGTTTCACAAACCACTGTTGGTGGAAACGGAGCATGACTCATTTACAGCATTACATTTACATTTACAGCATTTATCTGACGCCCTTATCCAGAGTGACATACAGTCAGTAGTTACAGGGACAGTCACCCTGGAGACACTTAGGGTTAAGTGTCTTGCTCAGGGACACTATGGTAGTAAGTGGGATTTGATCTTGGGTCTTCTGGTTCATAGGCGAGTGCGTTACCACTAGGCTACTACCCCCCTATGACTCAATCTGCCTACACCACTCCAACCCAGTTCTCCTTGTTGTGAAGTAACTGTGAGAGCATCACACAGAATACTGAATAGACCCATGTCTGTAGACCAGTTGTTCTCCTGGGCCCAGAATATTTTCACTTTATTGGAGTGATTGGAGAAATCACGCCTATGAACCAGAAGATGCAGGTTTCCAGTTTCAAACCCCACTTACTACCATTATATCCCTGAGCAAGACACTTGACCCTGAGTATCTCTAGGGGGACTGTCTCTGTAACTACTGATTGTAAGTTGCTTTGCATAAGGGCGTCTGTTAAATGCTGTAAATGTAAATGAGAACCCTTGCCATGGTCTTGTTGTTTGATTTATATGTAGGCCCATCATTTATAGATTTAAGTGAAATATCTTATTTGACAACTATACAATTAAGGGTGAAAATCTTCAGAACCCGCTGTGAAATATTTTTGGAACTTTTCACTGCTGCAGACCGTTTTGTTGGTTATTAATAACCTCAAATACAAATTGCACTCCTAGAATTGCACCCTATGGTGCCTGGTTGCAAATCCTCTCTTTTACTTCCAGAGAGGAAAGTCTGGTCAAATTCACCTTCCCTTTGTGAGAAACTCCTTTTAGCATGAAGAACTGTCTGCAGGTTTCTTCCTCTGGGTCGTCTGAAATGCCAGCATATGATAATGGACCACGGTTCTCAATAAAGACTTCACTCGACTGCTGATGAGAGGGGACATTTTGGTGCTCCCATGAGGAACTGAGGTTGTCGCCGATACTCTGCGATTCCACGCGTTTGTTCTAAACCACACAGTGCTGTTGGGCATCCCCAGAGGCATTTTTCTTTGACCCCCCCTTTTTTGGTTTTGTTACCTCATTTTAATTGAACTAGTAAAAATGCAACTCTTTCTCTTATTTAACCAGATTAAATCAGGCTTAAAATTCAGCCTAGATTTAGTGCTCCCGGTCTACTGCTGTTTGCTGTTTGGGGGGGGGTCATAATGGAATTTTACATATTTGCTACCAACTCAATGTCTTTTTATGGAAGGAAAGCCAGTGTTTAATCCTTTTTTTGTCAGTATGAAATGTGCTAGAGAGACATTTAAACCACGTGCTGTGTTATATGCTACCTATATTCTCTTCCCTTTAAGTGAAAAATTAGTCAGACAGCCTTAAAACTTTTGTCTTCTGACTCACAATATAAAATCCCTGAGAACTGGCCAGTGCCAGTGGCAGCAATAAATGCCAGAGACACAGTTTTTCAAATTTGCGTGGCTGACCAAGGCCCGTGTGCACAGAAATCCTGACCAGTGCATGGTCTAGTGCTGTTAAAAAGAGGAAATGCGGCCAAAGTGTTTAATGAGCCACAACGCTAACACTTATTATGCTTACACTAATGTCTAATACTCACTTAGATCGAACAGCATGACCGCACAAAGACTTCATGCTACCAAACGACTTTGCATCGTAATGAAAGAGAACATTTTTATTTTTCTGTGCCAGTGTTTGTTCCTATTTAACATTTAAGTTCTGCACTTGAAAACCCCAAGCATGAAATACACTGTTATAACTCCATTTATACTGTTAAATTACATAGCACTGACATTTGTGCAGGCATTTTGTTAAGGGCACTGCTGCATTAGCCACTATGCTAATGGAGTTTTGGCAGTTGCTAAGATTAGGCTATTTCAGAATATCCAACCTTGGGACTAATAACCAGGATTATTATTACTGCGATTAAAATCAACAGGACCCATTTATTGAAAATATGTCATTCTTGTTTATTTGTGTACAGGACCAATTATAGGACATGCTGGCTTCGTGGCGCATGGTCGGCAGTATATGCAGCTTGCTGCCATATTATTAAATACCGTTTCTACTAGACAGAGGAAATTCTCCGAAGCTAATAAGGAGTGTTCCCCTCGTTCCCCAGCCTGCAGACCTTCTCTCTGGACGGCAATCACTTGAGCTCCCTGCCGGAGGAGCTGGGCAGCCTAACGCAGCTCTGCAGCCTGGGGCTCTCCTTCAACAACTTCCCCCACATCCCCAGCGTCCTGGAGCGGCTGAGCGCCTTGGACCGGCTGGCCATGGCTGGAAACAGGGTGGGGACCCTGGAGCTGAGCTGCCTGGCCAGGATGAACCATCTCAAAAGCATCGACCTACGGTGAGGCATCAGAGAGCTCGGCGTGAGGCTGTCTTTGTCTCCACCACTCACTCTGGCTGTCTGTCTCCATTTCCTGTATGTCAGGGTAGACATGCATAATGCACGATCAATAGACAATGGTAATGTAATAAGTGGGCCCCATCAGTCCTTCAGTTAGAGCTGTAAGTGAAGCACATCTCCACAGGTGACCTTTCACGACCCCACGGAACCGATATCCATCTAGAACCACCGGTCATCATGCGGTGATGTGGTTTTGATGCTACTTATTCGGCATACTTTTCTTCTCCTTTTCTCATTCTTTTGTGGTTGGGGGGGTGGCATCTCGGATTGAAGTAGACAATAAAGTCGTTAATCCGCCTCTCGTCTTTTTTTCCCTCCTTTCGGGTCAGTTTTTCACTCTCCCGCTGCCCCTCACCTTGAAGGTGAGCTGAGTGAATTATTCGGCGTGGGCTGTTCTGTGGATTTATGGGGACCTGGCACACCTGCTTTGGATTAAGGAGCCAGTCGGCCTCATAAAAAGCAGTGCTGCCGCTGCCGCGTGAAACCGCAAGGTCTGGAGCTCATCAGAGAGCAGAGAGAGAGATAGAGAGAGAGAGGGAAGACAGGTAGTGAGTTGAGGAGGATGGGCAGAGTGGACGTACGGAGAAGGACAGTTGCTTCTTGCAAGAGGAACTTGCGTAAACAGCAGATGTGCCCGCCAGCTTTCGAGCCAACCTGTCACGATTCCATAAATCACCGCTCACCACGCACCGATGGCCAGACATGGCAGAACGGGATTAGGAATAGTTTTCTGCCGGTTGGAGCTCCTTGCCACTGAGATTCTGGCCAGAGAGGCCAAGTTCTGGGGCTCCAGAACTTGTCAGAGGTCCCTGACATTAGTTTTTTATACTGAAATTATCCCAAAATTGGTGGCCTAGCGGTTAAGAAAGCAACCCCCAGAAGGTTGCCGGTTCGAATCCCGAGCCGCCAAGGTACCACTGAGGTGCCACTGAGCAAAGCACCGTCCCCACACACTGCTCCCCGGGCACCTGTCATGGCTGCCCACTGCTCACCAAGGGTGATGGGTTAAATGCAGAGGACAAATTTCACTGTGTGCACCGTGTGCTGTGCTGCTGTGTATCACATGTGACAATCACTTCACTTCAAAAAGTGTTCAACTTGATTGTGCGTAGTCAAGTGTGAAGTGATATAGACGACTCGAGAAGACACACCCGTCAGAAAGCAGGTTAGAATCAGTAATCTCCCTCTCACTCCCCCTGTGTCTGTCCAGTCTCTATAGTCATATGTACACAGATTAAATTATTATGTTAGTTGGACTAAAATGTTAGTCTGACTGAATTTATTCTAAATTGAACTTAAGCTCCTCCAACAGCTCCAGCTTGCGTTGTCAGTTGCGTCCAGTTGAGTGTCACCTTCTTGACCTTGTGTACTGAAATAAAGACAGTCGTTATAACCATAGCTCGAGTGAACTATGCATGTAAACATACTGAGTGTTTGTGTTGTTCCATGCTGTTTTGTTTGTCATGCTGTATTTTGCAGCTGTAAGATGTACTTATATTATTGAAAAAATTGTTTACATGGCTTGGATGGTTTTTAGTCTTATTCTGGGTCAAATGATTGTGTCCACAGTCCAAAGGCAAGCAGGTTATGTGTATGTGTGTGTGTGTGTGTGTGTGTTGCGTAGACTGAATGGGCTTCGGTGTGTGCGGAGCGAAACCCTTGACCCTGTAAAGCAGCTAACTCACCTGGACGTACGTGACAACTGCCTCTGCACCCTGGACCTGAGCTCCGCCTGCTGCCTGGAGAGTCTCCAATGCCAGCGCAACCAGCTGGGGGCGCTAACACTGAGCGGCTTCACCCTGCGGACGCTGCACGCCAGCAAGAACCGTGAGTGCAGCCTACTCGCCCCTCTCCCTCTAACACGGCAGGCTCTGCACACTTACGTAAGACGCAGTCTCTCACTGGCCTGCCTATTGGCCGCACGTTGGGTTCGGGCACGGGGAGCGTGCCAGCTGCCAGTGCATCGAATTCGCTTGAATCACACGGCCCGTGCGTGCACACGCATTCACGTATACACACATTCAAACTGTTTTCCGCGTGGTTGTGATGATACGTGTTCCCTCACAGGGCTGAACACCGTGAACGTTTACCCAGTGCCCAACCAGCTGACTCACATGGACCTATCACGGTGAGGCACGAACCATGTGACCTACATACTTCTTGAGGCAGAGCACCTGAAGTAATACATTTGCCACTGTCCCCAGTTTTATGTAAAACCTATTAACCTCATGAACCTGTGTGATCGGTAAAAAAGTGTGTTTAAATGTGCAACTGTTGTTGATGTGTTTTATATACGGAACACATACATTTTTACCTCTTGATAGTGATAATCCTGAAATACACTGCATCCAGAAAGTATTCACATGTCTTTTCCATGTATTCTTATGTTACCTTATTCTAAAATAAATTAAATGCATCTTTTTCCTCGGAAATCTACACACAACACCCTATAATGACAATGTGGAAAGTATTCACAGCCTTTGCCATGAAGCTCAAAATTGAGCTCAGGTGCATCCTGTTTCGCCTGATCTTCCTTGAGATGTTTCTGCAGCTTTATTGGTTTCCACCTGTGGACAATAACAGTTGATTGGACCTGATTTGAAAAGGCACACATCTGTCTATATAAGGTCACACAGTTTACAGTTCAAGTCAAAGGAATTATCTCGAGGCACAAATCTGGGGAAGGTTACAGAAAAATACAAAAATGCTGTTTTTGAAGGTCCTAATGAGCACAGTGGCCTCAATCATCCATAAGTGGAAGAAGTTTAAAACTACCAGGACTTAGAGCTGGCCGGCCACTTAAACTGAGTGATCAGGGGAGAAGGGTCTTAGTCAGGGAAGATCTTAGTTAGTCAGGACCAAGAACCCCATGGTCACACTGTCAGAACTCCAGATGTCCTTTGTGGACAGAGGAGAACCTTCTAGAAGGAAAACCATCTGCAGCAATCCACCAATCAGGCCTGAATGGTAGATTGCCCATACGGAAGCCACTCCATTAGTAAAAGTTTGCCAAAAGGCGCCTGAAGGTCTCTGGTCTGATAAGACAAAGATTGAACTCTATGGTGTGAATGCCAGGTATCACAGTGCTCCTCACCAGGCACATCTCATCACCAGGCCAATAGCACCCCTACAGTAAAGCATGGTGGTGGCAGCATCATGCTGTGGTGATGTTTTTTCAGCTGTAGTAACTGGGAGACATGTGCTGTGAATACGTTCTAGATGCACTGTATAATCCCATTCCTTGTGTCACACAAAATATCTAAAGACTGTATTGGCAGTCAAAGTTATCTTTCAGTTCTTTCCATTTTTTCGTTGGAAAGTGGCAAAATGTCACAGAAATTCAGACCGTGTAATGGATTTTGAGGGTATAGGTGAAAGTTTGGAAGTATTGTTGTGGTACATTTTTATTTGCCTTTTTTGTCTTATTTGCTTTAACCCTGAAAACGATATATTTCAATGTGACCGCCTAAGAATACTCATTGCTCATTTCTGATCACATATCCTCTTTTGCACTTTTAAAAGTATTTTAAAGTATTTTTTTGTTTCAAATTTCATCTTCAGTATTTCAGTCTTTTTTCTGGTTCCGTTCAGTGGTTTTCGTTGAATATATATAAAATGTCACAATATACTACTGTTCCAACAGGAACCTTCTAGAGTATCTGCCAGACTGGGTGTGCGACAGCAGGAAAATTGAGGTGCTGGACGTCTCCCACAATCTGCTGTCTGAACTTCCCACCAGGTGAGTGGACAGGAACGGTGCCTGGCTCTATTCCGAACTTCCCTCTAAGTCATTCATTCCCAGTTTGTGCGCCTCAGGCCCAAATTGAGTGCGATTGAGTCGCTGTTAGCCTTGCAGCCGGACTCCATCCCCAGCACTGTGCACTTGTTTATGAGACAGTGGACCATATTAATGTGATTACACTGAGGTACAGTGACTGGGATTAGAGTCTGGCCAGACAGAGCACCGTAAATGGGATCTGCTCACTGACAGATGGATGATGATGCGACTCGGCCTCCCTTTTTCCTCCTCGCCGTCTCTCTCCCTCCCGTCTGTGTGCATCTGCAGACGGCAGAATCAGGAGAGGTCTGGTCGCATCAGCATGTCCCGTTGAACGCCAAATTGCACCCGTTTACATCGGAAACAACCAGAAATAAGCAACATGTTATTCAAATACCCCTGCTCATGCAGATGAGACTTTTACAGTTTTATTTATTACTGTGCAAGGAGTTTTTTTTTTTTTTTTCCGTGACTCCCGATTTCTCTCAGCTTTCATAAATGATCAAATGCACAGCGGGGGACCAGTCAAAGCCCCTCATCCCTCTTTTTCTCCCTTTTCTCTCTCTCCGGCAGACTGCTCAGCAGCCTGAGCCTGAGGAAACTGCTAGCTGGCAACAATCGTCTGCAGAGCCTGCCTGACCTAATTGACCACGTCCCCCTGGAAGCACTCGACCTGCAGCACAACAAGCTAGGCAAGCTCCCGGAGAGCCTCTTCTACAAGGCCTTAAAGTAGGTCACTCCCCCTGTCTGTCCCGTTCTGCCTCCTTTCCCTCCCCGTCTCCGTCCCTCCATCAGTCTGTGACAGGTGATTTGCGGGCTGCAGCCGAGATGCTCTCAATTTGTCGACTCAGTCTGAAATCCCCTATTCTCACATTCCCACCACGAGGCCCAGCGTCTTCCTCATAGATCCACACGCACCGCGTCTCTAGCCACGATCTTGGGGCCACGTGATCACAGGTCTGTCTCGGTGTTTATGGTAATCCAAGACACGCTCTCCCTCTTTCTTTCTTGACCCAGGGCGTGGTTCTGTAATCTGAGCCAGCCCAGTCTGAAACGTCTCCCATTTCCCGTCCGATAAATCACTTGATGACCATTTAGAGGCCTCATCTCTAACATCGAAATGAAGAGCGGCGATGACTCAAAGTGCCTCGGTGCTTTACTGTAAGATTGGGTGTTTTTCCTCAGCTAAGTGTTTTCAAATAGCTGCCATTAGGTGATGTAAGGCCTATTGATTTTTTTTTTTTTCTCATGCTCGGAATTAGCAAAAACATTATGAACCATGAATTTACATTTTACATCAGTGTGTTGCTATGAAAGCCATTACTCTGGACTGAGCAGCATGTCCTTTTCTGGGGTTTGCTGACAGCAGTCCTTACTTTGGATGTCCTTTCTGTCTCCCTTTTAAGCTTGAAGTACCTGAATGTCTCAGCCAATGCTCTAGAGTCCATCCCTCCCAGCAGCCAATCAGAAGAGAGCCTCAGCACTTTGCAGGAACTATACCTCACAAGAAATAACCTGAACGAGAACTGTGCTGCGCTGCTGGTGGGGCACCAGAACCTCCGCGTCCTGCACATGGCCTACAACCAGCTGCTGTCCTTCCCAGCCAGGTACTGTGCAGCTGCACTGTGCTGCCCTCTAGAGGACAGGAGGCCGCTGCCGTCTCCTCACTCCGTAGAAATGCTTTCCTGACCCATCATAGGCACTCTTTTTCACAGATTCTTGACCTTCATGCCCTCCCGTATAAATCTATTCAGTGTTTTGCTGTGAATGCCGCAGCACTGGGAGGTGCATGAATTTCTGCCTGTTGTGCTCTGATATTTCGACCTCCTGTTATTGTGCGTCGGCAGTAAGCTGAGCAAGCTGGAGCTGTTGGAGGAGCTGAATCTGAGTGGGAATAAGCTCAAGTCCATTCCCTCGACTGTGTCCAGCTGCAAGAGACTACACTCGCTTATCGCTCATTCCAATCACATCAGCGTCTTCCCCGAGGTCCTCAACCTTCCCGAAATCAAGGTCAGATCAGCTCTTGTATGGGTGTGGACGTATATAAAAACACACAGTTAGTATCATTTGACACTTATTTCACATTAATCATGTTGTAATACCCAAATACATATTCAACTCCGTATATACTGTATACTGTTATTGGTTACCAGCAACATTGGTGTATTCTTATCAACTAGAACATCCTTGCACATCATTAAGGATTTGTTTTCTTGTGTATCATGATATCACACATCCTTTTAGTTCTGCAGGTTAAGTGTGTGTGTGTGTGTGTGTGTGTGTGTGTGTGTGTGTTTTATAAAGCTGGTGGATGTGAGTTGCAATGAGCTCACTGAGATCCTGCTGCCGGACTCCTTACCTGCAACGCTGCAGGAACTGGACCTGACTTGTAACCACAGCCTCATACTGGAGCACAAAACACTCAACCTTTTTAGGTATGAATACACACACACACAAATCTCTCAACGTGTGGGAGTCTATGTATACATTACCAGTGTTCTAATACATCAAATTTAAATTAATTACCCGACCATGGATGAATAGAATCATGTGTTCCGGAGTTTATCCCTACAGGTAAATTATGGAAATGTGAGCAGAAGAAATGGACATACAGAGCACGTTTGATGTTCCTGCATTCTCCGTACTATTTAACTGCAGTCACATCACCACCCTGAAGTTGGACCAGAAGCCTGCTGCTGCCACTGCTGCTGCTCCTGGTGCAGGGGATTCGCTGGGCACCTCCACGCTGTGGGACCATGGCTATGCAGAGATGAGTGGGCAGAGAAACAAGTGAGCCGCACCCATATGTGTCTCTGTGTGTGTGTGTGTTTCACAACTGTCTATGTCTAGCTTTTCTGTGAAAGGTCAGAGTTCAGCGCTGACCTCAGGTCAGTGGTTTGTTCTTCCTTTGGGAATAATAGCGCTGGCCACTACATCTTTAATAAGGCCACTGTTTGTACCTGGCCACCACTTGTGGGGTTGTGAAATGCACACGGTCACAGTGTCGGTGTCTCATGTCTCTCCCACCCCCTGGGTTTGCCAGAGTGTATGTGTGTTTGGGTTTTGCACATTTGTGCACAGCTTACAGGTTGTTTATACATGGAGCTAGTACTCTAATGTCACATTCATTAGATGCACGTGTGACTTGGTAGCAGCCTGCTGTCCTGAAATGTAGACAAGGGGTATTGCAAGCGCAGGGAACGGGCGGGGTTTTATAACTGGGTAATAATGGGATTCTTCTTTATTGGTCAGACTGTGTGTCTCCGTGCTGGCAGTGGACCACTTCGGTGACAGTGTGGAGGCAGCCTATGGGATCTTTGATGGAGACCGCAACGAGGAAGTGCCCCGTCTGCTGCAGTGCACCATGGGAGACGTGCTGTCAGAGGAACTGCAGCACTCAATCGTGGACAGTGTGTACATGAGCAATACTTTCCTCACGTCACACAGGTAGAGTTGCTTTCGTTATCTCCCTTCCCCTCACTCTCCCTTCCTCTGTCTTCTATTTAGTACTGATATTTTTTACAGTTTTCTTAGAAACAATAGAGGGACTCACCTGATTATACTGGTCTATCAAGTTTTCTGTAAGTAAAATTTTGCCGGAAATCTGTGTATTGTTATATCCAGGTTCCGATTTCAGTGCACAACGTTTACAACATTTATCAGACGCCTTTATCCACAGCGACTTACAACCAGTAGTTACAGGGACAGTCCCACCCGGAGCAACTTAGGGTTGAGTGTCTTGCTCAGGGACACAATGGTAGTAAGTGGGATTTGAACCTGGTTCATATGCGAGTGTGTTACCCACTAGGCTACTACCACCCTACATTGGCAAAATAAAATCAAAGTTGCCACTTCACCCTGTTTCCTGCATGGCACATGTGGTTAATTTGGTTGCATCTGCACATATGTTTTGCAGAAAGCTTGGCATGGCTGGGCAGAAGTTGGGTGCCTCGGCTCTGCTGTGTTACATTCATCATGAGCCTTCTGAGCCTGGCAGCTACTTCTGCCTCACGGTGGCGAACGTGGGCACGTGCCAGGCGGTGCTCTGCCGAGACAGACAGCCCCTGCCCCTTTCTAAGGTCTTCAGTCTGGAGCATTGTGCAGAGGAGATGGAACGTGTCAAAAACACGAAAGCCATCATCACTGAGGTAGGTGGTGATGTCCTCACTATTAAATTTAGTGAGTGCAGTTCGTCATTATGTAGTCTGTGTTGCTGTTCTTAGTGACCTGAACATCTTTTGGACTTTCAGGATAACAAAGTGAGTGGAGTGACCTGCTGCTCACGACTGCTGGGCTGTTCCTACCTCTCGCCATCAGTGATCCCCAAGCCGTGGGCGCGGACAGAGCCCCTGTGTCCTCAAGATGAGTTCCTGATCCTGGGTAACAGAGCACTCTTCCAAACAGTCTCCTATCAAGAGGCTGTGAACACGGTCCAGGCTGTCCGCGATCCCCGAGCTGCGGCCAAGAAGCTCTGCACTCTGGCTCAAAGCTATGGTTGCCGCGACAATGTTGGGGCTGTGGTGGTGGCACTTCATATTGGGGAGGACAGCTGTACCTGTGAGCCACCACTGACCACCAGCACAGGGGGTCCTGAGGTCCGGGGAACTGTACCAGCAGCCATGTCAGCGCCTGCGCCCATCTCCGTGCCACCCATGGGAGACCCAGCCACCCCTTCCTCTAGTAGTGGCATTGCTTCTGAGTTTAACAGTGAGACTTCAGCCTCAGAGGTTGGGAGTGAGGCCGGTTCCACAGCCTCTGATGAGCACACATCCAACTCTGCTGCCCGACCTGAACGACGCTGTAGCCTCCATCCTACTGCAGTGACTATTAACAACAGCACTACAGTTCCAGGGGTACCTGGGGGACCGGGACCAGGTAGTGCCCATCCAGCTTTATTCCAGCGACAGCCATCTTGCACCACCTTCTCCAGCAACCAGTCCGACAATGGACTGGACAGTGATGATGAGGTGCCCCTGGAGGGTGTCATCTCAAATGGGAGCAAGCTGGAGGTGGAGGTGGACATCCATTGCTGTGCTTTCCAACTACGTTCTGGAGCCCCTGAGAGTCCCAATGAGAAGGACTTCCGTGGATCAGACTACCCAAATGGCAAGATGCGTCGCCAGAACAGTGTGGTGGTGTCCACCACAAATGGATGCCTGCTGGCTGTTTGTGGCCGGGAGATATCTGACCTAAAGAAGTCCCCCTCTACATCCAGCCTGTTTGGAAAGAAGCTCTCCAATGGCTCTGTGGTAGTCCCAGAGGATAGCCACAACCTCATCGAGGTGGCCCTGGAAGCTCCTAAAAAGAAATCGGGCTACTTTGCAGCCCCTGCTCAGCAGGATCCTGAGGACCAATTGGTGGTTCCCCCTAGCCTGGAGCAAGAAGTCAGGGAGCAGCTGAGGGGGCAGAGCCCCATGGTTCCAGGACCTCCACTCCCCTCCACACCCCCATCTGTAAGAGACACAGACTGGGACCACTCTCAGACTCCAGTCCCCGGTCTACCTGCAGCCAGCATGCAACAGGAGGTCTACGACACGGCCTTGTAAGACGGTGTCAGTCTAAGGTGTCTCTTGGACATAGTGCCATACAAAGAAGCCAGACGTGGCATGTTTGTGGTTCATGTGGGATATTCCAGTTCATTGTGTTGGGAGCCCCGGGCATGTGATTGCAGGCTGCCTGCCTTGGAAGTGTTAGTTGGGCATTTGCAAGAGTAAATTTAGCAAGTCAGTGAAGTATCAGGACCAATGAAATGAGGTCTTGACTCTACAAACCAAGGCAGGCCATTGTCCCAGCCTGAACTGGAATACCTCATGTACAGTACTGCTTAGATCTCATAAAATTACCACCCTTTACATCGAAGGTCACACGTTACTTAGTAGACTTTGGTCTAGTCTCTCATCTCAGAAGCCTCCTTGTTGTGAAAGTCTCAAGGGGCTGTCCTGTGACCAAACAGTGGATAAAAGTGCCTATAGTAGATGACCCTTCTCTGGGGGGAGGGGTCTTTAGCATTTTGACGCTCACAGAAATTAAACCGCTGGTGTCAGTGCCACCAGTGGTACATCTCATCTTCGTATCTCTCTGTCAGACGATCGCTTGTTTCTTTTATTTACTGCACTATGGAAGGATGGAAATAGCCTTGCCTTGTTGTTTGGGAACATGCTATAAGGACACACAACAAGCTAGAACAAGAAGAGGGGCGAAGGAGCAGTGTCCAGGTCTACACTAGGTTCTAGCATTTTCAGTATATAGTAGCTCTCATAGAGTCATTGGAGCCCTAGTGCACAAAACAGCATGCCTGGCCTTACTCAACGCATCAATTGTGGCATAGTTAATGGCCTGCCGTAATTGGACGGACAACATTTTGCCCAAATCAAGTGCTAGCAACAGTGCACCTTGCTCAGTGGATGGACAGGAAGAAAAAACTTGAATTGGATTTGAAAAGAAATAAGAAAGAAGAAGAAGAAGAAAAATTCTGACGTGTGTGTTGACACCACTGGAGAGTGAATGATTCATTACGAAAGGCCAGACAACACCTCATGAGTTTGGCTGATGTGACAAGTGAGTACCCATTTCAGTGTGCCATTGTATGTGGATGTGCTCTGCATAGACTGTACATCCTCCACATAGACAAATACAGGTTTATATGCAGTACTCCTGCTCTACTCAGCTGCTCTGCATTGGGACCGATCTTTCACTACTAACAAATTCTTCACAACACAACCATATAGTGATTAGTGTAATGTATTAAATGAGGAATCATGGTTTTTAGAATTCCAGTGTTAGAAAAAAAAAAAAAAACGATGCATATGATGTATTGTATGTATGTCTTTTTTGTATGTGTGTTTGAGCGTGTGTGGTACCAAGGTAATTTTTTTTTCTTTAGCTTCTCATTTCACGTGTTTTCTGTTTTAAAATAGGGTACCATAGCTTACTGGGGCTTTTGAAGTTACAGAGACCTGAGTGAAGGTCTGTGAAATGCGGTGAGGGGTGAACTTGGTGTACAGTGGCCACAGGGCTGCGTATTAATGGCACAGGGACTGATGCAAGTAAGACACATCAAGCATGACTTCTGACAAATGTGATGGGGACTGATTGCTTGTCACCTGTGACTGGGAGAAGGAAACATAATGTGAAAACGTGTCACTTGTCTCATTTGTGATGCACTCAGTGCCATTACAACACGTAAATGGCATTTTTTTTTTAACACACTGGCTCACAATCCAAGGAAGCAAATGAAAATCCCTAAAAATAATGTGCAGAAACTTGTACAACACAATATGCTTCTTTTGTTGCATATAAACTTAATGTAGGGAATGGCATTACAATGGCATCTTAGGCCGAAGCAGCTAGAAAGGACATCTGGTGGTTACATTTGCAGAGAACCCATAGTGATTCAGGCGTGGCTTTCTGCTAGCATGGGGTGTGTTATGTGGGTAGTGGCCTAGCAGGTAAGGAAATGGACCATCCCCACACGCTGTTCCCTGGCGCCAGTCATGGCTGACCACTCCTCACTAAGGGTGATAGGTTAAAAACAGAGGACACATTTCTTTGTATCACAATGACAAAATCAATCACTTTCACTTTTATGTACTTTAAGGAGAGTAACAGGCATCTTAAATAAAGATCGGCAACACACAGACAATCTTTGAGACTCTCACTTTCTTTCACCAAGATTGTCCGGGAGCTGATGAAGTCTTCCTGTTTCAAGGCTGGCTTTTTATAATTGCATTATAAATGCTAAATTTCAATGCAATGCTATTCGCACACAAGCGTAGCTCAGAAGAGCCGTTGGCTCTGTGCTAAACTACTGAAAGATGTAATATATCCAATTAGGGATATTTCATTGTCTGCAAATAGATTTTGGAAAGGTTAGACGGAAGCTCCTAATGCACTCATGCTGGTGCAAAGCCATTCGAGGGATTGTTTTGTGCCGTGAACACTGGAAAGTGGTGGGAGATTGGTTAAAGATTGAATTTTACCATACAGCGCTGGTGATGTGCTGTGACAGTGTTAAGCCACCTGTACCAAATCGAAAGCACTTTGTTTCACATCCATGTTGGCAATATAAGCTGAGTTGATTTTGAGTTGCAGAGCAGTTTTACTGCATCACCTTCTGCCTCATCCACATTTGGAGATTTCACTTGGTTTCCATGACGTCTTTGTCGTACCTGTGCCAAAACATGTTTGTTTTCCTCAGAGCATTGAGATACCAGGATTTATGTCTCCCCATTCTTCCTTGGCTGTAGGAGATCATTCATTAGTTTACAGAGTTGGGAGAGCCCGACCCCCAGTTCTTCTAACACATCTCTACATGAACATAATCACCACTTTCACTTTTTAATCATTATTGTTTGCGTGTTTCGCACTTTTACACAGTTACCATTGGGAAGTTGAAAAACCTTAAATTCGTTTCATTACTGACTAAAACCTTTGCACAGTACTGCTGCTGTTGTGATAAGGAGAACAGATTGCTGTGTCTTGTCCACCCGTTGTTAGACTCATACTGCATATCATTTCTCTTGTGCCAAAGGATGAGGGTGGAACACAAGAACCCCAGGTTGTAGAATCAAATGAAACCTTGGTGAGCTGTGATTTTATTTCTAGTACTTCAGTTTTGTCTATTTCTATCTTCTGGTTTCTGTTTAAAGGTGAACCAGTTTAGGAAAAAAAAAAAACAGTATTATTTTTGGTGAGGACTGAAATCTCAGGTGGAAACTTTAAGCTTGACCTTTCAGAGCTCAGTGTCTTGAACGTATGTGACTTCTAGCAGACGATGAAGGTGAAATTCCCTTTAAAGACAAAGTTTAAACAGGTTGTAGTCTTCAGATAAGATGTTGAAAATTTAACACAATCCAACTGATTTGACTCATAAATCGTTCACAATATGTTTTATTCCAGAATTTCCCTTGGAATCATGTGACACTGTGGAAGCACTTTGTACATAATTCAACTGAATCTATAGGATATATATTATTATTATTATTATTATATTAGTATTATATTAGCTATTTGCTGAAATGCACATTAACTCATTGGTCTTGAGTTGTGATTGTTCTGGCTGGACTTGGCCAAACACATTCAGTCTTCTCTAAGAGAAAGTCATGTTGGGGAACTCTACCGTACATATTCATTACGTGGCGACTGGGATGATTTATCTTTCATTGCAAAGATGAACTTCGATTTTAAATATTTGGGTAGTAGGGGTGGTAGTAGCTTAGTGGGTAACACACTCACCTATGAACTAGAAGACCTAGGTTCAAATCCCACTTACTACCATTGTGACCCTGAGAAGGGTGACTGTCCCTGTAACTACTGATTGTAAGTCGCTCTGGATAAGGGCGTCTGATAAAAATGCCGTAAATTTCAAATGTAAAATATTTAGGTTGGTCTCATTACTGAACAAGATTTGGGCTCCGTTTGCAGATATGGGGTTTTTGAGGTGGAAGCACACTTAATAGGCGCTGTTGATAACAGATAACGGGAAGCAGGTCGTTTGATTGCACTTTGTCGGGTGAACTCATGCACCCTGCTTGGGCCATTTTCTTGTCAGAAACCCGCTGACTGTGTTGGCCTAGCCGGGCCTGTTTATTCCAGACAGTTCTTTACCACAGATAAGCAAAACCTTTTCCCTTTTAATGACCAATTAGTCATTGCAACTTTGCGGTATATGGAAATGTGAAATTGGAAAGGGTTTCAATCCCTAGTTTATCCCCAAAGTCTGATAAAATATCAGATATAATGCTAGATTTACGGTTGACTGTGTGGGAACTATACCCCGTCCAGGAGAGGAATAATTACAGCAAGCAGTTAGGAATGCACAAAGGATGTTCCTTAACATGGAATAATGCAATTAGCTTGTAGATAATTAAAAGGTTAACAATGTTGAGTGGCCTACAACCTAGGATGATTTTTTTTTCAGTGCTCACTGAACACGTACAGTAATTTAGCATCCTTTTGTTTGTATGTGTGTATGTGAAAGAGTGTGTGTGTGTGTGTGTGTGTGTGAGAGAGAGAGAGAGAGCACACTGTGAAATATTCTGCATCATATTTGACCATTCGTCCCCTCTCTTCCCAAGTGTTTTTGTGGGTAATGTGTGTGAACTCCAACCACGTGTGGCCCCTAGTTTGCCAACGGGGAACGTACTTGAGCCATTCAAGTGCTTCACTGTCCCCTTTAGTGTATCTAGCAGCCAAATATCCACCCAGATCTCAGTACCGGTACAATCTTAAATAACTTTTTTTTTTCTTTATATTTTTTTCTCCTTTTCTTTTACAAACCAAAAACAAAAAAAAATGTTGAGACACTCTAACACGAAGAAGGTGAATGACGCGTGCGTGCGTGTTTGTGCACACAATTACGCATAAACATTCATGTAACAGCGTATGTTATGAGTACGATCACGTTGTACTGTAGATGTGCACGGTACTGGTTGTGATGTTACTGCTATATCACATCAGCAGCGATACAGGGTATAGGTGAAGGGAGCCAGCTGGAGCGACCGAGATATTATATCCCTTTAATTTTCTTCAGAACAGACAATGTACTATTGTGCAGGACCGAGTACCATAAAACTATGTAAATATATAGAGAAATGGACAAAAAAACGACTGTGTGTTGTTGTCAGGTATCAGAATTTATTATCTTTTCTTAAATAACGTCATTGATTTTACAATATTTGCATTTTTGTGAGAATGGGATCAAATTGAAATGTTTGTTTTTGTTATATTCCTCCCACAATCAGTAACAAACTGTGCTAAACTATGTGTTTTTCACGCACTGTACATGTTCTCTCATTTTGAATGAAATTTACAGTTAAATGCAACAAAGCTCATCTGTGACATGCTGTATGACGTATTTGCGTAGGTTTATGGTTCACTCTTTCCAGACAGGAGGATGGGGGGATGTTGCAGTTGCTTGCCATGTGACCAAAGTTTGATCTCACCATCATTTCTGTACATTCTTTTTTCTAGAGATGCTTGAATATTTTCTCTCAATGCCAAGAAGCCGAGGTTTATTTTTGTACTTCATTGTTTCATGCAAATTTATAGGTCCTCCAGTACAGAATCTTGAAGATTTGGGGATTCTGTGGTATAACGTCACCCATCGAGATACTATCTTTTGTTTAAGATACTAATTATTAATGTATTTAATGTCTGAAGCATGCCCTATATAAATGAATACACATAATATAAAGTATATATGAAAATGTGATTAATTTGTACGAATATTAACATTTTATGTTTATATGGCATTGTTTTGAATATCTGGAGCATATGATATTTTTATGTTTATATTTTAGCCTGCAGACAACTGCTGAACACACTTAACTTATGTTAAATATTTAATGTAATTAGTTATAGGAAATAATTTGTGTTGCTTTATGATTTAGGAAAGTGAGCACTTTTGCTGTCGGTCAGCCAGGAGTTGTGCCCACGTTGAAGAGTGGGTAGTGGTTCCTCATTTCTTTTGAGATGCTGCTATGACTAGTTTTAAGCAGAAAAGCTGTATTTTTAATTACCTTTCAGCCAAGTAGCAATAAAAATTTATAATGTGTCATGTGTCCAGATGTCATCTTTTCCCCCAGATCTTCACCTGTGATGGATTTCAGCACTCTTTTGCCATCCTTTGGCTAGATCCTCCTCCCAAACGTCTCTGTAAATACGCCTTTGGCTACACGCTTGCACACAGCTCAGCAAGCTGATCGCCCAATAGGAAGATAGGAGCCTATCCCAGCTAAAAGAGGACACAGGCAGGAACCAGCCATGGAAACGGCGCCAGGTTCACTGCCAAGGAAACACACGCTACAGCAAACCACGGTGTTATTGCACAGGATTCTAACTCAATATTAAGCCGGCAGGTTCAGACATTTTGCAAGAACCGAAACTGGTTGGCATACCTTAGATAGTGGCTTATCATTGCACAAAGACCACCCGTTTCACTTACTTCTAAGGATGAGCTTAATTTTCCAGTAACAAGAGTCATATTAAAAAGACAGTTATTTATTAAAAAAGTATTAAAAATGCAAGTAGTTGTGATTATAAATCAACTTGTACAAATGATTTATAAAGGGTAGTGGAGTCTATAAAACCAAGTGGTGCAACCTGCACATTAGTGTCTACAAAAATATTAAAACCTTAACTTGTTATAAAATGCTATTTGTTCATTTATATCAAATGAGTAATGCTGACAGCACTGATTATGAAAAAGTGTTAGAATAAATGCAAAACCTTTTTACCTTTTTTCCTTCACCAGAGGACCATCAAGACAACACATTTGTTGACTTTTACTATATATATATATAGGTACAACCACAAGTGCTACAAGTTATTGGCCTCTGTCTCCCTCCACTTGCGTCCCTGCACTTTCCGGAAAGCCCTGATGGTCAGAACTGCACAAAAGGAGAACAAGATAGTACCCAGAACTCCAAACAGTCCTCCTGCAATGTCAGTCCCACTGAGCGTGCACCCAAAACCCTGGTGACCTTTGCTCTTGTACATCTCCTCCCTATCTTTGCACACACTGCTACTGTAGGACTCGTTAATCTTGATGAAGAAGAAGGCCACAGCAGGGATGTAGCCCAGGGCAATGAGGCAGTTCAGGATGGCCTCCACTATCAGCACAACCGGCCAGCGGAATGGAACACGGAAGATGCCCAGGGCCAACATGGCACAAGCGTAGCTCATAAGTGCCCCTCCACACGCCATGCTGAAGACATATGATGGCCGTCTGAGCTGGTAGAAGAGTCGGTCGAGTTCCTTCACACGCTCCGCCTCGGCACCAGTGAAAGCCTGGGCTCCTCCGTAATAGTACTGGTATAGCCCTCCGAGGCTGGCCAGATCAAGATACTGGCCTGATGAGCTGTAAGGCACCCCGGCACAGATGATGATCAGCATGTTCAGTAGCACCTCCATTATCTGGCACATTCCTAGGTGACACATTAACCAGAAAGAACATATTATTCTTATGTCCTTTTAAAATACCTTAATTATTATTTATTTGGAATATGGTGTTGTCCAGAAGCATTAAGTTCTTGTTTGCTCAAACTGCTCAGGTATTTGAAACTGAAACCATTTAACTTTATTTAATAAAACATGATCGAGCATGACAGTACATCTACTGTACAGTATAAATTAATTTACCTTCTGAACACAACACCTTACCTCTGCCTGTGCCAAGGTATCTGAGATTGTAAAGTGCTTCTTCTTGTGGCTCACAGATGTGGAATGATTCTGGAGACTCTGCGTGTCTGTAGCAATAAATCATTCATATTTAGATCACTTCCAAACACAGTGACTTGGGCACAAACATTTCATTAGCACTGGCCGATATGAATAGACTGAAGGATTTGTTGAAGCATTGGTCTTTATGCAACACAGTCATCATTGATAATGGACATTTTTTTTTCCCAAATCTGGACCTAAAACCCAAACCATGTTAATTCTGGCTATCTTCAGGCTGGAGACACGGGTCAGATCATCTGCCCCACGACCTCAGTCCGAAGTAAGTTTCTTCATCTCAGCATGTAAGCTGTATTTTCATCTTACTCTTTATGGCGGCTCTGATGGTACACATCATGACTTTTATCCTGGTTGTGCCTCCTGTCTGTGTAGTCCTGTTCAGGGTAGCATTCTCCTCGGTGTCTGTCTCTTTTGTAGTAGTCCTGCGTGTCCCTCTCGGCCTGTCGGTCATATGAAGACCGCTCCCGGTCGTACGGTTCCCTTTCTCGTTCCCTCCTGCTGTATCTGTTCGCTTCTGGCATTATGTCTCTGCAAAAACACACAATTCCAGGATCTAGAAGTACAGAACATGGTGGTGGGGGAGAAACACCGCTTCGAAACTGAGGTGACAGTGAGGTTTGGGGTGTGCAGCTAGACGAGATTTAGGATCAGGGTTTTTCTGGCCCACATCATGTTTAGCAATTTGTATACGTTCCGACCACGCGTTTCGTAAAAGTAACAGCGTCTCAGTGACACACATTAACGCGGATAATTATGAAAGGCCCAACTAACGAACAAACAGAAAGGAAGACTGAAGTTCGCGTTGGCAGGCTAACAAAAATAGACAAACAAGCAGTGAAAACGGACAAGTGCACTTTCACTGTACCTTTATTTAATCACACCAAACCAGGATAAAAGATAAAGTCCCTTTCGTCGCACTTGTTGTTTTTGTTTTGTCGTCTTAACACCGCAGGTAAAGTGGGAGGGGCTGACTGAAGCGAAGCCCCGCCTCCTTTAGCCCCACCTGTGGCCGCGTCTTCTTCTTCCTTCTTTCCAGCATTCGCCACCCTGTGGGATGAGCGACGCGCCCCGCGGCGCGTTGCTGCCGCCCACAGGTCGAGCCGAGCACTGCAGCTGCGGTTCGCTGCTCACATAAAAGACCCCACGCCCGGCCAAACCAACTCACTGCGCTTATACGTACATCTCGGCTTGGACACAGAAGACCACAAACCCCACAATACGCCTAACCCTGAGCTGCTCCAGGGGGACGGTCCCTGTAACCACCTGATTGCAAGTAGCCCTGGATAACAAAACCTCCAGCTCAAAACGAGTTGATTTCAGACGAAACCTTCTGCCAGGCATCTACCTGCTCAGGTCTTCTGCTGGCCACTGCGTTCCCTAACTGGACGCCAGTCCCCACACGATCTGCAGTGGTGTCCACGAATCCCTTTTGTATCCCAGCTTCCACACATTCTAGGGACCAGCTCCTGCTGCTGAGCCCTGTAGAAGACAATAATGCCTATTGTGCGGTTTGCTGGATTGCCGTAGGCGGAATAAATTTGCTTATTTGGCCAATGAGATGTTGTTCCTTTGCTCCAGGTTTCCACGGAGTCCTGCCTGTTCAGTAAGTGCCTGTTTGAATGCCTACATTGCGTACGGTACGTATTATAAATTGACCTCTGGTTCTCTGAATGAGCCATTAACTATTTTTTTAAAACTCTGGTCTAAGTTTAAAAGAAAACAGTAGTACTGCTAGTGCAAAGGTGAAATCTTCTACTCATTTATGTGCCGTTTTTTAAAATGTACATTGTCACAAACAAATAGAACCGTGCTTAAAGCCCTAGGTGAGCAAGCCAGAAGCAACAGTGGCAAGGGTAAAAACTCGCTCTAGCAGGAAGAAAACCTTTAGATGAACCTAGGCTCAGCATGGGGAACCCGTTGTCCTCTGCAGCACTAGACTACAATGAAATACGTCCAAAAAATTATGGTACATGAAGGTTACTGGAGTCTTCTTGTGCATAATGAATTAGCATCCAGGTAGTTTGTTAGGATCCCAGCAGGTGACAATCAGATGGGGTCAGCGGAGGGCCAAGCAGGACAGTCCATGGAGGTCGGCCATGTCACATGGTCATGCTGTACCAGGCAGGATACACCATCCACATTGGAGTGGATGGTGAAGGATATATTCACACTATTACAATATTATTACAGTATTATTATTTGTCCAATAATATATTATCCTTTCAGTAAATTTTCTATTCAAAGTTGTTACTATATTTCTTTTTTATGGAGGCACTGGCTACACACAAATGGCACCTTACACAGCACTGTGCAGAAACACCAGTGCAAACCAGTGAAATAAAACCCCTGCTGCAAGCTGCCAGGATTTTTTTATGTTAAATGATTAAATTGATATGTTATTGATCAAATATTGATTTATTGCATAATTTCTTTATTTTCACAAAAGAGTGACATTATGTGTGAAGAGAAAGAGACTCCGTTCTCCTGTTGAGCTCTGAGTAGCAATATATATATATATATACACACACACACACACACACACACACATATATATATATACATACATATATATATATATATACACACACACACACACACACACACGCATACATACATACATACATACATACATACATATATATATGAGCTCTGAGTATATATATATATATATATATATACATACATATGCATATACACACATACTGACATATACATTACAGGCCAACAGTTTGGACACACCTTCTCTTTCAATGTGTTTTCTTTATTTTCATTACCATTTACATTGGTAGATTCTCACTGAAGGCATCAAAACAATGAATGAACACATGTGGAGCTATGTTGAATGAGAAGGTGTGTCCAAACCTTTGGCCTGTACTGTATATACAGATACAATCACAACACTTCTCTCAACAATCACAACACTTCATAGAACTCCAATACACTCCAGCACTTTCACTTCCACTTTCACTCTGGACTCAATCCCCCCCAGATTTTTTTCACAAACTCTTTGCTCTTTTTTTTTTTAATTTTCCACTTTTTCACTTTATACTTTACTTCACTCATTTGCACACCGCCACCCTACCTGTTACACATATTTTATGTTTTATGTTAAAGACATAAAAGTGTAATATTTGGTTATGTTGGCATATGTGTACTATGTGTACTGTTCATTGTGTACTAGCAATATTTGCAATACTGTGGTCTGTAGCAGTCGTCAAAGCATTTCACTGCATGAATTTTAGATACTACACTACAAAAAAGGCCTACAATCACCCCCACAATCAAACTATTTGGCTGAAAACAAACAAACAAATAAATTGAAAAAAATTTAGCTTGTCCCTTCTTCCCTTTTTGGGGCAGTGGTTAAGGAAGCGGCCCCGTAATCAGAAGGTTGCTGGTTCGAATCCCGATCTGACAAGGTACCACTGAGGTGCCACTGAGCAAAGCACCGTCCCCACACACTGCTCCCCGGGTGCCTGTCATGGCTGCCCACTGCTCACTCAGGGTGATGGGTTAAATGCAAAAGGACAAATTTCACTGTGTGCACTGTGTGCTGTGCTGCTGTGTATCACGTGTGACAATCACTTCACTTCACTTCTTCAACAGAACTTTGCCACTGCTTAAAGCTTTTGCACAGTGCTGTAGATCTGTAGTCATTGCACATGACAGGCCACAAGTATAAAAAACTTTACAAAGTGCAACATTGCCAGCTGTATTTTTTTTATTGCGTCACGCATATAAACGAGTGAAAGCAAGCGTGTGATTGGACATTTTTTACTACTGTATTACGCCGAGCGGCCCTACTGGCTGCGCGTCAGACGCACGGCCCGCCCCCGACGCACGCCCCGCCCCCCGACGCGTACGGCCCGCGCGAGAGCGCGCGCACCGCTCCGGCGCGTGCTCCTTTCCGCGAAGAGGCGCGAGACAAAGATGGCGGCGACGGTGGCGGCGGGAGCAGCGTGATCTGCGGGAGTAGCGGCGACACCGAGCCAGCCAGCCAGCCAGCGAGCGAGCAGCCGAGGCGCAACTTCCCATCGCCGCCACGGGCGAAGATGTCGCAGTAGGGCGCAGGCCGTCACCGCCGTCCGCCACGCACGTTTCCCCCGCGCGCGAGCGTTCGTCTTCGGATTGAGGAGACGGGGGGGAGAAAACCCACCTCACCGGGAGCATGGCTTCGCACAGCAACCAGGTAAAGCGGAGAGTGGGGCTGGAACGGAGCCCGCGGCTGCAGCGGCTCCTCCGTGACGGTCGTCGTTCGCGTCGCGGGTTTTTATTCCCGTCTAATCTCGGTCCCCCTTTTTTCTTCCGCGCGTGGTAAAGGCCCCGCGGACCTGCTTATTCACACGGCGGCTAGGCGGCTAACGCTAGCGCACATTTTCACGGGGGCTCCGACCGACTGGCCTCGCCCTCCGGTTAACGGGCCGCCGGGGAGGTCACTCCTCCCCGCCGCGGCGGCCGCCCGGTCGGCCAGGTGCTCCGTGGCCGCACCGCGTGCGGAGCCGGGCCGCCTCGTAGGCCCGGCTCGATCCCCGCTAGCTCGGCTAACTCCGTCACGCCGCTCACGGCCGCGTGTTCGTCTCCCCCCCCCCGCCCTCGTCCTCAGCGCGGAAGCGTGCAGCGAGCGTGCCGGGCAAGGTGGGCGCTGCGCCCGGGCCTGGCGACGGGCGTCGGGAAGCCCATTCAAACCCTCCGCCGGAACAGAGGCCTGCGGTGCCGGGAGCGGATCTCCTCAGTGAAGCACGTTTCTAACACGCATGTCAATACGAATAAAAATTCGGCTCAGGAAGGGCCCGACTTTGGTGAAGTACACGCTGGCGTACCTGCAGCGAGTTCTCAAACTTTCACGTTTCCCCGACACACCTACTTTTCCCAGATCGCAGGAGTTTTGATGCAAACTTGCACACAACTGTCTTATTACTTTTTCCCCCCTCGTGTAGTAATAATGTCACTCGTGCAAAACTGTTCGAGCCGCCCCACGCGTGGGCCGCGTTTCGCGTACTTTATTCCCGCGACGTGCCCGCTGTCCCCCTCGCCACGGTTACCGCGTGGAGGCGCCGCGGCGGAAATAAGCTGAATCATAGCTGATCGGCCGCCCTCCCCTCCCCCGTCCTCCTTCGCTGAGAGAAGTCAAGCGGTCCGCTCGTCTGCTTAACATGTGTCAATTATCGATATGTTGTATCAGTTCATAAAATGCCAGTTATCGATATGTTGTATCAGTTCATAAAATGCCAGTTATCGACATGTTGCCTATTACAATGATTATTGGGATAGGATGCTGAGTTATTGCAGGGTGGTGTATCTGTGAAACTGTGCGTAAGAATGGAAAGTTTCGCATTTAGTGAGGCGACGTTTTCAACCCATCCGTTCATTCCGGTCTTGGTAAAACTGCCGGCATAATGATTGTACTTCACCCCGAGTCTGTTATTTCAGCTGCGATCAGTCACTGGCGGCGACCATCTCTGCAGAACATGTGGTGGGGACGTGGCGGGCAGGTGAGGGCGTTTCCGGTCCCTGGCGGGGGGCGCGATCTGCCCGTCCTCGGAGGGGCCGTGAGCTGAATCGGGAGCAGCTGGTGGCCGCGTCTGTGAAATCTCCCGCTCCTGATTCATGCCGCTGCTAATGGCATATTACTTAATAGCAATGGTGCCATTGTTAGTGAAGCGGTTCGCTCGCTCGGTGACTGTCTTCGGTTTTGTCCTGAAGCGGAGCCCTACGCTCACTTGTGCGTTACAATGTCGTGCCAGTCATGCCCAATTTGACTCGCGTGTTTAAGTAAGCATCTAGCCATTTATGAAATTCTTTCACCGGCAGGCTGCTTAGAACCTCACATTTGTTTGTTCTGACTTGTTACGTGCTGCTTAGTTTGGCAGCGGGAAAGAAAAAAAAAATCTGGTTTTGCACCCATGTTCATCTAATAAGGCCAGCCCCGAGGGGGGTGATTTTGACCAAATCGGTTTAATCGGTGTGAAAGCGGAGTGTTGTAACCTGAAAATCCGGCGAAACTGCCCCGGTCACCTCTTTATCTGGAAGGTGTGTGTTTTACAGATTCATTCCTGTGGCTCCAACCCAGTCGTGTTTCACGTCTTGTTGAGTCAGTTTCGGCTGTTTAGTTATTTATTGTTATTATTGTTTTTCATTTTACACAAGCAAGTTTTTAAATCTTTTCACGGGTTTTAGAATTTAACAGGTTAACTGAGTTTGTAATTCCACCAACTTGTAGGGGCTCTTGCACAGAATGTTTCATAATTTCATAAACCACACACACACACACACACACACACTCTGCGTAGTGTATGACCCTTGCCCCTGTAGGGGATGGTGAGATTGTGTTACTCAGTTTTGGGCTAACACCGTGACTCATAACCACGTGGCCATGACCATTTATCAAAGGCCAGCATAAAACAGGTATTTTGATGATTAAATATTTGATTACATTTTGTAATGTCTTTGCATTTTTAATTCAAATGAACTTTTAGGTCTGAAAGTAATGTTGCTCCGCTGGTGCATGTGGAAATAATACAGATGGCAGTTCAACTTTGAAGGGGGGGGGCTTAGCGTGGTACGCATGGCACGCCTGCACTAAAGGGGCGAAGGGACATTCTTTCTGTTGTGGTCGTGATTAGCCACCCAGAGGCGGCTGGATTACGGCTGCCGCGTTTGTCACTTGTAGTGCCGTTTCAGCACACCGGCGCTCTCATTTAGATTTTTTTTTTTTTTTTTTTTTTTTTGTGCACATGTGCTGGAACTGCACTTTTTCACCCTGCCTGTCCCCACCTCTTTTCACCTCCCTTCTGTTCAGACGTAATGGCAGGATTATCTGGCCGCAGGGGAGAGATTGTTTCACTCTTTTTAACCTTTTACCCCCCCAGACTGGATGCTAGCTGTGAAGATTGAAGTCGAACCTGAGCCAGAAGTCTTTGGTGGGAAAACGGCAGTTTGTTGCGGGTGTTCCCCTTGCTGCTCCCCTCTGAGCAGAAAATGCGAGAGACTTTCAGTTACAACGTTAGTGCTACTGGGATTAGGTTAATTATAAGCAGGGGTGAGGCCAGGTTATATGCAGGGCAGTGTGTTCAACTTACATTTACAGCATTTACCAGACGCCCTTACCCAGAGCGACTTACAATCAGTAGTTACAGGGACAGTCCCCCCCCTGGTGCAATTTAGGGTTAAGTGTCTTGCTCAGGGACACAATGGTAGTAAGGGCGAGTGTGTTACCCACTAGGCTACTACCACCCTTTTACTTGAGCATGAGACCCTGGTGCTACCGCTGGAAAACTTTTGCTGCTGCCGAGAGGACTGGTGCATGGCTAGTTTTAGAGCAAAACTGTGCAAGATTAGGCGTTTTGGCTCATGGGCTCCACCTTCTGGCGCATAGGATAATTAACTTTACTGTGGGTGTCAAACAAATTGCAGGTAGAGACCCCAGGGCTGTAGAGTGCAACCTAATTTCTCAACGATCAAACTAAAAAAAAAAAAAAAAAGGTGGTCGCAACTGTTCAGTGGAAAAATCTCAGTAAACAAAAATCTCAGTGATTCACACAACACACACATTAGGTCCATGTCATGTTCTAAACCAATCAGAGATCATAAAGGGCGGGGCCTCCTCTGATTGGCCGTGGTCAAGATATTCCTGTACTTTTGAAAGTGCGCGTGCTGCAATCAGACAGAGAGGTGAGTAGCCTGGAGATTGGATGTAGCCACGGATTAGAGCATTAATCAGGCCTTAAAAGTTAGACACAAACCTGACAAGTACAGCTTTTTAAAAGCCCAAAATACAACATTATTGTGTCTGTGTGTGCCAACCAACATTCCAACATGCTTTGCACGTGTTACGAGTCTTTTATACACTTTTGACGTCATTTTTCATGGTCATCCTCCCCCACCACAATGCATCTATAAACCACATTACATGCAGTGATAAATGTACTGGCCAGTGTACTCTGTCCCCGCTGCCTTTCTGCAACAGTTCAATACCTTAATAAAAATTTTCTTTTTATTTAACTTGTCTTAATTTCAGCTCACTGAAGCACTTTAAGCACTAACACATTTTCATTAAGTTGCCTTTCTTGCAGAATTGTGCTTCCAGTAACCAGATTACTTAATCATTTAAAAGTCAATATTGCATATATGGACAGTGATTTAAAAAATGAACCTGTAAAACTGCGGTGTTAAATAAGTTGCAGCCAAAAATTTTGTTCACCTAAGAAAAAAATTTGACCAGCCAGTGCAAGGAAGCACCAGGACAAGGTTGTGCAAAGTATAATGAGTATCATAGTATCATGGTAGTGACTTATTAATACGCCGTGAGGACAGGCTGGCAAAAGTGAAATCGTTGTTTATTTGCATGCAATTTTACATTAAAGGTCAGTGAATGAAAGTGCCACGCTCAGGACGGATAAATGTCAATGTCCCATTACCAGATCTGTATGAAGAGTGCAGAGCTAGGTGCAAATACCACAGCGTGATAAAAAGTTAGCACCATTCTGGCAAGAGCTTTATAGGCTCGAGCAAGCATTCCACGGCCAGAGTAAGGACGCAAGAGCCACGGATCTCGCTGAACGACCCAAACGGCTAGTTTGCCCATTAGACCACTTGTAGTAAAGTGCTAATGACTTTATAATGGCCATGGTGCTGTGATGTCCATACTGGAGATGAAGGTAGATGTGTGATTATGCCTCTGTGAGTGGTTTATTGATGGAAGTGCATGTGAACCACAATTAACTCTTCTTTTTGACTCCCATCTCACGTAGCTAATATCTTCACGACATTATCAGATGGATCTGCCCTTATCAACACAGGCCACCCACATACTTGTCCAGTCCCTAGTAAGCTCACTACTGTAACTCCCTTCTAGCTGGTCAGAGTGCCATCAGACATCTACGACTAATACAGAATGCAGCCGCCTGACTGGTTTTAAACCTTCCCAAACCACTCCCTCCACACTGGCTCCCAGTAGCTGCCCCCTGCATCAGAGTCAAAATACTGATGCCAGCCTACAAAGAAGAACATCGGGTAACACCATCTTACCTCTCAGCTCTTATTATACATCACACTGCACCTTGTATACTCCGACCCTCCAGCACTGCTCGCCTGGTCCCTCCACCGCTGAAGGTACGGGGATGACACTCATCTAGACCCTTCTCTGTCTTGTCCCCTAGATGGTGGAATGACAGTCAATAAAATGATTGTATTCATAGTTGGGCTCTTAGCGATCCGATTACTTAATTGATTGTAATTTGTAAGCATGTTGGTCCAGGGTGCCCACCCTTTGTTTCTTAGGTGCACCAGCATAAAAGTTAGGTGAGCCAAATTTTTGACAGCATCACATTTAACAAGGTAGTTTTACAAGTTCACTTTTCTTTTTAAATTGCTCTCCCTATAATATTGACTTGTAAATGATTAACTAACAATCTGGTTAACAATAAGTTCTTTATTTCAAGGACAATTCTACAAGAAAAGTAACTTACTAAAAATGATAAATTTAAATAAAAAATAAATCTGCCACAATAATGTCTGGTTCAAATCTGTACATGTTGGGCTTTGGTCTAATTTTAAGGCCCGATTGAAGCCCTAAACCGTGGCCACATCCACTCTTGTCTATCTGAATTCAGCATAAAATGACACCAATATAATGATTTTTACTTATCTTTAATAATATATAATTGTGTGCACACAATATCTAATAGTGCATTTATCTCTTGATTTTCTGTATTCAGTACATCACCCATCCCTTATATATCTACCTGGGCAGGTGATTCTTTGATGTAGACTTATAGTATTAAGTGGTGCTTTGCCATCACTTGAGAGATCTCTTGCAGCAATGTGGAGAATAGAGACATGCCTTACTGAGGAGCAGAAGCAATCATTTGGACGTTGTGGGATTTGAGGGTCAGTAGTTCAGCGTGTAAAGACTGCCGCTGCGAACGTCATCCCCCTGGCGAGTCCTGGCTGCTTCTGGCAGTGCCCGTCGTGTGAAATATGCACGGCTGGAAACTTATTGCTACATGTACCCCCAGATTCCCAGTGTGCCGAAAATACTGCAGAATGTGAACATTCCCAACACAAGCCCAACTTTCGCATTGGCTTCTAAAGAAAGTTTGGTCAGTCTTTTCATAGTCTTGTTCATTACTTCTAGAACACGGCCATATTTGGAGGAATACAAAGTTTTGGTCTTAAGCTGTTTACGCATTCCTCTTCATTAAGCTTCAGACAACTGATTACGAAATGTAAAAAAAAAAAGTGGGCTGTCTGTGTATACATTAATAGGTGTGGTTACTATAGTTGTTTTTATTGTCTAGTTTTAACTAGTTATGCTCTAGTCTTTGTGTCAAGCTGTCATTTTAGTTTTTAGTCTTAGTCACGTCCATACCCATTTTAGTCTAGTCGAGTTTGTTGAGCATTTTTTTAAGGCCGCATGATTTCCGCAATGTGAAATACGCAGATGGAATCGCGGAATCCAACAAAGTTCGGAACAATACCCAAACGGAGGGACAACTCTTTGATAAGAACATGTGACAACCACTTAACTCTTATCAGAAACAGGGAAATGCAAAAAATCAGCTTATTCACAATGTGATTTGTGTAAAAAAAAAAAATTCTTTGCATAAAATGCAAATATTGTTTACATGTAAATGGTTTACAAAAGCAAAGAGTAAATGCCCAAGCCTTTGTTTAACAGTGATTATTTATGTCTAGTTTTGTTGAGCAGAATGTGTTCATCTAGATTGTCAATGAGAACTGACATTTTAGTAATTGAAAATTGTATATATTTGTGTGTGTGTGTGTGTGTGTGTGTATATATATATAGTCAAAACCAATTCATGATTAAAACAAGGTTATTGGATTATATCATTGTCACCTTAAAGATTCAAGAATACCTCACATCTCATTCAGACACAGAAGATGGTCTGATTTGTTCTATGTTTTTCCATTTTGTTTTCTTTTCCATTTCACTTCGTCATTCGAATTGGTAAACCACCATGTTATTAATATGAAAAATGTTACATGTTGAATCTGGGTCCTTAGACTGGTTTCTGTTCCCAATAGTTTCAGTGTGTGTAATATGACAGATGCCATATACTTTTCTTTATTTGTAGTAACCCACTGTGTAACACACTGGCCTATGAACCAGAAGACCCAGGTTTAAACCCCACTTACTACTACTTGTGTATCACAAGTGACAATCACTTCACTTTCACCATTGTCTCCCTGAGCAAGGCACTTAACCCTGGGTGTCTCCATGGGGACTGTCCCTGTAACTACTGATTGTAAAGTGCTCTGGATAATTGCATAAATACCGTAAAAGTAATGAAATTTAATTTTTACTCATTACGTAAAGTGAAGTGTATCACATGTGATACAGAGCAGCACAGCACACAGCGTAATTTTTCCTCTGCATTAAACCCATCACCCTGAGTGAGCAGTGTGCAGCCATGACAGGCACTCGGGGAGCAGTGTGTGGGGACGGTGCTTTGCTCAGTGGCACCTTGGCGGATCAGGATTCGAACCGGCAACCTTCTGATTAACCGCTAGGCCACCACTGCCAATTTATAAGTCCTCTGAACCCTATGATTGTCATTCTCGATTTTGCTTTGATTCCTACTGTAGCGGAGGGCACCTGACTGCCATCTTGCCATGCCAGTGCAGCATGACTCATCGTTTTATGCACTTGTCCTTTGCTTCTTGACACAGTGTTGCTGTGTCACTGTGTTTCTCACCTTGTTCTAAGCCCTCGGGAAATTAATAATGGTCTAGCAGAGTTTTTACTTGGTTGTGATGCTTAATTGAACAAAAATCTTACATTCCAGCGTGGTTTCAATCAGGTGATTGCATACAGTCATCAATGTTAGTATTTATTGGATTAAAAACTAGGAGCTTTTGGATCCTTGGCTACATTTAATGAATTAAATACGTTTCTGAAGTTGACCACATTTTTTACAAATTTACTAGTGGTAAAATCTACATTTGCGTTTGTTATTTTATTGCTATTGAGTCAAGCCTTACTGCTGCCTGTTAATGTTCTCACAAAGTTATATCTCTCTTCTCCCTTCTCTCTTCTGTAGTACATTTTTGGGGAGTTCAGCCAAGATGAGTTCAACCAGTTCTTTGTGACTCCCCGCTGTTATGTGGAGGTAAGAGACCTGAAGTAATTTCTCTCTGTTTCATATTCTAGTTCTGTGGTAGTTTTTTTTTTTTTTTTTGGCAAAAAACTTATTCTGCTGTTATTTCAACTTAATTGATTTTTTACATGATTGTAGATGGATTAATATGCATTGACTGACAGGTTACTTGGAAAATCTCATTTTTAAAAGAGATTTAAATGATTGATGCCTGACCTTGAGAGTGAAGTGGGTTCACACTACTTTATTCTGTTACAGTATAAGTGTGTGTGTGTGTGTTATTATTATATATGAATACTTTTTGGGAATTTTTTTTGTTAAATATGTAATGTTAAAACTAATATAAAGAACCCTGCTGTATATCTTTGCTTTTTATTGGTCAAATCCTATCTTATTTTACAGTATTGCAAGTCCTTGCTTCTAGTTTATTTCACTCTAAAGTACGTTATCTGCATGTGATGTATAATAAAAATCAGAGGTCGTGTGTGTGTCCCAGAAATGTGCTCTAATGATGTGCTCACCTCTGGTCTTGCAGCTTCCTCCATTCAATGAAAAGGTTTCCTGTGTCAGTCATTCGTCAGGTAAGTACAAAACATTCAAACCTGTGAACCTTCATTTTCAACATCTCACACACATGCTCACTCAGAGGAAACTTTGTAAATTGGGCTTGTTTGAGCTTTTACAGTGTTAAATTCATTTTCCTTCTCCGTGTTGAGGACTATGTAATCAGTTTTGTCCAGCACATCAGTTTTATAGAACAGCCCATGTCCTCTGACACCCTGAACACTCTTGACCTTCACCTTGGTTTGTATCGATTATTCAGGGAGTTACTGCACTCCTGCTGTGCCTTACCTAACGGACTCAGTGAGACGGCAGGTCTGCGGTGAGTTGTGGGTCCGATGCAGGGTGCATCACTCCTCCTCTTGCCCTGCAGAACTTAAACCCAGTGTCTTAACACTGACCTGGTGGCTTTCTAAACCTTGCCCTTCCCTCCTACTCTTACCTTACATACAGTCTGTGAAGCTTTGCATGCTTAGATAGCCACTTAATAAAATGCATTCTGCATAGCTGTGCTTTTTGATGAATGAATTTAAGTTATTTTTTTATTTAATTTCTCACATACTGATTTGGATTTTGAAGTTCTATCTGAGGGATTTTTTATTTTTTTTGGTGAATGTATATATTTTGGCCTCTAATCGATTAGCGAAAACTGCTCTCAGTACTGGGGAATGAAGACTAACAGCATACTGTAATCCATGGAGTTCCTGGAATTTTCTAACCACTGAAATGGTCCTTGAAAAGGGGACTTGCTGATGGCTGGACACTCTTTATATTACAATTTTTCTCTGTCCCCTTCAGCATTGGAATAATTTACTAACGCTGTCTTCACATTCAACTTGGCCTCTCTTTCTACTTTGACATTCTTGTATGTGCACACGCAGCCATGTTCTCTGATTTACTCCGTATTTTATAATGTGAGAATTAGTGCATCTAGCTGTCATGTAAATATGAGTTTAGCATTTAGCGGTTTTGAAAGTGCCAGAATAGAGCAACTCGATGGACGTTTTTATTTTCATGGTAAGTTGAAAGCCTGTAATGTTGGGGTTTGGTTTTGAATATTTAGAATGCTATGTTGCTTATGGATCTGGACTTACTGAAGTATTCCCATCTGTAGGAGAAGATTACCAGCACATTGAGTTCGGTGTGGATGAGGTGATGGACCCTGAGCCGGTGGGGGCGAAGGACCCCACATACAAAGTGTCCAGCACCCTCAACCCGCAAGCTCCAGAGTTCATCTTGGGCTGCCAGACATCTCAGATGGTCCAGCAGGTCCCGCAGGACCCGGACGTCCCCGACGGCGGCGACTTCAACTTGCTGGACTGCCCCGACTCTGAGCTGCCCGGAGCGCTGAGCTCCTGCTCTGAGCTGGACGGAATGTCGGGCGGCCTGGGCCAGCGGGAGCGCAAGAAAAAGAAAAAGCGGCCGCCGGGGTACTACAACTACCTGGAGGGCTCAGCTATGGACAACAGTGGGGTTGAGGGGTTGGACGTGGGCCCGGGACTGGTGAACGGGCACTCCCTTAATGTCTCCAGCCTGCACGCGAACGATTCGAGCCCAGATGGTGTCTCTGCTGCCCAGCTTAGCGCCTCCACCCTCACCCCAAACACCACAACCACCATCACATCAACGTCACAGGCTGTAGCTGCCACAGCCAATCAGAGGACTTGTTCTAGCCCTGATGAAACCTCGTTGGACTTGATGAGTGGAGGGGGCTCGTTAGATAGCAACAACATTGCTTCCTTGTCGTCCTCCTCTTCATCCTCTTCCTCCTCTCAGAGTGGCAGGGTGGTTGAGGGGAGCAGGACTGGTGGACAGCGAGCTGATTTGCTGGCCCTTGACAGGTCAGAACAGTTGGACACAAGCAGCCACAGCTCATGTCCGAACTCCACTCCCACCCCGCCTGCCACAGCCGCCAGCCCGCCCGCTGCCCCGCCGACTGCCATTATCGAACAGGAGCTCAGTCGGGTGGCCAACGGGGTGGCGGAGGTGGCTTCTGCAGCCGGCAGCGCGGATGACCTCGAGGACTCCGATATTGGGGAAGGACAGCCGCACGCTGCTGCCCCGCTGCAGGTGGCCCATTCTGAGGCCCGGCCCGGGGTCGACCAAACGCTGGCCCCCGCCCCTTCCAGTGGGGCATCGCCCCACCAGCCCAAATCCTGGGCCAGCCTTTTCCACAACTCCAAGCCCCTGCCTGGGGGCCCGCAGGCCTACGTGGAGGTGAAGAATGCCCCGGTGGTAGTGGCTGTGTGCCCGACTGCCTCAGAGGTGCCTGACAAAGCTGGCGAGGCCAGAGATGGCCCTGTTCCGGTGACCGAGGACCCCATGGCCCTCAAACTGGCAGGTAATGTTTGTGGTACAGCGCAAAGAAGTCTTTGATATTTTATTTTTTACAGCACAGTGATTGGGTTTGTTTTACAGCCCTTGTGTACGAACAAGATAAGACCAGCATGAAGGACCAGTGTCCTGGAACCGCTCGACTGGTTTAATTATTTCTCTGCTGTGGTTTGATAATGAATTCCAATGTGGTTATTGATTACAGACATCAGTCGTTTTTTTCTGTTAACCACCAGGTGGCAGCATCACAGTTATAATAGTTTTGGATTTTTCATTAGTTTTAGTTTTTATTTTGTTTAGATTTTTTTTTTTTTTTCAAATTCAGTTAGTTTTAATTAGTTTTTAGAGGCAGATTTACTAGTTTTTATTAGTTTTGATATTTTGAAATTGCTTAGTTTTAGTTTAGTTTTATTAGTTACAGTGTTAGTTTTAGTTTTTTTTTTTTTGTAAATTAGGATATTTGTCAGGTGCATGAATCAAAATCACCAGAATAGCCTTATCCATCTTAGCTCCGATAAGGTTATTGACTCTTGCAGCTCCGGGTGTTTTGAATTTTGGTTCGAGTGAAGTGGTGAACTTTTTGAAATAATCGAGTCACACAGTCGTGTAGACATTCCAGTCTTAATAAACATATTTACCAATGCTTCTTCTCATTTGTGGTGTTCCTGCATATTTACTAGCCAGCAGCTACTTGGTCGGCGGTGGAAGCAGTCCATTATGGATGCTGTAGGCTTATTACAAAGACGAAAACGAAGGACGTTTTTGCTATAATATTAGTTCGTTTAAGTTCGTTTTGTATACACACAAAACAGTTTCAGTTAGTCTTCGTTTTTTTTTAACTCTTTATTTCAGTTAACGAAAATGCTTTTTCAATTTTAGTTTTAGTTTTATCGTTCGTTTTCGTTAACTATAATAACCTTGGGCAGCATGATGCCCAGTTGCTGTTGCTTCATTCAAATGTGTCAGAGGAAGTTTTTTTTGTATTTACTTTGTGCTGAAATGCAATTTAAGTGGATTTAGTTTTGTTATTTTTATTTTATTTGTGTGTTTTAAAAAGAAGAGTTTGTGTGTGTGTGTGTGTGTGTGTTTATTTATTTATTTTTTACGTTGCACCAGCAGGTGGCACAAGCAATTTTGCTAGGTGTCCATCAGAAAAACCCACTGTTATTCTTTAACAGGGTAAAACTGATAATACAAGCTGTGAGATCTCAAACACAGCTTTCCCCTGTCATTTATTTAATTAAAAACCAAAGCTAGAAAATATATATTTTAGTGAGGTGCTGGTTTAAAGATCAATACCTGATGGTAACATGAAAGTACGTTGTAAGTTGCTCTGGGTAAGGGCAGATGTAGATGCTTGGCAGAAGTGAAGGCTCATTTAAAACTCATCCTTGTCGTCTTTCACTCATGTATACTGGTACGCTCTGCTGTGTTGTAATGTGACTCGATTAATCGTCCCCTCAAGCTGCACAGTGACAGTCTGGGTCTGTGGTCCACCACTGCAATGGTGGCACCTTGAGCTTCCAGCTCTGCCCACAGCTCCTGTCATATTGTGCAGATTATCAACACGACCTGCTCCAAGCAGCGTGAATAGTGGAAATAAGTCATAAAGGGATTCTGCCTGGAAAAAAATGATACTTTGCTGGAATTGTTTAGCTGTTCCTGATGTGGCAGTACAAATGTTGGCTGGAGTTACTAGTGTTTTTGAGTCTGAGGCAGTTCAGTATCCCAAATTTGCCAATGTATGTTAATCAGCCTTATTGGTCCTGAATTTTTAAAAGATAAATAAGAATCCCCTTAGACAAGTTAAGTTTGAGTGAGTGTGGTTTCCATTTATATTCCACCTTGGCATATTCTGTCCTGGTGATGACCATGTCTGCCATTGAAGTGATTCTGGAGTGTGTCTCGTTCAACTTCCGAGTCTCCAGTTGTATAACGTTCATAATAAATAAATAAATCAGTACTACTTTACTGCTGGAATTTACAATTATTGCCTAGACATTAGACATATATATATATATGTCTAATTATGGCCTGGTTGTGCTAGATAGTGCATCTCTGACTGTCAGAAACTGTATTTACTGTACCTGGAGCAGGCATCTGATGCCTACTCAAAGTACCTAGCGAGCCCTGGGTGTGCCTGTTGGAGAATCTTTGGAAGCGAGGCTGCTTTTGTATTTTAAATGTTATACTGGAACCAATACAAATCCATTTGAAGTCAACCTTCCTTTTTTCCCCCATTTTCTTTCATTAGTTTATGTATAAACCATACACTGAATATTCTATAATGATCCCCTGACTTTTTTTTTTTTTTCCGCTTTTATATCGGATTTGGTGGTCCCATAATACTGTATCGGAAGTCTCTTTCCGAAAATACAGCTCTGGTGCAGAAGTTATAGAAGTTTACAAATTACGTCAACACCATTCACAAACCACAATGTTTTCCACAGACAGGAAGTCGTGTCAGCTTTTTTCCAGGGGAAAAAAAAAAAGATCTAAGTAACCAAATGTTTCTTCAGTCTTGTGTGAATGAAATAAAAAAAAAAAATTTATGCTTATTTTTACATCCAATCACAGAGCAACAGCAATACTTTGCACGTTTGGAAGCCATGATGGTCAGTGGAGATAATGTTTTAGGGGAGGGGTGGGAAATTCTCTGGGCGTACAAAGGATGAGAAACGGGGGGTGACCTTTCCCCTTATGACTACATTAGGGGACAAATTCCAGATCCAACCATCTGAGCTGCTGTTCTCTGAACAGCGAATCACAATGGCCAAAGCACTCTTTACACCTATCGCCATCTCTATCCACTTCAAGACCATAAACAGGCTAGGGGAACTCTTATTAATGTTAAATAATCTCACAAAGTGAAGCTTTCATGATTGGGGACAGTTTAGTGGTCTGAATTTTCTCTCATGTCGTCATATTGTACTTATTTGCAGACAATGTATATTTGAATTTGTCACTTTCTCCTTTTTCTGTACAGTCATGATGGTCTATTCTGTTATGAATATCTTTGGACTGTCACGTTACCATAGGAACTCTGTTGAATGACAGCTTATTCAACTAAGGCACAGAACATTTTTTTATTTCTCGAACAACTTGGCAGTTTTTCACTGGTTACATTAACAACTTGTTTCCTGCGTCCTCAGAACTGATCGAGAATGTGAAATTGATACACAAGCCATTGTCTTTGCAACCAAGAGGACTGATAAACAAGGGAAACTGGTGCTATATCAATGCCGTATCCTTTTTGTTTTGCCAGCATGTCATTGTCTGATCTTCGTTTAAAGGCAGTCAGTGTCACCCTTAACCTATCGCCTAAGACCCTTCAGGCTTTGATTGCTTGTCCCCCGATGTATCACCTTTTGAAGTCAATCCCACTGTTCAGCGAGACACAGAGGTCGTGCACGTCTACGCCCATGATGGACAACTTGTGAGTCTTTACAAATGACAGGAAGGAGAATGAAATGGTGCATTTATTCCATACTGACTTCTTTTTATTCTACTTTTTTTTTTTTTTTTTTTTAAAGCGTTCGGCTTGTAAATGAGTTCAGCAATATGCCAGTTCCATCCAAGGCCAAACAACAAGGTAGACTTTTACAAAATGTGCATTAAAAATGTATTGACTAGTTTAGTAAAAAAAATGTTGTTTTTTTTTTGTTTTTTTTTTGTTTTTTTTACCCCTAGCCACTGGAGACAAAGTTGTGAAAGACATTCGACCTGGTGTTCCATTTGAACCCACCTATATCTACAAACTCCTCACCCTCATTAAATCCAGCCTTTCTGAGAAGGTAAACATCTCTGTCTTGTCTGAAAAACTTTCATAATGAACCTGGAATAGAAACTGGAATAGTATCTGCTGTCCCATGTGAAGAACACCTGACGCGGCTTGCACGTACACAAAATTAGTCATTCGTTTCAGAAGTACTGTGCATCCTGTACAGACCCTCGTTAACAAAATGTGAACCAATAAGCAGCGTCTGAACCCTGTGTTCAGGTTTCCACATCCTCAGGCGTCGGCCTGTTCTGTTACGATCATGTGTTTGCTGTCTCTCGTATGTCCGTCTGTGTAGTGGCTGGAGATAATTAGCGCTAATTCTTTGGTGTTAGGGCCGTCAGGAGGACGCGGAGGAGTATCTGGGTTTTACTCTGAACGGACTGCACGAGGAGATGCTGGCACTGAAGAAACTCATTTCTCCACAGGAAGAGAGTAAGGGTCTCATGAGCAATGGATTGTTTAACGAAACCGATTGCGTTTTGCCCTTAATTGTTTGAACGTAAGCTGTGAGAATCCGTGAACACCCTCTGGTGCAGTTATAGATTATATTCACATGGACATTAAAAATGAACTCAACTAATCACTTTGAGGTTTTGTAGTGGTTCACGATAGGCTTGAAAATTTTAAATTGACTCAGGTTTTGTGTAGGTTTGCTTTTACCTGTGGGTGGCAGTCATCCCACAGCTCAGGTCAGAGAGCAATTTAAAAAGCTGCCTTTAATATTTTGAGCCAAAATTTGCCAAACACAATTCACATTTTAATTATTGTTTAAATTTTGATGTTAAGTCTGTGAATTGATTGTTGTAAATACAAAAACAAATATAAAACCTAGCTTGCAAAATGTATACACACACACACATTCTCTTTGTTTCAATGAGGTTTATTATCTGCAGAGGTGTCCACACCTAACGGCCCAGAGTCCCATCCGGGTCTGGTGGAGAACTCCGTGGAAAAGGAGGATGAGGAGGGAGGCAGCGAGGACGAATGGGAGCAGGTTGGCCCCCGTAACAAGACCTCAATCACTCGCCAGGCAGACTTCATCCGCACTCCCATCACAGACATTTTTGGAGGTCACATCAGGTTAGAACGGATTTCAATGCTTCTTGCCCTGGCGACATTTTCTTGAATAAGCAACCTTTAGTTTTCCTTGTTTGTTGCACTTTTGGAGCCAAGATGGTGTTTCACCAACTGATTGCACCTGGACATCATTCAGGGTTTCTCAAATCCAGTATTAGAAGGACACCTAGTCTCTCGCTCTCTCTACCTCTCTACCTCTATATATCTATATCTATATATATTTTCCCCCTTCCAATATGGCGTTCACAAAAGTATGCGCAGTACTGCAGTACCAAGGCTGCCATCCACGGCGCCATCTTGGTCGTATATCCCATCTTGGTCGTATATGCATTGTCTTGATTCATATCAAAATGTACCCTTTTATGGAAAATATTCACCAATAAATGTTAACGTCAGGTCATTATACAAAAAATATATTTTTTTTGGTGCACGTCATTATTGGTCAGTGCCACAAACGTGCCAAGGTTCCCTACCCAGCCCTGTACTCTGTGTCATAGTCACAATGACCCATTTTGTTTGTCGAAGCCATATGAGCATGGTCTCTGTAAGATGTTTTACTGTCAGCTGCTGTCTTTATGCCTGCCCAGGAGTCATACGTTAGATTATTTTGGTTTCCACTCCAGCAGATACACCAGCGAAAGCTTTTTATTGGCTCGTGCAGCACGTTTGGGGTGAGCCGGGGTTTTGGAGGCGGTGATGCCTGGAACCCAGGCAGCTCCCATCTGGCACTTGGACCTCAGTCTGTTAAGACTGAGTCATGACCCGTCCCTGCCCCTCTTTGCTCGTCCCACAGCCCCTACACATCCCAGTAAAGGGCATCTCTCGCAGTAACAGTTATTGTAATTGCCAACCGGTGAAGAAATTAAAGGAGAGAAATGCATGTTTATGTAGTCTTCTTTGTCTGTGCGTGTTGCATTTTGTAATGTTTTTTTTTTTTTTTTTAAAGTCATTCAACACAGTGAGCCAACACAGCTGGGAAATGCTTATATCAAGTCATCGTCGCTAAAGCCAAACATTTAGCATGTTAATGTCACGACGCCAAGAGATCATGCGAACACCTGATCATTTTTAATAGACCGTGTGTGTGTGTGTCTTCATACAGGTCTGTGGTCTACCAGCAGAGCTCTAAGGAATCGGCCACACTGCAGCCCTTTTTCTCCCTGCAGCTGGACATCCAGTCGGAGAAGATCCGCACCGTGCAGGAGGCCCTGGAGACCCTGGTTGCACGAGAGTCTGTTCAGGGCTACACCACTAAAAGCAAGCAGGAGGTGAGGGCTCTTTAATTGAGCACAGACTCCTTTTCTGCTTGGACCTGAATATCATCGTGTTTTTATGTCATTAAAGTGCATAGTGATAGATTGGTTTAAATGGAGAATTAAAGAAAGTATTGCCAATATCAGCAACGCAAGTACTGACACATGATGCATGACACACAATATGGGGAATGCGACAATTTTTTTGCACACTGAACTAATTTTTGAGTGGCTGTGGTTCTCTTTTTGGAAACTAGGTTTATTGCAATCTTTGAAGTAGATCAGTAACAGATGTTATTTTGCTCACTCTGTCTGTGTGTGTGTGTGTGTGTGTGTGTGTGTGTGTGTGTGTGTGTGTGTGTGTGTGTGTAGGTTTTTACATAAGCCTCTGAAATTCCAGTGTGTTTTTGGATAATACAGGTTTTGGACAATGGAAATGTTTACAGATCCTTGCCGTGTTCCTTCCTCACATCTTACAGCCTGTAGAAATGTTTAGTTTGTTTTTGATTCACCACAAAACTCAAACCAGACAGTTGTACCGCCACATTGCTGTTTTGCAATGTAAATGGTGTTTATACATTTCATTTTTTAGGACTGAGTGTTCTAGAGCTTTCTGACTCTGCAATGTACGCAGTCACTGCATTCAAGTCTCATAAACTCAGAGGAGGCCCCTAACTCATCCTTTGCCCCCTACCTCGCAGATTGAGATCAGTCGAAGGGTGACTCTAGAAGAGCTGCCACCTGTCCTCGTGCTCCACCTCAAAAGGTTCGTTTTTGAGAAGACCGGCGGCTGTCAGAAGTTGGTCAAGAACATTGATTACCCAGTTGATCTGGAGATCAGTAAAGGTACGTCTCAGTCAGACTTCCTATTGCATCACGGCCAATCAAAATGCCATGTTGGAATGAACTTAATAGTACTACGCTTGAAGGGTATGGGTTGAAATTAATAATTGATGCATCACGATGCAGACATGGAAGATCGATGCTGTGCAGAAGACAATTGATCACATCATAATGACGTTGCTTGGTGATTCTCTGGAGGCAGTATAAAAATTTAAAGTAGTGCCGGTAGTGACTGTGGCTGCCTGAGTACAGCGCCTTGTTCTCGCACCGTGGTCATTTGATGAACTTTGACCGCTGACTGTGGTGATGTTCTGCGGGACCAATTTCTACCACTTCAAAACACGCACAAAGCGGGAAATTGGAGAAAAAGCTGATCTTTCTCTGACTGTCCAGAGGTCTACAAGATGTCATTATTGTCTTATCGGGAGTTTAGAAAATCAGCTACTTTTTGCGCTGAGACCTTATGACGTCCCTAGGAGTCTATGGATCTAGACTACTAAGTTCTGCAAGTCTTAATGTCTGAAAGCTGACTCATGGTAACTGGACTTCTTTCTTTAATGTAGAGACGTTTCATTCTGCATCCACAGAACTTTTTCAATCTGAGGGAAGTTGGCTTGTGCCCGCAAATTTATCCTCCAGGTTGGTTTCACCTCATTCCCGCCTTGAATAGGCTCATTAAGTGAAACAAAGGCAGGGGAAAGGGGTGGGATGATGTGACAGCCCCGCCCTGGCAGCTCCTCCTGCCCCCATTAAGCGGGTCGTTAAATGTGGCCAACCTGGTGGACGTGTGAATTGGACCTGATTTTCCTGGGGATGGATGAAAGGGCAGCGTTTATAGATTGGAGATAAATTGTGAGGATAAATTTGTGGGCACAAGCCCACTTCCCTCAGATTGAAAAAGTTCTGTGGATGCAGAATGAAACGTCTCTACATTAAAGAAAGTCCAGTTGCCATGACTACTACTAATTCACCTGGATGACTGAGAGTCTTCACAGACATGAAAGTCTTAAATTTGGCTTCCTTAAACCTGCACATACCCTGTTTTTAGCTTCGATGTAAAAGTGATCTATAATGATAAACATAAGGGAAGTGTTAAATAGTACATACTCATTAGGCCACTGTATGTTTAGTTTGAGTGTGTGTTGCATTTAAAAGGTGCCATAAACATTTCAGTGTGTGTTTTGAAAGTCACTTTTCTCCCTGGTGACAACGGAGTGGTTGCTTTGTGTTTTGACACACGAGCTCTGCGCTCATGCATCACCTAAAGAACTCTGCGCCACACACGCGCTCTGCGGCCTGCACGCCTGCCATCATGTCTCCTCACACGTTGTGGAGTAGTCAGGCTCCCCACCTTCTCTGGCTACAGTAACAGCGTGCTCCAACTTGCAGCTTTGCACCTCATTTGTTAGCGTTTTATAATGAGCTCGCGTTTACAGGGCTGAGCAGCTCATATTTATAAGGTTTTGATAGCCAAACCACTGGCACTGCTGTCTTGTTCTCTTTACATCAATGTTGGCTAGTGGGACACCTCCTGCTGGACTTTTTCTTTAGCATTTGGTTTTGTTTATACCCTATAGAGTAAACCGATCAGTGGTTCTGAGGGACATTGGCCAACAAGTAAACAGTCAGGCTGAATCAGTCTGCATTGTAAAGTTATGCTGGGCCTGCAAGATCAGGTTTCCTGCCGTTAAGACCTGGCTGCATCTTACTCTAGTTCCAGTGGGCAAGTGGTGCCAGGTTTTTTGCTTATTTGGACGTTCCTGCAGCTTGTAATCTGGGTTTAGTTTCCAAAGTGCTACAAATGTGGTGGACTGCTCCTTTTACGCTCTGGTTTGGCCGTTGCTGCTTAAAGAAAAACAAACGGTGGTAAAAGATGCTCTTCTTTAATTATTTCTCATGTTTTGTTGTTTTTTTTCTTGTTCTTTTTTCAGATCTCTTATCTCCTGGGGTAAGAAGTAAAATTTTCAAAGGCCAAAGAACCTACAGGCTCTTTGCAGGTAGGCGGTCCTCATGTTAAAAACAAAGCATCAGTCACACAAATACCAGAGTGTCTCCAGGGGGACTGTCCCTCAAACTACTGGTTGTACAGAGCTCTGGATAAAGGTAGTCTTATGAATGCAGTAAAGTGTAAATGCTTGTCTCAGACTATTTCGTCATCTCAAATGCAGGCCAATTTGTACAGAAAATCCTTATAATAGCACCCAAATTGCCATTTAAAATGCAGATGGTTGTACGCATGGTGAAGCAATACAAGGTATAATAGCTGTCAGATGCTGCCTAGATCCATCTAATTGTGTAATTATGGAGCCATCGCTCTGTCTGGCCTTTTTTTTTGTTTGTTTTTTTTTTAGGGTTTTCTCAAAATGTCTTTCAAAATGAGATGGTCCCCATCTAACATGGCAAATTGGATTCAAATTACAGTGGTCATCATTAATAACTTTAATTTTTCTTAACGTCAGTGGCATGTTCGTTGTATCTAATTCTATTCAGTGCTTTTGCATTGAGAGAGAACATTTTTGAGAAACTGAAATCGATTTCAGTGTAGGGATCCCACTGTCATTTTAAACCCGGAAAAGTCATGGAATTTGAAAAGAGGCCTTTTTCTATGTTTAAAACTACAGAAAATGTATGGCCCATGACAATTTTACTTATAGTAAAAGTCAGTGTGATTTGCAGGCTGGTGTAATTGTAACACAAGTGTCCGAGGCGGGAGCAAAGCCCTGTTTTGTAGTTTATGTTGGCAACGCTTCAGAGGGACTGTGCGTGGTGAAGTATAGCAGCTGTTCTCGCTGCTAAGATCAATAGAGTGTATTGCGATAGAGAGGATGAGGATGACCCACTCAGTGCTGTAACTCAAATGAAAGACGAAGGCACTAATGTGGTCTTATTCTGAATCTACCACACATCATGCAAGCTTTCTGGAAATGTCTTGCTTTGATTTATTCTTGCATTGCGTCATTAATTATGATTATTTAACATAATTAGCAGATCCACTTAAGTTGCAAAAATGTGTTTTTGTTCTTGAATCTGTTTTTGTAGAATTTAAGCAACCATCTAATATATTTAATTCTTAGCACATGAGAACTTACAGGTTTGTGTAACTGAGAGCACCATGTATAGACCAGTGATGCACAAGCTTTCAATCAAATGGCATTTGGTTCAACTTTCTTTAACTGATGTGGCCATTGAAAACTACCAAATTGTATTATAATCAAAATATTTCTTTCGATGGGTCAAAACATATAAATACAATACTGATTTAAATGCACACGTATTGTGTACTGGGTTCTAGTTATTTTCTGTTATTTGTGATTGGTAAAGAACTGTAACACAATAACCAGGTCTGATGAAGCATCAGTAAGTTATGTCTATAATTATTATTATTATCTTTTTTTAATAAAATAAGTTTTCTTCTAATTTACAGTTGTCTATCACCACGGTAACAGCGCTACTGGTGGCCACTACACTACGGACGTCTTCCACATCGGTCTGAATGGCTGGCTGCGTATTGATGACCAGGCAGTGAAGGTCATCAACCAGTATCAGGTGGTGAAGCAGACCGCGGAGCGCACTGCCTACCTGCTGTACTACCGCCGCGTCGACCTGCTGTAGAACACCCACACACACACACACACACACACACACACACACACACACACACACAAACCACTTCCTCTGAGAACACACACACACACACATGATTACATACACACACAATTCAACAGGAACACTGCCCAACTTATCTTGCAAGAACCCCTCTTCCCTGTTATTCCTCTGTTCTGCCACCTTGACCCTCCCTCTGCTTTTGCAAAGAGCCAGCTTTTTCCAGCAGTAACCTTTTCCCCGTTGATCTTTTCTTGAAGTGATAGACAAAAAAAACAAAACTAAGAAACTGGAAAAAAAAAAAAAAAAATCATATATATTGAAGTCTATTCGGAGCAGGTTTACTGTAAGGCAGACCGGGCAGAGCTGTGGGACTGTTGCATTGTGGGGTTTGTGGGTTTGGACAGTATGGACCTGAGACTCTTGTTATAAATCCTCAGCCTTGCTTGGACGTGCACAGCAGAACCATGCAACCAGGCTGCAGTGGATGGATGGCTGGACACTTTTTTTTCTTTTTTTTTTTTTTTCCCCTCCCTCCTTTAATATAATTTTAAAAATTGCATAGAAAAATCTAAAGGGGAGTTTTTGGCCTATATTACAGCAGTAAATGGAAATGCAAATCAAAAGATGTCTGAAGTTTTGAAGAAAAAAAAAAAAAAAAAAAAAAGCCCCTGCACCAGCAAAATTACGTGTAGATTCTTAGGGTTTATTTTTTTGGTTTGTTTCTCACTTCCACCTTCTCTCACCCTCATCTTCCTCACAACCCTCCAACAGTAGGTGACTGAAATCCTGGCTAACCCTCTGAGCCATGGAAAAAGACGAGAAGAAGAGTGGAGCGGCCAGTGTGGTTTCTGGGTGTAGAATTTCGAGTGACTGTAATACATTTTAATGCGCTTTAGGAAAGAAGTGATGAAAATAAGCAGAGCGAAAGAAAACAATAATGCTTCTGTGCACTTAAAGTTAGATGTGCACATTTTTGCAGCTATTTAAAATTGGGGCAAACAAAAAAGTATTAAAAACAAAGTAATAAATAAAAAATAATAAAGTAATTTTGGTCGAGGTATTGGTGAATGTCACCTTGGTCTGCTCCCTCACGGGCAACTGTGCTTGTTCTTAGGCTTTTTGTGTATGCACATGCATATATTAATGAGAAATGTCCACCACTGGACGTCACAATTAAACCTACGTGGGCTGTCTCACTTCTGCAGGGCTTAAGAAAAGTCAGGGGACTCCCTCATCTCCTCTCCCCTGACTAATTAGTAGCACTAATAGTTCAATGGCACCTCCTAAAATGGTGTAGTACAACCGGCACTGCGTCCCCTGGCTAGTCCCGCTAGAGCAGGGGACCCACAGTTCCCATCCTGGAGGACTGGGGGTCCTGAAGGGGTTCATTTTAAAAAATAAATATATTTTTAATAATTATTGTTAGTGTTTCCTTTGCTACAAAAAGACCTGATATAACTAACCTGCTCTACAGACCAGTCCTTTCGTTAGCTCAGTCAGGCTCGCTGCAGTTGTGAAGACACTAAACTGTGCTGGGGCCCCGCCTACCAGGACTGGACTTCTGCACCCCCTGCTCTAGAGGTTTCTGAAGGGCGCACGGTTTACCAGCAGCTCTGCCCACGACTGTGCATCGCCCTGCAGCGGTGTGTGAATCGTCTGTAAAAACTTGCTTTGAAGCTGTTCCCTGTGTGTTCTGTGGCTGGTGTTTTATCTCCTTGTCTCTTTGGGGCAAAAGTGGAGAAGCAGGGGGGGACGTCTTCGCAGTGCCACAAATACGCTTCCTCACTAATAAAAGTGCACAAAACTGACTCACTTCTACCTTTTTGTTTTCCGGTGCGTTGCGTTATTCCCAGGCATAATTATCTCCCCCCTTTGTTTTGGGTTTTTTTTCATGACCTCATCATGTTTCCATCTGAGTTGGTAATTTGGAGAGAAAGTTCAAACCAAGGCATAGAGCAAGGCTAAATAAAATAGTTGAAGTTTCATGCTTGATCAAATGTATTTATTTTTGTCGTTTGACCGTTTCCACCAAGGCAAGTCTTTATTTCTTTTCTTTCCCCCACAGTATTGTAGATCAGCACTGCACCTTAACTTTTATGCCTGTTACTTTGTGGCTTTGGAATTGGGTTGCCGAGCAACGCAAGTTACTCAGGCTTCCTGGAACTGGCTCTTTGTGAAGTGATTCTTGGACTGTCCCCTCTCGTCCCCCTGACAGGAGCAGCGGGGAAGTGCGATCTGCCAATTAGGGTTTTTTTTTTTGTTTTTAAAACCACAGCACATCACCAAGCAGGGCAAGGACCTTCACAAAGCATCGATAAATCCTCCTGAGCACACACGCTCACGTTTCTAATGATTGCCGTTCCGCCAAAGCTTCGGCCCAAAGCAACCCAGGATGATTCAGCAGAAACATATCAGATGTTTTGCTTGCTATTTTTTTTTTTTTTTTTTTTTTTTTGTCACATAAAGGAAGTTGGAAATGCCATTTTTACGTAGGTGACTATTTTCCATATGTGCATTTGCTATGTTGCTTATTATATAGAGATTGTTGGATATAATTGCATAAAGATTTTCTAAGCATAGATATTATTTCTTTATTTTGTGACTGTCCTCTTTAGTCCTAATTTGCAAATTAAGGTTCTATAGTTTAGGATGCGAGTTTACCCAAATGAAACCAAAGGTTGTTAAAAGTTGTACACTGGCCTTTCACCCTGGTTGAACTGACACAGCAAGGAGAGAGAAATTTTTAAAAAATAAACAAAAATTTACATTTTCCGCTATGGCTGCACCACACATTCTGCTCACCTTCTTGCCTGAGTTGGATCGTTAATATTACTGCAATGGACTAGAGTAATAACTGTTTAATTAATGTGGGTTCAGTTGTGCAGATGGCCAAGATTGTCATCTCATGCATATGATTTATTCCCCCCCTCCCCCCACCTTCTAAATTCCAGAAGCTGTGTTTTATAAGGAAGATGTGAATTTTGCAGTTCAGCTGGAAGGCTTATTCATCACCATTACTCTTGAACTCTCCACCATCTTCCCATGTTCCTCCAGTCTTCTAGTGATCAGGAAATGTCCTGGCATATAGCTTCTATGATGTCCTGTTCTTTTTGTGCTTCCTAACACTTGTCTGCTGAGACCTTGAAAGTGTTGGGAAATCATCGTTGGGAAAGAAAAAATGCAAGCTGTATGCTGTTACATCTTCAGTCTACAGCGGTATTACTTTTAGTTTATTTTATTTTTTTTCTCTTTCAATGGTTTAAATGAAAACTTGTGGAGGGGAATAAAAGGTGTTTCTCCTGAAGTGTGGTTGGGTCACTCCTTTTGAGGTATTAAGAATGTTTGGTGGTGATGGCCTCTTCCAGTTTGCTGGCTTCCTGCTGAAGAATGTGCACTGTAACCAAAAGAATGAAATAAAACGAGAAACTGACCCTCAGTCTCTGTTAACATGCATTGTACAACACTTGTACCTTTTTCTTTCTTTCATACAATAGCTTCTTTAGCACATAACTTGAGAGATGGAACATTTGCGTATCAGTACTATTATTTACAATTTATATTTTTGAAAATGTTAAGAAATAATAAATGTTTAATATTGGACTGGCTGTTGTCCACAAGGTCACAGTTCTGACAACGGCATAGAATTGCACTCAGTTCTAGACCTCCAATCCAAGTTCATCTAGTTTCTCCTGGGGAGTTGCTGATTCTGGTCAGAGAGAACTCGTAAGTCTGAGATGGCAAGTTCAAAAAATGGCTGGTGTTGTGGTGCAGTGGCTCCTGACCCTTTTCCCCTGAAGCCCCCCTGCCACTACTACAAATGAAATACAAAACCTTTTTTATTGATTTATTTTTTAATTGAACACTGGATCAACTGGATTAAGGGGCCCACTCCCTTGGATGAGAAGCAGCCCCACACATGAATGGTCTCTGGATGCTGGACATGAGAGGACTGATTGTGGTGTCACCATTTGTTCTCCAGACAATCATTTTCCCAGATGCCCCAAACAACCCGAAATGGGCTTAGCCAGAGAAAATGTCCCCAGCAGTCCAATCCCTGTACTTTTTGCAGAATATCAGTCTTGACACCAGGCTATCCTCCAAAAGTCCACTGGTGGCACCCGACCCCACAGCAGAATGATGTCCTGCTTGCCTTCTTCACAACACGTCTCTCCTTGAAGTTTTTTTTATGATCCGATAAATGGTTGATTTAGGTGCAATCTTAGCAGCAGCAATATCCTTGACTGCAAAGCTGACTATGTGTTTCCCTGCAGGTAACCATGGTTAACAGAGGAAGAACAATGATTTCAAGCATCACCCTCCTTTTAAAGCATCCAGTCTGCTATTCTAACTCAGCATTGCAGAATGATCTCCAGCCTTGTGCTCCTCAACCCGGTCACTTGTGTTAACAAGAGAATCACTGTAATGATCTCAGCAGGTCCTTTTGTGGCAGGGCTGGAATGCAGTGGAAATGTTTTTTGGGGCGTTAAGTTTGCAATTCATCTGATCACTCTTTAAAATATTCTGTAGTATATGCAAATTGTTATAATAAAAACAAAAGCAGCGAACTTTTTGAAAACCAGTATTTGTGTCATTCTCAAAACCTTTGGCCATGACTGTGATGTTCGGACTCGCATCACTTTTAACTGTAGCAGGTTTGAGAGTTTATTGGGCCATTAGCGAGCCAGCCAAAGGAAAAATTCACTGAAACAAGAAGGTATTCTGAGATGAACCCATCCTCCTCTGGTCAGCACTGGAGTGCCCTGGGCTGGTGAGAGAAATAACACACTTGTCACCCAGGTCATGCATCCAGTTAACATCAAAACACCAACATGTCCTGGAAGGTGAGTCCTCTACTCGGGTACGCGTCTCACTCGCTCACTGGCCATTGTCACTTATTTTTGGTCAGGCTGCTGGAGCCCAACACACATCTACGGATGATTTTGTGTCGCCAATCCACCTAGTGTACGTGCCTTTGGGCGGCAGGAGGAACCGTGCCAACACGGGGAAAGCCTGGAAACTCCGCAGACGCACAGGGCCCAAGCCGGGATTCGAGCTCAGAAAACTTGGTGGTTTGAGGCCACGTTGCCGCAGCCAGCCGGAACCTGTTGCTAGTAAGTGAAGGCCAGCCTGTAACTCGGGTGAATGTGGTTCCTTCCGTGTCTGCAGCCCCGCTGACACATGGTAGACATAAATCCAACATCTGCCAAAAGAATATAGCTGTGTAGAAAGGAATAGTATATTTTATATTCACTTACAACAATACTCTGCCTTGGTTTTAGACATCACAGCCCCATAATTTGGGTTTGTCTTACATGGAGCAGCTCCTTGCTGCTGGTTCTCAGTCATGCCGCTCCTCTCAAACAAAGTCCAGACCTTGAGTCGGGAATGTCGACCATGCCGGCCCCCATTCCTGGCTTTAGTTCCTTCCTCTTCACTCCTCCGCCTCGGTCCTACCTCTGACAAAACTGATGCCCGGTGGATCTTATCAAGTCTCTCACCCAAGAGCCATTTTTCAGTCATAATTTCATTATAGTTGTATGTCACTGTATTCCTGTATTTTCTGTATAAAAATGGCTTCATGGTCATCAGGCCTTAAAAGATTTAGACTTTTTGGAGCCCTGACATCCCTCCCAAATGTTCCATTCCCATCATGCCCGTTTCCTTGTCAGGGACACCATATTGTGGTTCTCAGTTGCTAAGGGAAACAAACAGATGGGTAGTTGTCCCCAAAGGATCTCCTCAAGCGTCTGCTAAAATAAACACATTTTATGTCTGCGCCTATTCTGTGCCACCTAGACCCATCAGTATGACATCAGTGTGGGGTTGGGGTGTGTTGTGTACTTGGGTTCAATAGTCATGCGTGGTTTCTGCTCATAAACCAACGGACGGGGGGGATAATAAAGTTTCCAATTAAAGGTCAGTCTGGTCTGAATTGCTCTGATTTGTAACCCTGCTTAACTAATTGAGCACATGCTGCACAAGCGTGAACGTCTTTCTTGGATGCAATGAACGCTTGGGGACGACCTTGGACGTCTTTTTACATGTGTGTGTGAGAAGTGTCTGCATTGTGTTCTCCAATGTGAGTCCCTGCTCTGTGCCCAGTGTCTTGGTATCGGAGAGCAAGTTGGTACTCACATGAACAGAACACGATAAAACAGCGCCCTCCTGTGGACAAACAGGAATTCTTCTTTTCTTTTCACTATTTTAATGACATTTCTTGAGTTGTCCAGCATTTCAGTTGGCCTGCATTGGTTCACAAAATGCAAAACAAGGAGGTAAAAAGTCACATTGGCTGGAAGACAGAGAAAGTGATGCCATGTGTTGCACTGTTGACCAGGACCTCTGTTTGAACTGTTTTACTGAAGGTTTCTCTGGAGATGCAAGGAAGCCGATTCCGTCATTGGTTCTTTTCCTAAAGCCCACTATCTATTTTCTATCCAGAGGGATCAGACAGCAGAAGAAGAGCCTTGCATTTAAAAAAAGAATAAATCTCTGTAATTAAAAGTCATTCTTAACTGCTGGTGAAGAGTGCCATTGCCATGGTTGCCATGTCATTGTTAAACTTGGCAGCCACCGCTTGTATCTTTCATTCTCTTTTTCTGTTCAAGTAAGATCCAATGTAAATATAAATACTGGATATTGCTTGTAAGGCGAGTGTGGAGTTTATTGGGATCCAAAGTCCCTTTCCCACAGCTCACTCTGCACGTCTTGTCTTGATCACCAATTCCAGATTGGGAACGGTGTTTGCTCTTATATGAGCACATACAGAGGAAATGAAAACACCTCCATCTTTAGCGAGCACATCGACCCATACAGTCCCTGTCCAGCTTCCAGCGGCATGCAACATGTGCGGCCCGAGCCTTATTTTAGGCTTGTCGCCCATGTTATGGTATGCCCTAAAACCTGATTAGAATTCCAGTTCTTGACCCAGCCTGGGAAGGGGTAGATTAATAGAAAGGTCTCTTTTTCATCCTATGCTACAGGACTATAAACCGTTATTGGGGGCAGTGGTGACCTAGAGGGTAAGGAAGCGGACCCGTAATCGGAAGGTTGTGGGTTTGAATCCCGAGCCGCCAAGGTGCCACTGAGGTGCCACTGAGCAAAGCACCGTCCCCACACACTGCTCCCCGGGCACCTGTCATGGCTGCCCACTGCTCACCAAGGGTGATGGTAAAAAGCAGATTTTGTGAGCTGTGCTCATTTCACTGCATAATGACTGAAAAGCATATGGAATTACGTGAACAACTTTTGTTCTAGGCTTTTGGTGGGTCAAGGGGACGGAATGGCATCCTCAGACTTGCTAGTGCTGATAAAGGTTCTTCAGTCATGAATCTGGGCTTTGGTCCTCATCAGAGTAACGAGTCAGTAAAAAAAAAAAGTGTGACGTGACCCCACGTCCTGTCGTGTTCATTCTCTTGCTAAACACCCAGCCAGAGCTTCTGCTTTCTTGACGAAGATGTCGTCAGTGGCTCTCATGACATGACCCTAACCTGCAGGAAATGGCCTGATTCGCGGCGACGTGTGGAGGGGATGAGCGGACGGGGCTCCGTCTGTGTGGTCCGCATTTCTTCAATATTTCAGAGGTTCGGCGAAGTTCAAGGTTCTCCGTGTTGCGTTACTGTGGGCAAGGTTATTAGCCAGTAGAGAGACATGAGGCTTTCATCCAAAATCAGCATAATGGCAGTTGCCTTTTTCTGCATGAGCAACAACAACAATAATCATCATAACAGTAACACTATTACTATGTACTACACACATATATACACACACACACACACACACACACACACACACACACACACACAAGTTGTATTAAAATAAGAAAATGACATCTCTAAACACTGACATTTTTACATAACGCATATGACCTAATGCATTATGCTGTTATTGTGTTGAGATTGTTATTACTACCGTATTTAACAAATTATCTATTAGTTACAGACTCTATGTCATAACAATAAGTGAGTGTTGTTTGCATATGGGCCAATTTTTGTGTGATTCAACTTTTTTTGGTTACTCCACTGACGGTGATTTACATTCTTTGAAATTTCAATTCGAGCTCTTTCGTCAGAAAGAGTCACAGCCTGCCAGGAACATAGTCTTCTTGAGGGGCACGGGGGAGTGAACAGGATGAGTTCAGAGGCTTTTTTCTCCTTGCTCTCCCCTCCTCACTCCTTCAGCTGGGTCTCCTTCTCTATAAAAGGCGGTGAACAGCCCCACTAACGCCAGTCACGAGCTGGCCAGTTCCTTTGCTTACTTTCAGGATCACTGCCAACCGGCACAGATACTCCACTGCTTATTCAGAGTTTCAGAAGGAGCCTTCAGGTCACAGAAGGCTGGATAACTGGAAAGCCTGAAACTCCAGGGATTGTGGTAAAATGTCTTCGTCTGCTTTCATACATTAATGCAATTGCTGTCTTTTTATATTAGAGTTTTTTTTTTCTTAGCACAAATTTAGGCAAAAAATCGTCTGCGCTTTCTTGGTATTACTCTCATTTTAAAAAGCTGAGTTGTTCTGAGTGCTGCAAGCCTGGATGCAGATGCATGGTCAACAGATGGATGGAGCGACGGGGTGGTTGAGAGGGTTGGGCAGGCAGAAGGAATTTTGTGCTCTAGCTGAGTTTGCAGAAGATGCCGACGCAGGCCCCTGTAAATCCACATGTGGTCCGGGCGCCGGCGAAGCGCTCGACCCGTTTATGAGGCTGTTCCCAGGGTAAAAACGGCGCTCCTTCAGGTAAAAAGCCTGATCGCTTCCAGGATTCGCTGTCGGCTCCTTTAAAGGTTATCTATTGGAGGGGGGGGGGGATTTTTCAGTTGTGTTTGGCCAATTGGTCTGTCACACACCGGTATAAAATTCAGGATAGACATGAGAACCGCTGCAGGCGTGGGGTTTTGTTTGTGGCCAGCGCTGCATGGCCGGGAGGTTCTATCAGGCAGTCGAGCGACCAGAATGAAGATGCCATTAAAAAAAGAGTGACATTTGGTGCTTCTTAGACTATGGAATGAAAGGATCAGACTTTCTCACTGCTTTCTCATTCACGGCGCTGAAAAAATGGTTCATTTTATCAAAGAAAAGACTGTTGCTCTACCCAGTTAACACTCCTCCCATGTTTTTGGATGGGGAGTTCGCGGGTCAGCCAGAGTCTTCGGCGAGGTCTGAAAAATGGCAGCCCAAACGCGAGAGCTGAGGTTTATGACCCTGTCCATGTTTGTATTTGTGTGCATTCTCATGTGCCAAGTTCTATGATAACTTCTAAAGAATTCCAACTTTTCCTTTTGGGAAAAATAACAAAATGTGCCAAAAAAAAAAAGAAAAATCTCGGTCTGATTTCAGTGATAAAGGGTGTTTCCATAGGAAACTGCCACAAATGAATCATCGTCATGACAGATAAGCATGGAATTAATTAGACTCCCATCTGCACAGTGTTGCTCACAGCCTTCACTCATGGTTAGGCTCAGTAAACGTGGCTCGGTGCTCCTTTGTTAGCAGCAGGGTCTCATGGAGCAACACAACTCGGTGGCCTGCAATAACTTGTTCAGAAGTGACAGAAGACATGAACGTGACATAGCTTGTCCACAACAGTGATGAACCATCTCTGCTCTCCGTTCCTCCCTTGATTTCTCTGCATGTAAGGGTTGATGTGTTCAGGGTATACTTAATACTCTCATAATGTATGCCGGTGTTTCAGTCCTTTCTTACTGAAGAATGCCTCACAATGAATTATGCATGAATCACTGTTCATGTTCAGGAAGGAGTGCTCCAAGATCGCTGCTTTCTGCATGAAGTTGGACCTGCCACATGCGTGCATGCCGGAGAATTATGACCCTTGAACATGGGTTGCGATCAGCTATGTTTCATCACTGTGGAACTCCCCTGGCAGTTCTATGAGGACTGTGCAATGTCAGAACCTGATGCCAGTGTTTTCGCTTGGAGCTTCTGTTGGAGTAGGGAAAGGGGTTATTTGAAGACAAGGCTTGTTCAGGCCTTTGTGTTATTTCTTTAGTTTTTGGATTTACCTTCGTTTAATACATCAGATTCAACTTGCCTGTCAGGGTTGTGGCCACCTTCCTGAGAAGTAAGACTGTGTCTACACAGATCTAGCAGCATATGCTGGTTGTCATTTCAATCTCTGCCTATTTTTCTTGTTTGCATGTCAGCTTATGCAGAAGTCTGTTGCAGTGCATTGTGCAAAAAACACACTCTCTAGTCTCCATAGCTCTACGTAACTCACCAAGTGCTTTTGCCTGTGCCTAGATCTCCTGCCTGTGACAAAAGAGAGAAAGAGCACCACGCACAGAGCCAGAGCGCCACCATCTTTCTCACAGAATGCCCAGCCTGATCACGCTCACCCTGCTGGTCCTGGCCACCAGGCAGGCGGCTGCCCTCTTCCTGCCCGAATCCAAGGAGCTGCAGCAGTTGCTGAGTCGCTACCAGGACGAAGCAGAGGCCAACAGGACTGATGGCATCGCGCCACTCAGACGTTCGCGCCGGGCCATCTCCTGGTCCGACCGCGAGGAGATACTGCAGCTGCACAACAAGCTGAGAGGAGGGGTGTACCCCACTGCCTCCAACATGGAGTACATGGTGAGTAAAGGGCAGCCACAGCAGTGTTGCAACAGGACAGCGGAGTTTTGCTTCTTGTTTAGATGCCGCTGAAGGCCGCTGACCACAGCAGGGCCGCTGGAATGTAAACGGCATCTGTGACGGACTCCATGTATAGTCTGTATACCTCCAGCTTGGAATATTTCCAAAATGAGGGTCCAGAACAACAAAAAAAGAGCTCCTGGTCAAAATGGACTCTATTACAGGGTCATATTTTACACGATCTTGCATTTACAGGGTGGTAGTAGTCAAATGGGTAACTAACTAATCCACTTAATACCATTCGGTTCCTGTTTCTACCAATTACTAGTCATATAAGGCCAGAGGGGTGAAAAGTGTACTTATGTGCACTACAGGCCAGAAGTCTGGGCCCAATAAACATGAACAATATGCTGCTCTTTCAATATTTCATTACAAAAAAACATTAGAAATTCTTACAAATTAAGTGAATCTAAGTGGCTGCTTATGTAAAAGTATATGTGCGGGTTTTATCAAAATCGCCACCCTTGCTTTTAGTAAGGCGGATTCCCTGCATGTTTTCCTGCGATTTCCTCCCTGAACCTTTACAAGCAGCAAAGTTAATGTCATCATGGTGTTTGAGGAGCGGAGCTTGGGTGCTCATGCTCTTGCGGCAAACAGAAAGGCCACGTGCTGAATTCACGGCTCTAGTTCCAGAACTCAGCACTGGTGCCGCCATCAGCTGTGTTCGTGCAGAGGTTATTACACACACTTTAAGCTCCCTGTGTGTGTGTAACCCTGTCATTGCATGGATATGCAGGATTAAAGCCATGCATTGTGGGAGAAGCTCCATATAAGGAGTGGTTTGAAATGGGCAAAAGTAGCACATTGTGGGAGATCGAGATTGGCTTGGCATTGATTTGAAAAGGTGGGTCGATTTAAAGGGTCAGTAAGTGTACTTGTTTGTGTGTGTGTGTGCATGTGCATACATCTATTAAATGCATCTGAGTGTATTGGTAATAGAGGCTTTTTGGAAGACTTGCTTGGTGCCCAGCCGAAGCGGAAAAATGCCAGTCTCAACCTGAGGTCTGGAGACTCTCATGACCACAGCAGAGAGGGCGTGTGTGTGTGTGGAAGAGAGTGAGGCTACATGGACGCTAACCGCCGAGGCCCTGGAAATTTACTGGGCATCGAGCAGGGCTTCGGTACGCCCTTCTCCATGCCGTGTGTGTGTGTGTGTGTGTGCATCCATGTGTGAGTGAGTGGGATAGACGGGCCTGTGGGTCTCCTCTCCTTTCCACAGGTGGGGAGGAAAACAGTGGGAAATGTGTCTAATTTTGCCCTGATTGCAGTGGATTTGTAGTGGAAGGAAGCCAGACTCTGCTGTGCTTGGCTGCTGATCAATGTTGTACTTGTGTTAAAGCTCCATTTCCAGCTGACTTGTGCAGGAAGACTTGTCCACGGGAGCTTTCTAGTAATCTGAGCTGTATGGTGTAACTTGGTGCAGAGTGTGTTTCACTGTCTTGCCGTGGTTGTGAATCTGTGTGTGTAGGTGTGGGATGACGAGCTGGAGCGTTCTGCCACACACTGGGCTGAGCAGTGCCTATGGGAGCATGGGCCGCATGATCTACTCAGCTCCATTGGTCAGAACCTGGCAGTGCACTGGGGCAGGTAAGACAAACACAACGCACGCATGCACACAAACACACACACCTGGAATGGCCATTCCCACTTCTATCTCAACTGAACATTTGCCATAAGTAACCACTGCTCCATGTCATCACCAATCCTCAACATGTAGTGTCCCTGTCATCCTCACCAAAGTAGTGTCCCTGTCATCCTCACCAAAGTAGTGTCCCGGTCTTTCATTACTCCATTATTTCATCCATAAAATGTTTAAATGCAGGCTTTAAAACATCATTGCTCACTGAAGCCTTCAGATAAGAAACCAAGCAGTTGTTTTATTAATTAACAATTTATTTTTAACATTTGCACATATTTTTTTCTTTATAAGTTTCACCCAGCAGATTCCTTTTAATATTTGTAAGAAAATCTGAATTGTTCTTTGTATGAAATTTGAAATATAAATAAACTTGCCCGGCCTTACTTACTTTGTCAACTACTGGCACTAAATCAGGACCAGAAACTCTGAATCCTCCAGGCCTCTTCTCCACCCAAAGAGGTTTGAATTGAAAATTGTCTGACTAGTTATTTCTAGTCTAGGCCTCATCAGTCTAGTCCTGCATGATGGTAGTTTTGTAGCAATCCCAGTGTGGCAAATCCCAGGATGTACAGTAGTGTCGGTGAAGAGAAGATAATGTGAAGTAATCCCTCTCTCTTGCTTTTTTCCACACACTTGTGAATGTATCTCTGCAAACACAGACACCGTTTGCACAGGGAGCAGCACACACAATACACATTATTCAGCCCATCTGTTTATATGAGAGAGAGAGAGAGAGGGAGCTGGAGAGAAAAGGAAAGCAGGAGCGAGTACAGAAAGCCCAGTCTTTACAGTGAGGGCCGTTCTCCGACACACAGCTTCATTGTGTGCCCTGGCTGGTGCCCTCCCTCAGCAGGTGCCATTCCAGCAACCTTCTCCCTTTCTCATTACCCCCCCCCCCCCCCCCTCTCTCCATCGCTCTTTCTCTCGCTTTCTTTCTTGTCTTGCCAGCTGAGCGATGCTGCCAGGGGCAGAGTTTCTGTCATCTGCCGTACTTATTAGTCTTTCTCAGCGCTGTGAAAGGACATGTGTTCTCCCATCCAGTGTAAATTGCTTGGCCCGGGACGGATTCGGGGTCCCTGATTCTTTGTGTGCAGAAACAAGAGAAAATGGCCTTGCTCACACACCCAGTGTCCGATGTGAACCTGCAACTGATTGTCACCTTTTCCCTATTGCTATAGATACCGCTCTCCGGCCTACCATGTCCAGGCCTGGTATGATGAGGTGAAGGACTACACCTATCCCTACGCCCACGAGTGTAACCCCTGGTGCCCCGATCGGTGCTCCGGACCCATGTGCACCCACTACACCCAAGTGAGTGAGCAGATTGAAGGTCATGGTCATGGTGAATGATTGCCTTATTTAATGACACAACGAAATGTGTCCTCTGCTTTTAACCATCACCCTTGGTGAGCAGTGTGTGGGGACGGTGCCTTGCTCAGTGAGATTCGAACCAGCAACCTTCTGATTACGGGGCCACTTCCTTAACCGCTAGGCCACCACTGCCCCAATGGAGATGTGGCAACACACTGAAACACACTGAACAGATGCTTCATGAATTCTGTCAAATTTCGGAGTGATTTATGTCTTAGCGTGCACACAGACTTCCATGTGCAGCTTGTGCCGGCACCTCCTCGCGAGTGTGTAATTTGCAGCATGTGTGATGGCGCTAAGAACAACATGTGCATCGCAGACTTGGCCACCATGGCCGCCAGCGCCACTGCTGATTATTGGGTTTCCCGTGTAAACATGCCGAAGCAGTGGTTCTGCACACAAAACCACCATGGCAGCAGGCTTCCCCCACTGATATACATTTACATTTACAGCATTTATCAGATGCCCTTACTCAGGGTTAAGTGTCTTGATCAGGGACACAATGGTAATAAGTGGGATTTGAACCTGGGGCTCCTGGTTCACAGGCGAGTGTGTTGCCCACTAGGCTACTACCACCCATGGTATATACGGCAGGGAGGCCATGCACATGTACATGGTTAGTTCCGGTTCTACAACCTGATTGGTCAAACCATGATAAAATAGCCAGTTGCCACTACTTTTGCTTATAAACTGCATTATTTGGCAGAAGAATGTTAACACAGTTTTTTAAAGTATTACTATATGCAATTTTATAAATACAGAGTCTCAAACAAGGATGTAATCAAAGCCAAAATAGACCGTTAGGGGCCGTTTTCTCAAAAGCCAGTAGGGTGCGTCCTTCCTTTAAAATGCAGATTGGCAGTATGTCTTTTTTTTAGGGTTATAACCCAATGTTCCCTTGAAAGAATTTGGATCTGCATTTTCCATAATTGGATCAACAAACTTTGTGAAGTTATTAGGCCTTGTAGAAAAGGGGACCAAGTGTAATGTGTTCATTCATCTTCTCCGAACTTGTCATTACTGATCTGGCAACAGCTCCTGAAGACAGGAGCAAATAAAACGCCCTGTCCTCTCAGATTTGGCTCCGTCGGCGGGATGGGCCTGTGAAAACACACTCCCTCGCCCAGCTCCATTGCTGAAAACCAGGTCACCGGCATCTGGAAGCTGTTTCCAGACTCGTGGATCTCTCCCCTGGATGACCTGGATTCTTTGAAAACGTTCCATGGACCGAAGGAACGGGTCCAAGTCCACATCTCTTCTGTGTAGCTCCAGCAGATCCTATAGGTGGGAGAAGAGTTTCTGTCATCTTACCAACAGGCAGAAGACGCTTGGTTTTCTGCCTCTGCTGAGTCACTGCCTCAGTCAGCACTGCTGGTGGCCTTTGTAGACCCAGTAAAGAACAGGAAGGCCATTCCTGTGGAAGGCAAAGTCAACCACGAAGCAGCTGGCCGCAAACCCACACCGACGTACATCGAGGATATCGTTGCCATTTGTCTTGATTTGTGAGCATGTGTGAGAGGGGCAGGGACACGGGAATGTTCTGAGTAAGCACTTCTCATTCACATGGACTTTGGCCGTCTGCCGCTCTGAAAGGGACTACCCTCCATGAACCCGTGGCGTTTTCACGGGGAGTGACAGGAAAAACAAACCTTGGAATTGGTAGATAGCAGGTGAGCATGAATTTGTTTGTGTGTGCACCAATTTGGGCGGCCGAGGGATCACGGGAGTTCACGGGAAGCAAACTCGCAGTCACACTTCATGTCCTCCTCCTTCCGCTCGCAGAGGGAGAGTGAAAGAGTCGTCTCTTCTCCAAGGGTCCCCAGTGGCCCTATCAATCTGTCACAATTTCCTCAGCCTCTGAACTGCTTCCTGTGTAGAAACAATGGGGCTCTCTGGGGCAAAGGCACGATGAAGTCGGGACCTCGGTTAAAAGAATGTCATTCTGAAATGATTTACTTAAAATTGATATTTTGAGTCAATTATAGCAATATGTAATGCACAAGTAGTCACTATATTGGCCACATTGCACAGCAACTGCTGACAAACCTGAGACCAGAAGGTGTCAGAACACGACGCTGGCAACAGGGGTGATGTTATTTCCAAACATTGCTTTCAATTTCTATGATCATCATTTCCAGGAAATGCAAAACTTGCATCAAAATTCATGCTTTGCATTGTACACAGAGGTGAATGTGAAGGTTCTTGTAAAAGTGCATGATTTGTGCCTTCATTAGCAGATGTTTTAATGTATTAAAGTATTAAATGTGATTTCTGAAGTTCTATATGAGTCCTAATTGATTAATAAGAAGTGTCTCTCTCTGTTTTTTTGCAGCTGGTCTGGGCCACAACCACCCGTGTGGGCTGTGCGTTGCACACCTGCCCAAGCATGAGCGTGTTTGGAGAGGTGTGGGTGAATGCTGTCTACCTCGTATGCAACTACTCACCAAAGTAAGAGCAGCAGCTTCATATTAGCTCTCCTCCCCAGTGAATAAAAGCTCGTGCACATGTGTTAAATCTATTTACCTTCGGCCTGAGAGCTGAAAGGGGGGACTGGAGGCATTTTAAGTGGATGTATATCTCAAGGTTATTGTGCCATGACGCATTGGGAGCCATCCATATGAAATGGTCTATCTGCAGGAAGACAGAAAAATTGAAAGACAAACAAGGGTTGTTCTAGATTGGCTGTTATTTATATGCTATTTTCCCCTCCACTTGTTACATGGAAAGCTGCAGATTTACTGCAGAGCTGAATGAATTGTGGCACAGACTTATTGCACATCTGAGCGAGTTATGGTTTCGTGAATTATTGCAAAGATTTTTTTAGGACGGCTGCATATTAATGCCCTCGCTCTCTACCAGGGGAAACTGGATTGGAGAGGCTCCGTACCAGCATGGCCGCCCCTGTTCCCAGTGCCCACCGAGCTATGGAGGAGGGTGCAAGGAAAACCTCTGTTACAAGGGTAGATAAAGCGCAATAGACAACACACTGGAATTACGTAAGTGTGTCTGTGTTGTTAATGCTATGAATTTTGTCCCCAGGAGACACCAGCGTGCAGCGTCCAGAGACAGAGGACATGAATGAAGTTGAGCAGCCACAGGTGCCTGTCCAGCCCCGGACAACCCCCCCCAAAACTAAACCCAAACCCAAGCCTTCCAAAAAGCCTTCTTCCAAGCACGACTCTCCAAGATTCCTAGGTAATATTTGAGAGAAATGTTCCAGTAACAAATAATACCTACATAAAAGCTTACATTTCAAAGCTTAAGTCTCCTTATTTTGTTTTTGTAGCCCAGAACATCAAATGTGAGACAAAAATGCGGGACAAGTGCAAAGGACCAACTTGCACCAGGTTAGTACAGATAAAACAGGGGCAACGTTTGCTTTGATGTAGAACCAAAGATTTACCTACATCTGTTTCTACACAGGTACAACTGCCCTGCTAACTGTTTGGACAAGAAGACCAAGGTGTTTGGGACGCTCTTTTACGATGTGGTATGTCTTAAAAATGTCACTTTTTTGGAACAATTCTATTTTCAATTTGGAATAATAGTTATATGCACATTTCCAGCAATCAAGTATTTGCCGTGCTGCAATACACCATGGGGTCATTGACAACAACGGTGGCCTGGTGGACATCACGAGGAAAGACAGTCTCCCGTTCTTCGTCAAAGCCACGAAAAATGGCATTGAGTCCTTCAGGTAGATATCTGCCTGTTGACTAATGGGTTTGAAAACATAACACATGCAACTTGAACTCATAAGTGGCTAAATTCTGCTTCTTTTTGCAGTAAATACAAACCTGGAAATGCCTTTGTTGTTGCTAGAGTAGAAAGTAAGTATCTTTTTGATCCGAAGGTGGTAAAAAGTTCTCGTACAAAGCATAAGTCCCACCACGTTTTGCTTGGAACCCGTGCAGTGAGACACCTGTTCTGGCAAATTAGCTCATTATATTTCCCTTTACCCATTTATATGCTGCACTTAGCTTTAATTTCAGCATCAGTTCCCATAGGCTCAGGGGCCTTGTGGCCAGCTGATTGATAGACAAATTTGTTGACTAGTGCACTACACATCAGCCCTGGGCGAACGGTTGCGGTTACAAGCATATACAGGTGTAGACTCTCGCTTTCCCGACCTCATTTTTTCCACCTTTGTTTTCAATGGGCAAGTTATTTGCTTCCTGTTCCTAAGATTGGAGTTTGAGTTTTATAATCTGTCTGCAGGGCTGTCGGTGGATTGCTACTCTACAGTTGCTGAGGTTTGCCCTTTCAAGAAGCCCCAGGCCAACTGTCCCAGGTACAGATTTATGTTGTTTATATGCAAATCTATAATTGGGCTAGTTGCTGTCTGGATTGTACAGTTGATGTTTGTTGACTTCACTTTCTTCCCGCTGCATTCTTAAGGGTGTTCTGCCCAGCGAACTGCAAAGATGAACCATCCAACTGGGCCCCTGTGATTGGAAGCAACGTCTATGCTGATGTGAGTTCTTGTGTAGTCCTTTAATATTCTGTGAGATCTCAATGAAGGGAATTGACCACAAAAACCTACTTAGCCGGTGTGAACAAGGAGAGGAATGTGTGAAGCTGGTGGCCTTCCCTGTCGGAGGCTATCCAAACCACAACCAGCTGGTCACTGGATCTTCTCATAAACCGGGCCATTGCTGGCATAAAGAAGCCCAGCTCAGAGGCAGGAGGGGGTCTCTTTCAGAGATCCATTCTTCCAGTGTGACAGGTCTATTTCCACTATGCAACAGTCATCTTTTGCTTTAACATCAGTCAAACTGGGGAAAACTTGAGTAATATTCTACAAGCAAATCAAGAAAGTGAAATGAAGTGCAGTATGTACTTGTCAGGTCTTTGGAAGGGATACGAAGGAAGGAACAAGGCAAGCTGGGTTCTTAATGTCACCTGGAAGTGCATTGATTTGTTCTATTTAAGATCATGGCTTTATTAATGCGTTGAACTGGCGCAAGGTGGACATCCACACGCTCATATTCAGGCAAGGGAATTGGTCTTTGAACCCATTGCCCTTAGATGAACCTCCTTCCCTTTGGCTCATTCTCGTGGCACTCCACTTCAAACACTGCACCCCTGTCCAACTGGCTACACATCAGTGTGCTCCCAAAGAGAGCATCAAATAATTACACCCACTCTTCGAGACCAGCACCAATGTACAAAAAAAAAGAAACAAGCATAATAATGAACCGGACTAAATAGTGGCAGCTCAACCATACTAGATTTGAACTGAACTCTTCATGGGTCATCTGAAGGCCAAACGGAAGAGCTAGGGCATGTCCTCAGAGGGAAATGGGACCCTGTAGGGGCTCCGGATGCAGGGAGGTGAACGGGTCTTTGCCAGCTGGGTGATAAGGGCCCGGTGTTCGTTCATTGCTGGCTCAAGTCCAGGCGCCTGCTTTCTGGACGCAGTTGGTCCTCCCTTATAATGCCTTGAAAGCGTCCATGCCTGAGGCCTGGCTTCCCTGAGGCTGAGGTCATGTGTTTGTATGAAGGATTGCTGTCTACCATATGGACTCTACAGCTGGACCTCTAAACAGACACCCATGTAAACAATCACTGGGCGCTTGAGAGGTGCTTACTAACTGGTCTGAAGTGGTTGCAAACCTGAAACCCCATCTTTTACCATGTTCACAGAGCTCAAGCATCTGCCGAACAGCAATCCATGCCGGTGTCATCAAAGATGATGGCGGTTACGTGGATGTCCTGGCTCTGGAGAAGAAAAAGAGCTATGTGGGATCCCTGAAGAACAACATCCGGTCTGAGAGGTACCAACTCTCTCTCTTTCGCTCTCTCTCTCTGTCTCGTTTTTTATTTGTGTGGTTTTGAGTGTGGATGGACCACACATGCTTATTCTGAGTTAGCACTCAATGGAGTGTGAAAATCGAGGAGTGCAGGCCCAGGGAAACCCAATCCTGCAATCAAACGGCCTCCAGCTCAAGCTCCTGATTGATCGCTCCCTCGCATCCTCTGGCAAACGTTATAATTATCTAAAAAAATTATAACAATGACTAAGATTACAATGGAGTGTAATTCAAGCCCCCACAAGGAAAAAAAAGCATCATTTTACAAGACGCCCGCTGGCCAAGATACTTTATACATTATTACCAGAGACATAATCAGGACCTATTCGGTTACCCAGCTACAGTGGCTCACTCAGTGGCTCTCTGTAGCAGATAATTACGGCAGGTCGGATGCCAGCAGAGGCCACTTTCATTCTAACATTACCCAACATGGCAGTGCTTCAAGGACGTGCCACTAATGAATTAATAACAAAGCGTTCAAGCCAAGCACAACAGCCAATAGCAGTTGTTGGAACGGCCGGAGGCAGTGGGGCCACAACACTGGTTAACAATGGACTAGTGTTGGACTCGCGCTTTCCAGATATGCCCTGCTCAAGAGTCCTTGTGCTTTAAGTTTACTAAAAGGTCACGTCTGGGGCAATTGTAATAGCTTGTTACTGAACCTTTTTGCATGTGCATCCTGCATCCTCACACTTTTTTAAATGTCTTTATTTTCAGCAAGAGCAACATGGAGGGAGGTTCATTCCGTGTCTTTACAGTTCGGGAGTGAAAGGAAGTTCTCGTCACACCCATCATGGCTTACTGGACCAGTCAAAATGTCTACAGAGGGACAAGGTTCCCCTGCAGTAGGTGCCTGGGGTAGGGGCAACCACTCTATTTGGTTTTTGACCCCAACGGGGAGAAAGTCTCCCTCATGGACCAATGGGTCGCCTGCTCTGTTTGTCAATCCGAAGCACTACTCAAGTAATTGAGTGTTTTTTCTTATAAAATTGTATTTTACACATTTTACCACACATGTGCGATTAAACTGGAGATGCTGAGTGTGGTAACATGACATTTTAAACAGCAGTGCTGATTTTCTGTCTCCTTATGTATGTCTAAAATCAAATATCAGATTTTATGATTTTTTTAAACATTTCTTTAAATACAAAACCAGTCCTTTAATTGCTATAATAAACAGGAATGTATATTGATCACACTGTATTTAATCGGTTCTGTACAGATTTTTTGGTTCTGATGTTGTTTTTTCTGTTAAACTATTTTTTTAATTTAGTTTTTTTTCCATCTTTGCCTTTGGCTGATTCTCAACTTCTGAGTGAATTCGGGGTGTGAGAGTGTCTGTCTGACTGGGTGGAGGAGGAACTTCTTGGTGGACAAACAGATGTGTTGTGTAGGAGGGGGAGAGGGAGAGAGGGTGGGAGGCATGCTTCCAAGCAAAAGAAACCTTTTCCTGAACAGCCCTTACTTCCCATCCAGAATCAATAATGTGCAGACGGTCTTGGTGAAGGTGCAAAAACATTGTAACAATGTTCTACCCCTGGAGCACTGAGTGCACTTAGAGGCTTGGGCTCCCATCGTGATGGTGCCACAGTAATCACAGAAAAGATACGAGAATTTATATATTTAAACGTATTTATTTTAGTTGTGCGAAATGAACCCCGATAATAATGAAATGTGCTGTTTACTATGTGCTCCGATGAGAAACAGAAGAAAGTTCATTTCCCCTATTTCGCAGTTTCAAGTAAACTGAGGTCACATCCATTCCAGAGCGACATTCTGCCAGGAGTGATTTCTTCAGAAGTGAGGCTTAAGTTTCAGCTTGCGCGCTTGGGAATTTTGTAAAATATACAGAGCTTGTTGAACATGGATCTGTCTAAAATGCTTGTACGTATCAGCACAGCAAGTTGATTGTTGGGTACAATGAAGTTGAATGCCTCAGATCCAATGTAGCTTTCATTATGTTACTTGCTCTCTCTGTCATTTATACATTTAGATGTTTTTCTTAAACTCGATTCTATCTCTGTCTCCTTTATTAGCTACCTCAGTCCTATCGCAGCATTCTTTTTTTTAATTGGAGGGGAGGCTATTGCGTGTAAATCTTTGGAAACTGTCTGATGTAAATAGATCTGATGTTTGGATATTTTGTAATGTAATATTTTTATATAAAACGCCTTTTATAATGTTAGTTTCTTTCTATGATATGTGATTGGTACCCTTAATCATTTGTAGAGACAATGAAGGTTTTTTTTTTTTTTTTTGCACATGGTGACATACAAAAAAAGTTTTACTTTTCCTTTTTTGTCCCAAAATTGTTCATTATTGTGGATATGAAAAATATCAATAAATATAAAGATTAAATCAAAATTGAAGTCTGCTCTGCAATTGCTTGTGGTTGGCAGTTTAGCTCATGTTATCCCAGCACTGGTCTAAAGGAAGAGGTCACATGACACTGTGGTCAACCTAAAGGGAGACTTGGTCAGACCACCCAAGTGAATGGGATTTATCCTTGGAAGCGTTTACTGACCATCACACTGACAGGATGGTTTTGCTGTGCAGGGCAGTGTGAGGTCAGAAAAGTTTCAGGTCAGTAAAGTACAAAATTATTTAGAAAAATCATCAAAATCAAAATCATCCATCAATTGGTGTCAATGCAAAAAATATGCCTTGCATATTAGTAAATAATACATAAAAGTCTTGTCCAACTATAACTCAATCTTACTTTTCTTTCTAAGATTCTGGAAAAAGTTGGTGATACTCATTCTCTTGAGATTTTTCAAATCTGGGTACTGAAAGTCCCATAATATGGAAACATTGTCCACTGCTCACTAAGGGTGATGGGTTAAATGCAGAGGAAACAGATGTATTTGAGAATGTATCTCGGGAGGCTAACATGCATGCTGTTATCTGTGGTGTTCCTCTAGGTTCAGTTTTTTGTAGCAGTGTGGACTGAATGCATTGGCCGTAAGCAAAATAAAGCAATGACAGGCAGATAAAATTCAATGGGTTCATTGCCAATTATAAATTACACTATAAACTCCTCAGCAGAAATATCAAGCTGCAAAAACAACACAAGCAAATCCAAAAGTCTGAAAATGAAACAGGACTCAATAAAGCCAAGCTGGAGGTGGTCCTGCCTTATGGTTGAATATAGGGAACATGGCTAAACTATTGTTCCGCTCATTTAATAACTGTTAATAGACGCGTGTCATGATTCTTTCTCTGCCTCATTGGTCACAAAATTTCTATAATTATCCTAGGGTGTCAAGAACAGTAACAGTAAAAATCAAACTCTAAACCAAAATACTACCCTCGTCTTGTTACGTTAAGAAACCATTGAAAAGTATTGGCCCACCCTAAGCTTTATATGATATATGTGACACCTAGACCTATATGAATAAGGGTGTGGCAATAGTTTCAAACAGTGCTTCAACACCCTAACATTAAATGTATGTAAATGAGTTTGATTCTTATGTCAAGTATGATGATAATCCTGGGGGCTATCATACGTTTGCTGTTACTACATGTCATATTATATATAGGCAGTGGACGCTGAACTGATCTGTCATGGTGAAGAGGGAGCTGAGCCAGAAAGCAAGGCTGTCGATTTACTGGTCGATCTACGTCCCAATCCTCACATATGGTCATGACCTTGGGTAATGACTGACAGAACAAGATACAAGTAGCCAAAATGATTTTCCTCTGTAGGGTGGCGGAGCGCAGCCTTAGAGATAGGGTGAGGAGCTCGGACATTCGGGAGGGACTCAGAGAGGAGCCAGTTGAGGTGGTTCGGGCATCTGGTCATGATGCCTCCTGGACGCCTCCCTGGGGAGGTGTTTCAGGCATGTCCTGCCGGCAGGAGGCCCCCGGGTCGACCCAGGACATGCTGGAGAAATTATATCTCCAGTCTGGTCTGGGAACGCCTTGGGGTCCTGCTGGAGGAGCTGGTGGAGGTGGTTCTGGAGAGGGCTGGCTGGGATTCCCTACTTGGGATGCTGCCCTGCGACCCGGACCCGGATAAGCGGAGGAAGACGACGACGACATTTTATATATACATTTAGATATTATATTCCTAAAAAAACATTTTTCATTTGCTGTTGTTATTCAGGCAAAGATTTATGGGAGATTGTGGTACAGTGACTGAAACCGTGTTTTCCACCACCATCATCAAAAATAGTAAGGCTATCCCATGGAAGAATAGTGTCACATCGCAGTTGACAGCAGACAGCATCCAGAGCACACTAAATCTGTTCTGACTTGTGGCAGTGAAATGCTCTATTTAGAAATGTCATGGAAGTGCTTGCGTTGTTTGTATTGCTACTCAAGATAAGTGACCTACGTTTACCTGACTAAGATCAGGCGTATCCAAATCAAATCTATAAACAGTGTTTAAGGACTTCGGCCTCTGCAAGAATAAGAGCTGGTTGCACAATAATGTGTGGCATTAGGAAGATTTTTTCGTGAAACTGACAACAGGCCTTTGACTGAAGTAGAACATGTGCTTTGGGGAAAGGGCTGAAAAACGTCTCTCACTGAAGAAAGACGGATGACTGTGATGACTGCAGACGTCTGTCTTCCCCTTTATCTTCATCATCTCAGTGCCAGTTTTTAGGCCGCTGGCCTCTCACATGGTCCTTTGATCTGTTCGAAGCCTTTGCTCTGACAAATGCAGCATTGTTTCATTTCACAATTTATCACAAAATGTCACCTGGCTTACATGCCACCCGTCCAAAATAAACAGTACAAGATTTCAGAAGAATTTGAAATCCTATGAAGACCACACAAGCATCCAGTCCTGTTTCCTCATTACAAATTAATTGCATCTGAATATCTGACATCAATCTAATTCCTGTCAACCTGTATAATCCATGTGATGAGCATGTAAATAGTCATAACATCATAACATAGTCATATTGCGTCAGGAATATGCTGCAGTGGAAACTCAAAAGATGTCTTATTATTGAATTATGTCTCTGAATGGTCCATTACAGTAGCGCAACTGGGGTTATATCAGGACATACTTGGACAAAAACAAACACTGACTCCTGAATTCAATTAAAATGAATGATTTTGAACATTCTAAGTGCTTTTTCGAATGTGGGGGATTAATTGTACAGTTGGGGTTTCTGGGGGAGCTTTTGGACCCCTCTGACTTGGCCATGTGGGAGCATGCCGAGCACCTGCGCCCCAGAACACGAAAGTCTGTCTGACAAATAGAGGAATTCTTTATTGGCCCTCAAATGAACCAATTATCATAATGGATTTGTTGATATGAATGCAATCCTGAAGGACGGAAAGCAGAAGGAGCAGCTTTTTCCATCTGTTCATCTGTAGTACCTTCTTTGTTTCACCTCCTGAAATTTTCTCTTGGTGATTGTTCATAGACTGGCTGACAGGACAATTTAGCAGCATGGAGCTGCAAAAATATCTCAAAGCCAACTGTGCATACAAACAAATATTCACAATCAAATGCAAACATCATTTAAATGCTATCTGACTCACATAAATCATGCAACATACACACACACACACACACACACACACACACACACACACACACACACACACATATATAGTATTTATATATTTATAAGTGTTAACTGATTGATGTTATAACCCATCCAATCCACACATGCACAGAAATCAAACGGTTGATGTCCATTAATAAAGTGCACACCTGCTATGGACTCATTTTTTCTGGTGATGAATTGCTGCTGATCACCAATAGAACGCAGATGTGGGCCTTTCCTCCCACTCAAACCTGCTCTTGCGCTTATATATGACGGGAGGAAAATGTCCTTTGTGAGGTTCTCTTTCGCCAAAGAAATTGCTTTGTAGCACAGCTTTGCTTTTGAATGATAATTAACAGAGCAGGCATCTCTCTCATTCACTATTTCATGTATAGACTGCCAAGCTGCCAAGTGGTGAAGAGACGAAAAGCTCCATTTGAACCCCAGATAATAGAAATATCTAAATGTTGTGGATTTTCAAAGAAACCAAAGGATTTTCTACCAACTGTCTGCTTACAGAGACATGATTCATCAGCATTAAAGTGGCCTTATAACAGAAAGACACACAGGGCCCTGCAGAACCACAATATGCAAACAGAGTAGTAAAGTTGGTACAAGCTGGTGCTGGCTACACAATATCTACGTTCGTCTCTGCTGCAGTTTCCATTTTTTTGTCCTGGCTGTGACGCATTTCCCTGCTTGCAAGATAGCGCCAGCATTTCAAACAAGGGGACCGTCAGGCAGGGCATGCATGGGTCTTAACTCTCAGGAAAGGGCTGAACTCGCTGGCGTTTGAAGAGCACACAACATAAATTTGTGTTGTTTTTGAGCGCCGCAAACTTTTTTCTTTTCTTTTCCACAGAAAGGAAAATAGATGAGCAGATTCCCCCGATAAAACGCACTGGAAATCCTCAGACTCCAGCCCTCGAAAGGAACCTGCCTTTGCTGTCTTCACTGAATGGCGGATGTAATATGACAAATGGCAGGACACGTTGATATTCATTTTAAAATATTCGGACTAATTCATTCCTGCCCTCCATTTGATGGCTGTTTGCACAACACCCTCAACTTTATTATTTTACTGGCAGTAGGTTCAAAAAAGTTTTCATTCTTTCTTTCATTTCATTGTAATTCAAAATAGGCTTACCGAAAAAGGAAGAAAAAAAAACACTAATTAAAACCGCAACACCAATTTGCCTTAATTTTTTATTGATGCTGCCTTTGTGAGGTTGTAGGCTCTTGAGAATATGTTGCTAGACAGTGGACATAAAACATTGAAAAAAGGGGTTAAGTCCTCCAAGAAAAAGGAGTACTTTTCTCCGAAACTAGCCCCATCTGCAAGGATTAGCTGAAGATGTTGCATAAGTCTGGTGCTGTTGATGTACTGAGGGTCTGGTTTGGGGTTGAAGCTGGTGGGGAGGTTCCAAAAAGCAGTCAGGGTCTGACAGGAAAGCTTCTGATCTCTCAGCTCTCGCTCATGCATGGTTTCCCTCCATGGGCTTCCAATGACAAACTGTTAAAAAAGCTTTCAAAATTGCTCCAACTGCTAAAAGTGCACAAGGCGAGTCTCTTCATTTAGGGGAAGCAACAAAACAAGCAACAGATGCGAACATTTGCCACATCACAAGGCTGTATTTCCAACTCTTCCTTGAGCTTTGACTACTTTGTACCTGTTTTGGTTGCACACCCAAGACCTATAATTTAACTGCAAATTTAAGGCTAGGCAAAGAAACACATGGAATGAAATGCAATGAAAACGCAGTCACCATGCACCATTGATCAATTGGCATGAGTTGAACAAGCGACACCATCTGATAAAATGGGACTTTCGTGATAACTAGGACATTTATCAGCGCTCTATTGTTTGGAATTGGTTCTGTACGTTTCACATTTGTATCCTGATATGTTCAATCACATCAACTGGCTATTGCATACTATGCAACAGTTGTATACAATTATGTCAAGGCCTGACTTTGTGTAAGCAAAGCCCCTGTTTTTGAGAGTTGTGCAAATGTGTCCTCTTCTTGCCCTGTGCTGCCATTGTGACAGAATGACTTGACCACATTTTGGATGCAGACAACTCAGCCCTGATGTCTGAGGTGGAGGATTCCTTCCTTTCACCCTGATTGTGAGCGCCTGATGTTCAGTGCATAAATGTATCCTCATTGTGTCTAGCCCTCATTGGGTCATTGTGTTTTTTCCTTGTCTTTTGCCTGTTACCCTGTTCTGTATGTTGTTGTCGTTGGTAAATCCCCTGCTTTTGAGAGTTGTGCAAATGCGTCCTTTTGCTGCACTGTCCTGCCGTTTCAGATCGATGGATGTTGGATGGAATAGCAGCTGGTGCTTTGGTCTCGGGTGATGACAGGTACCTTGGTTGTCAACGATGAGGAGATGGGACCGATTCCTGAGTAGTGGTGGGGGCTGCGGCTTCTGCGGGGTGTTTTGGGGGTTTGTGCTGCAGCTGCAGTTTTCCTCACCATGGTAGCGTGAGGTCATGCTTAGGATGGAGCACTCTATGAAGGTGTCGTGGAGGACATGAAAATTTATCAGTTCTGATGAATTTACTGCAAAAAATCCAAGATGTGCAACGTCTCTCATCTTCAAACCAAAAGTCTGTCCACGCTTTTTCCACTGTGAATTTACTAGTGCTGAGCCAAGTTCTCCTTTTTCCAGGTGCCATAGTGTGACAGTGATAAAATACAGTAGTGCTCTCCTCGACCTTGTGAAAGTCTCTTATCTCCAGTGCGCCTAATGGCACGAAGCCCCATACAGGGAAATATCATTGGAAACAACCTGTGTCATAAAGAGTTGCATGTCTTGAGTAAATCTTCTCCATCCATCTGTCAAGCCTAAGCCTTGGGTCTGTTAATATGGGGCTGCATCGCTGAAGTATCTTTTATTTACTGTACGTATTACACTTAACCCCCAGTACCACTAAATTAAATAAAAAAAAACGATCCATACATCCATTTATGGAACGATCCATAAATGCATCTAAGCTGTTCTAAAGAAAAAATCAGTTAAGCATTAATATGACTTGCATAACATATTTTATAAGCTATTTACTATCGATTCCAAATGGTAAAGAACACTTTTTGGACATCCTCAGTATGACATGACTCATTTTGGCTGACCATTGGCCCGGGAAATGTCCCTCATCCTGCAGCTGCAATCTATACCGCTAATCAAGTGGTCACCATCAGGTCCTAATTCATTTTTCACCCTGGATGTATCCAGTCTGTTCGTTTTAGCCACGCGGATCAAACACAAAGTTCTCTTTTGTCACTTGGGGTGCTTTATCTTCCTGACAGATCAATCGCATTTTAATGTTCTTTTTTTTAAAGGATTTTTTGCCAATTCTTTGATTAACGTGTTTATTTGGGGGAGGCAGATGATGTTGGGGAGGCAGTGGCTGTTGATAGAGCGGCGTGACATATTGTATTGTTATCAAGTGAACGCGTTCTTATCAGAGTTTTGTTTAATGCCAGATTTCATCAAAAGGAAAGACATCCCTTTTCCCTCAGTACTCTTGTGCTGTAGTGACGTCATCAGCACAGCGCCTTGACTTCATGATCCTGCCAACGAAAATGTCACTCATTCCGGGCAGTTCCCTCGAGAGGATTTTTGAAGGGCGGGTGACGGATGGGTCATTCTCAGGGCCCAAGATCCCATTCGGCCGGTACAGAAACCCCTCCTGTTACTTAGCCGTTGGTGCTCTGGGAACGGCTTGGTTCCCAGACTTGAAAAGGACAGACGTGTGCATCACAGACCAGTTCATGGCATTTCCTCTAGAGCTTTAACAAGCTGGGATGCTGGGAGACATGAACAATTACTTCTCTTTTTTTTTTTTACCAAGCTTTATTGCTGTCTGTAATGTCAATACTTTATGCATTGATGCATTTTACTTTACTTAATTTTACTTAATTATTTTTGTCAGCGTACTGGCCATTCTTTCCTGTTGAATTGATAATGATTCAATTTCTGGATTATCTTGCTTATTGTATAATAAGCTTGATTTTTCGGGTCTCTTAAAGGATGTTTAATGATGTAAAATAACAATGGTTATTTTGTTCTTTCTAGACAGCACTTAACTCTATCTAGACTTGTGGGGTTTTATTTATGCCTCAGAATATAGGCTGCTTCACTTATTCTTTCATCATAATCAGCTGGAGGAGTCTGACGTTGAGTAAAATTGCCAGTGTGTCTTGGAGCCATGAATTATGTTTGGGGTTGGCGGTTTGTCTTGACGTCTGGACCCACTCACTGCTTGTATATTTCACTGTTTTTTATCTGAAGGGCTGCTGTGGCAAACCAGAGTGTTTCCACTTTTGATGTCCCTGAAAAGACATGATTTTGACAGCACCACCCAGACGCCATAGCAGGACATTGACGTGCGTCATTGCTGGGGACAAGTGTCTTTCGGTCTAGCCAAAGACATGTTGTCGAGAAACAGATCTGGTGCACGATGCTCATCTACTCCGTATCAGGCATTGAATCAGTGAGTTCCTTCATTTGAACTGATGAATCGGTTTCTGGTGGTTGTTCAGGCTGCTGTCCATAAAGTTCCCATCCTAAGAAATTAATGATGCTCATGGAATTTCAGAAAATGTATTGATCATTGTCAGTTACAGTGGAATATTTTCACAATTCTATGCTTACATAAACCTCAATGGTTTATTTGCATGTTGAATATCCTTATCTGTGCCGGAGCATAAAAATACATTCTTCCAAATGACTTTTTTTCTGGGTAGTAGAATTTTGACAGGTAGACAGTTGGACTTTGTGCGGCCATTTTTCTTAGTTTGTTGGTTTGTCATGAAACTAATGCATCATAATTTTACTGTCCGAATTCAGGGGTGTTTACTGTAAAAAATAAGAAATATTTCAGAAAAAAAAGTGCAGAGGCTGAAATGATGTTCACAGAGGGTTGGTGAAAATGTCTAATTGATCAAAACTATGTACATGATTAGGGTGGCAGTAGCTTAGCATAACATGCTTGCCCATGGACCAGAAGTCATAGGTTGAAACCCACTTACTACCATTATGTCCCTGAGCATGACACTTAACCCTGAGTGTCTCCAGGGGGGACTGTCCCTGTAACTAAGGTGCTGTAGATAAGGGCATCTGATAAATGTTTTCAATGTAAATACCAGTCCCTGCACTGGTAGGCAAGGCCTTGATGTGACACAAATGTTGTCATGTTGGGCATCACCTACATCTGCTGGAGGATGCATCCATTGCAAATGCATTTTAGCCAGTTTCACCTGATTATACATGCACTGGTAAGCCTTGTCATTTTCCCCTTAAACTAATTTGCATGTGTCAGTAGAAGCTAAAGCAGCACCTGTTTTTATGAAATGGCCATGCCCAGCACCACACCCCTTTCCCACCTCACCCCGGTAATTCCTAATTTCTCATGTTTAATGTTGCTTTTTGCCACCACACACATGCAAAAATGTGCATATTAGGCACACATGTACTATCTTTGTAATGACACATTGATGCCTATTTAGTTATAATGACAGAAGGAGGTGTGGTGGACTGGAAAAGTAATTGAAGGCATTCTTGTTTTATGCTATAAACACTGATGGGAACCATTTTTTTTCCAGTAACAGGGTAATCTAACCAGTTACTGTTTCCATGGTTAAAACACATGTGCAGCTAAGAAACAGAGGCACGTCATCAACATTTACATATTTTAACATTTTAAGTTACTTTCCTTTGTAACTAGTTACTTTTAAAATTTTGTAACTATAAAAAATACTTTTTTGAAACAATGTGCCCAACACTGGTTCTAAGTGTGCAACAAGACCCATTAACCTTAAAAATGAAGGTTGCTGAGTGTTTGGTTTAATGCCTATGCACCATGTGAGGGAAGCTAAAAATCAGAGGGATTCCTAAAGACACTAAATGGTGATTTTGGAAATTTGAGACCAAATGAAACTGGACTTTTGTGAATCAGTGCTCTTATTCAACCAGGGATTGGCTGGAGGAGGGACCCGCTGTTTAATTTGGGTCGTACCTGTGGGCATCTCCTTCGGAGTCTGCTGTTTGTAAAGGGCAGGGGAAGGTAATCTGTTTCCAGGGCTATATTTAAACAAGTCTGTTTCCTGCCATAAATCCAGCATGCAGACTCTTGTTGGGTTTGAAAAAGAAAAAAGCATCTGGAAAACCCTCAGACTGGAAAGAATGGGACGTTTGCAGAATATGCCTGTGTTCGGAGTAAAAAACGGAGAAGAAAAATCCCCTGCATAGCTTTGCGAATGCAGAGTGGCCCAAAGATAACCAGATGTGTCATTGGGACCCCGGCTCTTGTCACTTTCCGTTGTGCACGTACAGTAATTGAACTGTTTCGCTGTCTTGTTTTTTGAGATCATAACACAGACTAATGGATTCATTGAAACCAAAACTGTCTTTGACACAGAATGGCACAATTCAAACTGAAGCTGGAGGATGATGGCACTGAGTCATTAGTGAAGTGTCCTGGTCTGTCTGCTCCGGCCTCCATGGAGAACCTGGCGCCAGGCTTGAAGCTCCAAGGTGGTGGCCAAGCCCATCATGGTTTCTGGGGTTATTGTTTTAGTACGTCTGTAGCTGACTGAAGGAATACCCTTCCCTCCCTCTGCCTTATTTATTCTCTCCTCCACTCCGCTGTTTCCTGCACGCTCGCTCGCCCGTGTTTACATTTGACGTCTCTCGCTCGTTCTCCCGACGGTGGCCTGCCGTCTTCTCGCGTCTCTGACGTGGTCTGGTGTTTTTACTGCGCTTCTGCTGCTGCCCAAGAGGAATAAACCTCACGTTTATCTGTGATTTGAAAATGACAGGCTTGTTTTAACAGCGATGTTAGTTTACCCACCATGTTCGTCACCAATTTGGAAAAAAAAAGAAAGCTTGAATGTATTTGAAGAATTGGTGTAACAATGTCCGGCGTCCTGGCTGCTACATGGCTTTCAGGATGTTAGTGATGGGTGCAGAACTGGTCTGGGGGTTGCTGGGATGGTTGGAATGCTTGTTGGTTTGATGTCTTGCAGAACCAGATTTGAGGGGAACAAATCTCTCTCCCTCAGTCAGAACCTACTGTACCTACTGAAAAATGGGAGATCTTTCACATCTACCATCTCCTTCTAGGTAGAAAGCAAATTCCAAAGCTCATACTGATGGTCAAGAGCGTCCCGTGATTGACTGTGTCAAATGCATCTGAGAGGTCAAGGAGTACGAGGACTGATGCCGCTTTGGCTGACCAAGCAGCGCATATCTTCTCAGTGGGGCCGAAAGTGCAGTCTCTGTGGAATGTGCTGCTTTGAAGCCCGAGCGATTAGGATCAGGTGAGAGATGGAGAGAGAAGGTTCATTGTAGACAGCACGCTTGAGGATTTTGGACAGAGAGGTCAGAGGTGAAACCAGTCTGTGGGTGCCAGAGGGATCTAAGATGGGTTTCTTCAGCATGGGAAAGATTCTGTCTCTTTTGAATGCTTTTTCTCATTTTCTAAATTGAAATTTTATTTAGCTACCTGACTGTTTGGTTATAGACAAAAAAATTGCTTCATGCCTTCTTGGACAGATTCCGTTAACAACAGGCCTTCAACAAATGACCTTCATGTCTCTGCTTGAGGTATCTACCCCTACATCACCTTCAACAAGCAGCTCCAGTTTCACCTTTGATGTTTTCTAATGGCAGTCTGTTCCCTCTTTGAAGGTTTAAATTTGTAACACACACTCTTACAATAGAATACACATAAATATATATATATATATTTATATATGCAAACCGCAGTGGATAGTGATGTAATGATTTATGCTTGATGCAGAAGGAGAAGCTCTTGGCATGTGTTCTGATTGATACAGAGGTAAAACGGCAGTAAACCAGGATGCGTTGATGACGTCTGCCAGATGTCTACTGCTGGACAGCTGTTCTACATTTGGAGCAAAGTAGGACCCGGGCCTGTGTTGTTTGCCATCACTGACCCATATTGCACCAACTTAGGTGCGGTGACTTGATACAGGAGAGGAGACAGAGCACTTTGAGATTCCTGAAGAGAGATGTACTGCATAAAACAACTCATCATCTGCTTTCTGTTCTTCTGGGGGCGTATTAGCCTAGTCGATAACACACTCACCCCAGTTCAAACCCCACCTATTACCATTGCGTCCCTGAGCAAAACACTTTACCCTGAGTTTCTCCAGATGGACTGTCCCTGTAACTAGTGATTGCAAGGACCCCTGACATATGCCGTAAATGTAAAAAAAAACCCGAAAAATATTGAGCCAATCACATTATTGCACTAATACAAGTGCACAGTAGCACACTTCAAATAAAACTACATCAAGCAGCTGAAGAGAAAAAAACAGCATCATGTTTGTCAGATTATGAGTTATATAGATTGAGTTTTAAGGGCTTGAAAAGTCCATTCTTTTATAAAGCAGCCTGGACTGTAGCTAGCTACTGAGAGGTGAGACCTGCCTAAACGTGCATGTTCATTATTCCACGCAGGGTGCAGTAAAAAAACGGATTCATATAGGACACCCAAATTCGTCCCCTGAGAGTCCCGCTTACTACTGCGAAATGATCGTCATCTCACGTAACCACATTTAAAAACCACACCATTAGGCTGCTGCTGAATAAACATGATGGCAGTGCCCCGAGTTTCACCCTTCCTCCTAATGTGAAGTACGGACGGGATCTGATATTTTCCCCATGATGTAGTCCCCATGATGAAAACATGTGAGAAAACAGCACGATGTCCCTTGTTTTTATGTCTCTGGGCTGTGTGCGAGTGTGTGCAACCGATTGCGTGCACATGCTCATGCGTGTGTGTGTGCGTGTTAATGGAAACACTCGGAAACTCCTTCCAGTTGGAGCCCGATATTTCCCAAAAGCCCCGTCTTGGTGGAAAAACACAGGAACCGTGTTTATGCTCGTCTGTCCCAAACGAAGATGAAACCAGGTCATCTGAAAGCGCTTACCTAAAATTCGGAATTTGACCCAGAGCTACACGAGCGGGGGGAAAAAACGAGTTCGCGTGGGCCTACGGAAGCGAGACTACAGGTCAGCAGGGGCAGCCGCCGAGCTGAAAGGCCCAGTTTGTCCAGTGTGGCTGGCCATTCGCTCTCGCCCTCTCCTCTTCTCAAACAGAACAACGTTGAGGCCGAGCCAAGGCAGTGTGGAAAAGCCCAGCTGGAGCGCCGAGAGGCCGCGAGGACGGCCAGCTGGAAGGCCGCGCCCCGCAGCACAGAAGAACTATCTTTTCAATGGGAAGAGTTGCGGAGTGCATGCGTGAGAGCTGCTGCGAGGCCTGAATGAAAGACCCCGGTAAATAACCTGAATAATGACAGTTCCTGTGGGTTTCTACCCATCGTGCGCTCCTCTTCTCACAAATCCGCAACTAATTCAACAAGCCAGTGGCTCATTGTTGAGAGAAGTCACGCTGGGCTGCGCAGATGACAGGTGACTCGCTAGAACTGCGATGCAGTTACGACTCTGTCCTTCAGTCGGAGCACATTTAGGACATTAAGTAAACGCTGCAGGCCTGGTATGCTCAGGGCCGGCTTTACGACCAATAAAGACATCAGAGGTACTTGAGTTAGCACTTCTGCTTTGGCAACCGTTGCCAGCAGTCTGGTTGCGTACGTGTGCTGCACGTACGCGTCATCCTGTTCCAGTTCTGATCTGGCATTTGAGGCTGGAACCCCGCACCCCACAAAAAGTGTTGCCAGAGTGCTAGATTTTCACAAGCGCTTCATCTGGTTCTCCTTCGCTGTGCTGAGTCACAGTATCCCCACCTTGGCCCTGTTGTTGTGACCCTCTCACCTATGTGACCAGGGCCACCACGCTTGTTAAATTTTACTCGACTTTCATCTGTCTACTTAGTTCCTGCAGGTCGGCACTTTGAAGAAAGTTCCAGAGAAAAGGAATTACACATGTATCTTGGAAGGTCCTTCAAAAGATTTACCATGGAGGTTGTGCTTAGCCACCTTTACTATAAATCAATAGGAGCGCTGCAAGGCATTACATGACGTGTTGTCAAAAAGTCAGGCTCGTGCAACTTCACACAATTCTATGAAGTCCTGGAGAATAATCTGCTATTTTAGAAAAAGGTCAATTTCACTTTTCTCATAGTGTTTCAAATCAGTGTTCATTGGTCTGGCCATTTTGGGGTAGGAGGTCAGTGTTTGCCTTTGGCGCCCTCTGCTGTTAATTTTACATTCATGCCCAGAACAGTCGCTCCTTACATGGTCGTATGAGTTTTGTGATCATTGAACAAGAGAAGAACTAAATTAAAACAAGCATGAAACAAGTAAGGAACACACACAAACACAGAAAATAAACAAACCGGTTAAATTAGTTCATTTTTTATTGTATTTATTATTGCATCTCACATTTTTCATGTTCTCCTGTCACACATGTTTGAAATGATTAAATATTAAAATAAATTACTTTACATTTTTGGGCAATACAATACTTATGATGTTTTTATGATAGACTTCTTTATGATAAACTCACATATCTGCCACATAAACTCTTCCATAAATAAGACATTCATTAATAACAGACATATGTAATTTAGTTAAAGGCATTTAGTAGCATTTTCACCATTTTATTCAAATTGATAACAGCATTTATTGTTGTATTTTGTAGTAAATGATTCAGTGACAGATCTTTTGTGTGTGTGTGTGTGTGTGTGTAACCTCTTAAAGACATGTGTGCACAGGAGTGAGTGGAAGCCTGTTGTCCATCTCTTGACTCATGCTAGCTTCCTCTGCAGAGCTGAACACCATGGCACCCGTGTCTGAGGGTACAAGAGGAACCCCTGGCATGGCTGTAGGGGGGGAAAATCAACAGGTCACGGGCTCTCCGTGTTGGCACAGGTTTCCCTAAGTGATGTTAAAGTGATTGATTGTCATGTGACACACCACAGCACAGCACCCAGTTCAAGCAGTGAAATGTGGTCTCTGCTTTTAACCCACCACCTGAGGGAGCAGTGGGCAGCCATGAACGTCACCCAGGAAGCAGTGTGTGGGGATGGTACCTTGATCAAGGGGACCTCAGTGGCACCTTGACAGTTCGTGATTTGAACTCACAGTTTGCTTCCTAAACCGCTAGGCCACGACTGACCACCCCTGAACACCACCTCCCTTCATCTAAAGCCATGCGCACTTGGTGGGTGGGGGATTCTACATTGTCTGTGGGTGTGAGTGTACAGTGGTCCGGCTGTCTTGTTGACCACATGATTCCAAGGTGAAAATGGCCATGCCGCCCATGCTTAATAAAACGTTTTTTGACATTTCACAACTACTTTGATGTTAGGTCACCATGATGTTACTAGCGCTTTTCTCGCTGATCCAGGTATGGATCATCCAGGTATGAATGTTGCCCTGTATTGGTTACAATACCGGCATTATACTGCCATCATGCCTTTGGGAAAAGGCTAAAGAAACCCTGTGCTGTCCAGCGTTCCGTGTGACTCTGTCCAGCAAACAAACGCCTACATGGAGTCTGGGCCACATGCAGGAAAGCAGCGTCTGAGGTTTCACACACCAGCAGACGACTGTGGGACAGGTCAAGTGGCTAATTTGAGTCCAGCTAAATGTCATTCTGGGTTTCATGCTGGGATGGACGGGCTGGGATCTGCATCAAACTGTGGTAGGTAAAACGGCCGCACCGAAATGTAACAACTGTAGATATGTAATCACAAGATCTGTGACTGGCCAGAATTGTTGAGCCTATGCATCATTATGAAACCATCATTTACCCTTAGTCTCCAAAATATGTTCATCCTGTTTAGTAACTATAACGTAAATATCTATCAGAACTATCCCTGACCTTTTAGTCTATTTTTAGTCAACTAGAACTATAATGAAAACGTAATTTTTCACTTTTAACTTTCCGTGGAAACAACTGAAAACATGTTTTATATTCTAGTTTCTTCAAAATAGCCGCCCTTTGCTCTGATTACTGCTTTGCACACTCTTGGAATTCTCTCGATGAGCTTCAAGAGGCCTTGAAGGAGTTCCCAGAGGTGTTGAGCACTCGTTGGCCCCTTTACTTCACTCTGCGGTCAGTTCTCGATTGGGTTCAGGTCCGGTGACTGTGGAGACCACTTTTTGTTAAGTACATAACTCCACATGTGTTCATTCATAGTTTAGATGCCTTCTGTGAGAATCTACCAACGTAAATAGTCATGAAAATAAGGAAAACACATTGAATGAGAAGGTGTGCCAGACTTTTGGCCTGTACTGTACTTTAGCTGTACACGTGGACTCTAGGTTCAGGTTAGAAAATGGTTTAAATGGTATTATGTTCTGAAAGTGACTGTTTTTGTCATTGTGAGGCACAGCAAGCACAGCACACGTTGACACATCGAAATGTCCTCTGCTTTTAACCCATCACCTTAGTGAGCTGTGGGCAGTCATGAAAGGTGCCTGGGCAGCAGTGTATGGGGATGCCACCTTTCTCAATGAAACCTTGATCTTTCAGGATTTGAACCCTTTGGTTAAAAGTTCGCATCCTTAGCCACTAGGCCACCACTGTCACAATTTTTTAGGAAGTCACACTGTCCACATTGGGGATGCTGTTCTAACTTGGGCTGGGACATGTAGGCCATTGGTGAGGTTTCGAAGAATGGGGCAGCATGAACTGGCAGTGACAAGGTGCTCTTTTTAAGATTTTTACATTCACGTTAAAGGCATTTGCTCTGCGCTTTGAACTTGGCAAGGTGGTGCTTGGGCTCAGAAATATTGTTCACTGTCTGCTTGTCTGCTGAATTTGAGAAAGGCTCCGCGTAGATTCAACATGTTAAAATGATAAATTGAACCAAACTTACCAGTAGGTACTGGCAGGATGACTGAGGTAAAGTTGCTGGGCAGGACAACCGGACTGCTCAGAGGATCCCGGGGAATAATGGGTTGTCCAGCAGGGTTGAATCCGAGGACTTCTGGATTGGACCCTGAAGTTATGTTGCACAACCACGCTTACCGATGTGTCACAGTAATTTAGGAGAAGGGTTTCAGGTCACCCACATTATAAGTCAGATGTATATATGTGTGTAATTCAATTCAATAAACCTGGCTCTGATGCTCTAGTGGCTGCTGCTGTAGACGCAGTGGCTGCTGCCGAAGCCCCCTCTCCCAGCAGCATCTCCTGCAGCAGGCTGTCCACGCTGGCTTCTCCCAGCAGCCGCGCAAGTTGCAGCTGCTCCACCATCTGCCAGGCCACGCTCTGCAGAGGGGGCAGCATCAGCAGCAGCTCGCCGAAACGGCCGCGTTGCTCGCACGTCGCTTCGTCCAGCAGCACCTGCGCCTGAAAACGCACCCGCCGCACCGGCTGTGGGCTCTCCAGGCCGGGGCAGTCTGAAAGGTTCAAACAGACGCGTGTGATGTCTAATGTGGTGCCACCAGAACTGATGCGACATGGGGCAATTTCTACAATAGCATGTGAAGAGGACATATGGAGGAAGTTGTGCAGGACCTGACTCCTCAGATGTCTGCTGAAAGAAGAAGATTAATGTAAAGGAGCTTGTTTACATTGACATTGACATTTATGACATATGACTTCTAGGAATATGTGTTTTTACCTTTTCCCATCCCATTGCATTACATATTGCATATATTAGCAGTTGCTCAAGCATTTCACTGCATATCATACCGTGTAGGACTGTGTATGTGACAAATAAAATTTTTATTTAATATTCATTAGTTACTAGGCAACATGAAACATTTACTTTTATAATGAATTGGTGGGCCAGACTTATCCTGATAAAATACTGACCATTTTGCACATCTCAATTCATTTGCACATTTCTGCTCATTTTACACGTTTGTCTTGTCTTGTCTGTCATTTTTATCATGTTTATTCGACAGAAAAGTTCGACTTTTCTCCTACAGAGATAACCTGTACAGTATTTAAGCTTTAGTTTTAGTTAGTATAGTTTAGTGTGTAGATACATATATATTTTTCTTTTTTACGATTGCACTATGGGGGTGTCTGTGTAAAACATTATTTCAATATTTTTTATACTGCGTATACTGTTGTACTGACAATAAACCAATCTTGAATCTTGAATCTTGTGGGCCCAAGTCACTGTTTGTTTGCGGAGCCATTACAGACCGGTCCTCACACAGCCCTGAACATTGGGACTGCATGTCTAGCTGACCTGGCACTACCGCACTAATAAGAGACCGTCGGATATTAATAACTTTCCCCAGAACACGATGAAACTGTGGCAACTGGACTAAAATATGCCAGAGTTTGCCAGAGCAATGATGTCATTGACTGGTTAGAGTGGGACGTGTTGACCAACCAGGGGCAAAGAAAATGATGGCTTTCAGGCAGGCAAACTCTGAGTCCGTGATGTCCAGCTCCCTCAGCGGCCTGACCAGCTCCTCCAGAATGCGCGCTGCTACTTTGGACACCTCCAACTCTGGCCCACTCACGGGGATGACAAAGTCGTTTCCTGTGACAGGGAGATCATCATGGGAATTCCAACACAGTGAATATGCGCTGGATCCTGTGAACCCAGAGAGGTAAAATTTGACTTTTTACCCAGGAGGATGATGTCGTTGTAGGGCATGGAGCGGCGAGCCACCCCCAAGATGAGGTGCTCGGCTGAATGGGCTCGTAGCAAGGCCACCTGCACACAGACACACAGCGGACAGTCAGAACGCGTAGCCGTGAAATCGAGCACCAGAGTCGATCACAAGACACACCCTGTCGTCCACAGGCAGCTCACAGAAGTCCGGAATGCGCTTCGCCCACTCCACCAGCAGAAGGAGCTGCTGTTTCATGGATTCACACACGTCCCCCACCAGAGCGATCTTCTTGGCGGTGATGTCACTGTGGGCAGCAGGAGTCCAGGAGGAAAACTGTAAAGAAGCATGATGGTTGAGACACACACACAAAAAAATGTATTTGACTATAAATCAATATCATTTCAAATCAATATCAAATAAATCTTATTTATTTGACTATAAATCCTGATTTAGATTCAGTAGTAGTGGTAGTAGCCTAGTAGACCAAGGTTCATAGGCGGTACAATTGTGTGCCTGAGTGTCTCTAGGGGGACTGTCCCTGTAACTACTGATTGCAAGGTCCTCTTTATAAGGGCGTCTGATAAAAATGTAAGTGTAAATTTAATTTAAAAAACAGTTTTTTTTTTTACGTTGAATCACTTTTTGTTCCATTTTTCCCACAAGTTAGCACTAAAATTTCTTAGATGAATAAATATTCTCAGGCGTTATCATTCCACTGTGCCTTAACGTTGGCACCTACAAAACTCCGCCTGGGTTGTCCAGCCCACCTGTACCTACTGTAATGCCGAGATGAGTGGTGAGGTTTGCGTGTGCTGAGTTGCGAACTCACTGTTAAGATGAAACCAGCATCTTGAAAGATGAAACAAACTAGATGGACAACTGAGAATGTGTAGGTGCTGGAGCTTTGTAATCTTCTCTGCAGCCACTTTTTGGACTGGGATGGGCTTGTTTAGGATCACCCCTTGACATGAAAGACACAGGGACCGGGTCCCAGAGGAAAGCAGCCCGGCCTCATTTTGCGGTTCATTTGTCAATCATCCAATTAATTCTGCTTCATTCCTGGGGCATGTGGAGAGGATGTCTGGTTGATATTATGCGTTTAGAGCAAATTGAATGCTGGCACAGAATCCAAGCCTGAGCGGCACGATTAAATAGGCAGTGATCAAATTGAGTCCCAAGGCAATTTGGCCATTCTCAGAAGGTAACCGAAGCCAGCGGTCAGCGCTCATAATCTCTGGGGATCTCTAATGGCTGCCTGTCTCAGAAACTTGAGGAAAGAACGGCCTTGACTTTCTCCCCCTGTGTACCGTTCAGTGTCTCCGATGATGCCGAGTTGAATTAAGAGCGTGAATACACTGGGGTCAGGGGTCCGACGGATGGCTGCTCAGGTCAGCGGTAAGCGCTTCCAGTCGCCTCCTCGCCTGAATCCAGCTGGTTTTGATTCCCTCCTCCACTCAGCTCCACCCGAGTCGGCTAATTGGATCGCCGTCTTGTTTTGAAGCCATCGGCTTGTTATGTTAACTCGTGTCGCTGAAGTGAACAGCCCTACCTGCTGGGTGCTCGCCTCGGCCTGCAGCAGCACGCTGATGGACAGGCTGCCCGCCGCCTGGCCCTCCCTGCGACAGCTGATGCGGTCCCGCTCGTTCTGCACAGCTGGGGATGACAGGGAGGCATCTGCTGGGCACATTCTACTTATTTTTCAAATTTTTACATAAAAAATGTTCTTTTTTTCTTGTCTGTCCAAGTGGATACTTTCCAACAGAGGAACGTGTCTCATCGTGACATCTCCCGCACTCTGCTCATAGAAGGAAACATGATCGGAATATCGTCTGAACCAGGCCAGACGACAAGGTCCAATCTCAAGGCAATTGGTCATGAAAGCAGCCAATCAAGTTGCTATTAATCCCGAAAAACAGGTCCTTCCAAAAAGTGGGGTACTGAGGTCCCCAATACAACACAAGGGTTAGAAAACACGGCCATTAACTGTGAAGAAGATCTTATGCGCCTCACCCTCCTTCCTCATGCCTGCTCTAAAGCACTTCTTCAGGCGGCAGTAACGGCACTGGTTCCTCTTGTCCTTGTCCACAACACACTGCCTGCTGAATCTGCGCACATGAACACATGTTTACACACACATGACTATACAAGAACTATACCAAACTTGCGTGAAGAAAGAAGCATATGGACCTGATGAAACTATAGTTGTTTTAGTATTTACTAATTTAGTAATTAGTCTTAGTAATGTCCAGACTCATTTTAGTCTAGTCAAGTTTCAGTCAACTAAAAGTCTGAGCATAATCATAATTTTACTCCCCGGGCGCCTGTCATGGCTGCCCACTGCTCTCTCAGGGAGATAGGTTAAATGCTGAGACCACATTTCACTGTGTGCACTGGGTGCTGTGCTGTGTCACATGTGACAACTAATCGCGTTCATAATAATCAGAACTATCCATGACCTTTTAGTCTAGTTTTAGTTAACTAGAACTGATGAAATTTTGTTCTAATTTTAGTCAATGATCCAATTCTATTTTAACCCAGTCAGTATAGTACCTAATAGAACAATAACAATATTTTCTTTTAGTCAAACCCATTTCATAATTAAAACAAGGTTATCTTATTATTATATTAATGCTACCATGATTATAGACTGAAGAATACAGTACATGCATTCCAGACACGGACGACGCTCTGATTTGTTTTGTGTTTTTCGACTGATCTGTTTTTGTTTTCTACGTCATGGTAAAGAAAGTGCGTCCGTCAATCACTTCGTCATTTTCTCCCAGTCATCTGCTCACCCATCCTGAAATGTAAGTAATGTTTGCGCATTGCATAAGTGACGTCTTCTGTTCGACCATGAAACAGAAACCGCTATATGGTAACTATAAGAGGAATTAATGTCTTGTCTTGTTTTCATCAATGAGAATTAAGGGACATTTTAGTAAATTTCTTGTAAAACATATTAAGTTTCAACAATATTACCTGATATATTTTGTTGGAGTCATTTTCACATGACCAGCATCTCGTCTCGTTTTCATCACAATAAAGTTTGTTGATGAAGATGTTTCCTCACAAACTGATGGGAACAACGCTATAAACATTACTGTCATGATCCGGTCCGGCAGGGGCCACTCCGGGTCCAGAGTTCGGACCGGAGATTCGTGTTAGTCTTGTGTATTGTTTACTGATTGTTATCACCTGTGTCTGATGTATAAAGCTGCCCTGTTTGTGTCTGCCACGTCGGGTCATTGTTTGGTGATGTTCCCCTTGTCCTGTCTACCGAGTATTAAACCCCTGTTTCATGACGTTGTGGGTATGCGTCCTTATTCTTCGCCATGTCCAGCCTGCGTGACAGTTACAGCCTGTATGTGTATTTACAACAAAAGTTTCCCTCAGATGTGAAATGTTGCATTTCTGTGGTGGCGCGGCCAAGAAAATGAGATGAAATTAGATGAACCCTGTCATATTGTGCACCAACAGCTGTGAAATGACCTCCTCACATGTCCGTTTCTCTTGTCTCACTAACTGAAGGTCTAGTCAAGAAACCAATGTCTTTGCAGCACATTTTGATGCTTCCAAGCTTCTTCGCTGGTTATGCTTCATAGGCTGCCAGATGGATCTAAGAGGTACCTGCATGTGTAGGCGTGGTTCTTCCGCACGCTCCTCCTGAAGAAGCCTTTGCAGCCATCGCAGCTGGCCGCGCCGTAGTGCTTCCCTGTCGCCCGGTCTGCGCAAATTGAGCACAGACTGCCATTGGTCTGGGACAGTAGATGAGCAGGTCCCGCCATCAAAGGTTCTGTGAGACCGGAAACATGAGAAATGAATTTGGGGTCAGTTTCCCATTCGTGGATTCTAGGCAAAAGGCTTTTTGAGTGGAGAACTTCACTGAAGTTCTCCACGAATGGGAAAATAAACATAAGAACTCATTTATTTTTATATCATTTTGCGAACAAGGAATGGTTGCATTTCTGAGGTCGTCAGGTCTTGTGGTGGATAAGTGCAAGTGGTCCTATGACAAGTGATAAATAATCACTGTAATAATCTTTTAGAGTGATGAATGGAAACCCCAAATCCAGGTTGACACACAGACACGCACGCCATCCCACCATTTCTTTATGGGAGAACGGGGCTAATCTGCCTTGTTTGCCAGGCCTTATGAGAGCAGTGGCAATAAAAGACTGTTATTGGTGGAGATATCAGCCACCTCGGTGGCCACCCTCTGAGGAGCGCAGCCTCTTATTACTTGGAGAAAGAAGAAACTCCCCATTTAATTATACCCGTCACAGGTCAGCGGAAAGCCAGAGCCCGTGCAGCCATTTCCTGGCTAATTGTGCTCCGCGAGCTCGCTTTTAATTCAATCTCCCCGTGCGCTGGATTAAATTGCATTCTCTCGCTACTCAGTTGCACCCGAATTGTCTCAAGCAAATCAAGCACACAATTTGTGTAGAGAGCAGCGGGGACAACGGCTCTTAGGTGTAATGTATGTAAATGGCGCACTTAAAACGGAGCGGTAAGGGGTTACTGTTTAACAGGCTGAAGGCTTGTTTTTATCTTTTTTCTTTCAACTGTTCTTTCTTCAAATCCTGAGTTCATCAGGGTTGAATTAAGAGATTACACAGCGTCTGCCATTCAACTCGGCTCTTAAAAAAAAAAGTGAAGTGATTGTCACACGTGATACACAGCAGCACAGCACACGGTGCACACAGTGAAATTTGTCCTCTGCATTTAACCCATCACCCTGAGTGAGCAGTGGGCAGCCATGACAGGCGCCCGGGGAGCAGTGTGTGGGGACGGTGCTTTGCTCAGTGGCACCTCAGTTGCACCTTGACAGGTCGGTATTCGAACCGGCAACCTTCTGATTATGGGGCCGCTAAAAGTGTCGGGAAGACGTCTTGATTCAGCAGCCCAGTAATTACAGAAAATGAGATTATATTGATAGCCGGGGTATTTTTGTTGGCCGCCGTATAAAATGAAGGTTCGACCTGCAGCCTTTTCTGTCGTGAGAAAACGCGCCCCTCACCGAAAGTGCGGAGGCGACGTGTAACATTAGGCCACTCGGCGTGTTACTCTTGGCCTGTTCCTCAAAGGCAGCCACTGACCAATGGCATCATTCCGACAGCCAGCCAGACGGGCAACGTCCTACGTAAACACAAGCGCAAAGCCCGCATGCCTGATTGCAGTTACCAGTTATTGCAGAGCAAACGGCACGTTATGTAAACCTACGAGAGACTCGCCGGATTAGGTCTAATAAAATGAATGGTGATTACTTTGGGAGCCGACCAGAATGAAAGCCGGCTGGTTGACATTAACGATTACTGATATCGTCAGAGTGGGTACATGTCTCAGGCATTCATGCTGTGTAACTCATGACGGCTTCAACTAAACATTAATGGCACAGTGTGAGGTCACCAAGCATTTCACACACACACACACACACACACACACACACAGATTGGCACCACAGCAGAGGGTGACTTTTTCTTTCTTGGTGACCTTTGTCCCGCTCCAGCTACAGCCTGGCTGAGGCGGGGTCAGGGCCGCACGTACCTCCCTCGACAGGAAGGACTTGCATGCTGTCAAACTCCAACATGGTGTAGGAAGGGTCGAGGTTCGCGCTGTAGTCTGAGGATTCCAGGTCCGTAGCCGTCCGCTGGATTCTCATGGCACCGTGTCTCCGGCTGGAACTGGGCCCAGCAGTCTTCTCAGGCCGGGGCCGCTCAGGCGGTGGAGGAGAATGGCATCGGTCTGGCGGATCTTTGAAATGCTCGCTGCTTATTCTCCTTAAGCCAAAGCAAAAATAAATCCTTTGTGTCTCCGCCTATGGTTGTCCCCAGTCGAGAGGTATGTCCAGAGCCATAAATATGACATGAATGAAAGCAGGTCTTCCTGTGTCACTGTGCTTTAATTGGCTGTCTCGCTGATAAATACCATCAGTCCGCTTTGTGGTTGTCCAGGTCGTTTGCAGCGTTTTATTGATGTGTTGCGTCCAGAGTCCCATTCAGAAAAAAAGGAAGCGCGCAGACAGGTGGAGAGAATGCAGGAGAGTGAAGACGAACTGAAGAGAGAGAGAGAGAGAGAGAGAGAGAGAGGGACACTGACTGTGATTTTGTCTGCCTGTTCAATTTTCTCTGCTCTTATCAGAGTTGAGAAAAGTGTTGTGGGGGAGGGTTTTGTGGCAAGTAAACATGAGTGGGAGAAAGAAGCTGCATCATAGGTCAGAGGACAAATGAAACAAATGTGACTCAGGACTCATTTCTGGGATTAAACTTTGCATATATTTAGATTTATGGTACTTAAAACAGTTCAACAGCTCAGTAACTTTATCTAACTTTTCCTCTGCGTTTGATAGACAGAGACAGAGCCGCTATGTTCCACTTTGAGCACTGGGGGCAGTGTTGTCCCTTGAACAGGCTCTCTGGAGGGGGTGGAGCCTACCTTTACCTTTGGCCCCATACTGTGTTTGCCAATCTCTGCGTGGAGTTATTGATCAGAGCCGGAGAGATAAGATGGCTGTAAACAGAACCTCATCCTCTTAAATTGTTCCCAAATAAAATGCATTGTGTAGAATTTCACACAAACATGGGCAATGGGGAAATTAAATGGTAAAAATCTTCAAAAGACAAAAAAGATAAAATGAAATGCATGACCCAAATTTGAAAAATATACTGTATAACCTGGTAAAAACTATATTATTTCCTGTAAGTTTATGATCTGAAATTTGCCCATTATGAACTTCTTAAAACACAATATTTTTGAGAAATATTTACATTAATTGGGTTCTTATGCATATTTAATTTCAAACTAATGGTATTTGCAGATCATGTCCTAGTGAAATAAACAGGGGATTTTAAATGATATTAAAGCCCTTATGTAAGTTGCACTGGACAAATGCTGTAAATGTTAATAAAGTATTAATGACTGTGTGTACAAAGATGTGAATGAGAGTGTACCACAGTTATTTTATCATGTTCAGTTATGTACATGGTTCACTGCAGTACAGGTGTGTTGAGGTGAGTTGTAGTTTGTGTTGTAAACCGGTGTAATTTTCCGGCCATGTTGAGTTTGAGGAAACGTGACAGACCCCCCCTATCTCTGTATGCGCATAATACACAATGCTGCGGGAGCTACTGTTCTGATAAAAGCGATTGCATGAGGCAGGAAATACACACACTATCCAGCTAATGTCACTGGGCGTCACAGTACAACGCATCATACGTGCTTCTGCTGCATATGCCAGAAGCCGTGCACTGTGCTATACATTGATAATTTAACACTAAACACAAAGACTGTCTGCAAACAGAGAAGGTCCAGTTAGCTTGTCCCACTGGAAGGTTAATTATTTAGGCCTTTATAGTGCCATTTGTAGAAAAAGAAAAAAAAATGCAGCAGAGAAATTGAGAGAGCGTGAGAGAGAGGAGGCCATATGATTTTACAAATTATAACAAATTATATGTCAGACCACATATGAGCTTCTTGGGAGCAATATCCATCATGCTTTGCTGTAATGGGATTTCCTCGGTGAGCAGCAGTCCTTCCTTGAATGTCACAGTGGGCCGCAGGTCAGACCTCCCCTTGCTGGGCCTCCAATGCTGCAGCTTTGTTGGGGTGATTGATGACTTATAAGAAACTGTCAGTCATGCCACAGATGTGTACGCCACCATACAGTCTAATGTGATTACAATCCGCATACAAAAAACATGATGCAATACATTTAAATAAATCCTGTGTCATATTAGAATCATCGCCATTTGTTAAACAAAATTAATGCATTGCCGAAAATGAACATTAGACTTTCAAAAAAAGGAACGTCTACACCACCTTGCACGTCTGTCTCAGCTCACGTGCACTAGATAACTTTTAAAAATAAAGGTTGAAAATGTATTCGAGTTAATTACTTACGGAGATTTACTTTAAATGTTATGTGCAACTCAATCCACCAGGGGGAGACAGAGTACAGGATATGTAATAACCACACGCGCCTCTTGGACGCACACACACACGCAAACACACACACACACACACACACACACACACACACACACACATACATATATATATTTTTTTTTGGTAGAAAGGCAGAAAAGATCAATGATGCAAGCACCTTATCCGCAAAATCTTTCACTTCACTAGTCTTTTTTTTATTGCCTTCATAAGAATTACAGAACTGGCATGCACATGCCCTGCACCCTTGATCTCTGGCAATATTTAACCAAGACTGCTTATTATTGTGATTATTTTTAGCCTGTCAGGGTATCACCTCATCTGCCCTGGGGTGAGTCTGATTTGTCAGAAAAGAGGAATTGATGGCCCATGTGTGTACCTGGGGCCGCTCTACCTTTCTTTCTTGTTGGCCGGCGCTGTGATTGATGAAGAGAAAGTGGCTGTATTTCAACAGGAGGGATGCAGTTCGTTTTGGGGAAATGCGGAGAGCAGCAGAACATGCCTTGGCCAGGGCTGCTTAGCCCGATCACACTTTAGTCCCTAATGCAGGTTGGCCTATTAAAAAAACATAAATAAATAATGTCAGCGGCACTTCTTTAGCAAGTTCAAGCCCGAAATTCTTAGCGATGCATTTCTAATTTCCCCGTCAGGGTGAGTCAAATTAAATTATCGTTTGAACTGAATCATTCGGTCGGATGGCTTTCTCCTAATGCACAAGGCACACACATGCACTGTGAATACAGGCTACATACCATGAATTTATATCTTTAAAGCATACCTGCATAGTGGAATTTAATATGTGTGCCCCGGTGTGCCATAATATGGACTATTTATGACTAATTAAAGTACAGTATATTCATTTTACAGTAGAGTACGGGCACTAGACATAAAAATCTGTCACAGCACTTGCTGCTTTAATGGACATGACAACAGAGTTGACCTTAACTGTGACAGCGGAGGTCCTCTCCGGTTGGCAATGTCATTTCTACAATTCACTACTGTACTGTACTGTGAATTTATTCCCAAATCATATGAGATTGAAAAGTTGATAACATGCATGCCAGTACAGTGGAAACAGAGCTCAGCTATTGTGAAGGCCTTTGTAAATACAGCACATTTGGACAAAAATTGCATGGAGGACCCAAGCAAGTGATGCAATGATGTGGAGGGTGAAACTATTGTGTCATTTACAGTACAGCTAAATTAATTTTCATGTAAAGAAATTGTAATAAAATAACAAATGTTGTGTTTCATTATTTGAGGAATCCCCTTGCCAACAAATAAAAGGCTCTAAAATCCCACAGAGCTGGAATCCAGAGGAAGAGGAGCAGGCGCTAAGCGAATCCGCCGGTGACATTTCTCTGACAAAGGACAGCGCCTCTCTTCTCGCCGTCATTGTCTTCCCTGTCGCACGGGCACCTTTGCTCTTTCAGCGACCCTCAATCTGATCATTGGCTGCTAAATAATTGAAGTTATAAATGAAGTCGCTCCTGTTGGCGACTCGGCAGGAGGCGCCTGGAACCTGGGGGACGACTTCTTGCAGCCTGTGCGGCTGCCCTTCACCCACTGCTGTGGACGACTGGGCTCAGCAGCACTGATTGAAATTTTTTTTTGCCCTGGCATTGCACCATTAAACGAAAGACTTTGTCTCTTAAGCTCATCTGCCATCTTGATGGTGGGAGACCCCACCCCATGAAGTACTGTACCCTGCGTGGCACAAATGCCGCCTTTTAAGACAGTAGTATTTCCTCCGTTAGAAAAAAAATCTGGTCTTTGTAGTTTTATTCCAAAAAAGGAGGGGATAAGAAAGCTGCAAAAATTGGTTATAAAAGCATGGCAGGCGAATGATTTAGTGGGGCAATAAAGAATGGAAAGGTGGCCATTTATCATGGCAGCAAGCTCACCAGGAGAGGGCCTGTCATGGACACTGCCAAGTCTGGGAGCCGGATCCCGGTGTGCCTCAAATGACCCCCCAAAAAGGACTAAAACCGATGACATTTCCAGACCGTTTAAGAGAGAATCTGGTTGCTGACAGACTGACCTGTCCATTGGCCACGAAGCAAACTGCATCAAAAAACAGTGAGATGTTGGCCGTACCTTGGTGATTGAAGCGTGCTGGAAAACCCAGGATCAGTGATGTTGTTGGGTTGGATAAGAGCAAGACACCAGGAAATGCTGCAATGCCAAATTATAAGCAGTGGATCGTGGTCCAAAAATGGACACATCAGTGGTTACCAGAACTTGTATTTTACCAGATTTACCTGTTGTTTTAACTTATTTTAATGCTGGCTAATTATGACCAATGTAGAAAAGTAAATATGAAAACCGGCTAGTACCGAACTTTGAGTGGCCCTGCCTCATTAACTACTATTTTAAAGACGCTGATTGTTAAGTGTTGCAGTTAGACATAAATTATTTCCTCAGAAATCGTGATGTTTGACAACCTTGCTGGGAAGAAGCTGGTTCTCATGGTGGACCAGGCATGTTTTCAGCTTGATCATAACCACTAAGACAAGCCTTGAGCAGCAAGTTCAACTGGCTTTTGTGCTGCTTTTGTGCTGATCAACTGGTCATATCAACTCAAACCAGCAACCAGCATTAAAAAACTGAAAAATTTACAAGTTAACAAAGTTAAATGTCAATCAAAATAATATGTATTTAATATTTATTTTTCACCATGTCATTTACTGTCTGTAACATTGTAACAACCATTCTCAAGTGACATGTGACCATGTAACAACTGGTGTTTTTTTTTTGTGCACATGGTCTGCTAGGATGATTACGCTCAGATGAAATAGATTTTTTCAGTTGTGGGGGTCATACTTTCACAGGCATATGCAAAAATGATTACGCCAGCTCCATTCATTAGCTCCTATAAACCTCATCTTACTGCATCCATGAGGGAGAAACAAACTGCTGTCAGCGCAAGGTCACAAGTGTTTCCCATAAAGATCCTGGAAGTGGTCAAATAAGGCTCTTCTGACTAGTTCTTTTTTTTATTGGGGAGTCAGGCCACCTTTTTTATTCCTCAGATATTTAGATCCAGTTCTTTGTGTTCATTTTTATTTTGCTCATGTGCTTTATTCTCTATTTTTCCTAAAACAACTGCATTATAAAGACGAAAAGCAGTTTCGATAGAAAAGTTGTCACTTTGTATTTGTAGTTTAAGCTCAAACATGGGCTCTGAAGAAGAAGAAAAAAAAACCCTCTTCATTCTGAGGCCCTCTGCAAACCGACGTTTAATTAAAACCACTTGCACCCGGACTTGCACTTAATGTTTCCCATTAGTCATGTTTGAGGGATTACAGACAGCACCAATGAAAGTTAAAGATTAAACGGAAAACGCAGATGTGCGAACAATGCGGCTTGATATACTGCAATCACAGTTGCTTAGTAATTATGAAAAACTTACCAGAGTTGACAAGGCCTCCTAATTAAACTTGACTTCTGAGGGGAAGGAGATGAGTTTACTTGTAAAGGGCTCCCCCAGACTATATGAGTGAATGCATGGGTTCAAAAGTTCTCCTCTAATGAAGCTCGATTGTCTCCTTGTATGATAAGTTTTCTAATTATTCTTAGCAAATGCTGTGCTTTTATTGAAGGTGTTTGCTTTGTAATAGAAATTTGTAGATCAACAGTATGGGAGATTTGACACTTTCCATTGACTCAAAAGCAGAGAGTCAGTGGAGGGTCAATGGCCCTTTAAAAGCAGAGGTGAAGAGGTGGTGAAGTCTTTTTGTCCCCCATTCTCATTACTGAGTTCCCCTCTTCTGGATCCCACCTGTTGGCAAGGGGAACAATGGAAGTCGGAGACCCGCTTGTACATTAATTAGGCTCTCTGACGTAAGTGTTCCAGTGTCAGGGTTTATGCCTTTAATTATGTGCCCTCTGTTTGACCCCACAGACATGCTCATGTTGAATTTCTGCAGGTTTTCACTGAACCTCCTTAGAGATTCATAAAAAAGGCACATAAAACGATGCATCAAGGGTGCGATGTTGTGTTTAAAATTCAACACGAGTAAAGGCAAAGGGGGTAAAAATCACATCAGGTGCTTTCCTCTAGAGAAGAAGGGTGGAATAAGTTAGGGATTGAACTGTAATTCATTTCCAGAGTAAGCCCAGCTGGCAGGCATGGTGCACTGAAAAAAAGCACTGATTTGAAATGGCTTAGAGTTATAGGGCCAGCTTGATTATTACACAAACTTCTGGAGATAACACAAACCACCAGCTTTATCGTTGCATCGATGGCTGTAATAGTGCGGTACGGCTGTGTCCTGCTTATGGAAGAAACTGATTTGTGGACTAGAACAGAAAAGCGGAGCCTCAGAAAGGGGAACAGATTTTATGCACGGGCCTCGGAATGAGGTATGAAAGTAATTATTTTTGCTTTTCAGGATTTGGGTATATTTATGGGGCATTTCTGCAAGCGTACGCTGTAATGTTATTTGCAGAAAGCACACATTGTTTGCATCAGGCCGACGAAGGCCGAGAAGAACAAGCGCGATCTGTGACCTTCCAACCTCAGGCACAGATTTCCACCCAGCAAATGACCCTCCGCCTTAGTGCATTAATATTAATGCAGTCAGGGTCTTCAAAATGGCCCAAGGCAGGAGAACACTCTATACTTTACAAAGTGTCATATGGTTTTTACCAAAAGAATAAATACAATATACAATACACATATATGAATCACAGACATATATCTCAGGGAATAAAATAAAAAGGTTATTATATACACACACACACACACACACACACACACACACACACACACACACATATATATATATATATATATATATATATACACACACACACACACACACACACACACACACACACACACACACACATATATATTGTATATATATATATATAAATGAAAAAATTCAATGAATGGCAAACTGGTTGTGCTGATGTTATCTTGACAGTTGGCTGCTGCATCGCAGCATAGAAAATCTGTCCAATTCTGACACACACTCTGCCTCATATGTTCAGGACATATCTCTATCACTTTCTATTGCAGCAGTATTTGCACATTTGTTACTCTGCACCTTCATTACTTGTCTGTCATCCTGGTTGTCTACCTGGTTCATTTGTTACTCTTGTTACTCTCGTTTCGTTTCACTATGTACTGTATACCACGCATGTAGCTGAACTTGAACTTGAACTGATTAAGGGATGGGGGTTCGTCTGATTTCCGCTGCTGAAGGACAAGTCCATTAATGAAGGAACAGCTACAGCCTTCTCCTGCAATATAAACATTTTGTGTTCCTGAGGGGCTGGAGGTTGACAGCAAGAGGGTTTTTTGATCTGATTGATTAATGATGAACAGTGCCATGACATTTGCCCTATTCTGGCTGGACCATGATGGCATCATGGAGTGATATCGTATTTTTGCAAGTTTGTAATTTAGTAAAATAAGTACACGTTTTCTTATCTTTAAGTTTTTTTTTGGTCATGTTCATTTGTAGTAACATATTCTGTTGGTTGATACCATTGTAAAAAGATTATAAAATTTTACATCCTCCTCCAAATGATATGGTTCCCATTTGGCCTGTGCAATGACGGTGTTGGCGGACGAGGGTTAACTGCGGGTGCGGTGGGGGCATGTGGGAAGCCTGGGTCCTTTTCTGGCCCCCAACTGGAAAGTGTGTGGAGAGTAACTGCTGACTCGTGGGACCCATTTACATCTGAGGCACGGAGGGCTTTTATCCTGGCCCGGCCAAATGTGAAATAAATAAAAAGAGAATGGAAAATGGCTGCTCTCTGGGCTGTACCCTTGCTCCCCTGCTCTTTGTTAAAATCCTATCTCTACTGCTCTATTGCCCCCAGCTACATTAAATCCCATTAAATTCACCTTCATTAAAACAGCTCTCTCTCTCTCTCTCTCTCTCCTTCCCTTGCCCTAATGCAGGGCCCTCTCAAGGACAGAGCGGTAATGAGTGTGGACTGGATTTAACCTTGAGGAGAACAGGTTTTCATTTTCAAATCAATAACTTATGCTTCCAAAAAAAAAAAAAAAGAAAAAAGAAAACACCACTAGATCCAGGCTATAATTTCCAGGAATTAATTGCAGGGATTATGTTTCTCCTGCGAAACAGTGATGCCAAAAAGGGTATTTAACTCTAAGCTGCAGTGTACACACTGCATTGAGTTCTCTCTCTCTCTCTCTCTCTGCTGGGTCAGAATTGACAGCTTGCACATTTTCTGTATCAGCAGGCCTGTGTGCCACAGCAGACCCCGGCGCAGCCAGATTGGATTTCAAAGGGTCATTATGCCGCGTGTAAACAATTATGCGACGGGCGCAGCTTCTCCGAGGCGAAGCCAGACTGCGGGCCGGCCCGGCCCGGGATTTTCTACCAGTGTCTGCGAAGCATTGCAGGCCGGTGTCATCATGTGATGCTAAATAAGCCGGAAAATATCAGAAAGTTCCACGGGAGTCTCTCTCTCTCTCTCTTTTCTTTCTTTCTTTTTTTTGATTCCGGCTGTGCCTGCCTGTCACCTGCTTCGGGAGGAATAGGGAAGAGTGTGAATTATGAGCTACAGATATGATTATAGGGCAGGAGGTTTTATTTATTAATAAAGCGCTCGCCTTAGGCGTGAAGTTTTTTTCAGGGCCTCCACAACTTCGGGGACAGGGACAATGACCGACTCCATACAGACATGTGGAAAAGTATTAATTTGTCCCGGGGTGGTAATTTCTGCTCAACGTGTTCATAATGTGAAATGTTGGATCTCATTGTGAGGGTGGGGGATGTGGAGTGTGTGCGATGGGCGGCGGCTGTGTGATCGCAGAAGCTTAATTTTTTAATCAAATCCCCCTCTTTTTTAAATGGGCCTTTATTAAATTACACAGCTCACACAGTGGGAACAAGTCACCGCCAGCCGTAGTGCTGCGTAAAAAGTGCTTCTCGGGATAATTAAATAAAATTAATAATAATGAAAAAAATGCGACTGGTGCAAGAGAACGAGAAGGAGGGAAGGCCCGGCGGGCGGGTTTTTTTTTTCTGTGTTCATCTCTAAATTCATTCTGCCTCATTTTGATTGTTGAGAAGTGTCTTACAACTCACACACACACACACACACACACACACACACACACACACACACAATTACAGTGTGTTACTCTTGTGGCATTAAGAACATTTTTCCGCCTGCATTGAAACATGCGTTCTGTTTCGCCTTGGAAACCCTATAGTGGATCAATAAACACTTTATACAGTTTAAACCGATTAGCCATAACATTATGACCATGCAATTAATTGTATCTGGCACCAAGAAGTTAGGAGTCGATCCTGGATGCTTCTGTAAGTCCCGTAGAATGATAGTTGCCTCCATGGGCCGACCTTATTTTTTCAGCTGGAGAATTTGGAGGCCAAGTCGACACCTCAAACGTGTTGTTGTGTTCTTCAAACCATTCCTGAGCTATTTTTACGGTGTGGCAGGGTGCATTTTTTTACCCTGAAAAGGGACGCTGCCATCTGGGAACACCGTTTCCAGGAAGAAATGTCAGCAGCAATGTACAGGTAGGTGGTGTGCGTCAAAGTAACATCCACTCGAATGCTGGACCTAAGGTTTTGCACAAGAACATTGTCCAAAGCATCACACTGCCTTCCCATTATGCCTATTGGTGACTTTTCTTTGGCAGGTAAGAGACTTGTGATGTCCAGGACACCTTCTATTGCCTCTTGGTATAGCTACGATTGCAGTGGTGGACACCTTCACTAGTCCAAAGCTACACAGCCCCATGCACAGCAAACTGACACCTTTCTATCAGAACCGGTGTTCTATTAGATCAGCATACTTTGTCAAAACAGCATATCTGACAGCTGATACCTGCATTCACCCTGACACATGCATGACTGAACTAGCAATAAGAATATACAGCTTTGTAGATTCATTCTGCGGTATGTTTAATTTGTAGACAGAAGAATCTGTTGGTCGCACATGTATGTAAAGGACCTTGACTGACAAGAAACAACTAGAGAAAACTACAGTAAACTCATACTTCCACGCACCACAGCTACGTCTTTGAGTGAAGCGCACCAAAAATTTAGTTATAAAGTAATGGCATGGGTACAACTGGGTACAATTACTTTCTTTAATTCGGTGGCATGATGGAATGATACACACGAGCAAGACGTGGATCTGATCTGCTCATATTTGATATAGCGAGTGGAAACTCTAGCACAGCCATCCTTCGCTGTCCATGTTTATCAGTGACCTTAAACTTGGCCATGACCCTGTCGCCAGTTCCCTGCTACTGCTTCCTTGGACCACGTTCGGTTCGTCCTGCCCACTGCAGACCAGGACACTGTGATCCTCACTCTCACTTTTTTGGCTTCCAACCCATCAACTTCAAGGACAAAATATTCACTTGCCGGAAAATATATCCCTCCCATGAATGAGATAATCCAACCTCTAACAAGATAATCAATGTCATCCACTTCAGAGTATTATGGGTGGCTGGTGTGATTCCAGCTCCACTTTAGCTTCTTTGTAAAAACCAGAATATAAATATATGTGTGTGTATGTCTATATATATACTGTATACCCATGTGCGCCTGTGCTTGCGTGTGTGCGGCATGTGAGGACATTGCATAGCTGATGGGTATTTGGCGCTCACGCTACATGCAAAAGGGCTTAATTGAGCGTGTAATGAGGATAATTGGCACTGTGATGTGCTGCCATCGTTGGGGAAAATCTCGCCGGGGCACGTTTGTCTCTGTCAGCTCATAATGAGATTGACGTCGCTTGACTTGGTTAAAAAAAAAAGGAACAGATCAGCCCCCCTTCTGTGTTTTTTGTGTTAAAAGTCCTCTGCGGTGTGTGAGAGGTTGTCTTAACATCTCAGCATGTGTGTGATGTTACTTGACGGACATTTTAAATGTTTTTATTTCAATTTTAACTTTGTGCTGGCCTCGTGTGACACCTGTCTATGGTAGAGCCCGGTAGAGCCCTTCAGCGGTTTAGCAGGGCTCCACTGGAACAACACCGTGCTCCACCTCAGTCTCACACTGATCTGGAACTGGGCCACCATCTTTAACCCCGGCACTGATGAATGATCCAGGGACGCCGGTTGAGGCTTTGTACTCGCGGCCCGACCACGAACGCGGTGTGCGGAATGGTGCCGGCGTACCAGGCTGGATATCTGTGTCAGGATAGTTCACGTGCGTTTGATTGTTATGGCTTGTAATGATTTAATTTGTTCAAAATGCCCGAACGTCCTAGATGAGAAGGGACAGATGGGACGGCGAGAATAGAAATGGCGATGTCCGTCCGACTGCATATTTTAGTAAAAAATAAATAAGAAGCGTTTTGGCACTGGTTGCTTTTTTTATCAAGACGAGTTAAAAAGCCCCTCCATCATATTGTAACCGGGGCGAGGCTGGAACACGGCGTCTGGCATAGAGGCCACCACTTAGCAGCTCTGCCCTTACCCGCAGCGTCTCTCAGCAGCGTCTGACTGCTGATGGATGGCGGGTGGTGCGTAACCTGCCGAGGAACCTCTGAGCCAAATGAAAGCCGGCCGGGCGAGAGAAGAGAGGAGCTCGCCGGAGCTCTTCAGTGTGGGCTGGTGTCGAGGTGGGGCCTTGTTTGAATTAGTTTATGGGCGGCAGAAATGAAAGGCACCACGCTGAGATGCAAAAGAGCCCTCGGCCTGAAGGGCCTTTTATTTCGTCTCTCCCACAGAAAGCTGTATTTATATCTTCCAGACCAGTAATTAATCACTCATGGCTTTTTCAGGCCGCCGGTGGTGCACGGCAAAGACGCGACTGGGCCCGTATAGACCTCTCTGACCTCGTAGCAGAATTGCAATTAAAACACCCAGGCTTTAATTTATTGCATGGAGGCATGAGAGTCTGGCTTCTCCAGACTGTGTACCTTCACGCTTCCTAAACAATTATTATTTAATTGAACATTACAGGTTTTATATTTCGCAGGTTCTTGACAGTTTGTATGTAATGGCTGTAGTGGCTGGATTGATAGATTTGTTACGTGCTAATAATAGTAAATGGATAAATAATCTCATTTAAGAGTTTCTTAGAAAGTACGTCAATAAGCTTTAGTGAATTCAGAAGTGAAATTGGATTTATTATCATGCCCGGCAGTGGACATGCTCAGTTCAGAGTTCAACATTGTGTGGGCGCTGTCAGCATTTTAAAACCAGTTGTGTCAAATGTGCTTCGCCGAACGCCAAATGGCGCGTTTTGTTGGAGCATTATGGGACTTGGATATGCATCACTTTGATGGTATTTCACCGCTGCTTCGGGACAAACACGGTAAATCAAATGCATAAATATCTCAGCATGCAGATCCATAGAACATTCTCGCCACTGGAGGTGGGCTGCCTTCAGAAGCAGGCCCTGCCAGCCCAGCGTGAGCCCCTGGCTGGTGCTGCTGTGAAGTTAAAGGTGCTCTTCGCTGAACTTGCCGCTGCCTTTTGAGGAGGGCGCCAGACACTTTTATGTCTCCCTGTCAATTGAACTTTTTTTTTTTTTCATGCAGTGGATCCCCCCCCCCCTCTGGCCCACTGGCAGTGTGCTTTAATTAGATTACATTCTGCGAGTAGCCGTGGTTCAGAATGCCAATTTGTGTCCCAGACTGTGTAAAATTTGCTGTTACACCCAATGCCAAACAGAGCAGGTGAGAGCGGATGAGGTCCTCAGGCACAGAAGCGTCAACTTCTTTTATTTATTTATTATCTTTTTTTCCTTCCGCACTGTCTTCCTGCTCTGCATTCTCAACAGGAGAGCATAAACACGTTAATGAAGTGTCTAAAGTGCAAACGCAATCAAACGCGGTGAGAGACGGATTTTTCATTAAGAGCAATGGGTTTAAAACATTTCTTATTGCGCACGGGCTGGGTTTTGTGCACTTTGTCGGTGATTGAGTTGGCATCCAAAAAGAGAAGAGCTCTGCCTGCTAATTCACTTGCCCGAACCGAGCATACAAAGCGGCCCACGGAGCAAAGCCTGCAAAATGTCAGAAGGGCTCCACGGGGCAGCGTTTCACGCGCAAAATGGCTGCCGTCCAACAGCATGGACGGGTGCCAGGAAAAATGATAATTGTCATAAAAAAAAACCTTCCAAATATCATTAATAGTATGCACCATGTTGCTTCCAATAACAATCCGACTCCGTATTTAGTCTGTAAGAAATCTATAATTTACATTGAAAGTAGGACCCAGTCACGGCGAGCGGCACGGCGTTGAACAGCTGCAGGTCATTAGGCCGGGCCCGGGGACGGCCAGAGGTTCAAAGTAAACATGGAGCCCTTCCACAGTCAACAGCGTTTACAAATGTAGACGAAGGAAGCTACCGAATTTGTGAAGAATGTGCGGCGGGGAACGGGAAGCGAGGGAGCATGAAGGCGGCAGATGGCGAAAATCAAATCCATGCGTCACACGACTAACAGGGCTGCGCGTTTCTTCTTCTGACAGTGGACCTTGTTCTGGATCTTGTTTTTGGTGCTTTCCTTCTGTTCCGAGATGTGTATGTTGCAAACACATGCATGAATGATTGCTCGCACACATATGAGATTTTAGTCATTTATTTTGCATCTTTTTTTTTTTTAGTTTGGACACATTTATCTAATCTTTTATTCCCCCTGACCACTTGGAATGCATACATTTCTTCATTTTTCATAGATCAGAATACCAGTGGGGCTCTGCACCTTATAAAAAATAATGGGCTAAGGAACCATTAAAGAGGTCAGATGAGAGGGAGGTTTCATGAGTCTAATGCATTAATTCCAGGGCTGAGAAAAAGAGAATCCATGCTTTAGTGTCCTGCTTTATCTGCAAATGAATTGCAAATGTCACATTCGACCACGTCCAGAGTGACATCAGCTCCTTGAGCTTCGCAGGCCACAGCTGGGACAAGCCTTTTGGGGGTGCTCATAATTCATCAGTGTCCCAGCATTCCTTGCAATTAGCCTTTGTCGGAGTGGACGACTGAGAAGTCGAGCCAGGGAATGGGGAGGCGAGGATTTAATACACTTGTGGCTGGAATATATTGGCTTTGTCAGTTTCTTTCCCTGGCACCCCCAAACTAAATATTAGCAAAGCGACTGGACAGTCTGTCTGAGGTGGCTGTTTTAAACAGCCTGTCCTTAAATGGTATGAGTGTGTATGTGTGCGTAAGGAATACAAAGAGAAAGAGTTGTTAATGTATTATTCTTTGCAGTTATTGAAAAAAAGAGGCATGGAACCTGATCATTGGTTGAGGGGCCCGATCTCCCTTTGGAATGTCCGAGACAATGATATAACAATGGTATTAAAACGCTGGTGTCATGAAATATGACTGGAGATATGAGGAGGCGTTCAATTTGACTTGTAAAATGGTGGGTTTGATGGGCACAGCAGGCTCGGTTTTGCTTTTCAAAGCTGGGCACCACTTCAGAGGAACCAGGCTTAACATTTGCTTCTTGTTTAACCCCACAGTTTGGAGAAACAAAATACCTCTCACTAGAAGCTGAATCACTTCATTTAAAAGGGGAGAGAGGGAAAAAAGCGATGGTGCGCCATACAGTGCCCATTTATTTCACTCTTAATATTTCAAAATGTCACTAATGTGCATAGGTTGTGCTTTAAAGTGTGACTTGAGGTTGGCTGGAAATACTTTATGGCCTGTATTTAGGGTCTTGTGGAGTAAAATGCTATGCATGTTACCTTTACTGGGTGTAACCTCACTTCACGTTTTGGATATGTTAATATATAGAAAATGAATTCTGCTCTTTTGTAAGATGTCTCTGTTTTTAATATGTTTTTTGATTCAACATAGAACTGACAAAAGAAAATGAGCCATATACTTATCTGTTTTATTCTCACAATATAAAACAAGCCACAGGGTTTTGCCTGGACGCATTTCAGCATCAGCCTTGGTTGCCTGCCCATAATTTACTAATTGATTATCGTTTTTCATAATTGCTATTTAACATTTTACATGATGGATGTGGATTTCAACTTGTTCTGTGTGTTTGCAGCATTCTTAACTACCCTGGTATATACACTGTAGGCCAGAGGTGCGGGCTCACACCCTTATTCAAAAAACAATAATTAAGGAATATGTTCAAAATACTTTGCTGACATGTTTTGAATATTGATATGTTTTGACATGTTTTGAATATTTGATAGTCTGCACCAACCCTTTTATTTATTATTGGTTGTAAAACAAAGTTCTGCTAGAAATGGAGGGTTTGGGCAAATTACTGCAAGTCATGGATTTTGATGAAACTTACATTTACATTTACATTTATGGCATTTATCAGACGCCCTTATCCAGAGCGACTTACAATCAGTAGTTACAGGGACAGTCTCCCTGGAGCAATTTTTAGGGTTAAGTGTCTTGCTCAGGGACACAATGGTAGTAAGCGGGATTCGAACCCGTGTCTTCTTGGACATAAACTTTCACATTCATTCAGTAAATCTTGTTTTATGTGTTTTGAATAGTTTCCTTGTAAAAAGAAAAAATTTAAGTGGCATGTATGTAGGCATAAAAAATGTGTGACGTAGTAAAATAGACTTTGACATGTATGTAACGTAGTTGCGAAACCGTTGCCCTGTGTTGCGTGGCTGCTGCTCATCTGGATTGGGAAGGTCACACAACTGCGTTTAATGCCCTCTGTCCAGTCCGATCAGCAGATTACGATGTAAGTTGCCAGCTTTTTTCCCCTTGGCACAGCTTTAAACCCTACACTTGGTGCATTACATCTTCTGATCGTTTTAATTCAGTAAAGAGAAATTTTTGTCTTCCAGTCCTCTGACGCAGCCCTCTATGCTTCTGTGCCTCATTTTGTATTCGGTGCTAATGCAATGGTTGAAAAAAAAATCTGCATTTAAAGGAGAGAAATTTCTGCTGGCCAGGATCCGGGCACTTGAGGGGGTCTGGGCGTCCGTGTTCGACCCCTCCCGCTCCCCGGAGGTAGGGCAGGGTCATTAGTTTTAGGTTATTTTTTGAAGTGTTCGGCCTTTTGATGTTGGGACGTTCTCTTTAGGCAGCCTGGCCCCAAGGATATTTAATTTCACTGCGGCAAAATTTCCAGTTAGGAATAATTTGAACTGAGCATCTGTCAAAGGAACAGCCGTTTAAATACATTGGTCGCGGTTAAAGAGGCAGAAAATGAAGCCAGATTAGATGGAGCACCTTTCCTGGGTAACCCGGGTCTTGCGGGGAACCGCTATGGAAGTAGCCGCGGTTGGATGTTCTCCCACTGGCTGCTCATTACCCGGCCTCCCCGGCACGGTTGTGGGGTGGGCGTCTTTGCTCTTTTCCTTCTCTTTCCCTGGACTTCAGCAGCCCTGCAGTGGGGGGATCGTCTCATTGTTTCAGGGCCTTGATATTTTATTTACGAATGTTCAGGGGAGTTGGGGGCAGACCCTGGACCTTTCCTTGCTATCACACACGCCTCTAATAACGGGGGAAAGGCTGCGTCCCAGGAGTCCCAGCTTCAAAGATCACCCTGGGTTTCTTTTCTTTCTTCCTTTTTTTGCAGGGTGTGCAACAGGGTATGGGAAAGGGGAATTATTTGGACTATCTGTCAGTCCCTGCCACTGCTTATTGGTATTGACTGGCTCGGTCTGTCGGAGATGAGTTGAGCTCATACTTCGGTTGCAGCCTATAACAACCCTCAAACGTAGAACAAAAAATAATAATGTGATTCATGCGATTTTGGTTTATTCTTTCCGTCTTGTTATTTCGACATCGATAACTTACTTTCTGGAGATCACAAAACAACAGAGGTTGTTATCTCAGTTTCTTTTAAATAATACTCTGTTTGAATGTCAGCACATTCGGCTTTGCGGTAATCATTTTAATTTACATCTTCTTCAGAGGAGTGCTCCGCAGCATCGGAAATGTTGATCTTGTGTAAAAACGCGATACCAAGCAGGAGAAAATTAAATCACGTTCTTGTGAAAAGAAGAGATAACAAGAAACGTGAATTTGTGATCTGGAGATAAAAAGATGAAAAGATAAAAGACTACTTCTGTAGAATCCGCATGCAGTCTGCTCATGAAAACGCTGGACACAGATGTGTCCAATGTGCATGGAATCCTGGGGTCTTCTGTGTCTTAAATTGGGCTTACAGCAGATCGAGAAAAGTAGTTAAAAAGCAAAAGTCTGCAGGATGGTGAGAGTATGAAGGGAGAGGAGGAAAGACAGCGGTAAAAAGGCCCTTGTTAAAGCCAATGAGAAACACAAGTGTCTCTTCACCCCTCCACCCCTCTCCACCTGCGCCGGGGACGGCTGACGGGGGATGAGAACAAGTTGCGTGAGCAGAGCTGCCGAGCCGCTGTCCACAGGGAGAAATAAACAGCGCGTTAGTTCCAGGTCAGCTTGGAAGAGATTGAAACAGTGGAGTGGAGTTTGGAGGTGAGGGGACGTCCACTGTGATTTGAAGGGGGGGGGTTCTCTGTGGGCGCTGGGGATTATTAGCAAGGAGGGACTCGTTTTTGAACTGAGCTTTTGCTGTTGCTTTCTTTCTCTTTACACACACACACACACACACACACACACACTTACTCACACAGCCCTCTGTACTTTTCTCTTCTGGACATGCGTTGTACATTAGCTGCAGCCCCTCAGCCTCCAAACTAAAACCATTACTTCTCCATCTCCATCAGCTTTCTCTTCCCATTACACAAAGCCAGAGAAATACATTTCAGGGCCTCTTTCGCAGGAATTTTAAGCCCTGAGTTTGCCTTAAGGGGCACTCAGACTTCTTAGATTTGGATAAAAATTAAAATCTACATTTTTTTCTCTTCTCCCTCCATTTTATGATTTTTTTTGTTAACCTTGTGTTGTAGAAGTCACGCACAATGGGATCTGCATAATTAACCCAGAGTGGGCAACTCATTAGTATAAAATGTGCTGCTTTTCTGTGTTAATTGTCTATAAATTGGTGCCGTCGATAAATTGTCAGGGGTCTCATCAGTTTGGATCTTGCTTTGGGCTGCTGACACATCTTTGCTGCCTTCACTGCAATGATGAATTGAAGTCAGGACACCTGTTTTTAGGCTATATCAAAAAGTACATCATCTACTAAGTAACAGAACTCAATGTCATATATTTTGTGTTCATTTTTACATTTATTGTGTTACCATATGTTTATTTATTAGGGCTGTTAATATTGAACACATTTTTTTTAAATGACCAGATCATCACCCTGTCACTCCTGGTCTGAGCCTTGTTTTACATTAAATGCATTTAGTCTTAAGGTTTGATGGAAATTCATTCAGAGCTATATGTTTGATGAATCAGTGACATTGTCATGGATTTATACAACAGGGTTATGATGTTAAGAGGATCAGAAGCGAGGAGCGAATGCTTGGTGAGGAATGCCTCGTGCCGCTGGTAGTTCAGCGAGCTATTTAGTATTAAATCATGGTGGGGAGCAGTGGGATTGGAGCCCACATTCAGTTGGCTAATTGTGCACCTCGAGTTGGGCAGAGAGAGACGAGTTAGAAGCCGGGGTGTTTGATGTTGGTGGAATCTTGTTGCCATTATGGGCTTTGAAGTGAGATTGGATGTTTAATAACCAGGAAATGGGAGGTGGTTAGTCTCCCTAAACTTTTCCCTGCTCCCGGTTCCCCGGCTCCCGCTGCAGTGGTGTGGACCTCCTTTGGAATGGGCTGTCAGGGTTGATTAACGAAACCTGACACTGTCTGAGGAGGAACTTGTCCAGTGATTTAAAACCAATCTCCATTACCTGGCCTCTTTTTTTTTATTAACTTGTGTGCCATTTAGCACCCCGTCCCACACTGTGCCACTGTGGGACCTTTAATGTGAGAGCTGCATGGGAAAGAAGCGACCTCCTGATACCACTGATGTAGTGCTCTACGTAGACAGCGTGAACACCATGGAGATCCCATTGCTGGGGAGCCGAGAGCATTCCCCAAGACGCTTCATTTATGTTTTCTAGACTGCCATCTTTCAAGAGTGTTACTTGATCTTTCTTAACATATTTTTTAACACCTGGAAGGTGTTAAAGTGGATTATACAACAGGTCCAGTCATTTGATCATTGTAATTGATCACAACTTCTCAAAGTTTAATTTGATGTGTGTTCATCTTACCAGGATTAAAACATGAAAACATTGACAGAAACTGGAGGTAAAGTGGAGGAGACCGGATCTTGTGTTCAGCATTGGCAGATTGGGAGGTTTTGTATTTACAAAGATCCTGCGTAATGTATTGAGCAAGCCATCTGACATTTAGGTGTGTTAAGTGGTCCCTGCAGTTAAATACTCAACAGTTTATTGTTATTTATAGGATGCATGAGACCTGTCAATCATCGACTTATAAAACACCCATAAATATCATGTTTTGTGTTCCAAAAAATATTTTACACACCAACATATAGAGTAGTTAGTTTCTCCTCTCGTTCTTTCTTTGGTTTTATGTGTATTTACATAAATACTGTATAGTAATATAGTAATACTGTGATTTTACATTATCGAATATGTGCCATGACTATTATAACACTTTGTAAATAAGAAACTCCCATTCTAGCCATATCCCATACGAATTATACAATTCAGTGCATCTTATTATAACATTATGATCATCTTATTATAATATTATAATCTCAGTCACATGCTGTCAGCATGTCTGTCCAGCCAAGCCTGAATGAGGTCAGGGTTTTGATGGGAGAGTGGGCCGAGGTGGACTTTGGAGGATGGGGACAGAAGTCTTTGACATCCATGCGTTGGCACCAGGGAACCGGGAAGAAGGAGGGGGTGAAAGGGCAGGTGGCTGCCACAGAATTTAATTAGGGAGATGGGAGATGCTTTGTCCTCGATACTGTTGCTGCAGGCATTCTTTAATTGGAGAACCATCTCAGGTTCTCCGTTGTCTATATTAGGCCGCCCTCTCTATCGTCTACAATCATTAGTATTCATCCGCGTCTCATCTGCACTTAAACGTGTGAGCGCACTGTAACACACTGTAAGACAAAAGGTAGAATATACTACACAGTGTGGAGTGCATAATGTCTGTATATTCATGTAGACTGAAATGAGTTTGCTCCGTCCATGAGTCTTAGGACCTTATGGGCCAAGGACTTAGTTTCATGTCCCCCTGTCCTCAGCGGGAAATGAGCAATCCCCTCCAATTTTTATTCTTCTTCCCTCTCCTTTTCCTTGCCTGTACGCTCTCAAGGGTGACAGGCCCGGACCCTCGGGGACAGAGGGAGCTGGCGAATGAAGTAAACAGTGCCCCGAGGGCTCCCCGCACGGTGACTTAAGGAGCTCAGGACGTATCAGTATGTATTCAAAAGAGCAGCTTCGCCAGGGATCACTTTTCAAATCCACCGCTTTAAGACCGAGAGAGGGGAGACTTTACCGATGCTGCCTGCACTGTACGCAGTTGAACTTTCAGAAAAAAAAACAGAAATAAGTAAAAGTCCAAATGACAACCGAAACTCCTAAAAATCTTCTGCTGCTAGCATCTTTCCAGCAAAAGATTATGACATCTGATTGCACAAGGCTTTGTGTCTGAAAAGTATTCCTGTCGCATTTGGGAGTTATTTTAGTTTCTGAAAATGAATCTTGAGTCGCTCCTGAGGTCGAATCTTTGAAGAGAACTCACAGAAGACCCATTGCTGGCAGCGCCGTTTCTAATGCACTTAATTAGAGCTTGTTTTGCTGAAACCTGTCGGATAAAGGGGTGTTCGGAGCCCTCGGCTTCATTAACAGAGCAGACCCCAAAATATGAAAGGTTTTACTGGATCAATCGCAAACCGATTAAAAAAGTTCGTTCGGGAATATGGATTACTGTGATAAGTTCTATCTAATGTAATGAGCAATTAAGTTTATTCAAATGTTTCCCGTCTATACCTGACACTGTTGCCAAATAAGTTGATAAAACAAGAATCGCTTCGGAGAGGTGGAGTAAATTGCTTTTTTTTTTTATATGGGCTTTTTTCCCCCCAATCTCCAGGCTGAGTGTTATCAGGTCCGTTTAGGCTAGCTACCAGCGTTTAAAAAAAAAAAAAAAAGAGATTAGCCCTGGCAATAATACTGCCCATCTCTCATTAAAAACCGTAATCGTGCGTAAAATGAGATTGATGGAAATTTATCTGAAAGGTCAAGGAAGGGGGAATTTTCTTGGCTGACACGGGATTTAATGGACAGGATTTTAATTTAGCCGCTTCTCACAACACCAGGGAGGAGAGAAAATCCCCTTTGGGGCGAGAAAGACTCCCCCTCGTATGACTGACGTTCCTGCTGCTGATTTTGTGTTCCAATCCCTCTCCTCCCTACACCCTGTCTGATTTAGTCTGTTGCGTACTTGTATGCGTCTGGTATTGGACGAAGTTTTATTCGTCAGCGAGAATCGAGCATGCAGTAGACGCCTGTGCCAAGGTGACGAGTAAAAAAAAAAATAAAAATAAAAAATACAGGGTCAGCAGTTATAATCCATTCCCTCCCACATCACCTTTGTGACCTGCTGCCTGGGAATCTGGGATTCTGCTGATTAGATCAGCATTTGTTCTTCTCCAGACTTTTACGACTTTTCTTGTTTTATTTCATAGGCCCCCTTCTTTTTTTTGGACAGGGAAGCTTGTGAAATGCCAGCGTGTCAAAGCTTGGCGTGTCCAGTTCCCCCCTTTCCACCCCGCATCCTCCGTTCTTAGTTTATCTCCCTTGATGGGGTGGCAGTGCGTCGGGCGCGATGACTCCCGCGCGCCGTAACAGGATTAGGAAGTCGCAGCGGGCGAAGTGAACGCGTTCACAGCAAAGCTACGTTTGCACTCTTTCTACGCACAGTAGCCAGCAAATTTGGTTTTGATTACACCTGAATTTACTGTTGGCTTCAGCGGTCTTTCAATTTCGACGGAGCAAATGAAGGAGTAATTGTTATCTTTATTGCAGCCTCTGGGGGTGTGTTCTAAAAGATTTATTTAATTCGCCGCGGAACGCAGGTAGTGCCGGATGAAAGGAGCGTGCGTGGTGTGTGTGGTATTTGAAAGAAAGTAAGCTTTGTAGGCTGTTGAATCGCATGGCAGGTTAGCGGGTCCCTCCTGCGTGCCGCTCGGAGGTGTGGACCCGGCGCCCGCTGGTATAAAGGTTCATTTCGAATCTCCTTGAGAGGCCTCTGGTCTCGGAGCCTTGGGTTTGATTGATCGTTGAGCCCATTGATCTAATTTGGAAGCTTTTCGGTTTCTGTTTTTTTTTGTTTTTTTTCGTCCCTCCTCTTTGTAAGAAGCTGAATAAACCTAATTTCGCTGCGCCCCATGCAGTGCCTGGTCTGCTGAAGAGGAGGAAAACACGGCGAATAAATAAATAAAGAAAGTCCAGAAACAGGCCATTCACAGCGGTACGGGATTTTTATAGACTGGATCAATTAAATTTGTCTTATTTGGAACGGTGGGGCTCCATAACTCGATAAGAGGTAATGCGGTTGAAAATGCCCCTCGCTGGGCACCTATTAAGCGCAGCGAATGTTACCGTGGGAGCATTAACATGCAAGGATTGCGAGGGACGCAAGCCCGGCTCTGAGCCAATTAGAATTTACGGGAGGCCCTGCTAAAGCGGGCATTGTCTCTGGAAAAAAAAAAAGGGGGCGCTCCGCTTGTGCCGCCATGCTGTGGGGTCAGAGAGGATGGAGATGGAGCGATGGAGGTTCTGAAGGATGAAAGGAAAGGCTGAAGAGTCTCCAACTTGGTGGTGAAAGGCCAGGGAGAGGGCAGAGCTCCACCACCCTCCGCTCAATTTCCTCTCTATCTTGCATCATCTCGCCTGTGCGGGGTCAACAGAAGAAGGCCGCCACAGTGTGATATAAGGAACAAAATTCCCACACATCCCTGGCAAGAGACAGGCTCAAAGTGGGGTGTTTCTTCTTTGTGCCTTAACAAGTCTAACTTATTTAGGAGTAAAATTTCTCAGTCTCACTATTTTGCAACCTGAAACGCATCTGATTATGTCAGTTATTATCCTGTTATATTGCGATTCCAGTTCCGTAGAACAAAAGTCTTTCATGTCACAGTCACTTCTCAATGATCAGCTTGGGTCGTCTTCGTTGTCTCGGTGTGTCTCTGTGCGTTAAGGAGAACAGGCGTGCCACTTGATGTCTATTAAAAAGAACAGAGACGTGGCTGGCCGCCCGGGGACATGTAACAGGGTCCCCAGCGCCACCAGCCCCTCCCTGACACAATTACCCGCTGATGCCTAATTGGAATTGCAAGCTTCTCTGCCTGATCGCCCACGTCCGCGCTGGCATGAAGTGGCAGGCTGGCGTTCGCCAAGCTGTGTTCTTCGCTGGTGCCACGCTTACTTACCCGGGGCCGGTTTGTGCTTTTGGGCCACTTACGTAATCCAGGCATGTAAATTTGCCCTGACTAATTAGCGTCATCAGCATGCCGGCGTAATCTGATGGGACACACTGCTTCCCCGCTACTCTCGATCCCTGTCCCCGGTCGGCGCTGTCACACATCCTCAGTCCAAGCATGCTGGGTTTCATGAAGTAGTGGCTGGTGGTAGCCTAGTGGGTAACACACTCGTCCATGAACCAGAAGACCCAGGTTCAAACCCCACTTACTACCACTGTGTCCCTGAGCAAGACACTTAACCCTGAGTGTCTCCAGGGGGGGGGGCTGTCCCTGTAACTACTGATTGTAAGTCGCTCTGGATAAGGGTGTCTGATAAATGCTGTAAATGTAAATGTAAAATGAAGTTATATGAAAAGAAAGAATGGAACTTGACCGGCAAGTCTCGGGTGCACTGCAGGTTCAAACCTTACTTTACTACCATTGTGTCCCTGACAAAGACGCTTAACTCTGAGTGTCTCCAGGGGGGACTGTCCCTGTAACTACTGATTGTAAGGACGTCTGATAAGTCCTGTAAATGTAGAGCATCAGAGCATCGACAACAGAAGCTGCTTATATGCAGGGATACACTCTTGCATGTTAGTAAGGAAATAGACCAGAAGTCGTCTTAACCACTCTTCTTTTTCTTCATCTTCTTCTTGATCATCATCATCTGTTTTATGCAACAGAACAGTCTCTGAATTCTCTTTCACTCAACAGGGACCATTCCCAGAACATTGCAGGATGTTTCTTAAGAGTTGCAGCTTGAAGGAACCTGGAACCATGTGATGTTCAGGGCGGCCCTTGAAGAATTGCTGAATTGTTCCAGACTCCGTTTTTTTGTGTTTGGCTGACAGTTGCATGCTGAAAAACATCTAAAATAAAACAGATACTTTCTCGTAGTCCAAAGTAAGCCGCCACAGAACGTTTTTCACATTTATGGCTGGCACAGTGAAGGATCTCAGTCTCTGACCATGGCGTTAGAGCATTAGCTCGCTCAGCTCCGCACGCCGAGCATGATGAGATCAGACTGTAGCGTTGGAACGACGGCTGGGTCACTGAGCATGTTGCTTCCCCCCCTTCCCGTCCCCCCAACCCCACGTCACTAAAAGGCCTATCAGGACAGTGACACTATATGAGAAGGGACACGGCGTGACAGCAGCATTTACACGCCCACAAGCCTGAGCATGACAACATCTAATGCGGTCGTTAGCCAGGACGCGGGTGCGGCGGGACGAGGGAAGCGGAAGGATGGAGTTGAACAGGATCCAATTTGGTTTGATTGGACGCGTTCATTTGCATCCGATTAACTCGCATGCTGACAAGCCCTCAGAACCCTCGGCTTCATTGTGCTTTACCTAAAAAAAAAAAAAAAAAAAAAAGACGCCGAGCGCTGCTAATCTGACAAGTCTGCAAACTCCAAACTTTCTTTTTCTTCCTTTGTTTGTTTAGTGCACAAATCACTGCGAGTTCCTCCGCCGCTCTGACCTCAGCTGTGTGCATCCCTCTAAACTAACGCTCTGTAGCAGCGCCGCGGAGTCCGTGTCGGGACAGAGGCAGCGGCCTGGGAGGGTGAGACTGAAATTAGAGGGGGAAAGTTTTGAAATATTGATGCCCTCTTTCTCTCTCTGTGTCCATTGCAGCTCCATTCATTATTCATCCTACCTTGAAGGTAGCATGCAAGGAATGCCCCCCCCCCCCTTTACATTCAGACCCCTGCCCACAGCCGTGTTTGCTCTTTTCTCTTGGGTAGGGATTCCGCCCGCCTCCACTCACATTTTGGTCTTCTCTGGCTTCTGGTGATCCACAGGCACACTGTTTCTTTTTCTGTTTCATTTTTCCCTCCTTACCTCCATACTGTAACACAACAGCCGCACACCTGGATTTGTAAGCATGCGTGTCAGGGGGAGTTTTTGTTGGATGAATTCAAGATCACTATTCCGAACGAATGTAAATGTCGTAGAATGTAATAAATGTAAATATAAAATCTTCCGTGAAGGCAGGAGGTCGTTTTTGCTCCTCACTCATGTTCGGCTGGTAATTAATGCAACGCACGGCCTGGAAATGATAGTCAGAAAGGATCCTGTGATGGATTTTTGAAAGGCGTCTCAAGATCCTACCCCTCCTGCTCTTCCTCCTCAGGTTGGGTCTTAGACACAGGAATCCCCCTGAGGGGTCAGAGCTCACCGGCGCAGCTCCTGTCGTCCAATGGGACGTCAGCCAGTAAAACGGAAAAGCAGCACTGAGGAGATCGGAGCAGGTGGGTTCGGGAGCTTCAAAGGCCTCCTGATAATCCGGCAGAGAGGAAAGAAAAAAAAAAGAAAAGAAAAGAAAGAAAACTCTGAAATGTGCAGAACATCTCTGAGCTTCTGCTCACAAAGACGGGGCTCACCACATGGTCCGAAGCAGCCAGGAATGCTTTGATGCCACCGATCCCCCAAACTTTTGTTAGTTTATTTGGCTGCATTTTTATGTATAATGCGCATTTGGACCATCGGCTCGACTTTAAGGAATTTGATGGGAAATCCTGCCAAAATAACCTCAGCGTGGAGCGCTCTTGCTGAAGCATCAGCCGATTCAAAGGCTCAGGCTGCGAGTCTTCGGTAACACGGGAAGAAAAGCACCGGGTCAATCTCGGGATAAATCCTGCCGCAGAAATAAATAAGTAAATAAATAAACGGAATAGGCAACGAGATATTATCAACTCGACACCGAGTAGTAATGTAGGGTGATAGGGATCAATAGATGAACTTTTGAGATAGCTTGTTAAAAATAATTTTAATGCATCAAGAGACTCTGGCAGGGATGGGAAAAAAAAATGTGAATTGTGAATCTGTCAGACCTGCTTCTGAGATCGAGAATCGAGAGCAGAAGAAGAAGAAGAAGCAAAAAAAGACGGGATGGAAGAAAGAACGCGAAAAATCAACACAATTGCGTCTGTGTACGAGGTATCAACGCTACATCTCTTAAACTCGCCGGGTAGGAAAATAACATGAAAAGGAGCCTGGAATATTCCCCTCTGCCCGTGCAGAAGAAAGGCGCCTGGCTGTCGTGTGTTTCAAGGGTATTCTCCCCAGTGTGTAAAGTGTTGTTCTGGTAAACTAAAGTGAAGGGAACCGTTCACGAAGATGAAAGGACATGCCGGGGTATCAAAGGGCTTCGCTTCAGACCCAATCTAGTGTAGCCGATTTTGGGAATTTTCCTGTAACGCGGCGCGCAGGAAAGACGAGGAGGAGGTGGCGGCGGCGGCGATGGATGAGATGCTTTTCGATTCCTTCTCGGCCCCCCCTTGCCTTCTCTTTGTGGGTCAGCGGGGGAGAGAGGAGGCCATTTTGTTTCCTGTGACCACGGGGTGATCGTGCAGATGGCGTCCGTGCATGTTTACCCACTTTACCTCCTGAGGAAATTTATCAAAAAAAAAAAAAAAAAAAGTTTAAAGAAAGGAAGAACAGAAGTCCCTGGTCGTGTTAGATATTTCCCAAGAGCCCTTCTGTTTGATCTGCCCCCCACGCCCCGACTCACTCCCCCAACCCCCTATCCGCAACATTAAGATGAATGTGCGTTACATCTCTTCAGCTTATTTGAATTGAAGCCGCAGACGGACAATTTTTTATCACCTACGGAGTGGAGGTTCGGAGCGGTCCTGAAAATATGAAAAGTACATTTGTGCTTCATTCCGCCTCATTCCCCTCTGCCCGGAACGCCGGCGATATTAGAAAGTGCAGCAATTTCAGGTGGCTGTATTTTCTGACCGAGCAGTTTGAATCCGGCCCATCTGCGGCCCATTAAATTACACGAAATCACTGGTATTTTTCAAATACACGCCGCCCGGAAAACTGCTAATAAATCTTTGGATGGGCGCCGCGCTTAGGAAAGGGCCGCGGTCGTATAAATATGAATGTTTCGTCAAGGTGATTTCAGCCTGTCGGGGGAAATTGCGCCACTCCTGTAATGATGACCCGGAATGGGGAGGAATTAGGGCTGAATTAGGGAACGGAGAAGCGCGCTTTGTCCCCGACTGCTTCTCACCTCTCTCTCCGTGGGCAATGATTGGCCACGATTGTGTACAGACTACAAAGCGGGCTTTCCGGCTAATGCTGCTGCAGTGTTGTGTCCACCTTGCACTCTTCCATATTATTATTATTATTATTATTATTATTATTATCATTATTATTACTATTATTTGATGTTGTGAGACCGTTTAAATCCATGCAGGTCAGTTGGTTTGTGTTCTGGCCGACGAGCAGCTACTTTTCCCTGCTTTTACTTACAGAAAAATAAAAAAAGGGAGGTGTTTTTTTTTTTTTTTACCTGCAGAGGGTGATGTTGCCTTGTGTATGGAGCCCCTGTCGCCGCCGCTTCCCTCCCTGCAGACTGGAGCTCCTTTCTTCTCCTTTAATAGTTTGATTATGTTGACGCAAAACGTCAAATTAGACCGCCAATTTGTGAATGACAAATATTAGCCCATTCTTCTTTTTCCCCCCGCACACTGGTAACCCAAGCTGCTACGGATGACTCTTTATTGCTAATAGCCACCCATAATGATGATGTGCTTCGGGTTATTCGTTGTTTAAAAATATCTCCTCTTTCATTTTCTGATGATTGGCATCAAGATTCTTCATTTGTCACATACACAGTTGTATAAGACACACAAATAAATACACTATAATCAAACAGAGTCATGCAAATTTGACAGAGCAGAACAAAACGTAATACATTTGTGTCATTTGGTTTTGAAATATTTGATATAATCAGTAGAATGCACCTTGCTGTAAAGCACTGGTCATTAAAAATCTCTGTGAACACGGCGGTGACGCCGGTGACGGTGACACCGGCCACATTAGAAGCCTTATGGCTTTTTCATGAGATCCCTGCTGAGGATGCGGCGTGTGTAAATCAGAACGCTTCGTGGAGCCAGATGATGTGGTGATACCAGGCCCTGAATATTACTGTGGCCATTTTGTGGCGAGATCGCGGCGGGGAGGATACGGTTAACACCCCGCCGCAGAAAACCCCGCTCTCCTCTCCTTCTCTCCTTCCTTGCGCTGTGGAGACACTTCATCTTCCCTGACAGTCTGACCATTGCTGCCTGATCTGATGCGCTCAGCACACCTTCATTGCATCATAAATAAATCAGACAAATGACTTTTTTTATTTTTTCTTTTTCTTCCTCCCCCCCCCCACACCTCCACATCTCTTTCTCCCTCCCTCCATACCACTCATTCTCTTCCTCCTCTCACCTCCCAGCCCCCCTTTCTTCTTTATTCAGGGCAGGATGAGCCGAGTGGCTGTTGTCTGGGCTGGGGGGGTCCTGGGTCCCATAATGGCGCCCCTTTCACTATTCAGATTTATCTCGGAAAAAGTAAATTCATTTTTGCATTTTAATGGTGTTTCTTGTTGTGACATTATCTGGTCCAGTTTTAATTTAAATGTCAAGGACGTGAGCAATTTCCCTAATTAATGTGCAGATTGATGTAAAAAATAAAGATTTTTAGGGTAAAAATAAAACACTGACCTTTTTTTCTCCATCCCTCTATCTTCTTCTCTCTCTTTTTCTGTCGCGGTGGTGGTGTGACATGTATTATTATTATTAAAGTGGAGCCGGAACCACAACACACGGGGGCTGGAGATTACAGGGAAGGGGTTGGTGGGGCCGGTTTTGGGAGGGTGGCGAGGTTTATTTGAAAAAGCGCGTTGAGACATACCCCCCTCCCCTCCACTCGTAATCTCCACTCCGCCACGGGTAGTCTCAAGCCTTGTGTTCGTCCACCACCAACCAATTACCTGGCAGCCCCGGCCTTATCCGTGGCGCAGCCGTGATGCTGGTGCATGATGGGTATTTTTCTTTTTTTTTTTTTTTTTTTTGTATATTGAATTCCATCTCCTGGAGAGATAAAGGGTGCAGGAACAGGGCCCTGCCGCTGTGTTAGATAAGTGTTTCTCTTGGGCCGCGCCTCGCCTCTACTTCCTCCTCTTGACACTGACTGTGGGGAAAAGAGACATTGGACGTGGCAGCGGGAGAAAAGGGAACAGGAGTGGAGGTACGCTCGGTTTCATTAATACAGTTTCTCCTGCCCCTCTTCTCTCGCTATCCTTTCTAACTTAGCCCAAAGGTGAGGAGTAGATATCATCCATGTAGGATTTAATAAGCAGCCGTGTTTCTCTGCGGAACGAAACGAGGCACCACCTCGCCAGCCAGACACGCATGCTGTCAGATGGACAGACAGACAAATTAGCTTCATCTTTGGCTCAAATGAAGAAAACAAAGCGATCCAGGCGCAGGCCCCCACCTCGGCTCGGCCTGCTGAAATGACACTTGCCGGGTGATTGGCCGCATAGGGCGATCAGCATTTATTCAGCTTCACCTCTCCTCTGCTCAGGCCTATTTGTAACCTGTCCAGACGGAGTCCCATGCTCCCCATCGCCTTGTCCGGCCCGGGCCATCAGTCTCTGTCTGGGCTGTGGTGGGGTGGGGCAGGCGTCTCCGAGCCCCACGCTCATGCACCAGTCATCAGCCGTCGCTGGGAGAGAGATCGGCCTCTGATCGTCCATCACATTTTCACCGTGACAAGACATCGCAGCTGAAGACAAGGAGTCTAGCTGAACGAAACCTTAAACGAACATTCTGAAAGGCAATCGCTTCCAAGAAATGAACACAAAGCAGTCAGTTATTAATGATAGTTATTAATTCATATCTAATAATCAATATATTTTTTTCTCAAAGCAAAGTGCCATGCACTAAGCAGGGGCCTTGTTCACTAGTGTTAGGTCAAAATCATCCTCAGGATTTATGTTAATAAATCTATAAAACAAGAATATGATATTTAATAGTGGTTGCTGATTTGATTTGTTCTGGGTGACAGAATTTTAGTTACACACCAGCAAACATTTTTGACTTGTTTTGCACACTACTATACCGATTTGCATTTATTATGTATTTATTTTGCATTTATGTATATCATTTGATGTTACTTATATTCTTGATTGTGGCATTTTGCACTCTTGTACTAAGTGTGATTGTGCAATGACAATAAAGTCTTTAAACTTCAAAACTTAAACTTCATGATACATGAGTTCTTTTTAAGTTCATCCATTTATGTAAGTTGCGAGGAGGCCTTACCTTACATTAGTGTAAATCCCATGCTTAGCATGAATCGCTGCGCTTAGTGCCACTCAGTCTGAAATCTTTACATTGAGGCACAACTCGCCTTTCATGGGGTCCCTGCAATTTCCAAGGTTTCTAGACAGCGCATTTTAAAAACAGCAGCATGTCCTTATCAATGGAAAACTGATGTTTGCAGAAAAATTATCTCCACTGACCTCTTCCAGTTGTCCCTTTTAGACTCTTCTTTGTGTGGGACTTGCCTGAGATTTAGCTAAAATGAAAATCTGCTTTTAGGCGGTACAAACATTTGGACTATATGGAATTGTCAAATCATGACCACATGTAGATCTTGCCTAATTAGATATTACCAATAATCAGGATGTGGGAATGATCAATAGCGGGAAATCCAATATCAGTCCGAACCCAGATGAAACACGTTGCTCCACCTTTAACCTGCTCAAGCTAAGCTGTTCCTGCTTGCATGTGTTTATCTCTGAGAAATGTTGGAGAACATGCCCCAAGTGCTGTAGACATTCCTCACTGTGGACCAGCTTCCAGTTCCATTACAAACCAGTCACATTTCAGAACGACTTCCAAATGTTATGCAAAATACTGCATATGCAAATGCCCTCCTGGAGGAACGTTCTACCCGAATCCATGCCCGTGGGACATGAACCCTGACAGAGCACCATGGGGTGATGTGTAGGATGAGTCGCCCATTTTTATGATTTTTTTCCCATAATGATTTATCCGGACAAGTGAACAGCCCAACCAGCACCAACCAGCAGGGGTTAATGAATACAGCCCACAGGCATGCGAACATGTTTCCAGTTAGCCCGAGTGAGCAGCACAGGACAGAACAGAGCCTGAAATTCAATTTCGACATTTTCTACCCTCTTAAGGCTTCTGGGTCCATCTTTATCAGGCCTCAGATCCACCCCAACAGCTGTGCATGCAGCCCCGCCTCCGTTTGAACCTCTGGGGTCAAGGATGAGGGTTCAAGTTCAGCACACCGGGGCGGGCCACCTTCGGCGCGCTCGGAGAAATAAACCACTCCGCGCCCTCCGCCTCTCTTTCTGCCCAACATAACATGTTTGCCCGTGATTGGGAATATTTGTGTGTGTGTGTGTTTGTGTTTGTTGTGCGCGTGTGTGTGCATGTGCGGTTTCCGTTACACTGACTGTTGATTCAGAATGTAACACACGCAGGGACATGTAGAGCAAATGTTAGGCTAAGGCATGAGGTTGCAGCTCACGGTGTCACGCCAAATACGTAGACGTGCACTTCTCTTTGTGTGGCGTCGCCAGTCGTATCGTGACCCTGTAGTGAAATGAGGAGAGAGAGCGGGACGTGCGGAATGTTGCTGCGGGCTCCGTGGAGCCGCCTAGAATGGAGAGAACAGCACCTCCACCTTCTCCTCTCTGTCGCTTTTTCTCTCTTTCACACACACACACACACACACACACACACACACACACACACACACACACACACACTCTCAGAGGCGGCAGGAGCTCTCACACACCTGGAACCGATAAAGGCCCTTTCATGTTCACGGGGCTATCCGGAGGTCAGCGAGCGCTGCAGCGCAGAATGAGCTTTGTTGGGCGAAAGAGCGACGCTACGGAAGAAATGAAACGTAACTGTACACCGCTGCTGATCGCCAGGTGCCACAAAGTAAAAAAAAAAAAAAAAAAAAACAGTGGGGGTTTTATTAGCCAGCCAACCTTGGGTCCTTACAAGTCTGTTTCTTTACTTGCTGCGAGCGAGACAAAGCCTTTCCCTTAATCAGCCGTGTACGACTTAAATCTACAGACTTTTGTCAGACTATACGTTCTCCCCGTCCCGCTCTTGACGTTTATCACACATTAAAAAGGCGGCGAGGACTTTGTAGCGAGGTCTGTCTCCTCGGCATTAACCTCTATCCTCAGGGCTTTTGCCTTGCTGCGACTTTGACATGACACACACGCTACTGTAAATGATGGTTCAGACTGGGATCAAGCGTGCACTGTATACGGTAAATAAAATCAAAAAAGTCCCACTGAAGCTCCCGTATTGGCAGCGCTATGATACTCGGGAGCAGATGTCATGGGATGTCAAGGGATCAAAACCATCTTGGTACTAGGCTCTACCTCTCTCAGGCTGGTTTGAAATAGAAATATATATGGTTTGAAAGAAATATATGTATTTCTGAATGTGGAATATAGTTTTAAAAGAAGACAAGAACCAGGGGGGATGTCTTCACCACTAAATTTGCTACCTGTTGTACTTTATACCATAAACCTTCATACAAAGCCTACAGACATGTGCTTTGCCCCCCCCTTATTGCAGGTAGTATGTATTTTCAGACTGGATTTATATTTTTGGATCGTTGGGCTCCTCCCATTTTAAACTCTTGTCATTAGAGAGCATGTTCTGGGGTTAGTTCATTATTTTTTTATCCTAATGATGCCTTACCATAGCGAACAAGCCCTAATGAAAATAGTGCTCATTATTGGTGTTACATTATGTGAACAAGACATATGTTTTTGGTTTAGTTTTAGTAAGTGCACGTGTGTGTGTGTGTTAAACGCTTCTGTGTGTGTAGGTACAACTGGCTCAGTTGGTAAGTGGGTCTTGGAGAGGTTCTCTTTGGTGACTGATCCGTGACACCTGTGTCCCTGTAAAGTTTGCCGTTGCAGGTGTAATTCCCTGTAAAAAGCCCTGTAATTTACTGCCCTCGGGGAGCTGCACACCCCGGGCGTGGAAATCGATAAGAGCGGCCGGAGAGGCGATCTCTGGCTCTGCCGCACTGAGGCTGCAGTTAGGCTAATTCAGTAATGGCCCCCCAAAAAAAACAGGCCATTCGCGACGGGACGACTTTTTTAAACTCAGAAATGGATCGATGCCATACAGCAGCATCACTTAACCCTTCTTGCTTCCCGCAATCACCAACTCAAACACGCCCGCCACCCATCCCTTCAAAGGTGCCCGGGACGCAACCCCCCCCCCCCAACCTGGTTCTGCAGCTCCCCGACTCCTAATGCCTCATAACCTTGCCGAGTTAGCCTGGGGCACCTCAGCTCAGAGCCCGGCGTACTAAACCCCCCTGCAGCCGTTTCAAAGGAAGCCATGTGGAAAACACGCATTGAATCTTACAAGATGCTGCATGTATAATGGAACACATGACACACTGTATAGCTGCATGAATAATAGACGCCGCAGACGGCGCGGCGCGCTAATTCCGCCGCGTTTCAGGCTAGGCTAATGTCACGGTGTGAGCGGCCTCGGTTTATTCCCGATATTATTCGGTTCCGAGACGACAGCGGGAGGCGGTGGCGTAGATTCGGAACTCAGCCGCCGTTGCGCAGGTATCGGCGAGGCCGTAACGAGGGCGAGGAAGCGTTGTCGGAGGTGAGGGGGAAGCGGCAGGCGATGGAGTAGGGGGATCGCGGGTTAAATCCCGGTTTGAGTGACGTGGGTAAGCCCCCTCGTCTGGGAGCCACGACTCACGAGGCGGGCAAGCGTAGGGGTATCTCATTTTGCCTGGCCGGATTGTCAGCATCCGCGATCGCTTGTTTCTGATTCATTAGATAGCCGAGGAAATTAATTTCGCTCCGAAATGCACAGTCGGAAATTAGATGGAGAAATTGTGTGAAAAAACAATATTTTTTTATTTTTTGCCAATCCCGTCCCTCCGGAGGTGGTGATAAGCGCCGATCTCTTTCAATGCCAATAATGAGAAAACGTGCTTTATACACAGGGTGGAGAGAGAGAGGCAGAAGAAAAGGGCCTTGTTGCCGTAATTAACTCTGCTATCTCCTCTCGCGCCACATCTCAACTTCCCAGCATGAGCATTTCCCAAAACCCTTGGCCTTGGCCTTGGGCCGTCCCAAAGCCCTCCAGCCACCCTGACAGCCTGCCTCACCTCCGTCTGGCGACGCGTGTACAAAGACTATCCCGTTCGCAGCCGATGAGTGAACTCAGATGACTTAAAGCAGTCATAACGCGTGTGATTTATCGGCCGGAATCAATCACAGGCTGTTCTCTGTCGTCTGGCAGAGCCTCTCATTGGCCCGGGGATTAATGGGAGAGTATTAATGATGAGACCGGGGCCCATTCTTCTTGGCAGGTGCTCGTTGGTCATCGTGGGATCATCTCTCAGCGTAATGAGCACCTTTTCCATCTTGCTTAAAACCGCGACGCGAGGGCACGGTGACCACCCTCGTGCAGACGGGCAAATCAGATTACCACAGGAAAAAACCTGCCCGTATTTTCTCTCCCCGGCCCGGTAAACATTGAACAGAAGCGTTCCACGTCCATTCCCACTTTCGGAAAAATCTTTTTTTTTTTTTTTTGAATGTCACCGGGCCGCTCCGTGTCAGAGCGAAACACAAGGGCACATATTGGGTGCGCGACTCTGCGTCGTGCGCCGGCCAGGCGGCCGCTGCGGCGTGCATATTACAGCAGGGCCGGTCTGGCATAATATGGCGGCTCGGCTGTAGCAAAGGTGAAAGGTACGTCTGAAAGGCGGACGGCGGGCTCAGCACATTCCTTCTCCTCCGCTTCCCATTGGCGGACGGACGGGCGGGCAGAGAGCGGGATTGCAGTCGTACCCTGCAACCCGTCTCTTGGCAAATTCGCACCGCTGTCAGTCACCGGTGCTGTTCGGCGAGCTCGCGTGATGCCATTAAAATGAACTCCAATACGACAAACATGGGTTTCGATTTTTTTTCTTTCCTTTTTTGGAAAAACGCACGTATGTGCACGTCGTATGTTCTAGCCATCATGCATTTTTGTTGCGAGAACTCGCATGCGTTGAATCCCCTGCCGCCTCCCATTTCCACTCCTTCCAACAAAACACGGTTCCCTCGCACACAAACACCCCCATCCAATCGGATATTTGGCTGTTTTCTCTTTTCCCCTGCCTGTCCCCCCGCTTCTCGCTACCCCCTTTTCGCCATCACTCCATTTTCTTCTCCATCAGGGCTGCTCCTCCATTTTCTCAGAGCAGAATGCAAATTGGTAGAAACACTGATCAGAACTTATTACAAAATGGAGCCTTGCTTGGAGGGAGAGGGAGCGAGAAGGAGAGGAAAAAAAAAACGAGTGCGTCAGTATGACAGGGTGATTGGGAGGGGCGAGCCTGCAGGAGGGAACGTGGCTCGGTGGCGAGGATGGGAAAATTAGATTTATTTTTTCATGGGGTGCAGGAGAGGGTGATGGGGGATGCGGGAGGGTGGTAAGGGGGATTGGTAATGGCGCCTCGCTATATTTTTATATATACGGAGGGGAGGAAAAATGGAAATAATTTGCACGCCCCCGCGCCGTTGGAGAGCCCCTGTCGCTCGGTCGTGGTTTTTCGTACGCCCGTCTGTCTGACCCCCCCCCCCCCCCCAAACAACAAGCTCGCTGCACTCTGACTCCAGTGCCTGCTTCTCCTCCCCTCTCCCCCACTCACCATTTAACAAAAAAAAAATATTATTCCCATCCCCTGAACCCCGAGGTTCGGCTGTGTAATCGTTCGGCCGAAGTTAAGCCGAAACGCCGGGCGGCATTTTGCCATGCGCCCCTCATCCCCTGCATCGCATGCTGTCTGTCTTGCACCATTATACATTCAAGCCCAAGTTCGGACTTGCTATAGTCAAATCTGACCTTGAGAAATACGGGGGTTGAAATGCAGTCATTTTTGTTCATTTATTTTCTTTTGGAATTTCTTTTTTTACATTTTTTTTTTTTATTCATTACTATCTGTATCTGACAGAGCGCCAGTGGCCTCCCCCTTATCTCTCGCTGGCAAGAATTTGAACATTTCAGATTGATTCAGGCAAAATGGAGGCAGCCCTACATATGTGAGTCATTAGGGGTAATTGAGGCAGTTATGTCTCTTGTCCTTTTGACCTAACCGGATCATTTTTTGCACCTTGTCAAAAATAATAAAGTATGGGGCAGATATCGCCATGCCATCTGGCGCATTTGCTCTCCGAAGATTAGCGGGGTAAAAAATACAATTTGCTTAGCAATTAGTGTCCTTAAGTGTTTGTGAGGAAGCGCCGTCCCTCTTCTTGAGAGTCCAGCAGGCCGTGGGAAAGTGCACACATGCGTCTCACGCACACCGTACCCGTTGGTTAACGCGGTGACAATAACCGAAGCCCCCACCGCATCGGCGAAACCTCTTGACGTGAGTTCACACGACACCGGTACCGTGGACGGTAAAAACAGATGACATCACCATTATCGTCACATTCAAAATGGATCTTGGCACAAACGTGCATTTCTTTGTGTGTCACCCCAAGCCGAGCCCCGACGTCCCACCTGCCTGCCGCAGTTCCTGTGCGCCGTCAGTAGATGGCGCACCCAGTTCGGGTTTGCGTCCCCGGGCCTCGCTTGCCAAGCCGTGCTTGCTCACCCATGGCTTCTGCGAAAGCAATCTCAACAAGGCCTCCCTGAACCCACTGTCCTCCCCACCCTATCAGCCCCCAACTGCCCCTCGCGCCCCCGCTTTCTTTCATTGGGGGGGGGGCAGAGTCAGCGAGGTGGCAGTTCTAACAAGCTGCTGGGGACCCCGGTGCTCAAATGAGCCAAATCAAAGGGAAGAGGGGGACAGGGATAGGTACTGCCATAACCCCCCCTGCAGAGAACAGCCATTTCGCTGAATATGAAATGAATTTGTATGGCCTGACGTGATAAACCGGAGGATAACCTGCTGCACAGTCGGCACATTTATCCCGGGGGCTTCGTTCAGATGCAATAAAAAAGGGGGGAGCAAACAATGGCGGAAACGAACAAAACAACCGTGAAAAAGCATAAACACTGCGCAGTAACATGGAATGGCGTGATTATAATCATGAAAAAATGGAGGTAAAAATGGTGCGTCCTCATAAAACACATTTTGGTGTTTGCTTGTCATGTTGGTTCGTGTGAGTGTATGGCGTCTGATGAGAGCTGGTCTGGCGATTCAGGTGTATATCAGACACGGTAAATAAGATAAATAAGAGATCCTTCCGTTCTTTCTCCATCCATCTTCATTCCTCATTCCTTCTCTGTCCCCGTCTCGCCTTTTCTGATTCCTCATCCCCTCTCACAGTTGCAGCTTGCTGCATCCCTCTGCATCTCTCATCTCTCGCTGCCTGTCCCCCTGGGGTCTCTGGTGTGCTGTTGTCAGGTCACCCTCACGAGGAAAGCATGAAGGGAGGAAGGAAGGAAGGGAAGAAGGAAGGAAAGAAATAATGAAAGAAAGGAACAGAAAGAAAGAAAGAACGTGCTGTAGTCTGGCCCCCCGTATCTGCCAGCTTCAGTCTGTCACCTCCTCTACGCCCAAACCACATCAAACCCACACAACACACACACACACACACAGAGCCCCTCGCGTATTGCATTTACTCACACAAATGCTCACACACACAGACACTAGCGCTGTGTTTTACTGAAAGATGCAGGAGCGGGAGACTGGTTTTTGGATATATAACGGCTTACTTGTCATCTGCAGTGAGGAATGCTCTCGGCGCAGAAAAAAGGGTCATTCCGACCCTTCATCTCCGACTGTCACCGGGAGAGACGTGGTAATGTTGTGTAGAACAGCGCAATGCATATGGAAATGCCTCGGCTTTACAGACCTATTTTACCCCTCGTCTCCGATAGCGCACGCTCACTATTTAGCATTATTCAACAATTTAAAGACGGTCCTCTAACGCTGTAGGAATAATAATAAAAAGGAAATCTCGCCGCCAGCGCTCTGCCTCTCTTGTGCGTTTTTGTGCTTTTCAGCTCCAGTGAGCTTAAGGAATTGCAGAGTGAACATGGCGGCACCCCAGGCCCTCAGACTCCAGCCTGGGAGATGCTTTCCAGTCAGAAGGTGGGCTCGCGAGACCCGCATGCTTATCTAGAGGTAATGGCACCGTCTTATCACTCTTATTGCAGCTAATGGAGTCACTGTCACCCACCACGGCGCTGAGGCCATTTGTGCGCCATGGCCGGGTCAAAATCCATGAAGATTAGCAAACAGTTGGGCAATGCAGAATATCGCCCAATTGCGTGTATCTTCCTCTTTAAAAATGTAAAATGTGAAATAACATTTCCTATTTGCAACGATGTGTAAATACTGTGTGTTTGTTTGTGTTTTATATATTTCTTTATGTGTCAGGGTTGCAGTCTTTAAGGTTCTTGGGAAAGATCCCCTTTTCTTTTTTTTTTTCGCGCTCTGTATACTCTGCATTGTGTTTGAAGCCCATTATGGCCAGATGACAGCAGAACTGAATGTTGTTCTCTCAAGTGTTCGTTGTAATTGCTGTTTAGAGCAACTTTCAATAGCAGACACAGAGCAGCGGCGTGGACCCTGTCACCTTTCCGAGGCGCGGAGAGAGACAGGCTGAAGAAGAAGACGGAGGATCTGGTGACCTTGCGTTGGTCCCCGCTATATAGAAAAGAGCATCAGTCGGAAGAATGGAGGTAGAGGTGTGTCATTATAATAGAGGCCTTGTGATTGACAGCATTTGTGCGATGTCCATTTCATGTGATGCTTTGGGAAAAGTCTGTTTCAATGTTTTGGGTCTTATTCTGGACAGGAATGTACGGAAAAGATGAATGCGTTTGTGAAAGAATAAGAACATGTGGTCAAACGATTAAAAAAGAGGGTCATGGCAAGAGTCTGGTGAGGTTAAAATATGCATCATAACCCTTTGCTTTTGTGTCCTCCTAACAGGCTTTCCCGTGGCTCAAACTTGGAACTTGAAGAAAGAGCATTTATGTAAAACAATTATTTTTTTTTTTAATCAGACCAACAGTGATAGGAAAATTCCTTCACTTATAGTTGTGATTATTTAATTTTGTGATTTCACTAGCATTTTGTTGTTAATATAATTTATATTAATCATTAATATTTAACATTAAATTTTTTTGTAACATTTACCAGTATTATTTTTGACCTTATTAATTGAAATTGAACACAGGAAATTGTTAAACTTAATGCATTCTTTTAAATAACAGTTTTGATCCCTATGGATTAGCAACATTATACATAATTATCAATAATTAGAATGCCATTTTTTGTTTTTAATTCTTGATAAATCACATATTTAATCAGACGGACCTCAAAGCTCGGTGGTCTTGCTCATGTCGTTACCAAGCAGCTCAGCTGTGCGCGATGGCCAAAATGTCCCAAATTTGAACCCAAGCGAGAGAAGCCCCTCTCTTGTCCCTGAAGCTCAGTCCCTGCCCTGATGATGGTTCCATCCCTGCTTCATTCCAGCCCCCCCGAGGACCTGAGTGGAAACCCCTTGACTGTGATGCTATGCATCGGCAAACCTTGTTTTTTTGGTGGATAACACAGAACTTAATTACATTTGATCAATCAATTAATGATTGCTCTTTTATATGAATGTAGTTTATTGTGATAATTTGCATGAATAAAATATCACAACTGATTAAATTCAAATTTTTTCCAATTTTTTTTACTTTATTAATTGAAAAGCTTAATTTTTTTCTGTCTGTTGGAAAGTGTAAATAATGTCATTGTTCATTCTAAAGTTTTGGACTTGGACAATTAATGACAAGCTTACATGAATATTAATGTTGTTAGGATTAAAATGTAAAAAATCATTTCTGTTGTTTTTCTGTCCTATTCCTAAAATAACAGACTTGTCCTGCACTTGTCCCTCCGTTGTGCCTGCTGCTCTGGTGGCCATGACGCCTGTCACTAGTGTTATTCGTCAGCGCCTTGTGTGTGTGTGTTTGCAAAGTATTGGGATGGACGATGCACACGGTCCAGACGATACTGATGCAAACACACATATCTCCTCTCTCAATTGGAGAGTGTATTTCCCAAAAGTGATTTTTTTTTGCAATACCTTCCATGATGGTTAGGTTGAAAAAGTTAAAGTTAGATCTTGGAAAGTTTTGCATGTTAAAATGTTGAACTTTGGAACAGGTGTTGTGTTCCAATTGCTGGACCTGTGCAAGACCCGAAGCTCCTTCCATGCATTGTGGGCATGACTCTTCCTCCTCTGCTGCTGTAATTTAGCCTCCCGGTTACTTGGTCCCTTCGCCTCGATCTTGACACTGTTTGCCTTTGCCTGTGTGTGAAGGCTGGAGTGATTTATCCTGACAATGGGACTTTTTTTCTTTTTTTCCTCATCTTCTCAGGGAGCCTTGACCCCTCAGACAGCTGTCATTTGTTGTTAGGAAAGTGTCCCTATTCTGCGCCAAAAATGCTGCTTTTGTAAAATTATGTTTTTTTTTTTTTTTGTAATTCACTCATGCAAATCAAGCCTTTTTTTATTCCTATGTGTTTCCCACTTGAAGTAATCACAGCAGCCTGCTTTTGGTGTTAATTAGTTTTTAATTATTGTAATTAATGATTAATTGGTGGAGCGATTAAGACAATTACCAAAGCGTTAAATACATTTGCTTCCTTAAGTCAAGTGGGGAAATCACCCTTGATTTTGTTAATGACATTAATTATCATTAGCAAAGTACCAGGTATAATTGTGAAAATTCCCACCTGCAATTAACACGTGTGCGCTTAATCAGCCTGATGATAAATGAAGACGTACGTGTGCGTACATCCCTTATGATAATTAATTTAGAGCCGAGTCACTTCCTGCTAACAGTTCACATGTGAAATGTGAATATCGTTAAGCGAAGACTGCTCTAATGAGTTCATTAAGACATGGGTATCGATGCGATCACTTCGAACACAGACTTTTAAAATAATTTAAATCAATTAAAACATTATTTTTTACATATGTGCATAAATTCCACTAACATGAATGTACATTATCAATTAAAAATGTTATAAATGTGTAATACACACTTGTGCATTTGACTAATAGCACGTTATCGTTTAATTGCACATAAAAGCACATTGTCTATATAAATTTATGAAGCAGATTATATAAAAGAAATAAGACTACGTGGACGTAGACACACACACAGACTGACAGAGAAACGGAGTCAGAATGCAGAATGTCTGATGTGGAGCGGGGATTGAGTCTGGCCACACGTCTTTATCACGCTGATGAAGTCTGGCCTGGATGTCTGCGCTCCGCCGGGCGATGCGAACGTCGCCGCCATGCGTTGAATCGAATGGGTCCAATCAGCGCAGTTAGGTCTGAAGAGAAGTTTACTTCTTCGTATGCGCGCGTACGCCGTGAGGAACATCCCTAATGCGGGCTGGAGGACGGTATGGCTGCTCTCCGCTCTCCGTGTCTGTACATTCCCCTCCGTTCCCCACCCCGTCCAGCGGGGGGGACTCGGCCTCTCTGTCACAACCTGTGAAATTGTGTTTCAGGAAGATGGATCCCTTGCCTTATATTCATGACACCCAGGAAAACATGGTCACCCTCCCAGCCCCCACAGTTAATACACACACACAAACGCACACACACACACAGCTCTTCCCTCAAAACAGCACTGTGCTGAACATTTTACGAATTGTCCTCCTTCGAGAAGATGTGCCAGAATGTGACGTCTTTTCTACCTTCGGTGTAGTTCGCAGTGGAATATTTAAGAGCTCGGAATAGCGTGCATCTCGCTCGGTTTAATGCCATGGCCGCCTGTGTCTGCAGGGTGGAGGAGTTGTAGGGTCCAGGGTGTGGCGGGTGCCCTGAACACGTGCTCTGCAGGTGTAGGTCCGCTACCCACTGCCACAGCCACGCGCTGTAAATTGATGCTGCTCGGTGTGACCGGTTGCATGTGTGTGTGTGTGTGTGTGTGTGTGTGTGTTGTGGGGTCAGTCTGGAGGAGCCAAGATGAACTGGATTAATAAAACAACAGAGAGCGCAGGATAGCAACCTAACCCCCCCTCAACTGGTCCTTAATATCAGCGAGAGATGGAGACCCACGGGCCGGTGAAAGGCATGACTGTGTTAGATTGTCTTGCCATCCGTCGTCCGTATTAGCCTGTTATCCTGATCCGATCTACATGCTCCCAAGAACATCAACACATCATGCGAGGGATGAATAGCATATGACATGGGCCAAAATCCACGGTGTGGAGTAAAAAGCCACGCCCCCCGTCCTCTTTCAGGCGGTGTGAGGGTTGTTCTGCCACTGGGATGCAGGGCGGTCGAGGAATTAGTGTAATAAAAGATTGAGTTTGGTGTAATCCCACCGCTAAAGCCAGCATCAGACCAGTGGAAGAGTGTGTGTGTGTGTGTGTGTGTGTGTGTGAGAGATTTCTCCTTCTCTATTAAAATATAAATAAACAAGTAAAAAAACCTCCAATGTGTTAAAAGTGATGGCGGTGCCGGGGCTCGGCAGTATCTCAACCCCAAGGCTAAATGTACACGGCAGCGAGGCAGTGTTGGCGCTTCCTCTTCTCAGAGACGCCTAACCCCCTCAAAGGATGCTGGAGTCTGGAGAGGGAATGCCTCTGAAAAAAAAAACCTAAAAAAGAAAGAGAGAAGAAGCGAAAGAGGGAGAGGCAGGGGAGGGTGTCGGAAGGAAAGAGGAGAAGAGGAGGGAGGGAACGTTGGGGCGTTTGATTCGGAGGAAGAGGGAGAGAGGGGGAGAAGGAGGAAAGGAAAAAAAAAAAAAAAGTCATCTCTCGGTCCTCCCGTTCTTTGTAGAACATTTAGCTTTGACCCTCCCTTGCTTTCTCTCCTCTCTCCCACCCCCCCGCCAGCCCCCCGATCTCCCTCTCTCTCTCTCTCACACACACACACACACACACACACACACACAGGCCGACACATCTGCAAGGATACTGTAGTCGCCAGCGTTTTTATATCTACTCGAGTTTTTTTAATACATCCCTCCACTGTATAGAGTGTGTGTGCCCACACGGCCGCAACAGGCAGAGGCAGGGACAGAGGGACAGAGGGGACAGAGAGAGAGAGAGAGGGAGAGAGGGAGAAAAAAAATGACATGTTCACGATGCAGTGGGGGGTGGGGGGAATCCATTCCGACTCTAAAATAAGGACGGGGTTTCAGACAGGGGGGAAAAAATAGTTTTTGTCTCTCTCTCTCTCTTTTTTTTTTTTTTGTTTGTTTGTGTGGGTTTTTTTTTTTTTTGGTTGTGGAGTGGTGGAGATAGAGCAGTTCCTGAAAGCCAGGCTGATCCTGCCTCCTTGTGCAGTGGAGATCAAGCCACCCAGGGTAAGTGTGTGCGTGTGTGTGTGTGTTTTTCTTCTTCTTTATGGACGGATTTATTTTTTTATTTATCTGTCCTGCTCTGCTGATTACACTGCCGGTGATTGATTGGTTAGCCGGGCTCCGGATTACCATGGGCCGCTCGTCACCAGGTGTGTGATGAGCAGAAAAATGGTGAGCGAGGTGAGGAAGAAGAGAATGCACATAAATAAAGTACATCAAAAAAAAAAGAAAGAAAGAAAGGGCGAAGTAAAGCCCGAAAGTTGGATGCTGTGTTTCTGTGTCGGTGTCTGGGTGGCCGCGTCGCCGCGCTCCCGCCTCTTGTTAACTAGTGTCGCCGGCGCGTGTTGATGAGGATTATGGGAGGGGATTGCTGATTGGCGGTTGACTCTCTCTCTCTCGCTCTCTCTCTCTCTCTCTCTGTGTGTGAATATGCAGATGAGGGGCACGTGCTGGGGGCTTCAGGAGGGGCGGGGGGCTCTGGTGTAAGTGCGCCACGCGTTGCTGTGTTTATAATCGCTCTATAGGGAGTCTGATCTTCAACAGATTGATGGTGTTTGGTGTGATCTCTGCTCTGTTGTTGGGAAATGTGTGTGTGTGTGTGTGTGTGTGTGTGTGTGTGTGCGGGGGGGTACAGAGAAGAGATCAGGGAATAATACATGTAGAGAAATGTGTATGGGGGGAAAAGTACTAGAAAATAGTACCAGAGCTTCAGGGTGTGTTTTCATGCTGTTGTCAAGACATGATGATGGCATTTTTTTTTTTTTTTGCATACCCCCCCCCCCCCCCCCCCCCCCCAAAAAAAAAGCACAGTAGCTGCTTTTTTTTCAGACTCATTTACATGTCAAAGCAGCGAGGGCCTCAGCACAGATTAGTATAAGATGACATAATGATGTAATGAATTAAGCGCGGCCGGTTTAGCGCTGCGCTGCGGTGGTGGGAGCCCCCGGGGGGGCGAGGCGATGGGGAAACCGGGGCGAGTGGAGCGAGCCGAGCCCGCTCTGTTAGCGAAGACCACCCCCCCCCCCCTTCCTCATCCCCACATTATTCTCCCATTGCTGCATTTCCCCCTAATGCGGGGAGTTTGTGTGCAGCGTGCATTACAGAGGCGTAATCTATGCTTTGGCCTCAAAATGATGAATTTCAAACCTGTGTACATGCGTGTGTCCCCACTATGTTGCCGCACATAGATGTGATTAATTAAGTAAATAAAAAATAAAAAAATATATATATATATACTGATTCATAGTAAAATTCTTGGTACAGTAAAATCATGCTGACACTGGCAACGCCAGCCGTCATTGTATGTTCTTGTGTGTGTTTCCCCCTTTGTTCCGCATTTGTGGCCGGGCTTCAGACGTTTTTATACCTCCAGTCCATTCGTTTTGACCCCTGACACGTGAAGATGCTTTGGAGTCACGTGGTTCATTATGAGCCCATGTCTGGTACCCCTGCTGGGATGATTTCTGTGTTGGTCAGGCTTCCTCGGTTATTTTCTCCTGGTGCATCTGGCATGGGCTAAAATCAACAAGGAGCTTTAAAAAAATATTTATAGGAAACTGTGAATTAATAAAAAAAAATTGTGTGTATGTGTGTATATATGTATATAATTTGTCAGTTCCCAAAAAAAATTCTACTAATAAAATGACATAAAACCCTCCTTTGCTGGCCGTCTTAGTAGCTCGATTCTGTTTGAGAGGGCCGATTCAAAGAACTGCAGTAAGACCATCAGAAAGAAGTGGAATCTGCTGTAATTCTGTCTGTGCTGGGGAGAGAGGTTATGGCGAGCAACAACTGAGGCTTCCACTCCATCCCTCTATCTCCTGCACTCCTTCTTTTCTTCTATTTTATGTCATTCAGCCTTATAGTAATCTATTGCCCCCCCTCTTCCCTTTTTTCGTATTCTTCTTCTTTTTTTATCTTCCCCTATCTATTTATTTATTTATTCATTTTGTTCATTTCTAGATTCTTCAGCTTGTCCTCTTGCTGCGTCTCCTGCTGTGGTGGAGCCGTACCTCTTCTGTTGGAAAAGTTGCAGCTCTGCGGGGTCAACCTGGGGCTATAGCCAAGACACCCCCCCCCCCCAAAAAAAAACAAAAAAAAAAAAACAATACAAAGCAAGCTGATACGCCGTGCTGTTTTCCCTTCGATATTTTTGCCTATAAATTATGCACAGTTGCATGTCCTTCTCTTTCGATCGCACAAAACACCTCAAAGTGTTGTTGCTGGAAGTCGGTGGAGGTTCATTTGGATTTCTGTTTGTTTGCTTGTGCTGAAAGTTCCCTCTGTGTGCGCTCCTTGTGCGTCGTGTTTATAATATGCCAGTTTGCCCAAAAGAGTCTGTATTCGAGGTTAGGCCTTTCAGATAAATATATAGTTTGGTATTTGCAATATTTGTCGATTGATTTGAGTTTTTTGTGATGCCGGGGTCTCGGGTGCTTGTGCATGTTTTGTATGCATCTCTCTCCCTCCCTCACTCTCTGTGTGTGTGAGTTGTGGCTAATAGTTGCACTGTGTTGGCCGTTTCATTGATTGATGTTCGGGACAAGCCGGCGGTTTTATGAAGCTGAGAGAGGCGTGGACACGCCGGCTGTGCTCGCCTGGGTCTCTACGGTAACGGAGCCCGGTGTCACACACATCACCCATAAGCCCCTGACAGAGTGGAGAGCCTCTCCTCCATCTTCTCACCCTCTCCAAACGATTGACCACCTCACCTGCGGCCGAGGCCGACTCCCAGACTCCAGCAGTGTGTGCCATTTTACCCATCATGCCTTTCTTCTAATTAAAGACCGCTAATTTGTTTTTAGAATTAAGCAGTTCAATTTATCACACCTTTCTCACCATGCACTCTGAAAACAATATAATGAGATGGTACTGACAGTGTTTCCTTGTTTAAAAACGGTACATTTGGAGGTTTGAATTCTTATTTTGTCGTGCCGTCGTGTCTCTGACGCCCTTGCAGTGTGAGGGGATGGGTGTTTTGTGGAGTGTGGAGCTGTATCAGGGCCAGCATTGCACTGTGTGCTGGGTAATGACTATGCATTCTGACAGCTGGGCCTAAAGTGTATGGATGCGTTCGCTGGGAGTAATCAGCTGAATACGGATTGTGTGCATGTGAGTGTGTGTGTGTGTGCATGGGGGTCGGGAAGTGGCATGCTTCACCCCATTCTCTCCCCGGTTACCACACACGCCGCTAGGCTTCTCGTCTCTTTATGAAAATCTATGTCTGGCACGCTTGCTAATACCACCTACTCCACACTTCCTACCTTCGGCCAGTTCAGAACTCGCATATCTATTGAGTGCAGTGAAAATTACTGAGCAAAGATGAACATAATTCATTCACAACATCGATATTTATCGCCCAAGAAAATTAATAAGCAGCATCAGTCATGTTTGTAATGATGCATCGAGTTAAAGAAGTTTCGTAATGTCGGTGCATCGCTTTTCCCATGTTGCAACCCCCTGGTCATCCAGAAAAGAATCGAACTGACCGCGCACCGAACAAATGCATTTCCAATACCAGCAAATAAAATGAATAATGGCACATAATTAATTTCTCTTAGTGTTGCCGCGGACACGTCTTTTAATTGCATTGTATGGTCCGCTTTTGTTTCGGTCCGCATCTCAACTGATGTCTGCAGGCCTGTGGCTGCGTTGCCTCAGAAATAATTAATATAAAGTAGGCCTTATTGGGCCGCTGGAATCGCACACGCTAATAAATACATAACGGCAGAATAAATATTGATCGCTCCGGGGATATAGACAACATGTGTTTGATTTGATTTCCACAGTTTGCTGTGTGTGTGTGTGTGTGTGTACATCTTCAGCTTCTTCTTTCTTCTGCAACCAGGACGATAGTATGGATACATGTGTGGCGATATAATAATAATAATTTTTAAAAAGTGGATTATTGTGGGTGGAATCGGTGCTCTTTGCGTGTGTCTGGCGGCCTTTCATGTGTTGAGCGTGTGGGTGTGTGTCCACCTGGACGTGAGAGAGGTGGCTTCAGAGCTCTGCCACTCCACACTGCAGATTTCCCGGCCCCTCTTGGATCTCTATTGCCAATAACGAGGATAGGCAGGAAAGAGGATTATTGGTATTGATCTACCCGGGGGGATCATTAGGCATCACTATCAATCCACAGCTTCTAACGCACAGTACCGGGCCGCACAGACATTGCCAATTTGTCCCTATTAGATGGCCCGCTCTCTGGGTGTCTGCTCTGATCGAGGCAGCCTGAAGCCCCACAGGAGAAGGGCTGGTGCTGGCACTGGCGAGAGCGGCGGTCCCACCAAACGAATGAGCAGTGGGCACAGGTATGAATATCCAAAGTGGGCGGAATAAGAGCGCTAAGGAAATGCATCATCACCTTCTAATGAAATGTGACACCCACGTCGCGACAAGTTTAACTCTGGCGCCGTTGTAAAGTTAAGGTGACACGAGTTCTATAGAACCGGGAGTGTTTGTGACACTCCCAGGAAACTCTCTGCTTTAATCAGGCTGCCACATCCTGCGGTGCAGAACACTGATCTGAAGCCACAGGCTGGCACGCCGCGCGCCCGGCTCTGTGCCCACCTGACAGACAAGAACTTATTGGCGAGTCCTTCTGTTGAGGTGCCAGTCTGTACATGGCCATGTTTTGGCACAGAAAGTGAACGGCGTGTCACCACTGCTGCTGTGAAATTTGCTCTGTCTGTCTGTCTGTCTGTATCTTCTGTTTTACTTGATTTCATCTCAGTGAGTTCTTGCCTAAGGCCAGTATTAATGTCTTTCTTGTTGCACAGTTTAAAATTTGCATTTTTGACTATAAACACAGAACAGAAAACATGCTTCTCATGGAATGCATCATCTAAGGTGTGTGCACTTGATATGTATGAATGATTCGCTACAGAAGTCCTTTCATTTTACATTTGTGGGACTGTTTATGATAACACAAAAATTTTTGTGTAAGCCTTTCTATTTTACGACCCCTTTTTATTAAAAAAGCGTTCAGTTCCATTCCAAAAGCTCTCCCCTCAGGATCACTAAATACATAATAACTTTTTAAAATAAAATTTAAAAAGGTGACGTTTGTTTACTTTTTTTTTATTCCACCAGTAAAGAACTGGAGCAGATTTAGAACCTGTCAGCTGCTGTTCAGCCCTCTGGCCAACAGAGAGCAGTGCAGCCTTCCCAGCAGCGCCGCCCGGCCTCCGCCTCACTGCACTGTCTGGGCTGGGGATGCATAATTCCCTCGCACACCCACTGCTATTCTCTGCTGTGATGCACAACCAGACGTGACACACGGACCTCTTGAGTAAAACATTTTTCGTAGGCTGTCCTCAGAAGCAAAAAAGCATTTTCATTAAAAAAGAAAACACAAAACCAAAAAAAGGGACAATGATAGTGGCTGATACTGAGCCATTAGTTAAATTGCTTATAAAATCCCTGCGAATGAAATTCAAGCCGCTGTGAAAGTGACGTGTCAGCCACTGCAGAACAGACATGCAGGAGGAGTACAGTCTGTGGGGATACTTCAGCGGTTTTATCCTCCGGTTAAGGAGAAGGCATCATTTGACATGCTAACCGAATGATCATTGCATGTAGTCCCTCTGTGTGTGTGTGTGTACGGCTTTTATGAAGCATTGGAGGCAGACAGTCTGGGAGAAATCAGATAAAATCAAGATATTGCTTGTGGTCTTTAAAAATGCACAGCAGAATAAAAAAAAAAAAACCCTGAATGGACTACTTGATGCCACGTCCTGAGCCCACTGGGTTACCTTGACATTATATTACCCACAGGATCTATGGGCTGCTGTGCACGCCGGCACATCAACCTAATAAATGTGTGCGAGTGTGAGGGTGTGTGTGTGTTTGTATTTTTATGTATGTGTGTATTTTTCCCTCCTCCTGCAGATGAGGTGAGGACCGAGGGAGGGAGAGAAAAAGAGCGGGGAGATGGATGAGGGCTGTTGTAGAACTGGGGGTGTTATAATTGCGCAGGCTCTCACTCGTTGGCTTGGCGTTTGCTATCTCTCCCCAGCTTTATCCGCGTCTTGTGATTTTGAGCGCTACCTTTATCCCCAAGCCTTTGGCTCCTCTGGCCAAACAAAGAAAAATTAGAAACAGGGAGCGGAAGGATAGGGTTTTATTTTTTTTAGATATATATAAGCAAGTCTTAAAAAGACCTTTGTTTTGTTTTTTTTTTTCTTTCCTTTCTATTTAGAACAGTAGATCAACAAAATACCAAGCATTCCTACAACAGAGTGTTTCTGACAACACTATTGGCTGGAAATGGCTCATTTGGAAGGGTAAAACGATCACATGACTGTCCTCAAGTGCAGAGTCCACCAATCTTTATATTATTACTTTATAACTACTTTATTACTACTATGTAACAACACCACCACCAGAAATAATAATCTTAATAATGACAACACTTTCATTAATTACATTAAAAATAACAATAACAATGCCAACTATAATCATTATTATGATAGGAACAACAAGAATACCCATAATAATAAAAATTGCTATTATTATTTGTTTATAATTAATACTTAATGAATGTATTTTGCATATATTTTTATGTTTGTCCTGAAAATACAATTTAGATTACAAATTAAGCTGTATGTGTTCTTGTACTAGGGTTTATATTTTAGACGAACATCATCTTTTTTTACTGTGGTATTTGAAAATGATTGAATGGTGTAGATTTAGAAGACTTTTTATTTTAATATTGTAATACTATACTGTAAATATTTGTCCCTCTTCCTGTACAAATATATTCAGCTAAACGTAACCAACTGCAGGGCAAATATCAGGTGACAAGAGAGACATTAAATTTGGGAATTTCTCTTGAGCAACTTTGTGTTTGCTTGCATGTGCAGCACGTCCTCAGTGTTAATGTTTGGTGTGTGTGTGTGTATGGCCTTGTATGTGTGAGCAATATGTGGTCTGTATTGTATCTCCATGACAACATGGTTTTGATGTCGGCTCCTTTCCTGACATTTCTCCATTTGGTGCAGATTGTGAATTGCCTCAGCTCCCCCTTTTCCCTCAGCCGGCGTGGCATATGAAAAAAGGTGTTGGGGGCTGGGGGGTTTTGGGTTGGGGGGGGGGGGGGGGGGGGGGGGGTCTGTAGGAGGAATCTAATGGGCGCCTGGTCAGATTGTCCTCAGTCGTGGCAGTGGAGACAAAGCAGATGAATTGTGAAATGTATTCGAAGAGATTGGAGACAAGTGCATGTCAGCACCCCCCTCTCCCCAAGCCTTCCGTCTCTTTCCCTCCCCCCATTTTTTTCCCCAAGAGCCCTCCCTCTTTCCATCTCTCCTCTTTTTGTCTGACACAGGAGAGAAAAAAGGCATGACAGCAGTGCTCTATTTGAACAAAACATTAAAAAAAAGAGGGGGGAAAAAAATCACAATTTTCTCCTGTTTCACATTTTTATGGGAGTTATTTCTGGACGATTCTCTTTGGATATTTGCTGCATTGCATCTGTTTTTAATTGTCAGACCTACATGCATTTCCAGATGAATATTGAAGCAGCTCTGCTTAATTGGAATTAATGAAATCCAACAGCAGTGAAGTGGAGAAAATCATCACTACTGCTAATATAGTCATTGTTATTAATTATGCTAAATGGCAATGCTAAATGCCAATTATCGTTTATGTTCTAAACTGATTTGCAAAAGAACTTTTTTTGGTTTCTTGAGGAAGAAATAGTCATAATAATGTGGGTGTCTGGCTGCCATGTGGACATTTGTGCAGGGTATAAATTCATTACGGCTGAATTTGAATGTGACCTCCTTCTGTCTGGTCCCCGTCTGGCCTCCTGCCCTGCCCTCTGACCTTTAAAGCAGACCATTGAGGCAGATGTAGGGCCGACACAGGAGACCTCTGAATGCACCCACCCACATTCACTCCATCGCTCCCTGCGTCTGACCCGCCGCAGCCCGCCCCCACCGAACATTGCCCGGCCCATTTGTGGCGCTGCAGCGTTAGCATCGTCCGTTCAGGTCCGTTTTTATGGACTGTCGGGGTCTTTGGATTTTACAGCCGCACTTTTACAAGAAGTCTGTAATAAAACACCGTTCAGACCAGTGGCTCTTGCTGTGCATTACATACGAGGGGCGGACAGGAGCTTTTTCTTATTAAATACATTTCCAGGTGAAAGCACATGTAAAGAATTACCGGTGCAAAAACACACATGTGCAATGTGATATATTTACAGTGTCCATCAAACGGGGCCAAAAAATGAACAGTACAGTCAACAGTCTTTGTTTTCAGGTGAGCGTATTCATTATTCATCTATGCACGGGTGTATTTTCCCAGACCTTAATATTTAAATATGAATAATGGAGTAGCTGTCGGGTGACCAGAGGTAGAAGGTGTGAGAGAAGAATGCGACGTGTTGAGAGACCTGGGTCGCCCCACCAGCCCACTTCTCTCTCTCTCTCTTTTCCTGTCTGAACGCCGAGCTGGAGCTGAGATGTTTGGTCCTGCTCCCTATCTCGCCCTCCCTCTCTCGACCCTCTCTCTCAGCCTTGCCGGCCTTAATAACAACGTATAAATCAAAAGTCTCCTGTCAGCCTGGCCACCTTCATTAAAATCAAATGGGAAACTAGCCTCTTTGGATCCAATTTTAATAAAACCGTGCAATCAAATGCGGGTTTAAGAAATATAGCCCCTTTTCACGGCCTCAGAGATGTCTGCTAGCGCAAAGTGCATTGTGGACGTGTGATGCTAACAGGGTCGAAAGCCTTTTATACACACACACACGCGCACACACACACACACACACACACACACCTGTGTACATACATACATATATAAAACAACATATGTCCAAGTATTTTTTTTCAGATTGTAATTTATTTGAATTATATTTATTTTGGACCCTTATCTGAGAGATTTATTTTTAATGAATTAAAGATTCAGAATGCTAAATTAAGTAATTTAATAAACAAATTACAACAAATGGATGTGATTTTAAAATTGTTTTATAATTTTTGGATTTAATTATTACTATTCTTTTTTAATAATAATACATTTATTGAGAAATTCAGTTATTAATTAAAATAGAATTTTGTCACATTGATTTAGATAAAATAGTATTATTATTTTTAGTTAATTGAAAAACATTACAAATTTTCCCAGAGTCTTCTTGAATATAGTACACTGATAATATAAAGTAGAACACTAGGTGTGTGTGTCTGTGTGTCACATCAAACATGAACCCCTGATTCCGCGCAGCTCAGTAGGGCGGCGGAAAAATTCCCGGGGCCTAGTGCGAAGGTAAAGCGGCGCATGCCGCACTGCGCTTTTTGGGGGAATTCGGTTCTTGCCGACTGTCTGCCGTTCCCTTCACACGATTGGCCGACGCGCTGTCGGCTGTGCACAACACACAGGCAGACGCTGTGACGGTGACCCGCCAGTGCCCTTCCCGTCCGGCCCCACACAACCTTTTATTCAACAGTGGCCCACCTCTATTCACTGATCAGGTAACACATGCATACTCATACTTTATATACTTATACATTTATGTAATTATATACCAAACACATCTGCAGTCAGAAACATTTGATCCTAACAGTTCCCAAATTTGCATTATATGTCCATTAAAAATGTATTTCTGCAGAGATAATATTCAAGTAATGTTTGCATTTCTGTATTTTTAATTTTCTCTGCATTTACATAAATCATAATCTACAAGGTGCTGTGGTTATTTTTGACAGTGTGGGCTTTGTCTGTTTTACAGTACCATTCCTGACAAGATGGAGTCTGTAGAAAGGGATTCATCATTCAGCGACTGTGCAGAAGAGGGCACTGTCAGTCGCTGGAATGGGCTTCTCTCTCTCTCTCTCTCTCTCTCTCTCTCTCTCTGTCTGTGTGTGCGTGCGTCTCGCCCTCCCTCCTTTATTTCTCACTCATTCACATTCGCTCGCCCATTCCTCTCGGAGGAAACACATGCACATATTTCAGATTTATTTTTCATACTGCGGCCATTACGGCCACTATCAGCTCAAACAGTGGCAAAAATATTTCCGGCACGTGTAACATCTGTTTGGCCAACGTGTCTGATTAGGCGCATCCTTTTAGATGGATTGTGCAGATTTTGTGTGTTTATGTGGATTTGATCGCTGGTGGAATGGCCTGATGGCACCTCTGTTAAATCACAGCTAGGCTACCAACCTTACGTACACATGTTTCATCAGACCATCGACGATCATCCATGTGCTCCACACGTTTCATGCATGGAACGAAAAAAAATAAAGAACAATAAACTGAAAATTGCAAAAGCACTTGTGTGACCAGTTGTCTGTCACAACCCATCGTGTAAAAGCGTCCCTGAGTCCTTCGAGTGTGACAGCGGCGGTGTGCGCTAAGTGAGAAGTGCTGTTCTCTTAGGGGACTTCCGCTTTCATTAGCTGTTTATGTAAAGCTACGTGGCAGACTTGCTGTCCCTCCTCACGCCATCGTCCCTTACCAAACAGCAGTCACCTCTACCAGCTTCTCTCCCCGAGGATGCTGGTTAAGATGCCACCGTACGTCACAAATTAAGTAAAATAAGGGACCACTGCCTTCCTGGGTGCAATTTTCTCTCCCTCGGTGTCTCCCACCGCCGTACTTGTGCCTCCCTGCTCCTGCTGCCAGCTCAGGGACCCCCCAGAAATCAAAGGGCTATCTGGAGCCCACTGATTCGTGTCTGGGAGAGCGGGTGCATGGAGTAGCGGAGGGATGTGTGTGTGTGTAGGCCATTCAAGTGTCCCGCCATGTACCAACCTCTCCTTCACCACAGGCAGATTCCGTTCATGCCGTTTACATTCACATTTTAGATCAATGCACGTGGCAAAACATTCGATTCCATTCTACTCGCAGTGTTTAGATGCCACATGCATTGCGTTTTTTGATTTTAGCGTGACAGCAGAGGCCGATCAGACCTGTCCCCTCGAAGGGACCCCAGCGCTCGTGGGCTCGTTCCGTGGGGTGGATCTGTTTGCTGGCGTGGGGCGATATTTCATGAGGCCTGAAGCGCGAGGGGGGGGCCATTCTTCAGGGCTGTATGAGTGTGTCACCGCCGGGCTGCCGTAATGAATTGCCACCCCGCCACAGCCCCTCCAAATTTTTGCAAGTTAAAAAGTGGGAACGAGAGTAAACCTTTGTTTATGTCACCCATCAGCATGAAATATTTACCACCCCGCGCCCGGTGCGGCTCCCTCCAGGACTGATGAAACGCCGGCTGCCGTAACCCCTTCCTGCTCCCTGCGCCGCTCAGGCACGGGCACAAACCCAACACCTCTTTTAATACCAAACCTTGCTGACAGGATTCTTTTATTCCTCCCCTCCATATCTCGCCGAAAGGAAGCGTTCAAACAGCGAGCGCGGAGGGAGTATGCCCTGAGGAATTTCATGACCAGGCATTTGCCGCGACACTCTCTGTACACTCCTGCTGTGTGTGTTTCTGCACGCATGTGTTTGCATTTGCATGCTTCTATGGAAGTGTCGATATGCATCTGCAGCGGAAGGGAAAAAGGGGGAGGAAAAAAAAAAAGTTGCACTTCCTCTTTTAATGATTACAACGAAAAGGAAGCATTGGTTTCCGTGTTCTTCGAGTCTTCGTGCGAGTGACTTTCCCATCTTCATATTAAACAGTCTGGGACCTGAATTTTTTTTAAAAATATATTTTTTTGGACAAATACGCATGTGTATATACTTGGAAAAAAAAAGGAGACCTAGTTGATGTTGTGTGCGTGTGTTGTGAAAGGATGCATCAGGATGAAACAGAATCCGATGCGCGTCTCGCTTTCACAGGACGCAGTGTGTGTGTCTGCAGTGTTTGCTGATTGAGGAGTGTGTAAGTTAGTGTGCGTGTGTGTGTGTGTGTGTGTGTGTGTGAGTGATTGTAGGGTATAAACTGCCTGCGGTTGCCTTGCAGGACTGTTGCCTCTGAAATCCACCCGCTCTCTGTATTCCCCTTTCAACAGAAAAATATGTCCCCCAGCTACGGTGCTCCTACACTGCTCCCACCATCACTATTTCAAGAGAAAACAAAACTGTGTGCCGCCGCAGCCCAGATTCTGGATCTTGTAAAGGTGCGCGCTATACTTGCTGAGGCAGAGCTGGCTTCTCTTTTTTTCTTTTTTGCACGCTTGTGTGTGTGTGGGTTCGCAGCTGCACTGTGGAGGGTGGCTGGAGGGGAACCGGGGTGACGCCACGGCTCTTCCGCAACCGCCTCTCCACCTCCAGCTACAGCATGGCGGCTCCCCGCGTCCCAACGCACACAAAGCAGCTCCCGTTTCTTTCAATGGTAATCTGTTGTGTTCTCAGCATTAAAAAAAATAAAATTTTTGTGTTGGTATTATTTTGCGGCCTCTTTTTATTTGTGCGCAGTGGCGATGCCATTGATATTCAATCAAAAATACCTGCGGCCACAAAAATTTAAAGTGTCTCTTTAACATAATTTTGTCGCGAGAGCAGCACAAGTCCTTCTGCCAACGCTCCTAAAGTGAATATGTGAATTTTTTTTTCTTTCCGTTTTTGAACTGAAAATATGCACACAAACAAAAGCATAAAAAGGGAATTGATTATATTCTTATTTTTTAAAGATAAATAAACCACCGAAAAAAGCATTTGAACCCTTCTCTAGTGGCCGGCGTGGCACTTATTAAAACATCAGTCACAGGCGTTCCTTATGAAGTGCACATAACAACATAAATAACTAAATGCCGGCACCGTTGCACAATCTACGCCCAGGTGAGTGCCATGGGGTCACCTAATTGGGAGGCGAACAAGTGTAATGCCTGATCTGGGCTCCTTATTTATTTATGTGCATATTTATTTTTCATGTTTTTTTTTGTTTTATTCTACATTTGCCTCACTAATAATTAATCCTTGGCTGCTTTCAGGCGTCTATTTTTCATTTTATTTTACTATTATTATTATATATCTATGTATTTTTGTCTCACTGTCTGGAAGAGTTTCTCAGAGATTCTGTGTGTTGTTGAATGGGATAGAAAGAGAGAGAGAGGGATCAGCCCTTGCTAGGCATGTTTTAAAGCCCCGTCAGTATATATTTTTTGTCTTTGGGGGAGGGTGGTTGCCAGAGGTGTCGGGGTGATGTCAGGAGGGGCCGTCATAAATATTAGAAGCTGCAGGGAAACAAAGGGGCCAAAAATGGAGCAGGCTTGGCTGGACAGGGGGACCATGTCATGTTCCTCACTCATTTTTCTTGTGTGCTTAGAACTCAGTCAGGGGTTTAATTGGAATTCTGACTTCAAAAGAATCCCTTTCGCCCCACCGAAACCGCCCCATCACAGCCGGCCGACCCCTTCAGTCCCGGCCGCTCGTGGCCGTCATGGTCAGGAGCGGCCGGGGCTGCACCGCCATCATCACCTTCAGGTGCTCCACCTCGGTCTTCTGCCAGCAGGCGTGATGTATAACTTAACTTGTGTGAGTATCAGAGCATCTCGCCACTCTAATGTTACCCACAAAATAAGTAAAATAAAAATTCAATAAATCCAAGATCAGGACGCCAAGGTCTTTGTCTTCCTGCGCCCCTTTATTCTCTGTTTCATTTGTTGTTTTGCTCCTTGTCTCTTTCTTGTTTGGTGTGTTTGTGTGTGATCAGTAGAAGCCCTGGTGTGTGAGGGTCTTTGGGGTATGTATGTTAGGCCCATGTTAATGCTGTGGGAATACATATAATAGAGGATAAAGAGCGGTTCACGCGCGAGGGGCGCACCAGGATAAAATGAATTCGGTTGCAGAATTCACCTTTAACATGTCAGTGCGAAGCCACGTCCATGCTACTTTTTTTTTTTCTCTTCTCCCTCTCTTTCGTTTGGTTAATTGGAAGAATTATCAATATGCAATACATGTCTCAGAAGTGAGGTGAAGAAAAAAGTTAAGTTGGTAATAGGTCGGAGGAAAAAGGGCGAAAAGAATTGTCTATACTGTAATTAATACTGGGACACAGGGCTGATTTATAGTAATATATGCACCACTATAATTAAGGACACTACCTTCCCTCTTTGAGTTTCAGCAGGCCTTGTTAGCACTCCGGTGGAGACATTTTTGAAACCATACCTGGAATTTAATATGTTTCAAAGATATAATTATAGGTAGGAATAAGAGGGCCTATTTTCAGACCTCTAACAAATCATTTTTTTCCATTTTACACGGTAAAGGTGTTAATGACGCCTTGTCTTTTTGATTTTGCTGTATGAATTATGAAACAGCTGTATTATTTGAAGTACAGTTAATAGGTGAATTTCAATCTTTAGGAGGAGAAAAAAGGGTATGGATACCCAATTTAGATTTTCCACAGGGGAGAAAAGTTCCACTGTGAAATTAATGTGAAAATGTTCGTATTTCAGAAAAGGTTTTTTTTTCCCACCTGAACTCTGACATTTTCCGACAACCAACAGGCATCACAGGCACCATGCTCATTCTCCCACTAATAGGGCCATTGCTGTGTGTATTTTGTTATTAGACTATTAACAAAGCCTTTTGCGCTCCCCTACCCACGTCTGGCCATGGAAAATGTGGGCATAAATGGAGGAGTAATCAAAAGTTTAGACAGGTAATGGCGGATTCTGAAGGGGAAGGCCTCGTCTCGCTGCTGCTGGAACCGGGCGTGCGGTGATAATGCCCGGCTTGTAAGAGTTTAGTACTTGGGTGATAAACTCAGACGTTTGATTAGCGTAACATACGAGGGCCGGGTTTTAATGTAATGTGGCCGTATATCAGTGACTCTGGCGTAATTACAGTGTCCGGCCGCTGTTGCATGGCAGTGCAGTAATAAACAGCGCAGGCTCTGATTGGCCGGCAGAGAAGGGCCATGGCGAGAGCACAGCACCGAGGTGTTAATGACCGTGTTGTTTAAAGGTAACAACGCTGAGATGTCCCACAGATCAAGGAGCGACAGAATTGGAGGGGAAAGAGAAAGAAACATTTAGAGACACAGAGAGGGAGAGGAGCAGCGAGGGGGGTGATCCTCAAATCAGAACCATCCTCAAAGCAGCTCAGCAGGACGTTGACTTAAAGAATCGGTGAGTCACATGTATCCACACACACACTCACACGCTCACAAAAACCCACACTCACACACTGTTTACTCCCTCATTGCACGCGCAGCTCACATTTCCATCGGCTTTTATCAAATATGAAAATGGAGGAACCCCCCCTACTCCCCACTGCGCCCCAAAAGGCCCGGCCACAATGGAGGCAGCCGGCGCTGAAGCATCTTAAAGAAAGCGAGGTTCTGTCTTAAAAAAAATAAAGGGTGTGTGGCGGGCGGGGAAGGGGGGTGCGGGCCTTGTAGCTTTCATGATAATTACACGTACTGTATGCTTACCCTTGTCAGGGTTCACAGTGGTCGGTCCAATTTGAGAGCAGCGGTGGTGCATTTCATATCGCACTGGTGCTGGTTGCAGTGGGACGTTCTCTGTCTTATTCTATTCTTATTTCCATGCCTTTGCCTTTTTTCTATCGACGCCTAAGCGAATGCAATGCGGTTAAATTATACAACAATAAGACGGAGTTATGAGCGCCCGCTTTCCCCCTTTCCTCCTTGCATTATGTCCCTTATTATCTTTACTTTGGGCACTATTTTTCAAACTGGTGCTAGACGCGGCTCTAAGCATGAAGCTTGTTCACCAGTGAGAGGTCAAAGGTGTCCCAGGATTGACGTAAATAGATAGAACAAGGAAGAAGCGCTTTTGCTAGGTATCTGTATCTTGAAGAAGAGAAAGTAAATACAATTTTTGTTGCTGTGTTATTGTTTCTGTCACCCATAAGAAGATGGTTTTATAATATTGTTCTGGTCCATTTAAACCTGTGTCCATGCTGCAAACACCATTAAAAACATTTTGCTTTAATGTAGGTCTTGACAACGCCTTTGACCACATTCATGGTAATTGTAGCCTAGTAAGTAACACACTCACCAGAGACCCTAAAGTTACAGGTCCCACTTAGTAATCCCACTTACTACCATTGTGCCCCTGAGTTAGACACTTAGCATTGAGTGTCACCAGGGGGACTGTCCCTGTAAGTACTGATTGTATGGCATGTCTTATAAATGTTGTACATGTAAAATTTCAAAGCTTAGTGACATAGAGAATGACCTTGTAAGAAAATTCTATTGAGCCATCTTTATTTGTCCGGTTGTAGACTCATTGTGCTGAGGGCCTGAGCATAGGAGACAAGAGGCAGTTGAGAGACTCCTCCTTTATACCCATTCCTGAAACCTGTGCATAGCATCTCATATGGTACCTTGCTCCAAAATAATGGTGCCTAGCCCAAAAAACATATAGATTATCTTACACACATAACTGTTCCAACGGATGGCCTTCAAAGTGTTCAAACACATGATGCCGGAATATATGTGACATTTTCTTTCATGGTATCCATATATAGTCCTGCAATATGGTGGCAGCACAGTGGCACAGCAGATTTCCAAAAATAATATCTGAATCTGTGCTCTAAATATTCCATATTAGTGCCCCATGATGCGCCTGGCACCTTTACTGAGCCTGTTGGATGTGTTGGGATCTCCTGAATGTCCACTGCCACTGGCCCACCAGCGTGTCCCTGCGGGGAATCACCTGAATCTGACAGCGGGGCGATGCCAGGCCTGATAACGGCCGCCTGCTTTGGTGACGGGGACGATAGCCACCTTTACCTTTTACGTCTCAAATAAAAAGTTCAATGACGAGATGTTAGTCAGGACTAGTCAGAATTTCGCTTTGCTGTTGAATTTTTCACGGGTTTTATTTAATTACTTTTCCCTAATTAAGCTTTTTAATCATTTAAATCCCATCTAATTCAGGTTTCCAAGGCTGCTTTATTAAAGACGGAGGTGGTAGAAACTTATTAAAAATCAAGAAAGACCAAGATAATATTGAGATAATTTATGACGTTCTGAAAAAAAAGTGCATTTGTTTTTAGTCCGATTTGCTGTGGATTTGAACGTCTGCCGCGTATCAGCCTGCTGACTCCTTATCTGTGCCGTGGCGAGGCGCGGCCACCTGCCAGACCCCCAACACCTTTTGACTGCAGCTCAGCCAGGGGTCTGGAAGAGTAGAGGGGAAAAAAGGGGAGGAAAATGCCGCGTTTGGAAGCCATGATCTGTTTCAAAGTGCCTGGGGTCTGCCAAGAACACATCCAGGCTGCACTTTACCACAGCAAACACACACACTCACACACACACACACGCACACAATCTCCCAACATCATCTGGCCTGATAACAAACTCCAGAGTACGGAAGAGCAGAGACAGGAGATGTGTCACATGGGAAGGACAAACACACACACACACAAGCCGGCCACCAGTCTGACAGCATTTTAAAGGCATTGTGTACAGAGCGGTTCCTCGCGCCTCCCGCTGTGTTCCATATATCGCGGAACAAAATTACACCTCTCCACGACGTAACTCGCCTCGAACCTGCAACGCCGAGTAGTGTTTGATGGCCAGTCCATGGGGACAGTCCATGAGGGCGGTAGTGGCCTAGCGGGTCACACCCTCGCCTATGAACCAGAAGACCCGCGTTCAAATCCCACTTACTACCATTGTGTCCCTGAGCAAGACACCTAACCCTAAGTTGCTCCAGGGGGGGACTGTCCCCTGTAACTACTGATTGTAAGTCGCTCTGGATAAGCGCGTCTGATAAATGCTGTAAATGTAAATGTAAATGTAATGTAAATGGACACATGCGCATTTGGAGTGGGATTGTTGTGAAGACGCAGCTTTTTCTCTACCATTGCAAATGTCTCTTACTCCTTAGATTGAAGTGACCAGATGATGAACTGCTCACCAAAAAATGACACGTTATACATTAAAATTATATATTATTATATGTTTAAGTGCAAAAGATATTCAGTAAGATTTATCAGGCTCTGGAGTGGTGGTGCAGCGTCACCTACACCAACATGATCATCATTTTAGAGTCCGCAGAAGAAAACCTTTCCTGCATCTCCTGAAGATTTCAAATGAACTGGAGAAGCCCGGTCCGGTGGGCCGATGAAACAACATTGTACGCAGGTTTGTTCGTGTATAAAAACGGCAAATTCCAAGAAAACACCACGGATTCAGCATGGGGCTGGACTGGCGATGCGTTGGACTTGTGTTGCTTTTCTTATACAGCACATTATAAAAGCAAACATGTCACAAAAAGACTTTCCATTTCATAGACCAAGGTCACCTCTTCCTGAATGGCCCTTGTTAAAATTTGTTATGTTAACAGGACACTACATTAAAATTGCTCTTTTTAAAAAGCATTGTATCTGTGGAAAACATTCCTAGGAACCAGGGAAGGTTTTTTTAAGACATTTGTAAAGAAGTCCTTGACACTAGATCCTTTCTTTCTAAAAATGTCATTGCCTAGAGACTTTTGCTCGGGGGGAGTCATATTACAGTCCTTTTAAAGTCCTTACGTCAACTTCATATTTGGAATAAAAGTGTGCAGAAATAATATGAATGTTGCTGCTGCCAACGAAATTGCAGATCTAGGCGTTAATTAAATGTGAACCACTGACCTACAGAAGCCAGTGGCTAATCTGAAGGAGACTCAGGGAGAGACGTCGCCTTCTGACTCGGCGTGGCCACATAACCGCACTTTCCTGCCGCCGTGATGGAGTGTGTTGAAACACCGGATGAAGTGGCAGAGGTACATTTGTTCAATGAGGCGTCAAGAGTCCGGCTTTGCCGCGAGACGGAATGAATTGTTTCAAATAAGCTGCTGAATGCATAGAGAACTGCCAGAGCTTCTCGCTCGGCGACACTGTTACCAAACCCCCCCCGCGTCCCACCCTCGCTCCTCCGTCTCGAAGAGACAGTATGGGCTTCTCTGTCACCACCTGGGTGATGTTGTGACGTTTTGCAGGGACCATTGTACCGCAAATGACACCATTAGTGATTTCTCAGCTAAAAGAATCTGTGACTAAAGTGCTTGAAGGTTTAGTCCTGTACAAATTAGATTAGAAATGTGTGTGTGTGTGTGTGTGTGTGTGTGTGTGTGTGTGTGTGTATATATATATATATATATATATTCATATTTATATATATAAATATAAGGAGAAGCAGAAGCAGCTGCTGTTCTGCCATGAGAATAAGCTGAGAAAGTGGAAAGCTCTGCTCTGTAACGAATTTGGTGACGTTTCGTTCTCAATCCCTTTCGCTGAGCTAATGTTTCTGATTATTGAAGTTTTTTTTTGTTTCTCCCCACTTTCCCCCTTCTGTCTTTTTTTTTCTCTGACACGGGTTATTTATGAAATTCCCCAAGCTGCTTAAAATAAATGACAAGGCTCGGAGTGGGGGACGCGTGGCGGACTTTAATGTCATTAGGCCAAGGCGAGGACTTGTCTTGTACAGGGGGGGGGGGGTTTAAGCTGAAAAGTTGCTCTGAAAATAAATAAATAGATAAATAAATAAATAAAAAGGTTGATGACTTCCTCTGCATCCTCCGCTGCCTGACAGCAGATGGATTGCTGGATCCGAAGCAGTGTGGGGACCAGCGAGTCTCTTGATTTATATGTCGCCCTGGAAATAAAAAAAAAAAAGGTAGCTCTGGAATGGGACTCTGATGTAGACATTAGTGCGAATGTGACTGTTTGAGTGGCAAACCTTGTCTCTTGAATGGGGATGAATGGAGGAAATAAAAGACAGAAGTGCTTGAGAAATAGAGGAAAGGGATGAATCGTTATTAGAAATCTGCATCAGGAGCCGAAGCCTCCTGCAATTACGCAATATTGTTTTATGACCTTCAGAAAGGAATAAATATTGAGCTTGTTCCCCCCCCCTCCCCCACCACCACCTTCTTTTTCAAGCAGAAGCTGAAAAATCAATGACAGACCTCCTTTGAAAAACCAACTTAATCTCTGAACCTGTAAAGTTTCCCACTTCTTTTCACCGCATTCAGCTTGTACTTCATCAGCGTCTGAGAGTCTCTCTTGCGTCGTGGGAGGAAAAGAAGAGGTCGTTGAGACGAGCGAGCTGATTTATTCTGGAAGTGGAGCCTAAATGACTGAAACGTGTATTAGACTGGTGGTGAGAGGATGCATCGGCGGGCTATATTTTAAAGTGTCTTCCGTGTCGGGCGCAGTATAAAACACGGCGAGGATCTGGCAGATCCCACCCTGTTCCTGCCGTGATCCATGAGTACCTCCTGTACATTACCCAAGATCCATGGCCCATTCCTCACCGTTAAGTGCAATTAAAGTATGCACGTTCGGTTGCTTGAGTACAATTAGGAGACCCGCATCGCACAATATTTTGTACCATGCGGACAAGGTGGTGTTAATTGTAATATGAGGTCATTACTGGTTTCCAGATTACATTAATGAATATTCATTATTAAACTAAAAAAGACCTTTTACAATGAACAAATCTGTTTAATTGGCATCTTTTGGGGGCACTTTTATCTTTGCATGTTGTGTTACGTTAAGGAATCCAGATAAATGGCCCTATTTTTAAACAGGCGGTAAGTGTATCTTGACGCGTAGCATGGAGCTCGGTCACTAGCGTAACTGTCCTCAGGATTTACATAAATAGATAAAACCAGACAGAGCTACAGGGCAGTTATATGTGTCCCGAAGAACAGTGTGTGCCCCCTTCAATACACCACACACATTAATATACATTGTCCTTCCTGGTTTATCTAGTTATGCACGTGAATCGCGATGACACTTTTGACCTTAGACCAGAGTGTAGCGCACAGCCCATTTGGAAAACAGTGCCCAAGGTGACATTAGCACACAATAAAGAGAATAAAAATGTAACCGCCTGCTGGATGTTGAGCCACATTAAATAAAAGTACCAGGGGATGCAGGACAGGGAAAAGTAAACAGCCCGAATGCGGTAAACACTTGAGCGCAGCCCGTCTCCTTCAGCAAGCTTGTTTTTGGCCTCATTGTCGACCATGAAAGGAGAAGGGATGACGTTCTGTTGTGTCTTTAAATGCGGCTAATGCTGTTGTCCTAATGTAAGACATGCACGTCTTTGTGCTGCGCCGACCGCGGCTCTGTGTTTCGTTTCCTCCGCCTCTCCCACAACGCGCCGCAGCGCACCAGAGAATGACAAGCAGAGATGCCTTGAGGCCGAACGGCGCAAAAAAACAAAAAACAAAATGTGGACTGTTTTTGAGGACGGAGCAGTGGAGCAGGTGCAGACACACACACACACACACACACACACACACACCCGCACACAGGGCAGATGTGATTGGATGCTGTTTATTGTTCGGTGGGGTGTGTGTGGTTTTGTTGTGGGGAAATTTGCGGGTCCGACGGTACCCAACCCCGAGCCCACACCCCACCTCCTCGCCATTGTCCTCCCTGTTAGCCACATTTGAACTTAATATTCCATGAAATAAGGCAACCCATCAAGCCATTGTAATCGTGTCGGGTTAATAGAAGTGGTGAGATGATTCTACCTCCACCCTTTTCCTTCTCTGGGCATTTTTAAAAAAATATTTTGCCGTCCTTCTTCTTTTCTCCTCTTTTCTTTCTCTCACTTGCTCACGAGTGCAGTCATACTGTGTAATATTATTTTTCCCCCTTCCATAAAATGCTTTATCCCTTTTTTCCCTTCCTCTGTACAATTATTATTAGAATCCAGTATGAGTGGCTGACACAGGGCCTTTTCCGATGGGTACGACAGCTTTTCAAATCCTAATAGGCTGCTCAATTCTGAGCAGAATGGGTTTCGTTTCGCTTTCCTCCTCTCTCTCTTCTTGTGTATTTTTTAAGCTTTTTTTTTTTGCATGCACTCTCTATCTCTCTCTCTTTCTCTGTCTCCCTCTTTCTCTTTTCTTTCCTTCCCTGCATACACACAAACGCAGACAGAGATTCAGAGGGTGTCAAACTGTCAGAGCCCCGGGTAACAGGTGATGCTGAGTTGTACCTGAAGGTATCCTCGTCTTTAGCTGTGCCCTCCACCAACCCCGGCCCCCTGCCATGGCTGCACCGCTGGGCTGCCGTGTTGCGTCCCCGTCACGCGCGCACGGGCGCCACGCCGCGGGGTCCTGGCCAGATGCCGTCGCTGCAGCTCCGCCCACCGCCGGTCCGATGTCGTCATGTCACCTGAGCGCAGGCTGGCCAGACAGGCAGACGCAGACTACTTCTCTCAAAATTTACCGTCTGTTGTGCTTCATTGCTGGTGCATTTTTCCATTAATCTGGCAACTTCAAGGAACTAATTATGATGGGGAATGAAGAGGGGAATGCTTGGTTTACTCTAGGTCACTCTGGCTCTATATATATTTCTGAGCAGAGTATGTAGAGGATGACTCTGGTCAATATTGACTTTGGGAGGCTGTGTTTTGATTTCAGGGTGTGTGGGAGCGACAGTGTGACCCTCGGAATGGCACTCGGCCGTAAACCTCATTCCGCCCACGTCAAGGCTGGCCGTGGAGTTTCCATCTCCGTTTGCATCAGGAAGGACAATTAGGGCAAATGAGCAAATTATGAAACGTCTACAACACATTTTGGCTTTGTGAATTGTGAGAAATTACCAGGCTCAAATTAAAAAAATGTATATGGAGGGGGGGAAGCGAGGAAAAATACAATCAGGCCTCTCAAAATAGCCCATTTTGAAGGGGAAATTATGACCATGGTGCTGTTGAAGACTAATTTTGAAATAATTACACACACCATTCTCATGACAGTCAAAGAATAATTTGGTAATTGCTTCCATGTCCCATAATATCATCAAATGATTGTCATTATGTGTGTATAATCATATTTTTGACGGTCAAATGCCATTTAGGAATTTGCCGGGTCATAAAATGGTGGGTGGAAAAACGTGCGGCAGAGCTGAGTGAGCTTGGCAGTTTGTCTGTGTGTGTGTGTTTGTGAAATAGCAAGTGGACTATGGGATTATAGGAATATTGTGGAAGAGGAAGTGCAGGGGTTATGCACACAGTGGCACCCACTGTTCTCACTGGCAAACCTGTCCAAACCAATACATCTGCACTCCCCTTACACACACAGTTCCACATGTGTGTTTAATGTGTGTTGCATTCATTTGCGTTCGCATTAAAAAAAAATTCCCACAAGGAAAAAAAAAAATAAAAGCCAGACAATCTTACAAAGAAAGATACATTGTTCTGTAGTTTTTAGAGACTTTTTCTACAAGAAAATGCCGAAGTTTCTAGATACTACTTTATAGTTGAGTTGGTTTATTATTATTACGAGTATAACTCACAGTGGTGCAGTGGTGGCCTAGTGGGGGGCAGTGGAGGCCTAGCGGTTAAGGAAGCGGCCCAGTGATCAAAAGGTTGCCGGTTCAAATCCCGGTCCGCCAAGGAGCCACATAGGTGCTACTGAGCAAGGTGCCTGTCATGGCTGCCCACTGTTCACCAAGGGTGACAGTTAAAAGCAGAGGACACATTTAGTTGTGTCACCGTGTGCTGTGCAGCAGTGTATTACAATGACAATCATTTCAATTTCACTTACAGTATAATGTTGCCAGGTTAGAAGACAATGTGCAATGTAGTTAAATTAGATGCTTAAAGCAGATCTTATCTTTGTTCAGTTCCAGAACAGTCGCAAGCGGTATTAAAATACTCACTTCATGCTCGCCAGCACTCTGTGCTTCTGCTGGTTTAAGTCTTGTGTCTTGGCACCGATTCAGACCCTCTAGAGACCCTCTGTGTTCTCTGCTCGGCAGGACAGGACGGGTCCCTCCTGCTTTGTGACTGACCTGAGGTTTGCTGTGATCGTGCACCACGTGTCGCCTTTAATTTAAACACCGCTGTTTCAGCGGAGGAGACTTGTCGTGGTAGTCCAGGAGAACAGGAAAACCTGCAGTAGGTTGGGGAGAGAGCAAAGCGAGGGGGTGGGGGGGCGGGGGCAGAGGACTATGCTGATTTATAGAGAGGCCAGAGATCAGGACCCTGTTGGTACAGAGGCAGTCCTTCAAACAGAGATTGCTGGTGGCCTCTGCGGCGATCAGTGACCCAAGGTGAGTCTCCCGGTGATTTATCTGCCCCCTGCCTTACACTGCTGCAGCGCCACTCAGTAGTGAGGGCATGGCTCACATACAGTACACACACACACACACACACACACAAACACACACACACAATACTATTAAGATGTTGGTGTGATCAATTAAAGAAGCTGATTTGTCAGATATAGTACATACACAATCGTACATATTTAATATGCAATGAGTTATAACCATGATTGAATGTCTAATAATAAAAAAACATATTATTATTGCTTCCATCACTATATAGACTTTCGTTCCATATGTTCAAGATAGTTCATATAATGTTTATTCCTTATATTCAGTTTCCAGACATCGTTGGATGTAGTAATATATATGTTTGCATAGCAGCATTTCTAGACAGGTGGGTGATGAGTGAATGAATAGAAATATGCAGTTTAAATACACAGTGTGGCATAGCTGTGTACCAGTCCAGTAGTAGTGCTAATGGAGAAGGCTAATAAGAGACATATCCTGATTAAGGAGGCTCATAACCTCAGGGGGGAAATACATCTCTGCCTCAATCTCTGGTGTTCTGGTCATAAGGCTGTGGAACCAGAGTGGTGTCTTTGGACACTCCGGCTCCAAATTGGCATGCCCAAAATAAAAGCTGTTTATCTCAGCATCTCCAAAATGCATTAGTTTAATTTATGAATCATAATACATGTGACTTGCATTACTGCAAATGTGTAAGAATCAGTATATAAGCTATTGGTTCCAAGTAAATGAAGATGCACATAACCAAGAATTAACATTATCATCTCTGCCAACTTCAGCTACACTTTCAGAGTGAAATGATGCTGTTGTAACCAGAAACCTGCAAAATCTAACCTGGAACAGGTACCTCTCTGTGTATTTAGTTTAGTGTTGGAACTTTTTTTGGCACACACACACACACACACACACACACACACACACACACACACACACACACACACTTATACATACTGTACAGGCCAAAGGTTTGGACACACCTTTTCATTCTTTATTTTCATGACCATTTACATGGTAGATTCTCACTGAAGGCATCAAAACTGTGAATGAACACATGTGGCGTTATGTACTTAACAAAAAAAAGGTGAAATAACTGAAAACATGTTTTATATTTTAGTTTCTTTGCTCTGATTACTGCTTTGCACACTCTTGGCATTCTCTCGATGAGCTTTGAGATGTCGTCACCTGAAATGGTTTTCCAACAGTCTTGAAGGAGTTCCCAGAGGTGTTTAGCACTTGTTGGCCTCTTTGCCTTCACTCTGTGGTCCAGCTCACCCCAAACCATCTGGACTGGGTTCAGGTCCGGTGACTGTGGAGGTCAGGTCTCCACTTTTTGTTAAGTACATAACTCCACGTGTGTTCATTCATAGTTTTGATGCCTTCAGTGAGAATCTACCAACGTAAATGGTCATGAAAATAAAGAAAACACATTGAATGAGAAGGTGTGTCCAAACTTTTGGCCTGTGCTGTATACAAAATACATGCATGTTACAGTTGTATTGGATATTAAGCGTGTATTACAATATTACAAACACATAACTACATTTAATCTATGATATTAACCCCACACCTAAATTTAACCATTGCAAAAAATAATCATGAAATATTTATTGTAATATACCATCAATAAATAAATATGCATGTTGCAAGTAAATTTGCAGCAAAAAATATAAATTGTGAAAGTGAAAGTGAAGTGATTGTCATTGTGAAACACTTGCAACCTACAGATTACGAGTCCGCTTCCTTACCCGCTAGTTACACCGACAAGAGACAAATACTGACTTTATGCTCAAGGAACTAGAAGAACTAGAGAAAAGCTGGTAGGGTTAGTATCTAGCAGACAAATGAAAAGTTTTGTTTCTATATTTACTGTGTAACAGTAAAGACATGTTTATGAGGGGTAGTAGCCTAGTGGGTGAACCAGATGACCACATGACCACATGAACCAGATGACCACAAAGTCACAGGTTCAAAACCCTACTAACACACACACAGATTTCATGCATCACACTCAGCTATCATTCACACAAGCACACACCCACAACTTTCTCACACTAGACAAATTTACACAACTTGCATAGGCTTAACACATCTAATCACACAGCAGGCATTCACTTGTGCACGCACACACACACACACACACACACACACACACACACACATACCTTCATATACATTCACACACATTCATTAACATGTCTGACATGCCTGATTTAGCTGTACAGTAAAATTTGAGATGGGCATGCTAAAGTATACTTGCTCCAACTGAAATACATGTGTATACACACACACACACACACACACACACACACACACATCAGATGCCTTTTGCTCTTTACCATACTTGGGTTAGATGCTGAAAGGTGGGGAATTCTTCACATTTCTACTGCCACAGTACATCCAGCATAAAGCTGTCTACTTTTCTCTCTCTCATACACACACACACACACACACACACACACACACACATGTAGGCTCTCTCGCAGCCCCACAGCTGTCTGGAGCTGAGCTGGCTAATGAGGAAATGTCTCCTCAGCTGAGTGGACGCGGTGCCAGGAGGAAAAGCTGCAGAATCAGCCCAACAGCTTCATCTCTCCAGCGCGTGTGTGTGTGTGAGTATGTGTGAGTGTGAATGTCTGTAGGAATGCATGTGTGCGAGACACAGTGAGTGTGTGTGTGATTGTGCTTGGGAGACATTGTGGGAGTGGGTGTGTATGTCTGTGTGTGTGTGTGTGTGTGAGAGAGAGAGAGTGGATGTGAACACTCCGCGCTCTTAACATATTTCACTGCGTGGGATTGCTGCTGACATCCCCCTCGTGCCGGCGGATCCTTCCGGAGCAGATTTACAGTGATTTTCAGTGCAATTATACCTGCCAGCTCTGGCTGCTCCGCCTGCCCTCCTCAGCGCTCATGTCTTCATGCTGACCCAGTCCTACTGTCTCCAGGAGAGACCAGCACCAGGCCTTCCCAGACCCCGGCAGGCAGGGATTCTCGGCCTGTCGCCACGGCAGCGTCCTGTAATGGATGTCTTTTGCACTTCGCTGAAAGTCATAATGAGCTCGGGTTGTTTGTCTGTTTGTGTGTCTGTGTGTGTGTGTGTGTGTTTCTATGTATGCTATGTTATTGTCCTGGTCTGTAGCGTGGGATCACTGTGAGGGGGCATGTTTCAGTGCAGAAGATTCCATTAAAGCTCCAAGAATCAGCACCATGGACAGCTACTCTTTAATAGCAACTTCATGTAATACATTTACTTAAAATAAATTTAGGAGATCTTTGCATGATAAAAATAAACACTATGCTTCTCTTTTAAAATATAAGAAATATTTTGTTGAGAAATGGTTGTTGAGGAGTAACAATGTATGTTAAAAAGCTTAATTGAGGGGAAGTGAAAGTTTTTTGTTCACGTTACATCTAAACCACGACCCCTTGCCTTCACCCAGCAGACTGACATCTCGTCCAGACCCTTTTCAAGCAGCAAAGTGAATGTCCATGCTCTAAACGCCCCCCTGTAATGTGTCTTGTTCAACGAGCAATGAGAGATAATGTGTTACTAAACACTTTAAATGAACAGAAAACAGTCAGTTTCATATGCTTAAGTATCAAATGACTTTTATTGTCCTATCACATGACAGGAGTACACAGGTACAGTGCATGTGAGTTAAAAGCTTCTGAAAGTGAAAGTGATTTTCATTGTGAAGCACAGAACATGGTGACACAACGGAATGTGTCTTCTGCTTTTAACCATCACCCTTGGTGAGCAGTGTGCAGCCATGACAGGCGCCCGGGGAGCAGTGTGTGGGAACTGTACTTTGCTCAGTGCCAACTTGGCGGTTCAGGATTTGAACTTGTAACCCTTTTATTACATCTCTTCTTTACTCGCTAGCACTGTTAATGGAGTGGCAGTAGTGTGACAAAAGAAATAAACCAAAACTTGGTTAAATTAAGAGTTGTGCATATTTAGAATAATTAACAGTAGACATATACAGAAACACACATTCACAATTTTAATTAAATGAACCAAATTGTGTAAATAGTATGTCTTATTGTCTATAATTGGTGGGTGTGCATTACATTAATATTGAGATGAAAGGGTTCCCTATCTCGCCCTTATTCCATTCATTCATCAATAAATGTGCCAGTCTGCTGGGTGATGACTAGAGGACGAAGGACGAGGCGCAGAGCTGTCCTGTTGTTCTCCTGCGCGCCTCCGTCCACGTGGCGCTGTTCGTACTGAGATGAATGAGAAGCTCGGTGCCTGACAGTCGCTCTGTTCCTGCAGGTTTTTACATCGATTCTGTTCAGCTTCAGTTTTGACACATCAACCCTGAGAGGGAACAGACTGGATGGAAACCGCGGGAACGGGGGACAAGTGAGATGCAACGGAAAGGCGGGTGGGCGTGGGGACAGGGGAGACCGGATTCTTGGGGATTTGTACTTATTTATTTATTTCTTTATTTATTTTCCACCAAAGTGGCGCGCCGCAATAACACCGCGATTCGTCCTGTCACTTTCGCTCCCCAGCCAGTGTAATTTCTTTAAGGGTCCCCATCCCTCATCTCCTTATTAGCGTCAGAAAACTTGGACCGTGTGCGACGAATCACTTTAATTGATGTGCCGTAATCTGTTTGTCAACGGAACGCCAAGCGGACCACAGCTGGCAGGAGATCCCGTTTTACCGCCTTCGCGGGGCCGTTTACCAACCCTACCTGGCGCAGGAAAAGATTTATCAGCTCACGAACCTCTCCGTATGCACGAAGGAAAGCACCGGTGATGTTTGTTGTGTTGCCGGATGTGCTGAAGAAAGTTGGTGCATTGTGGGTCAACAGAACTTTCTAAGAGGCCTTCTGATGAATAATAAAAAAGACCTCCTCTTCCTCCGAGACGACGACTCAGCACCGCGCCGTCCATTATCTGCTGCAGTCACCAGGGTCCATCCTCCCGACCCACCATCAGCTTCCTGCTCCCCCCCGTGCCCTTCCCAGTCACAGGCGCCCATCAAAAACAGCCATACATATTCATACGCCGTGCCAGACGTCACGTTCGCCTGTCAGGGTCGTGATTATGATGAACTGTGATCAGGTATGTTAGTGAACCCCCATGCACACACACTCACACACACACACACACACAGTGATGCTCCCTTAATCTCTGTCACCTTTCTGAGCAGTTCAGAGAAAGCGCAGTCAACAAACCGCTCGACGGCAAAGCTTTGATTCGCACACGCACCGTCACTATTTATTTCGGCAGCGCCCGGCATTGCAGCGGCGCTTCATAATGAATTCTGATGAATTAAAGGTTTTATTGTTCCACTGCCATCGTCGGCTTTGATCAGGATGCCAATTACAGGGGGGTAATTTTCTCTCTCTTGTCCTGAACCCCCCCCCAACCTCCTCCTTTCTGTGCGCAACAAAAGGAAGTTTCTGTCGAGTCGTGTGAGTTGACACACGGGTGACAGATTCGCTTCTCTTTTTTGTGTGTGTAATTTCTTTCTTCGTTTCATCATTATAGCTACACACTCGATCGCATTTTCATTGTCTTTTGCCACTTTTTTTTTTAAGAGAGGTAAAGAAAGGATGGGAGAGGAGGAACGAAGGAAGGGGGGGGGGGGAACTGTTGACTCAATTGAAAGTGTCACCTAGGAATCTTTAACCTGAATAGAAGCGTTTTGACTCGGCTTATGAGAAATGACAGTTGAGGACGTGGCCCGTCTTCATCTGTGCAGATGTTCACAGACAAGCGCGCGTCTCCCTAACTAGTGCACCAGTCTAAAAATAAGTAAATAACACAAACTAACATGCTGGAAGGGGGGGGGGCTGCATGTGCAAAGTGGATGACGGGAGGGGGCGGGGCTGGTGGAACAGGGGCTTTTTTCATGAACAATATATGAAGTGCTTTTTGCAAGTCAAATCCTTGAAGATTTTCGTTCCCCCTGCTTTTTTTATAGCTGAGTCTGTGCACGCGAAGGAAAAGAGCGGCATGGAGACATCGCGGGGTGTGTGTGTGTGTGTGTGTGTGTGTGAGTGAGTTGCGTATTAATAAACAGAAAAACAATGCATTAAGGAGATAACATTTGACACAAGGATCGCTCCATTGCTCCCATCATCATCCCTTTGCTTTAGGTGAAGTAGCCAGGAAACTCGGCCTCCGCGCCTAGGTCAGCTGACGTGGAACCTTCTAGAACCTTCTGGTAATTAGGCCTCCCATTAACGGCGGGGTGGGGGGGAGTCCGCGGTGTACCAGCTGACGGAGGTGACGCTTTCTGACTGCTGGCCTGTGCAGTGACCTGCACGCATCTCCCTTCACTGGCCCGCCTGTACTAATGGCCGTAGGGGGGCTGAGCCGATACTTCACCTGACAAAGCCCGGTCTCCGGAGCCGACAGGCGGAACAGAAATCGCATTAACCCACCCCTAAAACAAACACACACACACACACACACACACTCACAGGCAGACATACATGTAAACTAACTGTTCTGTTTTTCCTCCGTCTCCTCGGTAGGTGTCAGCTCGACTCGTTGTTGTTTACCGGCCGTTGTCAGCGAGGGCGTCTGTCACCCGCGCCCCTTGTGTGAGGCTTTCTTGTGGGTTTGTGTTTAATTCAACACTATTATCACTGCATTTGGTTCGGTTCCCCAGTTAAATAACAAAAAGATTTAGCTTGGTGGTAAAATGTCCACCTATAGGGGCAGTGGTGGCCTAGCGGATAAGGAAGCGGCCCCATAATCAGAAGGTTGCTGGTTCGAATCCCGACCCGTGCTCCTGTCATGGCTGCTTACTGCTCACCAAGGGTGATGGTTAAAAGCAGAGGACATATTTCGTTGTGTGCACCGTGTACTGTGACAATCCCTTCACTTTCACTATACACCCCATATATGACCAGGATATATATGACAAAGGTTCAGTGCCTTTGATCCATCCACCACACAAATTTGTCCAAACCCATGACCTTAGTGAGCAGTGAACGGTGCTGAGGGGGCAGTATGTGGGGACGGACCTCAATGGGACCTTGGCAGTTTGGGATTTGACGCTGCAACCTTATGATTAGGGGTCCTCTCCCTTACCCGCTAGGCCACCACTGTCTCTGTAATTTAGTAAAAGTAATCTAACAAAAACTCTCACTCTCAACTCTTCATGGTTGTGATTGTGTGACTGTGTGTGCGTCCTTTGGTGGGCGGGGTCACTACGACTGCTTTGGAGCAGGTAAAAATGGATAGTGAGCGAGTGAGTACTTTACATTGGTCCTGTGTATGAAAAATGGCACATAAATAAACTTGCCTGAATTGTTTTCCATGAATATAGTTTGATGGGCCTGTTCATCTCTCTACACTGGGCCATACCTGCGCTGCTCTTCTTTTTTTTTTTCTTTTTCCAATTTCATCGTCCGCAGATCAACGCGGGGAATTTAATTTTCGGCTGCAGCTGGCCGCGCCCACCCCACGCCACCAGTTTAATTTCTCAGCACTTACCAGCGGCTGGGGGGCATGCCACCGCATCTTGACTTATGAGTCTTTTGTCAGGAGTTAAGAGTCTTGGCTCTTGGCCAGTGTCTCTCTCTCTCTCTCTCTCTCTCTCTCCCTTTTTTTTTTTTTTTTTTTGGGGTGGGCAGGGGGGACAAGTCTTCACTGTCAGGTCTTGTCTGCCCCTCACAGTCCTGTCCATTAGTGGGGGCCTTGGCTCGCACAAATATAGCCTGGGCCCTACTCACATACACTCACACACAATAATGTCTCTTAAAGAGTGGAAATCTAGGCCACTGGACCCTGTGGGCATGAAGGCAAGGAACTGAAGGTGAATTAAAAGTACATTAGGCATCATCATGGCCACCATCTATTGACATGTTAGCCCCTTTTTTCGCTCTTTTGATTGTTCTTTTCCTTTTATGCCTTTTTTCCTTCCAAGGCCGTTCCCTTTCATTTAAGTGCCGCGATTGGTGCCAGGGGGCAAGAGGCTGCTCATTTCCCTGCCCGCCCCATTCACACTCACGTCGGGTTACACAAAGCTGCCGCATCCATATCCCATAACCCCCTGCCCGGCAACCCAGGCATCAGGACCATGTCATGCTCCTCAGAGGCCTGAGCAGCCCCTACCAGTTGTGTGTGTGGTTTTTATTTATTTATTTATTTAATGTGTTTCTATTTCCTTGTCATATATTTCTCTCTCTTTTGCCCATGTTTTATTTCTTTTTATTTTTCCCTCCCTCCGTTTAATTGATGCGCACACCACGCCAGTGCCGAGCGCAGCATTGAAAGGATGCTTCTCCCAAACAGGCCCTTATCCTCCCCTAATAGGCCCCTCTGTCCTCCAAGGCCCTGAGCTGTGTCAGGCCACCGCTGCCTCGCTGCACCCCCGCTTTTAACCGCAGCCATGTAGCCTATTAGTCCCCACTCCAGTCCTCCCTATTCCCAGCGCTCCCCCCCTCACCTTACTCGGGCACTTCTTTTACCGCCATACTTCACTTCAGCCGTAATGGAAGAATCGTGCAAGAGTAAACATGGCTCATTTTCATCTTTCTCCCGCCGTGCCGGTGTTTAGTCTGAGTAAAACGCGAGTGTGTTAATTAGCCGGCATGGTCAGGACTTGAACTTGCCTGAACACCCCTGGCCAGTGGAATCGACTCTCACTATCAGCTTGTCACTACCGGCCCGCTACTTAACTTTACATTGTCACTTAGGTGCTCTGGACTGCATGTGGCCTCTCTCTCTCTATCCATGTGTGTGTGTGTGTGTGCAACCGCTGTTTCCTGAAAGGTCTTCTCCTTGGTCTCCTCCTCACAACTCAGCATGTCACAAGTGGAGGAAGCACCAGATGAGATCTTGAGTAGCACACACACACACACACACGCCCCTTCCAGGGTCGCTGTCCGCACACGCATTGATAGATCAGCAAAGCAGTTTGTTCTACCAAATTTAACAATGATATATCATTATCACAACTTTGGGGAGCGATCCATGGAATCGATGGTGTCGCAGGTTGAAGGTGATTAGTATTACTAACACGCTGGGAGGGTGAGGAGGTGGCGGCCTATCGGATCGTGGCAGCGGCCCGGATCAATGCCGTTTGTGGACACTGAGCTCAATAACAAGGCTTCCAGGAGTGGAGGCAGGAGAAGAAGAAAGAAATAGATGTGAAAAGCAAAATTGCTGGGAGAGGAGCTAATATCCTGTGTGCGGGCCGGCTGTAGATCCGAAAGGAGAGAGAGAGAGAGAGAGAGAGAGAGAGAGAGAGGGCCAGAGGCAGGTATGGATTCGCTCGCTGTAATTATATGAATACAAATCGAGGGAACTTTATTGATATCTTCCTGTCATTGGTATTGGCAGGTATGGCAAAACGGACACTTTGATTTCATTTGGCTGACAAAAAAAAAAAACGAAACACGGACTGTGTTCTGTAGCACCTCTGTATTGAGTGAGCTTGATTGATTTTTTTTTTTTTTTTAGAGGGTGTGTTTAAAAGCCACTCTCTCGATGAACGTGCACCCCTGAGAGTATATGTGTGTACGTGTGTGTGTGTGTGTGTGTGTGTGTATGGATGTGTTGAGTGGCCTTTTGCGGGTTGTAGATTCTCCTTGAATGAAAATAATCATTGGCATCTTCACAGAGCGTCTTTGACTGACTGAGATGATTGCGGCTGGAAGGATGTTTCTGTTTGTTGCGCATGTGTGTGTGTGTGTGTGTGTGTGTGTGTGTGTGCGCGTATGTGTGTGAGTGTCAGTCCGTGTGGAGAGAGGTAAGAGGTGAGGCGAAGATGCCGTAATTGGATCTGTAAAAGTCAAATTTCCTGTTTGGTGCCGAAGTCCTGACAAGATGACAAAGCGCGGTGTGCTTAAAGAATGGAGATGTTTGGCCATAGGGACAGCATTAATGGTGATGGGGGGATGACAGGCGGCCCGAAAGCAGGACTCACTGGGAACATTATGGAACTGAAAAATCGGCCTCTCCGATTTGTCTCCGCCTCATCCCCTGTTCTGAAAGCTATCTAGAAATAACTTTATCAACGCTTGGGTTAATCAAACCTTGTTAATTTAGCTGTGAAGTGACAAAAGAGCGCTTGAGTTTAACAGAATGCGTACATTTGTTAAGAAACTGCAAACATTAAAACCTTCACGTTCCAAGACACGCTTTGACTTTCATTTTCCCGAACAGAGAGGATCGTGTTTTGCAAGGCAAGAAAATCAAAGAATCGTAATCAAAGTTATATTTACCTCTTTATTTTTAACTCTATGGCCCTTGATGAAAATGAAAGTGTGCGAACACGAGGCGCGGCTGATTGTCAAACGAAGCAAAAGGCGGAAACGAGGAGACGAGACGGCATAGAAGAATCATTTGCATTCATCCATGCATTCTTAGATCATCACAATATCGGAATATTTGCCTTAGCGGCCTCATGGCGCCCAGCGTTTGATTTGGATTAACGGAGGAACTTTGACGAGGAGATAAACTGTTTTCACAAAACACTGTCAGGGCGACATTTCCGCCTTATAAAAAGATAATTTGCGATATTAATTATGACTTTTACATTTGTAAAGCTCAGCTCAATCACCCTTGCTGGAGAACAAGTGGGTCTGATTTGCATATAAAATGCATTGTTCCCCCCCTTCATTTGTCAAGTTCGAGAAAAGGTGGAGAAAAAGGCAACTGTGATTGCGCCGCACGTTTCCTTTGGTACCGTTGCAGTTGTTGGGGTTTTTCTCACATTTGGTACCCAAACTCCGACCGGTCGATTTGTCCAAACACAGCTGTCGAGAAGCAGAGGGAAAATTAGCTACCAGCGCCCTTCCCTGGGGTACAAGAGGAGCATCACCGCTGGGAAGAGAAGATAACAGGGCATGGAGGGTGCTGAGACTCAAGAATTATGGCGGCGATGTCTGGAGGGGCGGAAAAAGTAAAAAAAATAAAATAAAAAAATAGGGTGTGGTGGTGACATACAGCTCAAGGTTCCGGACTGTTATGGGGGAGGGTTGCAGTAAAAAGACACAGGAAATAGAAAAAGTGAGTTCTAATAGGGGCTCCAACTACTTTGAATGGGGGGGGGTACTCGTTTTAGCCCCTGTTTTGACACAGACGGGAGATAGAGGAAGAGAGAGGAACGAAATGGAGGCATAATTAAACAGCTTAATGAGTTTGTAGGCCTTTTGTAAGCACCGGGGCCTTTTTCATTCCATTTTTAGGGGAAAGGGGGAGTTTTTTTATAGCAGAAAATCTTTTCTTTCAGTACTGTCAAAGAAGTTTCTCACCGCGCAGTTATCACAGCATGACAAATTGCTCCGGCTCGAGAAATAATTTGGATTTTTTTTTCCCTCCCCCTTCGCTCTGGCTCCCCCTCTTCTTGCAGAGTGCTTGGAAACAAAAGGCACCCCCCTGGTCTAATTTGCCTTGGTAGGGTCCCTCCGGGTGGGGGGTCCACATGGACAGAGAGGGCCCTGTCTCCTCACTGGAGGATTAGAGGTGGCTGGGAGGGCTGATGGGATGGGGTGGGTAGAGGTGGCGGTGCGGGGTAAAGGAGGGGAGGTGGCGATGGAGCCTGCTAGCAATTTCACCCAAAATGCTGCAATTGTCCCCGAGATTGAACAGTGCGGTGCTGCAGCACTCATTTTCCCTCTCTATTCATTATCTGTCCTCTATTTACTTATCTTTGTCTCAAAAAGGGGGGGAGAAAAAAAAATCAAAGTGTTTAAAGGGGTCTTTTCATGTGGTGAAAGGTTTTTAACAGCGCCCTCCACTCTGGCACGGCTGAGTTAAACTCTGCCATGGTTATGTTATGAAGACAGTGTGAATAGCAAATGACCACTTTTCTACTTTTCATTGGTATTATACACTGAATTAGATCCTTGATTTCTTCAAATTACATTTCCCGAGGGCTCGGGAATAATGCTTTCTTTTTCGGAGATGCACTATATATATATATATTTCTTTTTTCTCTCCCTCCTCCGTAAAATTAGCAGAAAGAAAATTACACCATTATTCCAGGTATGAAATACTATTTTTAGTAGTAGGCATTATTTTATTGCCACATTATTTTATCTATTTCTTTATTTGCTTGGAAATAAGGCCCTTCGCAAATGATGGATCCTTGGCGAGAGATCGTTTGACGAGAGCTAATAAAATTCTGGCAGCAACGTGGGCTTTACGTTCTAATAAATGCAAAGGGGTATGGGGGGGGGGGGGGGGGGGGGGTGTAGGGGGTGGAAGCCTGTGTTCTGTTTACAATAAAATAAACTTAACTGACATTATTTCTCTTGCCGAGCGTCATAAATGAATGATACTCGCACTGTCAACGCGCCTCCCTTCATTGCTTCATTTTGAATTTACAAGTGATTAAAAGGCTGAGATGCCAGCGCCGTCATCTCTCCGCCAGTTACATTGCTGTTAAATTGTGTTTTTTTGTGGTTTTTTTTTTTTGCAGGAGCCATGCTTATGTGAAGCCTTGAGCCTTTTTGACTCATTTATAAATTAACAGGCTCTGACACTGTCATCATTGGCCCTTCATATTTATGACCTTCAGCCTTGTATCTATCTATAATGCAGATTCTGAAACAATACATATTGTGTTCTGGAGCAAAATAAAGTGATGTGCTGACCTGGAACTCTTTAGATAATTAACAAAAGTTTGTTTCTTAAGAGTGTTTGAATGCACCGTTATTGACCCACAGCACACTTGGGATTTATTTCTTATCTCCACGTATTCAGAGGAATCCCATTTTTATGTATTATTTCATGTTTTAAAAACATTTTGCAATGAGCAAAATTTATGGGGTAAATTGTTCAAGGCGGACCTTGAAATTAAAAAGAGAATAAAGCATTTGCGTAAACACGTCCGAATCGTGTGAGAAAAGACCATTTTAATAGCTATGGGGACAATAGCAAAAATCCGAAGGTTAGGAGACTAATGAATTGAGCAAATGCAATCTAAAAAAGTGCGGCGTATTAACAGCGGACCCTTCAAGAACGTCTCGACTGGCCTTCCTCACCGCTGTTTATTCACATCGAATTTGTACCTCACACAATCAAGGTGATTTTATTTGTTTAGTTATTCCCCAACAAGGTTAATAAACAGTACATTATTAATGGGTCCTTGACTCGCTCCTGCGGCGTGGCGTGTTATTGAGCCGCTCACAATTTTAATGGGTTTGTGAGGGTGTGATTGTGATATTGTGAATGTTCCTGCTCTGTTGCTTTGTAACAATGCGGATAATTTTTGGAGAGGATCTAAGTAATAAATGTTGTACTACTTGAGAGGGATGTTTGATTATGGATGTAGCAGAAACGGTACGGGACTGAAACCGCAACCCCCAAGTTTGAAAAAAAAAAAAACTGGGCAGTTTATGTGTTAATTGCTGCAATTAATGTATAAATATTTAACACATTAAAATAAATTGACACATTAAGGCAGCTGTGCGACATATGACCTTTGACATGCATGTAAATTTCATCCTAGCTAGAGAAAATCTGTAAGGTTTTAAGGCCAATTAAAATGGCACATCTTTTGCCATGTCCAGATGAAAACTTAAAATGGTGACATTAATCAACGTTAAGGTGGAAACTACAGATCATCTCCTCATCACTCCATGTCTGAGCCTCTTTCTCACGCTTTTGTTGCAGGCTTCATTCTTAAGAAATCTTAATTGCAAAACGTGCCATTAATTATTTACATTTATCAACCATAAAAAAAAAATTGACTGTTTTCTTCCTTGACAATTAACTGATTAAGAATAAAAAGTGTTCTTGGATGGACTGTCCTGTCCTGGATGCCACGACCAAAGTCTCATCCAAGAAAAAGTCTCTCATACGTCTTCTGAACAATTAATCCCCCCATTCCCGACTTAATTACTGCTATTCATGTAATATGTGACTGATTTGGGGGAAATAATTAGGTGTGATATTGAGCAGGGTCTCCGGGGGGCCGGGCCCGGCAGAGGAGGGCGAGGGCGACGCCATCTTCTCAAATTATTCTGGGGGGCCAGAGCTCCCAGGCAGCTTATGGAGCTAAGGCCTGGTAATTAAATTATAATTTAACCTGCTGAGTGTGGAGGGAGAGGACCTGGCTGAGGCTGGGGGGCTGACAGGATTTACACTTAATGAAATAATAAAGCAACAACTGCAGCCTGGTGCTGAAAGCGGCCGCATCGCCTGCCCCCACACTTCCGTTCTTCATCTTTTACTGTCCGGCTCTCTTTCTCTACCCATCCACACTCTTTTATTTTTACTGTTTGCCTGTAAGTCTGACCGTGTGTACCCTTGTGTTACTCACTGCGTATGTGTGTGTGTGTCATGTTCACGTGTAGGTGTGTGTTTGCTGTGTATGTTTGCCCACACGGTTCTTTTGATTTATCTTCAGATTCCTCACAGAGCATACAGCACCACTCTTCTGATGATTAATTACATTTTTCTCTAATAAAATCCAAAGTGTGCATGATGATAAAGCCTTGTCGGAGATTCTTAAACACACAGGAAAAAAATGAAAACTCCCACAGCCCCGGATTCTCCGCCTGTGAACTTAAAACTTGCGCAAAAGTTAAAAAAGACAAAAACAGGAGTTTATTTATGATGATATAAATATAAATATATCCCATTTTAGTTTGTGAGTACTAAACAGCTTTTGGAACTCAGGTCAGGCCCTCATCCTCTTTGCTCATTGGCTGAGGCCACGGAAATGGACACCCTTCCCACAATTCCATTCTGCAGCTCATTAACCCCCCCCCAACGCACCTACCTTCACCTACCAACACACACACACACACACACTCTGCCCTAGTACTGCAACCACACACCCGCCCCGGATGGTGTGACGGACGGGCCCAGTTAACAGTCCCTGCCAGCGGGGAGAGAAAAAAGGGGCCAAGATGGAGGGATGAGGGAGGGTGGGGGGTGGATGATGGGTGGAAGAGAAAGGGAGTGACTGGAGCGCAGATGACAGGTGTAGTTAAAATGGGGAGGTGGAGAAGGGCTGCAGGACACAGAGGAAGAGAGAGAGGGAGAGAGGGAGCGCCGCTCCACTGCGTAATAAGCAGGATGAAGGAGCTCAAGCGTTTCTCCGCCGCTTCCACCCTCTCCTGCCTTCTTCTGCAAACAAAACAAGAAAAGAAAAGAAAAGACATAAAGAACAAAACTTTTCTTCTTCTGTTATTTCCTCCCTGTTCATACGTAAGGCAGCATCTGTGTTGTACAGTATATAAAAGGCCATTTTTTTTTTTTTTTTTTAAAACACTGCGATTGTCATTCAGTAATGGCAGAGCTGTTGTTACGCCGCTCTTTTGATCCCCTTTTGATGAGGTTGGTGCATCTTCAAATCCAGGAACGTGCTCATTTCAGCGTCTTTACACAGCTCACCCCCAACCCAGAATGACAAATCAGACACGGGCCACCGTTCTGTCATCGTGGCGTCTGTCAGGGTTCGATAGATGGACCACCCCCCTCCCGACCAGCTGATCTACATCATGGACTGTTTTTTTCTCTCTACCATCCTTATCCGATCTCTAACCCCAAGCCACCCCCTCCCCTCACAATTTTATCTCTCTTCCCCACCACCTCTAGCAGAGCCTCATGTTTAAAGTAATCACATTTTCTCAGCGTCTCCTGGATGGAAAGAAGAGATGGATAGGAGGCAATGTCTGTGCCTGTGTGTCTTTGTATTTATGACACAATGTCCCCACCGACATTGGAAAACATGACATTTTAGCAAAAGTCGTTCAGAAAAAGTTTAATTACAACCAATTGAAGCAGAAATACTAACCTTTGCTTGATGAGGTCACTGACCTTGTGACTGTCCAGAAGTCTGGGCTCTCCCAAAAAACTATATAGTAACATACACATAAAAAAACAAGTATGTACAGATGCACGTGTGTGTGTGTGTGTGTGTGTGTGTGTGTGTGTGTGTGAATCATTGTGTGGGTGGAAGTGTTTTATTTGTTGTTGTACACAGTATATGGACAGGATTACATATTTGTGCTGGCTGTGTTTGTGTGTTGACTTCATCCTCTTTAGCCGCACTGCTGAGGGATCGTGAGCCCCCAGCCCAACACATGCCTTTACACCCCAACACACTCCTTCATTGTGTTGATTTTTCAGGGTTTTTTTCTGATATATTGTTGCCGTGGCTCTCAGGTTCCTGTCCTGCTGTTTATACACACACACACACACACACACACACACACACACACACACATACATGCAGTTCAGGACAAAAGTTTGGACACACCTTCTCATTCAATGTGTTTTCTTTATTTTCATAACCATTTACGCTGGTAGATTCTCACTGAAGGCATCAAAACTGTGAATGAACACATGTGGAGTTATGAACTTAACAAAAAAAAGGTGAAATAACTGAAAACATGTTTTATATTCTAGTTTCTTCAAAATAGCCACCATTTTATTTACTGCTTTGAACACTCTTGGCATTCCCTCGATGAGCTTCAAGAGGTTGTCACCTGAAATGCTTTTCCAACAGTCTTGAAGGAGTTCCTAGAGGTGTTTATCACTTGTTGGCCTCTTTGCCTTCTCTCTGTGGTCCAGCTCACCCCAAACCATCTGGACTGGGTTCAGGTCCGGTGACTGTGGAGGTCAGGTCTCCACTTTTTGTTAAGTACATAACTCCACATGTGTTCATTCATAGTTCTGATGCCTTCAGTGGGAATCTACCAATGTAAATGGTCATGAAAATAAAGAAAACACATTCAATGAGAAGATATGTCCAAAGGTTTGGCCTGTACTGTATTTATAAGTCAAGACCAGGGGGGTCACAGTTCTGTTCTGCCCCCTAATGCTAATTTTAATGTTGGACCTACACAGATAGCGAGAGAAACAGAAACAGTTTCTCCAAAACTCCATTCCTGCCTAAAGGCTCCTGTCTGCACCCTTCGTCAGCCTCAAACGCTTATTATTCCCGACTCGGCTGCCTATCTGATGATTATTAACGGGATTATCAATGCCGGGGTTATAATTAGCAGTAATGGGGGAAATCAGGCTGCTGTCACCGTAATTATTGACGCCGATCTCAGAGGATTAAACTTCATAACGTGGAAACGGCTCGGAGACAGAGTGACAAGGAGCTTTTTCTTGATCTTCGGGAACTTACCAAGTTCTGGCAGATCATGACCGAGAGTAGCAGTCTATCTGAATGAGAAGACATTTTTTTTAAGGTTTTTCTAAAAGCCAAGGACCTACGAGTAGAAAGGACACATTTTTCGTGCTCTTTTGCAATAAGAGCAGGCTTTGCTGCTTCGTGCTCTTTTTCCACTCCTTTCCATCAAGATACTTGAGGGGGAGAAAAAAATCAAATGCCAGCAATGCCCTGACAAGCACTTTGCATGTCTCAGGCAATTATTACTGGCCCTGAAAATATTGAGGTGGTGGTGGTTGGGCTGGGCACAGGGGGGGTGCAGAAAAAAAGCGGAGTCTGTCTTGATGTTGTCACGCCGCACTTGACGTCTCGGCGCTCTGCATGCCCCGTTAGTTAGCGCGGTGGCTAACAGGAGACGACCCGCAAACTCTCTTCTGACTTCTGAAATTGTCCTTTTTTTTTCCTGTTTTTGAGTCGTCTCAAAACAAATTCATTGACAAGGCGTGCGTTTCAAACGTGGATGGTAATCTGCCAGCGCAAAGTCTCTTTCCTGAGCAAAGACGGAGAACATCTGGCTCGATCAGCAGCACTTTTCAGAAAAAAAAGAGCAGGGCATGTTATTCGTGCAATATTTAGATGACAAGGTCAGGATCACCTCTGCAGGGGCCATGAAACTCGTCAGCATTCGCCACAAATGGGATGATTGGCCTCGGCCCGGCGTGGGGGTCCTGGAACACTGATAGCTCTGGAATCTGCTGGCTGGAGTGTCATCCTGACTGACGCATCGCACCCGCTCTGTGTGCAAATTTATGTCACTTTGTTACGCTGAAGCTCAACTTTAAGTATATTGTCATTTGCAGATAAAAGTGATATATTATAACCTGTAATTAAAAATCTTTACAGATAAAAAATAGGACCAATAAAACCTGGCAAAAAAATGTAAATCCAGTGAATATCAATATATACGATTAAAAAGCAAACTGCAAAAACGTATATACATTTATATTAAGAGACATACACTACTACCCAAAAGTCCGGACACACCTGTTCATCGATGGCTCTTGCATTTTTTACCTTACTATGAAATAACACACATTTGGTTATGTAATAAACAAACAAAAAAACTAATAGCGAACGAGGAAAAAAGTGGAACATTTGCATCTCTCCAAAGCAGGGAGCTTTTGCTGTGATGGCAGCATTTCACACTTTTCACACGGGGATGGTTTCCAACAGCCCTAAAGTCTTAAGGCAGAAGTATATTTGGCATTAACATCATCCATATGTACAGCCGCAGTCCTGGTAGGGCGCACACACTACAGATTACCATGTACGGACACAAGTATATCAGCACAGACATTAACAAAGCAACTGTGTATGGATACGCAATACGTAGCTCACAGCAGATTCAGGGGGTTAATTGTCAATACAACAGTATACTGTTTCACACAGATGATTACACATAAATATGAATTTTAGGAAAATTACCCTAAAATTAAAACTAAAGTAAAACTAATCTATAAAAATCTCAATACAAAGGGAAAACCTCAGAAAATTACTGTCAATTGTGCAATGGTATATTCAGGAGACACAGACAAGACAAACATGTGCAACATGTCAACGGTTCAAAATGGGCGGAGTAGTGTTGTTTGTGTTTGTTGTTTGAACACTTTCTTATCAATCACTCATGTTAATGAGCATCTCATAAGTGGAATTGGTTGATGATAATAGTGAACAAAGCTGTTGTGACTCTGAAAAACGTATTTATCAAACATAGTTCATTTTCTCCTGCTACAAAAAACTAAATAAGTTTCTTGCATTTAATTCTTCAAAATGGTTCCATTTTAGTCTCTATAACCACCACAGTAGGTGAGTCTAAACTTTTGACTAGTATTCTATATAATGTAATTCATTTTACATCTATGCTCGAGAACAATAAAGTACCTAGGTTAAGTAATAGTTCATGTACTGTGAGGGAGTCAGTAGATGGATGTGCATGTTAGTGTATGTTTGAATAGAATCCCTGAATCGGCTGGTGAGGGTCTGGATTCTCCTGTAGTTGGGGTGGCTGGGATCGCTGACGCGTGGCCTGGCACGTGGGGTATGACTAGACGAGGATCGGGTGGCCATGGCTCACACTGGGCCACAGGATGGTATCAGTGAGCGCGAGGCAATGATAGGGGCTGCTGGGAGATCTGCAGTTTGTCAAAGCCTGTCTCCTATCTGCCAGACAATCTGAGTAATCAAATGGATGCAGGCAGAGGAGGGGGGGGTCTGAGTCAAATGACATTTGTGTGCACACACAAACACACACACACACACACATGTGAAAATACATGAGCACATACACACATGCTGATGTCACGATAAATTTGTCGTTTAGATGAAGTGTTCGTTCAGTCATGATGTGGCTGGGTGTAATTAGTCTCCCGACACTGAGATGCACTCAGGAGATACGGAGCTGAAGAGCAGATTGAACTGTCAGCTGTGATTGGCCTGCAGTACAATGTCACATCGTTAACGCGGCCATTGTCATGTGATCATATTACATTGTCTGTCTACGTTTCAGTTATGTGCAACTTTTAGTCCAATAAAAAGTAAGTCAACTTTTTATTTTTCTAAAAATAGGTCAGTTTATTCCTATGGAACATTCAGTACAACAAGGTTGACCAAAGTGCTTTATAAAGTGCTTAAAAAAAATGGACTTGTTTTTGTTGATCAATGAATGAAATGATGAACTTATGCCTGTTTGCAACATAACATATTTTCATATTCGCAAATAAACTACTCATCAAAGTTTTATATTGACGGCATTTAGCATACGCCCTTATTCAGAACAACTGCTACTGTAGTTACAGTAGTTACATCCTCAGTGGCTGAGCGTGAAGCAATTGTAGGGACAGTCCCCCTGGATCAACTCAGGGTCTTGCTCAGGGACACAATGGTTTAAACCTGAGTCTTCCAGTTCATAGCCGAGTGTGTTGCCCACTAACCAATTGTCATCAAGACCTTTCATTGCCTGAAACTGGTAAAATCGTCACTATTAAATAAGAAAAAACACTTTCAAGTTAGGAACAGTATGAAATAGGAAGGTTAAGAAGTTTTTTAATTGTTTGGTGACAGAATGGCTGTGTCCCATCAGTATATGAAAGAAGACATCTGGACAAATATATGCAGCTTGTCCAGAGAGTTAAATGTCTATGTAATATGTGTTGGGTATTAATCAAAGTAGTATATTGCTCACTGTATACATTGTCGTACATTAATACAGAGAAGACTAACATGAGCCAAATCTGGGCAGTGGTGGCCTAGAGGCCAAGGAAGTGGACATGGCATGGACATTTACATTTACAGCATTTATCAGACGCCCTTATCCAGAGCGACTTACAATCAGTAGTTACAGGGACAGTCTCCCTGGAGCAACTTAGGGTTAAGTGTCTTGTTCAGGGACACAATGGTAGTAAGTGGGATTCGAACCCGGGTCTTCTGGTTCATAGGCGAGTGTGTTACCCATTAGGCTACTACCAACCTACTACCACCCTGGACCGTGGCATCTTCCCCACCCTTCTCCTTGGGCTCCATTCACAGGCTGGAGATACAAATGCACATAACGCTATGGACACAAAGAATCACTCTTAATAATAATCAATAATCACTTCACAGTACACCCTCTTGAATTAAAGTAATACAGATACATGCAGTTTTTTACCAAGATTTGGGGGGACATGTTGGAAAAAAAAACAATACAAATTTAACAAACAAAAATAATATGCATGAATATCCATTGTTCACAACATTGTAATATGATTGGTAATGGGATGTGGCATGCAGGATTATCTTCCGACATGCAGGACCACTGCGTCTGAACCCGGCAGTGGGGAGCCATGCTTCTTTAAGGACCATGGCAGAGAGTGCTCTGCAGAGATTTAGTTGGGACGGGGAGACCTGTGAGGGTTCCCTCAGCACCAATGGTGTTCCATGCATCTTCCTCAGAAGGTTTCATCTCCTAAAGATGCTTTTTATATGTATAGTATATACTAGGGGTGTTCAAAAAATTTAGATTTTTCGTGGTGATACTGCATTGATACAGGGACGTCAAATATTGATTTTTTATTCATAAATGTGGTGCTGACTAAGTCCTCTACAAGCACCACACCAGCCTTAGATATTTGACTGGGCACTTAAATATATTCTTTTCAATCATATGCATTTTATCTTAACGTTTTTGGTGTTGACTAGTTCAGTGTGTTGAAATGCAAAGACAATACAGTTCAAATTCAGTGCTGAGTTATGTTGTTTTGGCTGAATTATTAATGTTAATATGATCCACACAGCATCTTGTATATCAGTTCAGTTTTTACATTTTCAGTGAACTGTAGAATATCGCAATTTGTACTGTATAACAGTATTGTGATATAATTTTATTGTGAGAGCCTTGCCAATACACACCCCAAGCATATACATATATATTGTGTTGTATATATTGCATAGTCAATAACCTACAGCAACATGGTTCCTCTGCTTCTGCTGTTCCTCTATTGTACAGAACGAGGACACCACAGGGTCATTTCACCCAAACCGAAAAACGCTTACGACTCAAGGCCTCCCCATTTCACCTTTAAACGCCTGGATATTAGCTCCTTCTCACACCATTATACGTACATTGTCCACATTAGTGCGCTATTATGATATGTAGACATAATGGCTGTTGTAATTTTTCATCAAACTGCTCCGGACGTTCCCCTTGCCGGGGAGAGAATCGGCACCTTATTAAGCCAGTCACGCGTACACACATATACGCCGTAATGGCGCTTTCATAATAACTTAAGGGTGGGAGGAGAAAGACGAGTCTCATTTGAGAGCCTGTCCCAGAGTACTTTTCTTTCTTTCTTTCTTTCTTTCTTTCTTTTTTATTTAAATTTTTTCCTTTTTGCAGGAGCTCCCAGTGAAATGTAACATATTTGGAAATAAAACCAAGTGGCATTAATAAGGCCGTTAGGAGGAATGAGATTTGTCGGTGATATGTTTGACGGATTGCTGCCAAGGGGCTTCTGGGAATTAAAACAGCCTCCAGGGCTGCGCCAGAGCAGAGGATGCAGGTTGGCGTAGAAAAAAAAAACAGAGACATATTTCAAATAAGAATAATGTCATCAGGAAATCATTTGCAACCTTATAGGGGCAACCACAGACAAACTCCTGCAGATATGCTCATGTCCTCGAGATATAGATAGAAAGAAACACACACACACTCACACACACACACACAATGATCTCCCAGGTCTCCATTTGACGCAATACAATGCCCTGTCCCTCACTCTCACCAGATCACGTCTGATATTTCATCCTTGCCGTTTTGATTCAAACAGTTTTGCATCACCAACAAATACATACCGGCCAATTTCCCTGACACACACACTTCACTCTGGCTGCTGGGTGCGTGTTGTCTTTTTTTGGAGGAAGATGCGGATCACAGGCAAGGGGAGATTTATTAGATTTCCCCACTGCGAATTTAATAAATGTAAAGGATGCATTATTTTATATTATCGCCGCTAAAGGGGCCCAGCGTTTGATTTGGGCGCAGGCGACTCCTGTCAGAAGAGAACGTAAGGCTGCCATGATGGAAGCGGGGAGAAGAGTCTCCTGACATGGCCGTTATGAATCCCGGGCCTATTAGCATCTGCAGCCCGAGTGGCGGTTCGGCACGTCGCAGCCTGTGCTTATTAGTATTAATAATAATGGGAACATGCCATTTTAATATATCTGTATCACTCGCATATTAACCGCTTTTGTGTGGGAATGAAAGGATGACTTCCCTGATGACATCCATGCTTCCATCTCTGTGCCTTTCATTCCATTTTTCCTTTTTCATTCCATGTCTTCCTTTTTTTTGCCTTCCTGTTATACCTCTCCAACTCTCTTTTTTTTTTTAAACTTCCAATATATATACGGGTCTCTCTGGCCCACAGCGAATTGATTACATCCGCGGCTGAAGTTCCAGGGCTCGCCGGGGACGGCCTTCCCATTCGTCGCATCCACCCCAAGCCGTTTCTCGTCCTTCCGAACTTTTGATGCCGATATCAATATCCACATCACCGGCCTGACACCGGCCATCCTGTATCAATAAACATTTCAGAAAGCAGTCCGATTGTTTCTCGGGCCCTGAATAATTGATAGCGCGTGATTAGAGGCTATATTTTGTTGAAACCCTACCCTGGGAGGGGGATCTTGTTGCTTGTATGTTTGTCTTCAATGAAAAAAAAAAACAGGTGGAGAAATAAAGAGAGAGGGGGGGGGGAGAGAGAGAGAGAGAGAAAGATGAAGAAGGGCGAGCTACTACATGAACATCTGGACCGGACCGGGCGCTCCAGGCTCTCTCCCTGACACTCTCGGCCGCCTCTCCCCCAGCCAAATTGGCACCGACGTGGAGGAGAGCCGGCCTCGTACTGGCACATGCACCACAAAGACCTGTCATCCCCCGCAGAAATGGCAGTGTGGCTGCAACGCGCCAGATGCCGCTGTGCCCATCACTCCAGAATTACTTTTGACTGAAGCTGTCAACCAAGGGGTAGCAAAAAAAAAAAAAAAAAACTAAAAACTCATGAGCATTTCTTTTCTATCGAGTTCAGCAAATATTCACGATGTTAATATTTCATTCAATCTTGAGAATTTTTTTTTTTTTTGTGTGTGTATGTGTTTGGTTGGATTCGCACAGCTAATGATTACATGTGCAGGAGGAGATCTTCTTGTCAGTTCACCCTGTTTTCCCAAGCGCCAGAGGGACGGAGCGCTCCAACATCACGACTTAAGTTGTACCGCGGTAAATCCGACCGCTCTGACACCGCCGAGAAACACGTTCATCCCAGATTTGTTATTCATCCCTATATTCCCTTAAAACCCAAGATAACAGCTCTATTCTATATTTTCTTCTACTTTGGCATAGAAACTCGGCTGCACTCGTCCCCATGAAAGGCCCCGAGTTTGCTCCGAGCCAAACTTCCCCCATTGCTCTGTAAGTGGCGCGCAATTAGCTCATGCAATCAAATGAAATAATCCTGCCTCCTGGGAATGAAATGCATTGATGTTTTTGGAGTGGACTCTCAACAATAATCATCCCGGGAAGAATATATGAATTTGTAAACATTTTGTATCAGGAGACACCCTCCCCACACACACATACACACACACACCCTCGAACTTGTAACTCGAACAATTAAGCAAAATTGCTCGATTCGGCCCTGTTTCGCTGGTGCAATTTTTAGACGATAAGGAAAGTTTTCATTAAAAATGGGCACAATCTAAGCATTCCATTCTGTACCTTAAATGATTATGGGCACTGATTAAAGCTGAGGTGCAGGAGCTGCCAAATGAAACTTTAAATAAATGTCTGGATTTTTCATTTTTATGCATCGTGCCATTTTAGGAATGATATAGGCAGTATTTCATTATTGAAAATACATTTTCATAAGCATGCTAATGTCATAAATATGTAATGCTCTGAGAGTATATATTTAACAGCTTTTGTCGTCTATAAATACAATAAAAGTATCAGAAATTAGTTGTATTATTATGTTAAATTATAAATCTAGTGAGTTTAATGCTTTTATGCCCAGAATATATGTTTTTTTTTAGACACTGTACAGTTGCCATGGTGAGTAAATCAGGCGTTAAACGAGAAAGTGGGGTGATGGAGGGGGGAAAAAAAAGGACAATTTGGCTTTTTTTCAGGGGAAAAGCAGCAGACAAAGGGCCCGACACCCAGGGAATTATTCCACCATAAAGAGTCAAGTAGTGGTTGTTGTTGTCGTCCTCCACAGTCACTCCTCTCCCTTTTGTGTTTGAAAAGCCAGTGGAGAGCACATCACAAACTTCTCATCAGGACCAGCCGAGTGTGTGAGTGTGTGTTTGGAGGGGCACAGGGAGAGTGTGTGTGTGATGCTTCTGTTCATTAGCGCAGCCAGAACGCCTGGAGGCATGAGAGGCTGAGGGAGGGGGGGCTGTTCGCGGAGAGGGCCAGTGGTTTGTATGGAAATTGACCAGTGTGCTGTAACAGTTCGTCTGGTGTAGGTCCCTTTGAAGTGAGCTGTTCAACACTGCAGCCGTCTTTGTTCTTGATAATTGCCTAAATGATCTCCGCGGAGCGCGGGGGCCGCGCTACAACTGAGCTAATCCAGGGGCGGCCTGCTGATTTGACTGAAAGCCCACCCCCCCACCCTCTCTCGGCGCTCTCTATGCCAATCTAACCACCAACGAGCCATCCCACCCTCTGCTCCGATACCACCCACCCTACACTCCAACCACTGCCAGCCCACTGAAGAGGCCATCCGCTATTCTGTTTTGTCTCTTTATTAGCTCTCCACAGTCGGGGGTTTGATAGTATTGGGGGGGGGGGCTTTGTGTGTTTGTTGTTAGGATGAAGGGCCGCATGTTCCCCGAGCTTAGACACTCACTTAACCCCCCCCCAGTCCTTCCCTTAACCCCCTCGCACGCATGCACTCCCCTCCCCTCCGCCATTGATATGGAAATCCGGCAGCGGCTTGATTTGCAGATCAGGGAGGAATAATTAGTCCGGAGCACTTAGCAACAACAACAGCAACACACACCTCTGATCCGGCCTGAGCTGCCCTCTCTTTTGTCGTTTAACCCGCCGCTGGCAGTCGGAGGGCGGAGGAGGGTGGTGCTGCCGGGGTTGGTTCAGGGGGTCCGGCGGTGATGCCGTGCCAGCGGAGCCAGCAGCGGTGGAGAGATCGGGCTCTGGGAGACGCCGGGGACCGCGCAGGGTTCGCGGCCGCAGCCGGGAAGTGCCGGGAGCCGGGGCGGGAGGAGCGTTCGGATCGGAGCCCTCTAACGTCCTGGAGGGAGGAGAGAGTGCAGAGCTCACACCCTCTTCCACTCGTGCCCCCCGCCACAACTCCAGCAGATAAATACATTTTAAAAACATCGGCACACTTGGGCCTGAGTTCAAAACCGAGCCTCTCGTTCCAAGCAAGAGAAACGTCGGTCTGCATTTGCTGCATTCAAAGACGAGAAGAAAGGAAAGCGGCCAGTGAGTGGAGAGGAAGAAAGGTGATAAGAAGTGCTACCGTCCTCCGGTCATTTCAGCCAGAACAGATACAGTTTGGTTTTTTAACACGGCAGTTACCGGCCTTAATATACATCATCGTGTATTAATGCTCTCATAAGGGCGATCGGGAGCGGCGTTTGGCGCGGACTGTCAAGGTTCGTCTGGCTGGCGTCATGACAAGGCGTCCCCCCCCCTGCTGTCCCGGGACGGAGGCAGTGCCAGGGTATCAGGTAGACCAAGGTCCCGTGTAAAAGCGCCCCCTATGAATTATAAATCACAGGCCACCGGAGCCACTGCCTGTGGGACGGTAGCGGAGTGAGGAAAGGAAGGAGGGAGCAAGGTTCCCGGAACAAAGGACGGGAGCGGGAGGGGTCGGGATCCGGGAGGGAGGCATGGGGGGGGGGTTGTTGAAATGACAATCGGGTGGGTGGGGGTTAATTCAAGTGGATGAAGGACAGGCTTGTGTGTGTGCGTGTGTGTTTACGCCCAGTGGCCACGGTGCAACATTTCCTCCATTACGTTCTCTCCATCAGTGGCAAGTTTCTGTTTGGCGGGGGAACGTGCAAGCGCCCATTTTCTATTCAGAACGTATCCAGTCCCGCCGTAGAATTCGATTTGACTGATTTCGGTGTCCACAGCTGGCGTGTTAGGCCCTCATTCTGTCCGAGATCCGCTGTGGGGATGTGACTGTGTGGAAGTGTGTGGTTTACGTACATGTGTGTGTATATCGAGGGTGACCCCTGAACAATATTCAGGGTGTGTGTTTGGCTTGGCTATAACATATTTCTGTGCCTTTATTGTTGCAGATGTAACCGTGACATCTGCCATAAAGTGTTGATGTGAATTTATCGGGCACCGCACTGGCCTCCACGTCATTTGTGAATGTGTGTGTGTATGTGTTTTGGGCGAGTGTCGAGGGTGTTCTTCCCAGTCCGGTTGAGGGCCTGTGGTCCCTCCCGCCGGTCAGCCGTAACTTGGCTTGGCTCGGTCGCTGGCGATTAAATGGAAATATTGTTTTTTTTTCTCCTTCTTCTTCTTCTTCTTCTTTTTTTGGGGGTCCTGCTGATGAAAGGTTGATTGATATGGTGTTGGGCGCTCCGTGATGGATTAAATTGTGTGTGCAGACGGCTGTGGACTTGGCCAGTCATGGCTGTTGCGGCCGTTATTTTTTTTTTCTTATCCGCGAGCCACCAACGGCACTGCGGCCGCTGCCGCGGCGGCTTTAAGAAAATTTGATTTTGGCAGCTCAGAAACACACGGCAGCCCCTTTTCTCTCCGCTGCCTGACTTCCATTTAGTTTGAGAGTGCACAAGTGATTCTTTATTGGATGAAATCTGCGCTGGATTGGATAAAGTGTTAGAGCACTGAGCCATCTATCACCATCACCGCCCGGCGCCCGTTTTTGTCTTTAAAAAGAAAAGAATGAAAGGAAGAGAGCGGCGAGAAAAGAGAGGGGAAGAAAACGGCGAGGAGGAAGTCCAAGAAAAACAGACGGCCACGGGACATTCTTGGATTTTGAAAATTGAGAGCCCGGAGAGAGGGGAAGAGGAAATTATATATTTATATGTATCTTTTGTGTCCTTCATTCCTGGCCCGGCTAAGCCAGTTACCCCGGCGAGAAAGGGGGCGTCAAGCCCTTTCTCCATAGAGATCAGGGCCCTTCCTCTTGAGTCTGCGTGACCAAACGCAGCCGTTCGGCCTCCGGAACGGCCACAGACGCCCACGCCCGGAGACCCTTGTGTGTGTCGTGTGTTGAGAGGTACTTATCTCAAGCTCTGACCGTACGTTTTTTTTTTTTTTGTCCTTCTTCCTCCCTGAATGCGACCCCTGACACCCCGGCACCTCTCAGGTACGACACCGGTGGCCACTTCACTCCTCTCCACTCCTCGCGCCAATTACACGCCGCTGTTTGTTTGTGGTGATCTGGCTGCATCGGGGCCATTCATTTTTAAACGCCAAGCTCGTCTGTCCCTCCTTCCGCCCATTAGCAAGATGCTGCGCGGAGCAAATGGCAGTGAATTTAGCTCAGGGCCATGCACTGGCACTAAGTACATCTATACGAGAAAAAAAAAAAAAAAACGCGAAAAATGTCCAAAAGAGGCGACGATGAACAGAGGCCGGAATTATTTAAGAGCGCAAACTCTGACGTATTTCATTTATCCATCCATAATTCATTTTAAAACCGTAGACCATGTAAATCTGTTTCCGAGATGGACTCTTTTCCAAGCCTTTAACCCCCCGAAAAAAAAAAAAGACTCCATGGCTGGAGTGTCCTGAGGCAGCGTGTGCGTCGGCCTCACATCCTCCTCCCGCCTCCGCCCTTCATAAATCATGAGTGAGTCCAGGCAAGTACTTATCAGCCCGGTCGGAGTCCTCTAATGAGCCAGGGGAGCAGGAACTTGGTCAAAAGAAACAAAATAAATAAATCAGTATAAAAAAATGCACGAGAAATGTTTTATTAAGGGCGTTTAAAGACGCTACATACTCTCTGCCAACGTTCCGCAACATTCTCCGGCCCGGACGAGTGCATCGGTGTCACAGATAGTTGCGGGTGGGTATGGCGGGCGGTGGAGGTCAGCGCTCCACACGAGAAGGCAGTGATTCATTCGGCTCCCGCTTCCAACCTCGGCCTCTTACTAGGGCCATTATCATCAAGGAGGCACTCTGGCCGCCTGTAGGGAAGAAATCTTTACAAAAAAATGAACATAATGATCTGACCTGGCAACCACCGCACAAATGTCCTGATCCGGCAAAATAATAATACCAAATAATAATGTCAAGACATAGACGTCTTTATTCGCCTGTGGGGTTATTCGCACTCACCTCTCTGGCTTGATTTAACATGCACCGCATATGTTCTCATTTCTTTGTGGTATTCATTTTGGCAATTTTGCCACAAGCCGTAAAAAAACTTGGGAATGAGGCCTTAGAAACGTCTCCGTGTTAGCTAAAGAGGAAGATGATATCTGAGGGCCAGGTCCGGAATCTCTTTGATTTGGCTGCAGACTATTATTAAAGTGTTGCTCGGCCCTCAGCGATAAATCCACGCTGCGGAGACCACCTGACCCGAAATTATGGCGGGCGCATGGCTAATGCAGCGGTTTTTTTTTTTTACGTTTTTTTTATTAATAAGTCGGAAAATTGCTCAGGCCTTGCAACAAAGGACGAGCAGAAAAAAATATATAAAAAATGAAGAGCACTGACAGTCATAATAACAGGTAAGAATAGTATTTCTCTCCTCGCCCCTTTTAACTTTCCTACATCCAAGAGTGAAGCAAACTGGCTGTGAAAAAAGAGAAGAAGAAGAAAAAATCATTACGCGCTTGTTTCATCTGACGCTTTCTTCCTGACTACAGAAACAGGCTGATTAAAGGTGACTAAAATCTAAAACTGAGCCAGACACTGCTTTCTCTCTCTCCCCTTTCTTTACGCCTCTCTTTGACTTTTTATTTCTAATGGAATATCTGCCTCGAGCTCGTTTACTCTGCTACTGAGGGACATAAATGTTTTAAAAATTTAACCGAAAAGGAGAAAGAAGGGGAAGAAAAGAGAATGGAAGGAGGAAAGGATGGGTAACCGGAGAAAAGATTTTAATCTCAATAATTCATAAAGCGCTCCCGCAATCCTTTTTTCACCTCGTCTTCCTGAACCCGTGCTTTCGCTCCTTCCCTCTCAACTGGTGTTTGATGAAGACGCAGACTTTATTTTTTCCGCCATGCGCTAGGTAAATTCGTTGGTCGGGGGCTCTGTGTAGATTTCTCTGTGATAATGGTGAGTGTGTGTGTGTGTGTGTGTGAGTGGGCCAGTGATGGAGATGGAGTGGGGAGAGATAGGACCATGAACAGAAACAAGGTTAGTGGGAGCAGAGAGGGAGCGCAGACCCAAAGGGGAAAAGCCATGGAATCAAACCAGATCTTACACAGAGTGTGGCGCCCGGGTCGCAGGGCTGGAGTAGGGCAGGGTATCAGTTTAAGAGCATGTGACCACGTGTGTCTGTTCCTTCTTTTATTCTTATCTTCCTGGGGGAAAAATGGGCAAGCACTCTCAGAAAAAAAAAAAAAGATAAAGTTTCCCAAAGCCGTTGCCACTTCGATAATAAGAACAATACTAATACATACAAAAATAAATGTTTAATATTTATATTTGTATATTGTTTGTTTTACAAAAAATAAAATATAACTTATATAAAAATAAAGGCACGACCAGATGAAAATATCTATTAGGACTTAACTATTGAGAATATGATTTTATTTAAAAGGCCGGATCATCTCTGTAAATAATGTCCATCTGAGCCTCTTCCCCACACTTGTCTGTTTTAAATAGTCAATAAAGCAAATGAATATTATGATTCATTTTAGAGATGTTTATGATGGCATGTCCTCTGAGTGAGTGACTACCTGTAAGTGACTATGTTGTGTTGGTATTGAATGTGTGTGTGTGTGTGTGAGGTGTGTATATAATGCCTCAGTGCCAGGTTACGGCAGGTTAGCCCTGTTATCGTTGAGAGTTTCTGTTGCTCCACTAAGACCCTATTTGCTCTGTACTGAAACAGGCGCGAATGATTACTGTAATTGTCAGGAGGTATCACCCCTCATCCTGGCGGAGATCAATGGAGTTTTCATCTCTCCATCAACCGCGCCTCCCAGCGCCGCCGAGCTCCTGCGTACCCAAGCGCCTTTTTGCTAAATGTCAAAGTTAAGCGCCATCTGCTCTTTTTTTGTATTTAAATGGAATATTTTGACTGACGGAGGGTGGGAGGAAAATACAAAGCCCCAAACTTCAGTTCATTCATTTATTTATTTGACCAGCGCAGTGCTCATTGATCAGCAGAAGAATGACAGCAAATCGGGTCTTGAAGTCGGCCATACAAGCAAAACGTTCCTCTTTTGTTCACTTTACACGAAAAACATGCTTAAAACACCAACCGGACACAATGATGGACGCGTGCCAATATCCTGTAAATATGCATGCAGAAATATGAATAGGTGTGTTGTTATTGCGCTTTTCTTACTTGGGAGTGAAATCACTTCTTCTTCTCCTCTTCTGACCAAATTTGATCCTCTCGCTTTATTTAACAAGTTCGTCTTTATTTTGAACGTGAGAGATGTCAGGTCGGTTTCTGATCCACAAACGGATGTGATGACCTATTGTGGATTTCTCACCCTGAGACTCTGTTGGCCTATGGCTTTCAGGCGCGCATGATGTCAAAGGTCAATGATTCTTGGACGAATATGCAACTACGTCTTGTAAACACGCAGGATCACGCCAGACCCTGAAGTGCTGATGGGGTCTGTTTATGGATTTGGTTGAATCCATCTTGGGATGCGATGGACGTTTCACTGGCAAGTTTAAAAGCAGCTTCCTGCGTCGTGAATAGAATGTGAAAGAAAGGACAGACGAGGAGGGAGGAAATGAGACGGACGAGGACCGAGGCGCGCTGAGGCTCGTGTCTCTGTGATCTCCTTTAAAGTCTGGTCCCAGCATCCTCAGCGGCCCGGTTGTGGACCCTCAGGGTTGCTCTGTACTGTGAGTGACTGCATCCCTCCCCTCCCTATCTTTCTCTCTCCCACTCACCCCTCTTCTCTCTCTGGGCGGCTGCTGCCGCTGACCGTTGTGCCGCGCCTCCATGGCCCCGCCCCCCCCCGGCAGTCGGGCCAGCGCGTTAATGGAAGCCCGGCTATTGATCAGATATGCGTCCATGCGTCCTGCCCATCACCAGACCCGGGTTCGAGTCCGAGGATCGTCGCTGCCCATCGTCAAACAAACCCCGCCTTCTCCTCTCATTTCTGTTTATTTTCTGTTTCTTCTGCACCCATGTGTCCCCCGCACCCCCACCCTTTTACAGCACCCTCGGTTGACCCCCTGACCCTCCCCTCTCTCCATCCTTGTTCTCGCCGAGAGTCAAGTTCAGCCACGGGCTGTGGGCCGTCTGGCCTCAGCGGCCATATGGACGCATCTGCATACAGCGGCCAGCTGAACTTGCCACACGGGGCCTGGAGGGAGGGTGGGGGGGGGGGGTGATTTATAAAATGTGATTTTTCTCTCCTGCTCTTTTGAAAGCGGGAGAGAGGGAGGGAGGGAGGGAGGGAGGGACAGTGAGAGACGGACGGCCGTCCCTTTCATATGTGCTTCATGCAATGCAAATCGATTGGCAAATCAAGTTTGCGTTGGAAAAGCCGACTGCTCTGTGTCGCTTTATTTATTTATTCAGTTTGCAATGCATAAAATTCATAAGCATAAGAATTTTGTGACCATCTTAACTACAACTAAATTGCAAATGACCGGATTGTAAGATATATTCAGTTTGGTAAAGCAATCTGTAGGGGAATTTATAGGAATTTAAAAAAGCGCAGGCGGGCGGCGGCTGCGTCCGGAGGAAAATCTTTAAGTTCATTGTCACGTCGATATTTTCAATAGCAAATCAATACTTTTAAACAGACGCGCTGTCTTCATTAGGGCCAGTGGGCGAGCCGACGACGGGCCGGGCCGGGGGGGTGGGTTATGCCGGGGCGGGGTCCCTCAGTAAGGTGCCAGAGGGTAGCTGTCCCCCGCGCCACGCCTCGCCGTGTGCCAGTGGTGTTTTTATTGTCTATTGTCCGCGGGGCCGGCCCGCTCGCTTGCTGGCGCTAGACTTTTGACCCTTTTCTATTCCGCTGTCCGACTCCAGCTGCCCCGCCGTCCCGGCCGCATTAGAATACAGGGAGCAGATGCTTTTTTTTTTCTTATCGGGGTGGGGGGGTGGATGAATGCTAATGGGACGCTGCTGGGGTACCAAATCATTTTCCATCCAGTCAGAAAGATATATATTTATATATATATAACACACACACACATATATATATATATTTTGCAAAGATTACAATCACAGGCGAGCCTCTTTTTTTGTACATATGAAGGTAGAAAAAAGAAAATTGAATTTGGGGTGATGTTGTTAGCCTGACCTTTCGTAGCATGGTGGTCAGTTTTTAATGCATGCATGTGTGTGTGTGTGTGTGTGAGAGAGAGAGAGAGAAAAACCCACCGCAGGTCTGACTCTCTCTCCCCCCCCACTCTCTCTCTCTCTCCTTTCGCTCCTCTTCCCCATGGCTGCGGTGTAGTTGGGTCAGGAGTGCGCCCGGACCGCGTCCTGCAGTCGGATAGCCCCGTCCAGGCAGAGCCGGAGATGTGAGCCCCCGGGAGGGAGGGAGAGCGAGCGCCGCGCCACGCCACGCCACGCCACGCCGTGCGTCAGGTACCACCTTTATTAACCTCGCAACACCTGACTCACACACACGTTAACACTCAGGCGTGCCAGGGCCGTCACTCACACACTCTCACACACACACTGTCGTTCATGTGCACATGCCAGCTCACCCACACACTCGCTCTCTGTGTGAGAGGGACATTTGTGTGTGTGTGTGTGTGTATGTGTGTGTGTGTGTATGTCCCTGCTGGTCCTGCCGAGTGCATCCTGCACAACTTGGGTTCGTGTTTGACGATTGGATGGTGAAGTTGTCCAGGACCGAGGCGCCGTTTTATTCATGTTTGGGGTTATTCGGGTCCAATGTTCAATTCAGTGACCTTTACAATCGCACAGTGACAGCACAGCACCCACCTACCGTCCTACTTCAGTCTGTTTGGGTGCTGGATTTCCCCCCAGTTTCCGGCCTCGTCACACACAGTCCCCTCAGACCAGCCCGGACTTGTTTTAAACTTAATTCGTGGCCCGGCCCTGGGATCCGGGAGGTTAATGCTTAACAAATGAACCCCCTGCGGCATTGTCTTACAAATAGCCCGCAGCACATGATAACCTATAATCAATATCAGCAATTACGTGTCAGGCCGCGCCCCGGGTCCGTGAACCCGGCTCCCGCGCGGGGAGCCTCTCCGGAAACAGGATCTCTCTCCCGCGACATGTAGAGTGCTCCTAATGATGTCATTACCGGGACCGGGCAAAGAACACGGGCACCTGGGACCCCCTCCATCTCCGCCTGCCCCCCGTCCGCCCCCCTCTTCCTCACAACAGGTGACAGTGGCGGCGGCGGCGGCGGCTTCTCTGGACTTGATGGGCAGAAGAAAAAGTCTAATAAGGATGAAAAAAGGCAGATTTGTTCGACTTGTTGTTATTGGAAATCTGTGCCGTGCGAGTTCTCTTCATTGTGGACTTGCATTGATTTCTCGGCAGAAATGCGGTGCAGCGGTGCAGGCGCCTTTAGAGCACGTTCTGCGTGTGCTGCTCGCATTTTGCTGCTCATCTCAATTAGTTTGTTGCTTCGTTAAAATCCCTGCCGCACAGCATTCAGGAAAGTTGTGTCACGTGAGACCTGTTTGGCCAGAAATTAAATCCTCTGATTTGGGGCAAAACAGCAGACATTTTTTGCCAAGAAAAAAAAAGGCACTGCATAATAGAAATTATACTAATCATTAAAAAAAAGAAATAATTTAAGATGATTTAAGTCTGTCTGTGTGTGTGTGTGTGTGTGTGTGTGCTTGAGTCTTTGCCATATTTTTCTGCTCTCAGAGAATATAAGGACTTCTCTCGACTTACAGTGCAATAATTATCTTTTTAATTTATTATCTTTCCAATTATTCTATTGGATCATTTTTTATCATAGACCTCAGTTTAACACTGATATGTTAATGAAGCATCCAAATTGCTTTGTAGATTTCTTGAACCTAACTCAAGAGTTTTAGAAATTTAATTCAGTACATTAAATGGATGCATAAAATATAAACGTTTTACAAATTCTATGAAGCCAG